>NC_140579.1:1274432423-1275170907 GCF_964204655.1 Triturus cristatus
ATGATAAGCAAGGTGCAAGAAGAGCTGAAGGATGCTCAGGTGGACGAAGGAAATGTGCGATGATAAGCAAGGTGCAAGAAGAGCTGAAGGATGCTCAGGTGAATGAAGGAGCTGTGCGATGATAAGCAAGGCAAAAGAAGAGCTTCAGGATGCTCAGGTGGATGAAGGAGGTGCCCGATCATGAGCAACGTGCAAAAAGAGCTGCAGAATTTTTAGGTGCATGAAGGAGCTGTGCAATGATCAGCAAGGTGCAAGAAGAGCCGAAGGATGCTCAGGTGGACGAAGGAGCTGTGCGATGATAAGCAAGGTGCAAGAAGAGCTGAAGGATGCTCAGGTGGCTAAAGGAGCTGTGCGATGATAAGCAAGGTGCAAGAAGAGCTGAAGGATGCTCAGGTAGACGAAGGAGCTGTGCGATGATGAGCAAGGTGCAAGAAGAGCAGAAGGATGCTCAGGTGGACGAAGGAGCTGTGCGATGATGAGCAAGGTGCAAGAAGAGCTGAAGGATGCTCAGGTGAATGAAGGAGCTGTGCGATGATAAGCAAGGTGCAAGAAGAGCTGAAGGATGCTCAGGTGAATGAAGGAGCTGTGCGATGATCAGCAAGGTGCAAGATGAGCTGAAGGATGCTCAGGTGAATGAAGGAGCTGTGCGATGATAAGTGTTAGAAAGGATAGACGGACCGGGAGGGTCGGCCGGGGTCAGGAGGAGAGGTCTCCGGGGAGAGCCGTCTCCAGCGATCGTACAGATAAGTAACTTCCCCCCCACAGACAGATACCACACACGGATAAGGTTCAGTGTTCTTTATAAGCACTTCTTAAGGTACGGTTGGATGGTACAAGGAGGTCTGGACTCAGGGGTCCCCTCGATTCAAGTCTCTCAAAGCAGGGTAAGGGGTAGCGGGACAGTCTGTCTACCAGTCAGGTAGTTTGGATGAGATGATGATTAGCTCACAATCCTCGAGCTTAGTTGGTGCGGGCCGCGGAAGCGCCAGCAGGTCCCGGAACGATGGTCGATGTACGGTCCGCGGCAGCGCCAGCAGGTCCGGGTGAGGATGGTCGTTACAACGGGCCGCGGCGGCGCCAGCAGGTCCCGACGAGGATGGTCGTTACAACGGGCCGCGGCAGCGCCAGCAGGTCCCGACGAGGATGGATGTTGTAGAAGGCCGCGGCAGCGCCAGCAGGCAGGACGATGGTTCACAAGAGCGGGCTACGGCAGCGCCAGTAGTCCGTCAAGGCTGAGTTCTCTCGGTGTCTCTCGACTCCAGGATACAACTGCCTTCCTGCTCCGGAGTTGCCCCAGTTATAGGGCAGGCGCTCTTTGATGTCCGGACCCTCGCACTTGGAGGTCGGAGGGCCCGGGATGGAGGTGTCCAGACACCCAGCAGGGGTGGAGCCAGCGCCCGGGGGAGCTGGGGGCGATCGGCACCTGGCGGGGGAAGAGCTCTTGACACTTCGTCCTCCCATTGACCTGCCAAGTGGTCCGCTCACCTCCTGGGTGGATGGTGGTGCCGGGATGTCGGGGCCGGTCAGGCCCGGGGTTAGGGTCGGGGCGAGGCCACGCGGCCTCGTGGTGCAGGGCCCAAGATGGCGGCTTGAACCGGCCGGGGAAGCCGGTGGGGCTGGGCCCCGTGATGAGTAGAGGTCCGAGGGCAGAAGATCCGTCGGGAGACGGGGTACGGGTGCTTTTCGTGGGTTATGCCTGGTGGGCCGGAGCTCGGGCCCTGTCGTGCGGGGAGGGAGCAAGCCCTTCGTGTGGCCTGTCCAACATGCGTCCCCCCCAGCTGAAGACGGGGAGAGTCACCCATCTCCTTGGGGACTCTCCTCGTCGAGGCGGAAAAAGCGGGAGAGGCCATCCGCGTTGGCGTGGTCTTGGCCTGGTCGGTGCTCCACAGTGAAGTCCATTCCCTGCAGGGAAATGGACCAGCGCAAGAGTTTTGGGTTCTCCCCCCGCATCTGCATCAGCCACTGCAGGGGTCGATGGTCGGTTTGTACCCGGAAGTGGGTACCGAAGAGATAGGGCCGGAGCTTTTTGAGGGCCCACACCACTGCGAAGGCCTCCCTCTCGATGGTGCTCCAGCGCTGTTCTCGGGCCAGGAGACGTCGACTGATGAAGGCCACCGGCTGGTCATGACCTTCGGGGTTTAACTGAGAAAGGACGGCTCCAATGCCGTGGTCGGAGGCGTCGGTCTGTACCATGAATTCCCGACTGTAATCGGGGGCCTGGAGCACAGGGGCGGTGCATAGAGCGGCCTTCAGCTTCTCGAAGGCCGCTTGACAATCGGGGGTCCAGTTAATCCGCTTCGGCTGGTTCTTGGACGTGAGACCCGTGAGGGGCCCCACGATGCTGCCGTAGTCTTTCACGAACCGCCGGTAGTAGCCCGTGATCCCCAAGAAGGCTCGGACCTCGGTCTGGGTGACGGGGGGCTGCCAGGACTGGATGGCAGCAATCTTAAGTTGTAGCGGGGCCACCAGCCCGCTTCCCACTTGGTGCCCAAGGTAGGTCACAGACCCTTGGCCAATTTGGCACTTGCCGGCCTTAATTGTGAGGCCGGCCCGCTGGAGGGCCTGTAGGACCTTTTGGAGGTGACGGAGGTGGTCGGGCCAGTGGTGGCTGTACACAGCGATATCGTCCAGGTAGGCAGCGCTGAACTCTTCGAGCCCCGCCAAGACCTGGTTCACGAGGCGTTGAAACGTGGCGGGGGCATTCTTCATGCCGAAGGGCATGACCTTGAATTGGTAGTGGCCATCGGGGGTAGAGAAGGCTGACCGTTCCTGAGCCCTGGGTGTGAGGCCGATCTGCCAGTAGCCCGCTGTTAGGTCGAAGATACTGAGGTAGCGGGCGGCCCCCAGCCGGTCGATCAGCTCGTCTGCTCGGGGGATCGGATGAGCGTCGGTCCGGGTGACAGCGTTCAAGCCCCGGTAGTCGACGCAGAATCTCAGTTCAGGTGCGGTGCCGGGGGCAGCGGCTTTGGGGACCAATACAACCGGACTGGCCCAGGGACTGTCCGAGGGCTCGATGACCCCGATTGTGAGCATCTTGGCCACCTCCTCCTGTATGCAGGCCCGTACCCGATCTGGTACGCGGTAGGCCCGGTGTCGGACAGGGGGACTGTCCCCGGTGTCCACGTCGTGCAAACACCAAGGGGTGACCCCGGGGGTGAGGGAGAACAGGGTAGCGAACTGCAGCAGGAGGTTCCGGCAGCCCTGGCGTTGCTCCGAAGTGAGGGTGTCAGAGAGCCGGACCCCGTCCACGGAGCCGTCATTCTCCTGAGTCTTCAGAAGATCCGGGAGGGGTTCGGAGTCTTCCTCTGCCCCACTGTCCGTAGCCATCAGGAGGCTGAGTTCTGAGCGCACAAAGTGTGGTTTGAGTCGGTTGGTGTGGAGGACCCGAAGGGGGTTCCGGGAGGTCCCCAGGTCGATGAGGTAAGTGACGGGGCTTTTGCGCTCGACCACTTTGAAGGGCCCCGTCCACTTATCTTGCAAGGCACATGGTTCGGTGGGGGACATCACCCATACTTGTTGTCCAGGCTCGAACTCAACGGAGGAGGCATTGTGATCATACCACCTCTTCATGTCCTCCTGGCTGGCCTCAAGGTTCGCCTTGGCCATCTCTCTGAAGCGCCGGGTCTGATTGCGTAGGGCCAGGAGGTATTTGAAGACGTCTGGAGGGGTCTTTAGGGGGGCCATCTCCCAACCTTCTTTTACTAGGCTGAGGGGCCCTCGCACAGGGTGCCCGTACAGGAGTTCGAAAGGGCTAAAACCGAGGGACTTCTGGGGAACTTCGCGGTAGGCGAAGAGGAGGCACGGGAGTAGTACATCCCACTGGCGACGGAGGGGCTCTTCCAATCCCCCAATCATCCCCTTGAGGGTGCGGTTAAAACGCTCCACTAGTCCGTTCCCTTGGGGGTGATAGGGGGTCGTGAATCTGTAGGTGACCCCGCATTGTTGCCAGAGGGACTTCATGTATTTGGATATAAAGTTCGTGCCTCGGTCGCTGACGACTTCTCGGGGGAAGCCTACCCGGGAGAAGATCCCCATTAGGGCCCGGCCAACCACCGGAGCTGTCACGGTCCGTAGGGGCACCGCCTCGGGGTAGCGGGTGGCATGGTCCACCAGTACTAAGATGAACCTGTGTCCTTGTGCCGTGCGGGGGTCCAGAGGCCCCACGATGTCTATCCCCACCCTCTCGAACGGGGTGGTGACCACAGGGAAGGGTTGCAGAGGGGCTTTCAGCTTCCGACCACTCTTCCCGCTGGCTTGGCATGTGGGGCAAGATCGGCAGTGGTTCAGGACGTCATTCCTCATCTTCGGCCAGAAAAAGTGGGTCACTAGGCGGCTGTACGTTTTACCTTGGCCCAGGTGTCCAGCCAGGGGGACATCGTGGGCCAGGTTGAGCAGAAAGTCTCTGAAGCGGAGAGGTACCACCAGTACTCGACCGGCCCCCAGCTCGGCGATTCTTTGCTCGCTGTATAGCAGGTCGTTATCCCAGTAGACCCAGTGAGTTCCGGTGGAGTCCCCTGCGTTCTGGGCGCTGGCTTGTTGGCGGAGTCCCTCGAGGGAGGGACAGGTCTTTTGTTCCTGGCGGAACTGTGCTTGGGTGGGCCCCCCCTCTTGACGCCACTGAGCCAGGTCAGGAAGGTCCTGGGGTTGCGCGTCCCCTTCGGCCGTCGGGTCTGGGAGGCGGGCCTCGTCGGTGTCTTCTACTGGGGCGACTGGGGGTGGAGGTGCTGGCCATTCTGGTTCTTCTGATCGAGGGACGGCACGGGCGGCCATGGACCGGGTGGTTATGCAGGCCCAGTCCGGGAGGCCCAGCATCCCCAGGTGCTCTCTTCTCTCAACGGTGGCCCACGGGGAACTCTCGAGGTCATTTCCCAGGAGGCAGTCCACGGGGGCATCGTCCCGGACCGTCACCTCCAACAGGCCGGAGACCCCTCCCCATTCGAATGGAACGCAGGCCATTTGACACATACTTTCAGAGTTGTCTGCCGAGCGGACGGGGCAGAGAATGTTCGGCAGGATCTGCTCGGGCTTCACCAGGTGACAGCGGACGGCCGTCACACTGGCGCCTGTGTCACGCAAGGCCTCGGCTCGCTGTCCATTAATGGTCACCCACTGACCGTATTTCCTGGTGTTAGCGGGTAGGGGAGCCCGCGGGACCATGTCTCTTCCCCCTAAGCACGCCAGGACCATGGCGGCCGGTTCCCACTCTTGCTGGGCCGGCTCATACTCCTCTGGTTCCTCCAATGATCGCTCTTCCCCCAGGGCGGCGGCAGCTACCTGGCGGGGCTTGGGTGTTTGGTTCTGCGGGCAGCTCGGGTCATTGGCGTAGTGGCCGACTCACTGGCATCGGTGGCACGTGACGTTGGCTCGGACCCCAGGACGCCACGGGGGGTTGCCCCGACCGGCCGGAGCCGGGGTGCTGGCCACGGGTGTTGCGGGCAAGGCGTCTCTCCCTCGCCCCTGGCCCCCTCCTCCTCCCCGAGGACGGTGCTGGCCTTGGTTGTTTCTGTTCTGTTCGTGTGGCCCCCTCCGGCCCACTCGGGTGCTTTCCCATCGGTCAGCTTCGGCGGCGAGCTGCCGGGGGTCAGTCAGCTTACTGTCGAGGAGGTGCTGCCTGAGCTCGACGAAGCAGTTGTTCGACAGGTGCTCCCATACCATCAGGTTAAAGAGTTGTTCGTAGGTGGTGACCTGGCTCCCCTTTATCCAACCCTCGAAGGCACGGCTGAAATAGTTCACGTATTCTACCCAAGTTGTACCTGGGATCCGGGTGCAATCTCTGAACCTCTGGCGGTACATCTCGGGTGTGAGGCCGTAGCGGGTGAGGAGGGCAGCCTTCATGTGGTCGTAGGACGACATTTGGTGATCTGGGAGCTGCAGTAGGGCATCGCGCCCCTCGTTGATAAACCTCCCCCAGAGTCCGGCTCCCCAATCACTCCGGTCGATCCGGTGGGAGGTCATGGCGATCTCGTAGGCTTTAAACCACTGTTGTATGTCGTCTCCTCGGACATACTCGCGGACAACATCCTTGGGGATGTGGACTTTTTTCTCGATTGGCCCCGGGGTGTGTGGTCGCTCAGGCACCCCCAGTTCTTTATTCTGTTTCCGAAGTTCTATTTCCGCCAGTTTGCGCTCGTGCTCGAGCGTTATTTTTTTCTCCTCCAGCTCTCTCTGTCTCTGCTTCTCTTCTCGTTCATCTCGGAGCCGCATGTGCTCGAGGTTGAGTTTCTGTTCAGCTAACTTGAGTTCCCCATCCATCTTGAGTCGTGCCATTTCCAACTCGTGCAATCTGGTTCTTTCTCTTTCTCGGATCTCCTCCTGCGAGAGGCCCGTTCCCCGCTCCTCGGGAGCCGTGGCGTTCCCCTCTGGTGTGATGCTGCTTTGGTCGGAGGGTCCGGCGACCCCAGTTTCTGCCCACGACTCTAGGGCGTGCTTTAGATCCTCTTTGGTACTCAGGCCGGTGGTAGCAATGCCAAGTTCTATGCAGAATTGTCTCAGTTCGCGGTGGTTGTATTCTTCTAATTTCTCCATTTGGAATTTCTCGGTGGAGTTGCTATCTTTGGCTGACATCGTGTTGTTGTCGTGGGGTGAGCTACTCTCTGTACGATTACGCGTTGATTCGGATCGCGCCGCTGGCCACCAATGTTAGAAAGGATAGACGGACCGGGAGGGTCGGCCGGGGTCAGGAGGAGAGGTCTCCGGGGAGAGCCGTCTCCAGCGATCGTACAGATAAGTAACTTCCCCCCCACAGACAGATACCACACACGGATAAGGTTCAGTGTTCTTTATAAGCACTTCTTAAGGTACGGTTGGATGGTACAAGGAGGTCTGGACTCAGGGGTCCCCTCGATTCAAGTCTCTCAAAGCAGGGTAAGGGGTAGCGGGACAGTCTGTCTACCAGTCAGGTAGTTTGGATGAGATGATGATTAGCTCACAATCCTCGAGCTTAGTTGGTGCGGGCCGCGGCAGCGCCAGCAGGTCCCGGAACGATGGTCGATGTACGGTCCGCGGCAGCGCCAGCAGGTCCCGGTGAGGATGGTCGTTACAACGGGCCGTGGCGGCGCCAGCAGGTCCCGACGAGGATGGTCGTTACAACGGGCCGCGGCAGCGCCAGCAGGTCCCGACGAGGATGGATGTTGTAGAAGGCCGCGGCAGCGCCAGCAGGCAGGACGATGGTTCACAAGAGCGGGCTACGGCAGCGCCAGTAGTCCGTCAAGGCTGAGTTCTCTCGGTGTCTCTCGACTCCAGGATACAACTGCCTTCCTGCTCCGGAGTTGCCCCAGTTATAGGGCAGGCGCTCTTTGATGTCCGGACCCTCGCACTTGGAGGTCGAAGGGCCCGGGATGGAGGTGTCCAGTCACCCAGCAGGGGGTGGAGCCAGCGCCCGGGGGAGCTGGGGGCGATCGGCACCTGGCGGGGGAAGAGCTCTTGACACTTCGTCCTCCCATTGACCTGCCAAGTGGTCCGCTCACCTCCTGGGTGGATGGTGGTGCCGGGATGTCGGGGCCGGTCAGGCCCGGGGTTAGGGTCGGGGCGAGGCCACGCGGCCTCGTGGTGCAGGGCCCAAGATGGCGGCTTGAACCGGCCGGGGAAGCCGGTGGGGCTGGGCCCCGTGATGAGTAGAGGTCCGAGGGCAGAAGATCCGTCGGGAGACGGGGTACGGGTGCTTTTCGTGGGTTATGCCTGGTGGGCCGGAGCTCGGGCCCTGTCGTGCGGGGAGGGAGCAAGCCCTTCGTGTGGCCTGTCCAACAATAAGCAAGGTGCAAGAAGAGCTGAAGGATGCTCAGGTGGATGAAGGAGCTGTGCGATGATAAGCAAGGTGCAAGAAGAGCTGAAGGATGCTCAGGTGAATGAAGGAGCTGTGCGATGATAAGCAAGGTGCAAGAAGAGCTGAAGGATGTTCAGGTGAATGAAGGAGCTGTGCGATGATAAGCAAGGTGCAAAAAGAGCTGAAGGATGCTCAGGTGAATGAAGGAGCTGTGCGATGATAAGCAAGGTGCAAGAAGAGCTGAAGGATGCTCAGGTGAATGAAGGAGCTGTGCGATGATAAGCAAGGTGCAAGAAGAGCTGAAGGAAGCTCAGGTGGATGAAGGAGCTGTGCGATGATAAGCAAGGTGCAAGAAGAGCTGAAGGATGCTCAGGTGGATGAAGGAGCTGTGCGATGATAAGCAAGGTGCAAGAAGAGACGAAGGATGCTCAGGTGGACGAAGGAGCTGTGCGATGATAAGCAAGGTGCAAGAAGAGCCGAAGGATGCTCAGGTGGACGAAGGAGCTGTGCAATGATAAGCAAGGTGCAAGAAGAGCCGAAGGATGCTCAGGTGGACGAAGGAGCTCTGCGATGATAAGCAAGGTGCAAGAAGAGCCGAAGGATGCTCAGGTGGACGAAGGAGCTGTACGATGATAAGCAAGGTCCAAGAAGAGCTGAAAGATGCTCAGATGAATAAAGGAGCTGCAGGGGGATTAGCGAGGTGCCAGAAGAACTGTAGGGTGCTCAGGTGAATGAAGGAGCTGCAGGATGATAAGCAAGGTGCAAGAAGAGCTTCAGGATACTCAGGTGGATGAAGGAGCTGTGCGATGATAAGCAAGGCACAAGAAGAGCTTCAGGATGCTCAGGTGGATGAAGGAGGTGCCCGGTCATGAGCAAGGTGCAAGAAGAGCTGCAGAATTTTTAGGTGCATGAAGGAGCTGTGCAATGATCAGCAAGGCACAAGAAGAGCTGCACGATGCTCAGGTGAATAAAGGAGCTGTGCGATGATAAGCAAGGTGCAAGAAGAGCTGAAGGATGCTCAGGTGAATAAAGGAGCTGTACGATGATAAGCAAGGTGCAAGAAGAGCTGAAGGATGCTCAGGTGGATAAAGGAGCTGTGCGATGATAAGCAAGGTGCAAGAAGAGCTGAAGGATGCTCAGGTGGATGAAGGAGCTGTGCGATGATAAGCAAGGTGCAAGAAGAGCTGAAGGATGCTCAGGTGAATGAAGGAGCTGTGCGATGATAAGCAAGGTGCAAGAAGAGCTGAAGGATGCTCAGGTGAATGAAGGAGCTGTGCGATGATGAGCAAGGTGCAAGAAGAGCTGAAGGATGCTCAGGTGAATAAAGGAGCTGTGCGATGATGAGCAAGGTGCAAGAAGAGCTGAATGATGCTCAGGTGAATGAAGGAGCTGTGCGATGATAAGCAAGGTGCAAGAAGAGCTGAAGGATGCTCAGGTGAAAGAAGGAGCTGTGCGATGATAAGCAAGGTGCAAGAAGAGCTGAAGGAAGCTCAGGTGGATAAAGGAGCTGTGCGATGATAAGCAAGGTGCAAGAAGAGCTGAAGGATGCTCAGGTGGATAAAGGAGCTGTGCGATGATAAGCAAGGTGCAAGAAGAGCTGAAGGATGCTCAGGTGAATGAAGGAGCTGTGCGATGATAAGCAAGGTGCAAGAAGAGCTGAAGGATGCTCAGGTGGATAAAGGAGCTGTGCGATGAGAAGCAAGGTGCAAGAAGAGCTGAAGGATGCTCAGGTGAATGAAGGAGCTGTGCGATGATAAGCAAGGTGCAAGAAAAGCTGAAAGATGCTCAGGTGAATGAAGGAGCTGTGCGATGATAAGCAAGATGCAAGAAGATCTGAAGGATGCTCAGGTGGATAAAGGAGCTGTGCGATGATAAGCAAGGTGCAAGAAGAGCTGAAGGATGCTCAGGTGAATGAAGGAGCTGTGCGATGATAGGCAAGGTGCAAGAAGAGCTGAAGGATGCTCAGGTGGATAAAGGAGCTGTGCGATGAGAAGCAAGGTGCAAGAAGAGCTGAAGGATGCTCAGGTGAATGAAGGAGCTGTGCGATGATAAGCAAGGTGCAAGAAAAGCTGAAAGATGCTCAGGTGAATGAAGGAGCTGTGCGATGATAAGCAAGATGCAAGAAGATCTGAAGGATGCTCAGGTGGATAAAGGAGCTGTGCGATGATAAGCCAGGTGCAATAAGAGCTGAAGGATGCTCAGGTGAATGAAGGAGCTGTGCGATGATAGGCAAGGTGCAAGAAGAGCTGAAGGATGCTCAGGTGAATGAATGAGCAGTGCGATGAGAAGCAAGGTGCAAGAAGAGCTGAAGGATGCTCAGGTGAATGAAGGATCTCTGCGATGCTAGGCAAGGTGCAAGAAGAGCTGAAGGATGCTCAGGTGAATAAAGGAGCTGTATGATGATAAGCAAAGTGCAAGAAGAGCTGAAGGATGCTCAGGTGGATAAAGGAGCTGTGCGATAATAAGCAAGGTGCAAGAAGAGCTGAAGGATGCTCAGGTGAATGAAGGAGCTGTGCGATGATAAGCAAGGTGCAAGATGAGCTGAAGGATGCTAAGGTGAATGAATGAGCAGTGCGATGATAAGCAAGGTGCAAGAAGAGCTGAAGGATGCTCAGATGAATAAAGCACTGTGCGATGATAAGCAAGGTGCAAGAAGAGCCGAAGGATGCTCAGGTGAATGAAGGAGCTGTGCGATGGTAAGCAAGGTGCAAGAAGAGCCGAAGGATGCTCAGGTGGACGAAGGAGCTGTACGATGATAAGCAAGGTGCAAGAAGAGCCGAAGGATGCTCAGATGGACGAAGGAGCTGTGCGATGAAAAGCAAGGTGCAAGAAGAGCCGAAGGATGCTCAGGTGGACGAAGGAGCTGTGCGATGATAAGCAAGGTGCAAGAAGAGCCGAAGGATGCTCAGGTGGAGGAAGGAGCTGTGCGATGATAAGCAAGGTGCAAGTAGAGCAGAAGGATGCTCAGGTGGACGAAGGAGCTGTGCAATGATAAGCAAGGTGCAAGAAGAGCTGAAGGATGCTCAGGTGAATAAAGGAGCTGTGCGATGATGAGCAAGGTGCAAGAAGAGCTGAAGGACGCTCAGGTTAATGAAGGAGCTGTGCGATGATAAGCAAGGTGCAAGAAGAGCTGAAGGATGTTCAGGTGAATGAAGGAGCTGTGCGATGATAAGCAAGGTGCAAAAAGAGCTGAAGGATGCTCAGGTGAATGAAGGAGCTGTGCGATGATAAGCAAGGTGCAAGAAGAGCTGAAGGATGCTCAGGTGAATGAAGGAGCTGTGCGATGATAAGCAAGGTGCAAGAAAAGCTGAAGGAAGCTCAGGTGGATGAAGGAGCTGTGCGATGATAAGCAAGGTGCAAGAAGAGCTGAAGGATGCTCAGGTGGATGAAGGAGCTGTGCGATGATAAGCAAGGTGCAAGAAGAGCCGAAGGATGCTCAGGTGGACGAAGGAGCTGTGCGATGATAAGCAAGGTGCAAGAAGAGCCGAAGGATGCTCAGGTGGACGAAGGAGCTGTGCAATGATAAGCAAGGTGCAAGAAGAGCCGAAGGATGCTCAGGTGGACGAAGGAGCTGTGCGATGATAAGCAAGGTGCAAGAAGAGCCGAAGGATGCTCAGGTGGACGAAGGAGCTGTGCGATGATAAGTGTTGGACAGGCCACACGAAGGGCTTGCTCCCTCCCCGCACGACAGGGCCCGAGCCCCGGCCCTCCAGGTGTTACCCACAGAAACAACCCGCACCCCGTCCCCAGACGGGACTCCGGCCCCCGGACCTCTCTGTATCATGGGGCCGAACCACTACCGGCTCCCTCGCCCGGCCCGGCCGCCATCTTGGACACTTGACCACGAGGCCGCGTGGCCTCAGCTCGACCCTAACCCTGGGCCTGGCCAGGCCCCGACATCCCGGCACCACCATCCACCCAGGAGGTGAACGGACCACTTGGCAGGTCGATGGGAGAAAGAAGTATCGATGGCTCTCCCCCGCCAGGTGCCGATCGCCCCCCAGCTCCCCCGGGCGCTGGCTCCACCCCCCTGCTGGGTGTCTGGACTCCCTCATCCCGGACCTCCCGACCTCCAAGTGCGAGGGTCCGGACATCAAAGGGCGCCAGACCTATAACTGGGGCAGCTCCAGAGCAGGAAGGCAGTTGTATCCTGGAGTCGAGAGACACCGAGAGAACTCAGCCTTGACGGACTACTGGCGCTGCCGTAGCCCGCTCTTGTGAACCATCGTCCTGCCTGCTGGCGCTGCCGCGGCCTTCTACAACATCCATCCTCGTCGGGACCTGCTGGCGCTGCCGCAGCCCGTTGTAACGACCATCCTCACCGGGACCTGCTGGCGCTGCCGCGGACCGTACATCGACCATCTTTCCGGGACCTGCTGGTGCTACCGCGGACCGTGTACCGACCATCGTTCCGGGACCTGCTGGCGCTGCCGCGGCCCGTACCAACTAAGCTCGAGGATTGTGAGCTAATCATCATCTCATCCAAACTACCTGACTGGTAGACAGACTGTCCCGCTACCCCTTACCCTGCTTTGAGAGACTTGAATCGAGGGGACCCCTGAGTCCAGACCTCCTTGTACCATTCAACCGTACCCTAAGAAGTGCTTATAAAGAACCCTGAACCTTATCCGTGTGTGGTATCCGTCTGTGGGGGGGAAAGTTACTTGTCTGTACGATCGCTGGAGACGGCTCTCCCCGGAGACCTCTCCTCCTGACCCCGGCCGACCCTCCCAGTCCGTCTATCCTTTCTAACATTGGTGGCCAGCGGCGCGATCCGAATCAACGCGTAATCGTACAGAGAGTAGCTCACCCCACGTCAAAAACACGATGTCAGCCAAAGATAGCAACTCCACCGAGAAATTCCAAATGGATAAATTAGAAGAATACAACCACCGCGAACTGAGACAATTCTGCATAGAACTTGGCATTGCTACCACCGGCCTGAGTACCAAAGATGATCTAAAGCACGCCCTAGAGTCGTGGACAGAAACTGGGGTCGCCGGACCCTCCGACCAAAGCAGCATCACACCAGAGGGGAACGCCACGGCTCCCGAGGAGCGGGGAACGGGCCTCTCGCAGGAGGAGATCCGAGAAAGAGAAAGAACCAGATTGCACGAGTTGGAAATGGCACGACTCAAGATGGATGGGGAACTCAAGTTAGCTGAACAGAAACTCAACCTCGAGCACATGCGGCTCCGAGATGAACGAGAAGAGAAACAGAGACAGAGAGAGCTGGAGGAGAAAAAAATAACGCTCGAGCACGAGCGCAAACTGGCGGAAATAGAACTTCGGAAACAGAATAAGGAACTGGGGGTGCCTGAGCGACCACACACCCCGGGGCCAACCGAGAAAAAAGTCCACATCCCCAAGGATGTTGTCCGCGAGTATGTCCGAGAAGACGACATACAACAGTGGTTTAAAGCCTACGAGATCGCCATGACCTCCCACCGGATCGACCGGAGTGATTGGGGAGCCGGACTTTGGGGGAGGTTTATCAACGAGGGTCGCGATGCCCTACTGCAGCTCCCAGATCACCAAATGTCGTCCTACGACCACATGAAGGCTGCCCTCCTCACCCGCTACGGCCTCACACCCGAGATGTACCGCCAGAGGTTCAGAGATTACACCCGGATCCCAGGTACAACTTGGGTAGAATACGTGAACTATTTCAGCCGTGCCTTCGAGGGTTGGATAAAGGGGAGCCAGGTCACCACCTACGAACAACTCTTTAACCTGATGGTATGGGAGCACCTGTCGAACAACTGCTTCGTCGAGCTCAGGCAGCACCTCCTCGACAGTAAGCTGACTGACCCCCGGCAGCTCGCCGCCGAAGCTGACCGATGGGAAAGCACCCGAGTGGGCCGGAGGGGGCCACACGAACAGAACAGAAACAACCAAGGCCAGCACCGTCCTCGGGGAGGAGGAGGGGGCCAGGGGCGAGGGAGAGACACCTTGCCCGCAACACCCGTGGCCAGCACCCCGGCTCCGGCCGGTCGGGGCAACCCCCCGTGGCGTCCTGGGGTCCGAGCCAACGTCACGTGCCACCGATGCCAGCGAGTCGGCCACTACGCCAATGACCCGAGCTGCCCGCAGAACCAAACACCCAAGCCCCGCCAGGTAGCTGCCGCCGCCCTGGGGGAAGAGCGATCATTGGAGGAACCAGAGGAGTATGAGCCGGCCCAGCGAGAGTGGGAACCGGCCGCCATGGTCCTGGCGTGCTTAGGGGGAAGAGACATGGTCCCGCGGGCTCCCCTACCCGCTAACACCAGGAAATACGGTCAGTGGGTGACCATTAATGGACAGCGAGCCGAGGCCTTGCATGACACAGGCGCCAGTGTGACGGCCGTCCGCTGTCACCTGGTGAAGCCCGAGCAGATCCTGCCGAACATTCTCTGCCCCGTCCGCTCGGCAGACAACTCTGAAAGTATGTGTCAAATGGCCTGCGTCCCATTCGAATGGGGAGGGGTCTCCGGCCTGTTGAAGGTGACGGTCCGGGACGATGCCCCCGTGGACTGCCTCCTGGGGAATGACCTCGAGAGTTCCCCGTGGGCCACCGTTGAGAGAAGAGAGCACCTGGGGATGCTGGGCCTCCCGGACTGGGCCTGCATAACCACCCGGTCCATGGCCGCCCGTGCCGTCCCTCGATCAGAAGAACCAGAATGGCCAGCACCTCCGCCCCCGGTCGCCCCAGTAGAAGACAACGACGAGGCCAGCCTCCCAGACCCGACGACCGAAGGGGACGCGCAACCCCAGGACCTTCCTGACCTGGCTCAGTGGCGTCAAGAAGGGGGGCCCACCCAAGAACAGTTCCGCCAGGAACAAAAGACCTGTCCCTCCCTCGAGGGACTCCGCCAACAAGCCAGCGCCCAGAACGCAGGGGACTCCACCGGAACTCACTGGGTCTACTGGGATAACGACCTGCTATACAGCGAGCAAAGAATCGCCGAGCTGGGGGCCGGTCGAGTACTGGTGGTACCTCTCCGCTTCAGAGACTTTCTGCTCAACCTGGCCCACGATGTCCCCCTGGCTGGACACCTGGGCCAGGATAAAACGTACAGCCGCCTAGTGACCCACTTTTTCTGGCCGAAAATGAGGAACGACGTCCTGAACCACTGCCGATCTTGCCCCACATGCCAAGCCAGCGGGAAGAGTGGTCGGAAGCTGAAAGCCCCTCTGCAACCCTTCCCTGTGGTCACCACCCCGTTCGAGAGGGTGGGGATAGACATCGTGGGGCCTCTGGACCCCCGCACGGCACAAGGACACAGGTTCATCTTAGTACTGGTGGACCATGCCACCCGCTACCCCGAGGCGGTGCCCCTACGGACCGTGACAGCTCCGGTGGTTGGCCGGGCCCTAATGGGGATCTTCTCCCGGGTAGGCTTCCCCCGAGAAGTCGTCAGCGACCGAGGCACGAACTTTATATCCAAATACATGAAGTCCCTCTGGCAACAATGCGGGGTCACCTACAGATTCACGACCCCCTATCACCCCCAAGGGAACGGACTAGTGGAGCGTTTTAACCGCACCCTCAAGGGGATGATTGGGGGATTGGAAGAGCCCCTCCGTCGCCAGTGGGATGTACTACTCCCGTGCCTCCTCTTCGCCTACCGAGAAGTTCCCCAGAAGTCCCTCGGTTTTAGCCCTTTCGAACTCCTGTACGGGCACCCTGTGCGAGGGCCCCTCAGCCTAGTAAAAGAAGGTTGGGAGATGGCCCCCCTGAAGACCCCTCCAGACGTCTTCAACTACATCCTGGCCCTACGCAATCAGACCCGGCGCTTCAGAGGGATGGCCAAGGCGAACCTCGAGGCCAGCCAGGAGGACATGAAGAGGTGGTATGATCACAATGCCTCCTCCGTTGAGTTCGAGCCTGGGCAACAAGTATGGGTGATGTCCCCCACCGAACCATGTGCCTTGCAGGATAAGTGGACGGGGCCCTTCAAAGTGGTCGAGCGCAAAAGCCCCGTCACTTACCTCATCGACCTGGGGACCTCCCGGAACCCCCTCCGGGTCCTCCACACCAACCGACTCAAACCACACTTTGTGCGCTCAGAACTCAGCCTCCTGATGGCTACGGACAGTGGGGCAGAGGAAGACTCCGAACCCCTTCCGGATCTTCTGAAGACTCAGGAGAATGACGGCTCCGTGGACGGGGTCCGGCTATCTGACGCCCTCACTTCGGAGCAACGCCAGGGCTGCCGAAACCTCCTGCTGCGGTTCGCTACACTGTTCTCCCTCACCCCCGGGGTCACCCCTTGGTGTTTGCACGACGTGGACACCGGGGACAGCCCCCCTGTCCGACACCGGGCCTACCGCGTACCAGATCGGGTACGGGCCTGCATACAGGAGGAAGTGGCCAAGATGCTCACAATCGGGGTCATCGAGCCCTCGGACAGTCCCTGGGCCAGTCCGGTGGTATTGGTTCCCAAAGCCGCTGCCCCCGGCACCGCACCTGAACTGAGATTCTGCGTCGACTACCGGGGCTTGAACGCTGTCACCCGGACCGACGCTCATCCGATTCCCCGAGCAGACGAGCTGATCGACCGGCTGGGGGCCGCCCGCTACCTTAGTATCTTCGACCTAACAGCGGGCTACTGGCAGATCGGCCTCACACCCAGGGCTCAGGAACGGTCAGCCTTCTCTACCCCCGATGGCCACTACCAATTCAAGGTCATGCCCTTCGGCATGAAAAATGCCCCCGCCACGTTTCAACGCCTCGTGAACCAGGTCTTGGCGGGGCTCGAAGAGTTCAGCGCTGCCTATCTGGACGATATCGCTGTATACAGCCGCCACTGGCCCGACCACCTCCGTCACCTCCACGAGGTCCTACAGGCCCTCCAGCGGGCCGGCCTCACAATTAAGGCCGGCAAGTGCCAAATTGGCCAAGGGTCTGTGACCTACCTTGGGCACCAAGTGGGAAGCGGGCTGGTGGCCCCGCTACAACTTAAGATTGCTGCCATCCAGTCCTGGCAGACCCCGTCACCCAGACCGAGGTCCGAGCCTTCTTGGGGCTCACCGGCTACTACCGGCGGTTCGTGAAAGACTATGGCAGCATCGTGGGGCCCCTCACGGGTCTCACGTCCAAGAACCAGCCGAAGCGGATTAACTGGACCCCCGATTGTCAAGCGGCCTTCGAGAAACTGAAGGCCGCCCTGTGCACCGCCCCTGTGCTCCAGGCCCCCGATTACAGTCGGGAATTCGTAGTACAGACCGACGCCTCCGACCACGGCATCGGAGCCGTCCTTTCTCAGTTAAACCCCGAGGGTCATGACCAGCCGGCGGCCTTCATCAGTCGACGTCTCCTGGCCCGAGAACAGCGCTGGAGCACCATTGAGAGGGAGGCCTTCGCAGTGGTGTGGGCCCTCAAAAAGCTCCGGCCTTATCTCTTCGGTACCCACTTCCGGGTACAAACCGACCATCGACCCCTGCAGTGGCTGATGCAGATGCGGGGAGAGAACCCAAAACTCTTGCGCTGGTCCATTTCCCTGCAGGGAATGGACTTCACTGTGGAGCACCGGCCCGGCCAAGACCACGCCAACGCGGATGGCCTGTCCCGCTTTTTCCGCCTCGACGAAGAGAGTCCCCAAGGAGATGGGTGACTCTCCCCGCCTTCAGCTGGGGGGGACGCATGTTGGACAGGCCACACGAAGGGCTTGCTCCCTCCCCGCACGACAGGGCCCGAGCCCCGGCCCTCCAGGTGTTACCCACAGAAACAACCCGCACCCCGTCCCCAGACGGGACTCCGGCCCCCGGACCTCTCTGTATCATGGGGCCGAACCACTACCGGCTCCCTCGCCCGGCCCGGCCGCCATCTTGGACACTTGACCACGAGGCCGCGTGGCCTCAGCTCGACCCTAACCCTGGGCCTGGCCAGGCCCCGACATCCCGGCACCACCATCCACCCAGGAGGTGAACGGACCACTTGGCAGGTCGATGGGAGAAAGAAGTATCGATGGCTCTCCCCCGCCAGGTGCCGATCGCCCCCCAGCTCCCCCGGGCGCTGGCTCCACCCCCCTGCTGGGTGTCTGGACTCCCTCATCCCGGACCTCCCGACCTCCAAGTGCGAGGGTCCGGACATCAAAGGGCGCCAGACCTATAACTGGGGCAGCTCCAGAGCAGGAAGGCAGTTGTATCCTGGAGTCGAGAGACACCGAGAGAACTCAGCCTTGACGGACTACTGGCGCTGCCGTAGCCCGCTCTTGTGAACCATCGTCCTGCCTGCTGGCGCTGCCGCGGCCTTCTACAACATCCATCCTCGTCGGGACCTGCTGGCGCTGCCGCGGCCCGTTGTAACGACCATCCTCACCGGGACCTGCTGGCGCTGCCGCGGACCGTACATCGACCATCTTTCCGGGACCTGCTGGTGCTACCGCGGACCGTGTACCGACCATCTCCACCGGGACCTGCTGGCGCTGCCGCGGCCCGTACCAACTAAGCTCGAGGATTGTGAGCTAATCATCATCTCATCCAAACTACCTGACTGGTAGACAGACTGTCCCGCTACCCCTTACCCTGCTTTGAGAGACTTGAATCGAGGGGACCCCTGAGTCCAGACCTCCATGTACCATTCAACCGTACCCTAAGAAGTGCTTATAAAGAACCCTGAACCTTATCCGTGTGTGGTATCCGTCTGTGGGGGGGAAAGTTACTTGTCTGTACGATCGCTGGAGACGGCTCTCCCCGGAGACCTCTCCTCCTGACCCCGGCCGACCCTCCCGGTCCGTCTATCCTTTCTAACAATAAGCAAGGTTCAAGAAGAGCCGAAGGATGCTCAGGTGGACGAAGGAGCTGTACGATGATAAGCAAGGTCCAAGAAGAGCTGAAAGATGCTCAGATGAATAAAGGAGCTGCAGGGGGATTAGCGAGGTGCCAGAAGAACTGTAGGGTGCTCAGGTGAATGAAGGAGCTGCAGGATGATAAGCAAGGTGCAAGAAGAGCTTCAGGATACTCAGGTGGATGAAGGAGCTGTGCGATGATAAGCAAGGCACAAGAAGAGCTTCAGGATGCTCAGGTGGATGAAGGAGGTGCCCGGTCATGAGCAAGGTGCAAGAAGAGCTGCAGAATTTTTAGGTGCATGAAGGAGCTGTGCAATGATCAGCAAGGCACAAGAAGAGCTGCACGATGCTCAGGTGAATAAAGGAGCTGTGCGATGATAAGCAAGGTGCAAGAAGAGCTGAAGGATGCTCAGGTGAATAAAGGAGCTGTACGATGATAAGCAAGGTGCAAGAAGAGCTGAAGGATGCTCAGGTGGATAAAGGAGCTGTGCGATGATAAGCAAGGTGCAAGAAGAGCTGAAGGATGCTCAGGTGGATGAAGGAGCTGTGCGATGATAAGCAAGGTGCAAGAAGAGCTGAAGGATGCTCAGGTGAATGAAGGAGCTGTGCGATGATAAGCAAGGTGCAAGAAGAGCTGAAGGATGCTCAGGTGAATGAAGGAGCTGTGCGATGATGAGCAAGGTGCAAGAAGAGCTGAAGGATGCTCAGGTGAATAAAGGAGCTGTGCGATGATGAGCAAGGTGCAAGAAGAGCTGAAGGATGCTCAGGTGAATGAAGGAGCTGTGCGATGATAAGCAAGGTGCAAGAAGAGCTGAAGGATGCTCAGGTGAAAGAAGGAGCTGTGCGATGATAAGCAAGGTGCAAGAAGAGCTGAAGGAAGCTCAGGTGGATAAAGGAGCTGTGCGATGATAAGCAAGGTGCAAGAAGAGCTGAAGGATGCTCAGGTGGATAAAGGAGCTGTGCGATGATAAGCAAGGTGCAAGAAGAGCTGAAGGATGCTCAGGTGAATGAAGGAGCTGTGCGATGATAAGCAAGGTGCAAGAAGAGCTGAAGGATGCTCAGGTGGATAAAGGAGCTGTGCGATGAGAAGCAAGGTGCAAGAAGAGCTGAAGGATGCTCAGGTGAATGAAGGAGCTGTGCGATGATAAGCAAGGTGCAAGAAAAGCTGAAAGATGCTCAGGTGAATGAAGGAGCTGTGCGATGATAAGCAAGATGCAAGAAGATCTGAAGGATGCTCAGGTGGATAAAGGAGCTGTGCGATGATAAGCAAGGTGCAAGAAGAGCTGAAGGATGCTCAGGTGAATGAAGGAGCTGTGCGATGATAGGCAAGGTGCAAGAAGAGCCGAAGGATGCTCAGGTGGACGAAGGAGCTGTGCGATGATAAGCAAGGTGCAAGAAGAGCCGAAGGATGCTCAGATGGACGAAGGAGCTGTGCGATGAAAAGCAAGGTGCAAGAAGAGCCGAAGGATGCTCAGGTGAATAAAGGAGCTGTATGATGATAAGCAAAGTGCAAGAAGAGCTGAAGGATGCTCAGGTGGATAAAGGAGCTGTGCGATAATAAGCAAGGTGCAAGAAGAGCTGAAGGATGCTCAGGTGAATGAAGGAGCTGTGCGATGATAAGCAAGGTGCAAGAAGAGCTGAAGGATGCTAAGGTGAATGAATGAGCAGTGCGATGATAAGCAAGGTGCAAGAAGAGCTGAAGGATGCTCAGATGAATAAAGCACTGTGCGGTGATAAGCAAGGTGCAAGAAGAGCCGAAGGATGCTCAGGTGAATGAAGGAGCTGTGCGATGATAAGCAAGGTGCAAGAAGAGCCGAAGGATGCTCAGGTGGACGAAGGAGCTGTGCGATGATAAGCAAGGTGCAAGAAGAGCCGAAGGATGCTCAGATGGACGAAGGAGCTGTGCGATGAAAAGCAAGGTGCAAGAAGAGCCGAAGGATGCTCAGGTGGACGAAGGAGCTGTGCGATGATAAGCAAGGTGCAAGAAGAGCCGAAGGATGCTCAGGTGGAGGAAGGAGCTGTGCGATGATAAGCAAGGTGCAAGAAGAGCAGAAGGATGCTCAGGTGGACGAAGGAGCTGTGCGATGATAAGCAAGGTGCAAGAAGAGCTGAAGGATGCTCAGGTGGACGAAGGAGCTGTGCGATGATAAGCAAGGTGCAAGAAGAGCTGAAGGATGCTCAGGTGGACGAAGGAGCTGTGCGATGATAAGCAAGGTGCAAGAAGAGCTGAAGGATGCTCAGGTGGACTAAGGAGCTGTGCGATGATAAGCAAGGTCCAAGAAGAGCTGAAAGATGCTCAGATGAATAAAGGAGCTGCAGGGTGATTAGCAAGGTGCCAGAAGAACTGTAGGGTGCTCAGGTGAATAAAGGAGCTGCAGGATGATAAGCAAGGTGCAAGAAGAGCTGAAGGATGCTCAGGTGGATAAAGGAGCTGTGCGATAATAAGCAAGGTGCAAGAAGAGCTGAAGGATGCTCAGGTGAATGAAGGAGCTGTGCGATGATAAGCAAGGTGCAAGAAGAGCTGCAGGATGCTAAGGTGAATGAATGAGCAGTGCGATGATAAGCAAGGTGCAAGAAGAGCTGAAGGATGCTCAGATGAATAAAGCACTGTGCGATGATAAGCAAGGTGCAAGAAGAGCCGAAGGATGCTCAGGTGAATGAAGGAGCTGTGCGATGATAAGCAAGGTGCAAGAAGAGCCGAAGGATGCTCAGGTGGACGAAGGAGCTGTGCGATGATAAGCAAGGTGCAAGAAGAGCCGAAGGATGCTCAGATGGACGAAGGAGCTGTGCGATGAAAAGCAAGGTGCAAGAAGAGCCGAAGGATGCTCAGGTGGACGAAGGAGCTGTGCGATGATAAGCAAGGTGCAAGAAGAGCCGAAGGATGCTCAGGTGGAGGAAGGAGCTGTGCGATGATAAGCAAGGTGCAAGAAGAGCAGAAGGATGCTCAGGTGGACGAAGGAGCTGTGCGATGATAAGCAAGGTGCAAGAAGAGCTGAAGGATGCTCAGGTGGACGAAGGAGCTGTGCGATGATAAGCAAGGTGCAAGAAGAGCCGAAGGATGCTCAGGTGGACGAAGGAGCTGTGCAATGATAAGCAAGGTGCAAGAAGAGCCGAAGGATGCTCAGGTGGACGAAGGAGCTCTGCGATGATAAGCAAGGTGCAAGAAGAGCCGAAGGATGCTCAGGTGGACGAAGGAGCTGTACGATGATAAGCAAGGTCCAAGAAGAGCTGAAAGATGCTCAGATGAATAAAGGAGCTGCAGGGGGATTAGCGAGGTGCCAGAAGAACTGTAGGGTGCTCAGGTGAATGAAGGAGCTGCAGGATGATAAGCAAGGTGCAAGAAGAGCTTCAGGATACTCAGGTGGATGAAGGAGCTGTGCGATGATAAGCAAGGCACAAGAAGAGCTTCAGGATGCTCAGGTGGATGAAGGAGGTGCCCGGTCATGAGCAAGGTGCAAGAAGAGCTGCAGAATTTTTAGGTGCATGAAGGAGCTGTGCAATGATCAGCAAGGCACAAGAAGAGCTGCACAATGCTCAGGTGAATAAAGGAGCTGTGCGATGATAAGCAAGGTGCAAGAAGAGCTGAAGGATGCTCAGGTGAATAAAGGAGCTGTACGATGATGAGCAAGGTGCAAGAAGAGCTGAAGGATGCTCAGGTGGATAAAGGAGCTGTGCGATGATAAGCAAGGTGCAAGAAGAGCTGAAGGATGCTCAGGTGGATGAAGGAGCTGTGCGATGATAAGCAAGGTGCAAGAAGAGCTGAAGGATGCTCAGGTGAATGAAGGAGCTGTGTGATGATAAGCAAGGTGCAAGAAGAGCTGAAGGATGCTCAGGTGAATGAAGGAGCTGTGCGATGATGAGCAAGGTGCAAGAAGAGCTGAAGGATGCTCAGGTGAATAAAGGAGCTGTGCGATGATGAGCAAGGTGCAAGAAGAGCTGAATGATGCTCAGGTGAATGAAGGAGCTGTGCGATGATAAGCAAGGTGCAAGAAGAGCTGAAGGATGCTCAGGTGAAAGAAGGAGCTGTGCGATGATAAGCAAGGTGCAAGAAGAGCTGAAGGAAGCTCAGGTGGATAAAGGAGCTGTGCGATGATAAGCAAGGTGCAAGAAGAGCTGAAGGATGCTCAGGTGGATAAAGGAGCTGTGCGATGATAAGCAAGGTGCAAGAAGAGCTGAAGGATGCTCAGGTGAATGAAGGAGCTGTGCGATGATAAGCAAGGTGCAAGAAGAGCTGAAGGATGCTCAGGTGGATAAAGGAGCTGTGCGATGAGAAGCAAGGTGCAAGAAGAGCTGAAGGATGCTCAGGTGAATGAAGGAGCTGTGCGATGATAAGCAAGGTGCAAGAAAAGCTGAAAGATGCTCAGGTGAATGAAGGAGCTGTGCGATGATAAGCAAGATGCAAGAAGATCTGAAGGATGCTCAGGTGGATAAAGGAGCTGTGCGATGATAAGCAAGGTGCAAGAAGAGCTGAAGGATGCTCAGGTGAATGAAGGAGCTGTGCGATGATAGGCAAGGTGCAAGAAGAGCTGAAGGATGCTCAGGTGGATAAAGGAGCTGTGCGATGAGAAGCAAGGTGCAAGAAGAGCTGAAGGATGCTCAGGTGAATGAAGGAGCTGTGCGATGATAAGCAAGGTGCAAGAAAAGCTGAAAGATGCTCAGGTGAATGAAGGAGCTGTGCGATGATAAGCAAGATGCAAGAAGATCTGAAGGATGCTCAGGTGGATAAAGGAGCTGTGCGATGATAAGCAAGGTGCAAGAAGAGCTGAAGGATGCTCAGGTGAATGAAGGAGCTGTGCGATGATAGGCAAGGTGCAAGAAGAGCTGAAGGATGCTCAGGTGAATGAATGAGCAGTGCGATGAGAAGCAAGGTGCAAGAAGAGCTGAAGGATGCTCAGGTGAATGAAGGATCTCTGCGATGCTAGGCAAGGTGCAAGAAGAGCTGAAGGATGCTCAGGTGAATAAAGGAGCTGTATGATGATAAGCAAAGTGCAAGAAGAGCTGAAGGATGCTCAGGTGGATAAAGGAGCTGTGCGATAATAAGCAAGGTGCAAGAAGAGCTGAAGGATGCTCAGGTGAATGAAGGAGCTGTGCGATGATAAGCAAGGTGCAAGAAGAGCTGAAGGATGCTAAGGTGAATGAATGAGCAGTGCGATGATAAGCAAGGTGCAAGAAGAGCTGAAGGATGCTCAGATGAATAAAGCACTGTGCGATGATAAGCAAGGTGCAAGAAGAGCCGAAGGATGCTCAGGTGAATGAAGGAGCTGTGCGATGGTAAGCAAGGTGCAAGAAGAGCCGAAGGATGCTCAGGTGGACGAAGGAGCTGTACGATGATAAGCAAGGTGCAAGAAGAGCCGAAGGATGCTCAGATGGACGAAGGAGCTGTGCGATGAAAAGCAAGGTGCAAGAAGAGCCGAAGGATGCTCAGGTGGACGAAGGAGCTGTGCGATGATAAGCAAGGTGCAAGAAGAGCCGAAGGATGCTCAGGTGGAGGAAGGAGCTGTGCGATGATAAGCAAGGTGCAAGTAGAGCAGAAGGATGCTCAGGTGGACGAAGGAGCTGTGCGATGATAAGCAAGGTGCAAGAAGAGCTGAAGGATGCTCAGGTGAATAAAGGAGCTGTGCGATGATGAGCAAGGTGCAAGAAGAGCTGAAGGATGCTCAGGTTAATGAAGGAGCTGTGCGATGATAAGCAAGGTGCAAGAAGAGCTGAAGGATGTTCAGGTGAATGAAGGAGCTGTGCGATGATAAGCAAGGTGCAAAAAGAGCTGAAGGATGCTCAGGTGAATGAAGGAGCTGTGCGATGATAAGCAAGGTGCAAGAAGAGCTGAAGGATGCTCAGGTGAATGAAGGAGCTGTGCGATGATAAGCAAGGTGCAAGAAAAGCTGAAGGAAGCTCAGGTGGATGAAGGAGCTGTGCGATGATAAGCAAGGTGCAAGAAGAGCTGAAGGATGCTCAGGTGGATGAAGGAGCTGTGCGATGATAAGCAAGGTGCAAGAAGAGCCGAAGGATGCTCAGGTGGTCGAAGGAGCTGTGCGATGATAAGCAAGGTGCAAGAAGAGCCGAAGGATGCTCAGGTGGACGAAGGAGCTGTGCAATGATAAGCAAGGTGCAAGAAGAGCCGAAGGATGCTCAGGTGGACGAAGGAGCTGTGCGATGATAAGCAAGGTGCAAGAAGAGCCGAAGGATGCTCAGGTGGACGAAGGAGCTGTGCGATGATAAGCAAGGTTCAAGAAGAGCCGAAGGATGCTCAGGTGGACGAAGGAGCTGTACGATGATAAGCAAGGTCCAAGAAGAGCTGAAAGATGCTCAGATGAATAAAGGAGCTGCAGGGGGATTAGCGAGGTGCCAGAAGAACTGTAGGGTGCTCAGGTGAATGAAGGAGCTGCAGGATGATAAGCAAGGTGCAAGAAGACCTTCAGGATACTCAGGTGGATGAAGGAGCTGTGCGATGATAAGCAAGGCACAAGAAGAGCTTCAGGATGCTCAGGTGGATGAAGGAGGTGCCCGGTCATGAGCAAGGTGCAAGAAGAGCTGCAGAATTTTTAGGTGCATGAAGGAGCTGTGCAATGATCAGCAAGGCACAAGAAGAGCTGCACGATGCTCAGGTGAATAAAGGAGCTGTGCGATGATAAGCAAGGTGCAAGAAGAGCTGAAGGATGCTCAGGTGAATAAAGGAGCTGTACGATGATAAGCAAGGTGCAAGAAGAGCTGAAGGATGCTCAGGTGGATAAAGGAGCTGTGCGATGATAAGCAAGGTGCAAGAAGAGCTGAAGGATGCTCAGGTGGATGAAGGAGCTGTGCGATGATAAGCAAGGTGCAAGAAGAGCTGAAGGATGCTCAGGTGAATGAAGGAGCTGTGCGATGATAAGCAAGGTGCAAGAAGAGCTGAAGGATGCTCAGGTGAATGAAGGAGCTGTGCGATGATGAGCAAGGTGCAAGAAGAGCTGAAGGATGCTCAGGTGAATAAAGGAGCTGTGCGATGATGAGCAAGGTGCAAGAAGAGCTGAAGGATGCTCAGGTGAATGAAGGAGCTGTGCGATGATAAGCAAGGTGCAAGAAGAGCTGAAGGATGCTCAGGTGAAAGAAGGAGCTGTGCGATGATAAGCAAGGTGCAAGAAGAGCTGAAGGAAGCTCAGGTGGATAAAGGAGCTGTGCGATGATAAGCAAGGTGCAAGAAGAGCTGAAGGATGCTCAGGTGGATAAAGGAGCTGTGCGATGATAAGCAAGGTGCAAGAAGAGCTGAAGGATGCTCAGGTGAATGAAGGAGCTGTGCGATGATAAGCAAGGTGCAAGAAGAGCTGAAGGATGCTCAGGTGGATAAAGGAGCTGTGCGATGAGAAGCAAGGTGCAAGAAGAGCTGAAGGATGCTCAGGTGAATGAAGGAGCTGTGCGATGATAAGCAAGGTGCAAGAAAAGCTGAAAGATGCTCAGGTGAATGAAGGAGCTGTGCGATGATAAGCAAGATGCAAGAAGATCTGAAGGATGCTCAGGTGGATAAAGGAGCTGTGCGATGATAAGCAAGGTGCAAGAAGAGCTGAAGGATGCTCAGGTGAATGAAGGAGCTGTGCGATGATAGGCAAGGTGCAAGAAGAGCCGAAGGATGCTCAGGTGGACGAAGGAGCTGTGCGATGATAAGCAAGGTGCAAGAAGAGCCGAAGGATGCTCAGATGGACGAAGGAGCTGTGCGATGAAAAGCAAGGTGCAAGAAGAGCCGAAGGATGCTCAGGTGAATAAAGGAGCTGTATGATGATAAGCAAAGTGCAAGAAGAGCTGAAGGATGCTCAGGTGGATAAAGGAGCTGTGCGATAATAAGCAAGGTGCAAGAAGAGCTGAAGGATGCTCAGGTGAATGAAGGAGCTGTGCGATGATAAGCAAGGTGCAAGAAGAGCTGAAGGATGCTAAGGTGAATGAATGAGCAGTGCGATGATAAGCAAGGTGCAAGAAGAGCTGAAGGATGCTCAGATGAATAAAGCACTGTGCGATGATAAGCAAGGTGCAAGAAGAGCCGAAGGATGCTCAGGTGAATGAAGGAGCTGTGCGATGATAAGCAAGGTGCAAGAAGAGCCGAAGGATGCTCAGGTGGACGAAGGAGCTGTGCGATGATAAGCAAGGTGCAAGAAGAGCCGAAGGATGCTCAGATGGACGAAGGAGCTGTGCGATGAAAAGCAAGGTGCAAGAAGAGCCGAAGGATGCTCAGGTGGACGAAGGAGCTGTGCGATGATAAGCAAGGTGCAAGAAGAGCCGAAGGATGCTCAGGTGGAGGAAGGAGCTGTGCGATGATAAGCAAGGTGCAAGAAGAGCAGAAGGATGCTCAGGTGGACGAAGGAGCTGTGCGATGATAAGCAAGGTGCAAGAAGAGCTGAAGGATGCTCAGGTGGACGAAGGAGCTGTGCGATGATAAGCAAGGTGCAAGAAGAGCTGAAGGATGCTCAGGTGGACGAAGGAGCTGTGCGATGATAAGCAAGGTGCAAGAAGAGCTGAAGGATGCTCAGGTGGACTAAGGAGCTGTGCGATGATAAGCAAGGTCCAAGAAGAGCTGAAAGATGCTCAGATGAATAAAGGAGCTGCAGGGTGATTAGCAAGGTGCCAGAAGAACTGTAGGGTGCTCAGGTGAATAAAGGAGCTGCAGGATGATAAGCAAGGTGCAAGAAGAGCTGAAGGATGCTCAGGTGGATAAAGGAGCTGTGCGATAATAAGCAAGGTGCAAGAAGAGCTGAAGGATGCTCAGGTGAATGAAGGAGCTGTGCGATGATAAGCAAGGTGCAAGAAGAGCTGCAGGATGCTAAGGTGAATGAATGAGCAGTGCGATGATAAGCAAGGTGCAAGAAGAGCTGAAGGATGCTCAGATGAATAAAGCACTGTGCGATGATAAGCAAGGTGCAAGAAGAGCCGAAGGATGCTCAGGTGAATGAAGGAGCTGTGCGATGATAAGCAAGGTGCAAGAAGAGCCGAAGGATGCTCAGGTGGACGAAGGAGCTGTGCGATGATAAGCAAGGTGCAAGAAGAGCCGAAGGATGCTCAGATGGACGAAGGAGCTGTGCGATGAAAAGCAAGGTGCAAGAAGAGCCGAAGGATGCTCAGGTGGACGAAGGAGCTGTGCGATGATAAGCAAGGTGCAAGAAGAGCCGAAGGATGCTCAGGTGGAGGAAGGAGCTGTGCGATGATAAGCAAGGTGCAAGAAGAGCAGAAGGATGCTCAGGTGGACGAAGGAGCTGTGCGATGATAAGCAAGGTGCAAGAAGAGCTGAAGGATGCTCAGGTGGACGAAGGAGCTGTGCGATGATAAGCAAGGTGCAAGAAGAGCCGAAGGATGCTCAGGTGGACGAAGGAGCTGTGCAATGATAAGCAAGGTGCAAGAAGAGCCGAAGGATGCTCAGGTGGACGAAGGAGCTCTGCGATGATAAGCAAGGTGCAAGAAGAGCCGAAGGATGCTCAGGTGGACGAAGGAGCTGTACGATGATAAGCAAGGTCCAAGAAGAGCTGAAAGATGCTCAGATGAATAAAGGAGCTGCAGGGGGATTAGCGAGGTGCCAGAAGAACTGTAGGGTGCTCAGGTGAATGAAGGAGCTGCAGGATGATAAGCAAGGTGCAAGAAGAGCTTCAGGATACTCAGGTGGATGAAGGAGCTGTGCGATGATAAGCAAGGCACAAGAAGAGCTTCAGGATGCTCAGGTGGATGAAGGAGGTGCCCGGTCATGAGCAAGGTGCAAGAAGAGCTGCAGAATTTTTAGGTGCATGAAGGAGCTGTGCAATGATCAGCAAGGCACAAGAAGAGCTGCACAATGCTCAGGTGAATAAAGGAGCTGTGCGATGATAAGCAAGGTGCAAGAAGAGCTGAAGGATGCTCAGGTGGATAAAGGAGCTGTGCGATGATAAGCAAGGTGCAAGAAGAGCTGAAGGATGCTCAGGTGGATGAAGGAGCTGTGCGATGATAAGCAAGGTGCAAGAAGAGCTGAAGGATGCTCAGGTGAATGAAGGAGCTGTGTGATGATAAGCAAGGTGCAAGAAGAGCTGAAGGATGCTCAGGTGAATGAAGGAGCTGTGCGATGATGAGCAAGGTGCAAGAAGAGCTGAAGGATGCTCAGGTGAATAAAGGAGCTGTGCGATGATGAGCAAGGTGCAAGAAGAGCTGAATGATGCTCAGGTGAATGAAGGAGCTGTGCGATGATAAGCAAGGTGCAAGAAGAGCTGAAGGATGCTCAGGTGAAAGAAGGAGCTGTGCGATGATAAGCAAGGTGCAAGAAGAGCTGAAGGAAGCTCAGGTGGATAAAGGAGCTGTGCGATGATAAGCAAGGTGCAAGAAGAGCTGAAGGATGCTCAGGTGGATAAAGGAGCTGTGCGATGATAAGCAAGGTGCAAGAAGAGCTGAAGGATGCTCAGGTGAATGAAGGAGCTGTGCGATGATAAGCAAGGTGCAAGAAGAGCTGAAGGATGCTCAGGTGGATAAAGCAGCTGTGCGATGAGAAGCAAGGTGCAAGAAGAGCTGAAGGATGCTCAGGTGAATGAAGGAGCTGTGCGATGATAAGCAAGGTGCAAGAAAAGCTGAAAGATGCTCAGGTGAATGAAGGAGCTGTGCGATGATAAGCAAGATGCAAGAAGATCTGAAGGATGCTCAGGTGGATAAAGGAGCTGTGCGATGATAAGCAAGGTGCAAGAAGAGCTGAAGGATGCTCAGGTGAATGAAGGAGCTGTGCGATGATAGGCAAGGTGCAAGAAGAGCTGAAGGATGCTCAGGTGGATAAAGGAGCTGTGCGATGAGAAGCAAGGTGCAAGAAGAGCTGAAGGATGCTCAGGTGAATGAAGGAGCTGTGCGATGATAAGCAAGGTGCAAGAAAAGCTGAAAGATGCTCAGGTGAATGAAGGAGCTGTGCGATGATAAGCAAGATGCAAGAAGATCTGAAGGATGCTCAGGTGGATAAAGGAGCTGTGCGATGATAAGCAAGGTGCAAGAAGAGCTGAAGGATGCTCAGGTGAATGAAGGAGCTGTGCGATGATAGGCAAGGTGCAAGAAGAGCTGAAGGATGCTCAGGTGAATGAATGAGCAGTGCGATGAGAAGCAAGGTGCAAGAAGAGCTGAAGGATGCTCAGGTGAATGAAGGATCTCTGCGATGCTAGGCAAGGTGCAAGAAGAGCTGAAGGATGCTCAGGTGAATAAAGGAGCTGTATGATGATAAGCAAAGTGCAAGAAGAGCTGAAGGATGCTCAGGTGGATAAAGGAGCTGTGCGATAATAAGCAAGGTGCAAGAAGAGCTGAAGGATGCTCAGGTGAATGAAGGAGCTGTGCGATGATAAGCAAGGTGCAAGAAGAGCTGAAGGATGCTAAGGTGAATGAATGAGCAGTGCGATGATAAGCAAGGTGCAAGAAGAGCTGAAGGATGCTCAGATGAATAAAGCACTGTGCGATGATAAGCAAGGTGCAAGAAGAGCCGAAGGATGCTCAGGTGAATGAAGGAGCTGTGCGATGGTAAGCAAGGTGCAAGAAGAGCCGAAGGATGCTCAGGTGGACGAAGGAGCTGTACGATGATAAGCAAGGTGCAAGAAGAGCCGAAGGATGCTCAGATGGACGAAGGAGCTGTGCGATGAAAAGCAAGGTGCAAGAAGAGCCGAAGGATGCTCAGGTGGACGAAGGAGCTGTGCGATGATAAGCAAGGTGCAAGAAGAGCCGAAGGATGCTCAGGTGGAGGAAGGAGCTGTGCGATGATAAGCAAGGTGCAAGTAGAGCAGAAGGATGCTCAGGTGGACGAAGGAGCTGTGCGATGATAAGCAAGGTGCAAGAAGAGCTGAAGGATGCTCAGGTGAATAAAGGAGCTGTGCGATGATGAGCAAGGTGCAAGAAGAGCTGAAGGATGCTCAGGTTAATGAAGGAGCTGTGCGATGATAAGCAAGGTGCAAGAAGAGCTGAAGGATGTTCAGGTGAATGAAGGAGCTGTGCGATGATAAGCAAGGTGCAAAAAGAGCTGAAGGATGCTCAGGTGAATGAAGGAGCTGTGCGATGATAAGCAAGGTGCAAGAAGAGCTGAAGGATGCTCAGGTGAATGAAGGAGCTGTGCGATGATAAGCAAGGTGCAAGAAAAGCTGAAGGAAGCTCAGGTGGATGAAGGAGCTGTGCGATGATAAGCAAGGTGCAAGAAGAGCTGAAGGATGCTCAGGTGGATGAAGGAGCTGTGCGATGATAAGCAAGGTGCAAGAAGAGCCGAAGGATGCTCAGGTGGTCGAAGGAGCTGTGCGATGATAAGCAAGGTGCAAGAAGAGCCGAAGGATGCTCAGGTGGACGAAGGAGCTGTGCAATGATAAGCAAGGTGCAAGAAGAGCCGAAGGATGCTCAGGTGGACGAAGGAGCTGTGCGATGATAAGCAAGGTGCAAGAAGAGCCGAAGGATGCTCAGGTGGACGAAGGAGCTGTGCGATGATAAGCAAGGTTCAAGAAGAGCCGAAGGATGCTCAGGTGGACGAAGGAGCTGTATGATGATAAGCAAGGTCCAAGAAGAGCTGAAAGATGCTCAGATGAATAAAGGAGCTGCAGGGGGATTAGCGAGGTGCCAGAAGAACTGTAGGGTGCTCAGGTGAATGAAGGAGCTGCAGGATGATAAGCAAGGTGCAAGAAGAGCTTCAGGATACTCAGGTGGATGAAGGAGCTGTGCGATGATAAGCAAGGCACAAGAAGAGCTTCAGGATGCTCAGGTGGATGAAGGAGGTGCCCGGTCATGAGCAAGGTGCAAGAAGAGCTGCAGAATTTTTAGGTGCATGAAGGAGCTGTGCAATGATCAGCAAGGCACAAGAAGAGCTGCACGATGCTCAGGTGAATAAAGGAGCTGTGCGATGATAAGCAAGGTGCAAGAAGAGCTGAAGGATGCTCAGGTGAATAAAGGAGCTGTACGATGATAAGCAAGGTGCAAGAAGAGCTGAAGGATGCTCAGGTGGATAAAGGAGCTGTGCGATGATAAGCAAGGTGCAAGAAGAGCTGAAGGATGCTCAGGTGGATGAAGGAGCTGTGCGATGATAAGCAAGGTGCAAGAAGAGCTGAAGGATGCTCAGGTGAATGAAGGAGCTGTGCGATGATAAGCAAGGTGCAAGAAGAGCTGAAGGATGCTCAGGTGAATGAAGGAGCTGTGCGATGATGAGCAAGGTGCAAGAAGAGCTGAAGGATGCTCAGGTGAATAAAGGAGCTGTGCGATGATGAGCAAGGTGCAAGAAGAGCTGAAGGATGCTCAGGTGAATGAAGGAGCTGTGCGATGATAAGCAAGGTGCAAGAAGAGCTGAAGGATGCTCAGGTGAAAGAAGGAGCTGTGCGATGATAAGCAAGGTGCAAGAAGAGCTGAAGGAAGCTCAGGTGGATAAAGGAGCTGTGCGATGATAAGCAAGGTGCAAGAAGAGCTGAAGGATGCTCAGGTGGATAAAGGAGCTGTGCGATGATAAGCAAGGTGCAAGAAGAGCTGAAGGATGCTCAGGTGAATGAAGGAGCTGTGCGATGATAAGCAAGGTGCAAGAAGAGCTGAAGGATGCTCAGGTGGATAAAGGAGCTGTGCGATGAGAAGCAAGGTGCAAGAAGAGCTGAAGGATGCTCAGGTGAATGAAGGAGCTGTGCGATGATAAGCAAGGTGCAAGAAAAGCTGAAAGATGCTCAGGTGAATGAAGGAGCTGTGCGATGATAAGCAAGATGCAAGAAGATCTGAAGGATGCTCAGGTGGATAAAGGAGCTGTGCGATGATAAGCAAGGTGCAAGAAGAGCTGAAGGATGCTCAGGTGAATGAAGGAGCTGTGCGATGATAGGCAAGGTGCAAGAAGAGCCGAAGGATGCTCAGGTGGACGAAGGAGCTGTGCGATGATAAGCAAGGTGCAAGAAGAGCCGAAGGATGCTCAGATGGACGAAGGAGCTGTGCGATGAAAAGCAAGGTGCAAGAAGAGCCGAAGGATGCTCAGGTGAATAAAGGAGCTGTATGATGATAAGCAAAGTGCAAGAAGAGCTGAAGGATGCTCAGGTGGATAAAGGAGCTGTGCGATAATAAGCAAGGTGCAAGAAGAGCTGAAGGATGCTCAGGTGAATGAAGGAGCTGTGCGATGATAAGCAAGGTGCAAGAAGAGCTGAAGGATGCTAAGGTGAATGAATGAGCAGTGCGATGATAAGCAAGGTGCAAGAAGAGCTGAAGGATGCTCAGATGAATAAAGCACTGTGCGATGATAAGCAAGGTGCAAGAAGAGCCGAAGGATGCTCAGGTGAATGAAGGAGCTGTGCGATGATAAGCAAGGTGCAAGAAGAGCCGAAGGATGCTCAGGTGGACGAAGGAGCTGTGCGATGATAAGCAAGGTGCAAGAAGAGCCGAAGGATGCTCAGATGGACGAAGGAGCTGTGCGATGAAAAGCAAGGTGCAAGAAGAGCCGAAGGATGCTCAGGTGGACGAAGGAGCTGTGCGATGATAAGCAAGGTGCAAGAAGAGCCGAAGGATGCTCAGGTGGAGGAAGGAGCTGTGCGATGATAAGCAAGGTGCAAGAAGAGCAGAAGGATGCTCAGGTGGACGAAGGAGCTGTGCGATGATAAGCAAGGTGCAAGAAGAGCTGAAGGATGCTCAGGTGGACGAAGGAGCTGTGCGATGATAAGCAAGGTGCAAGAAGAGCTGAAGGATGCTCAGGTGGACGAAGGAGCTGTGCGATGATAAGCAAGGTGCAAGAAGAGCTGAAGGATGCTCAGGTGGACTAAGGAGCTGTGCGATGATAAGCAAGGTCCAAGAAGAGCTGAAAGATGCTCAGATGAATAAAGGAGCTGCAGGGTGATTAGCAAGGTGCGAGAAGAACTGTAGGGTGCTCAGGTGAATAAAGGAGCTGCAGGATGATAAGCAAGGTGCAAGAAGAGCTGAAGGATGCTCAGGTGGATAAAGGAGCTGTGCGATAATAAGCAAGGTGCAAGAAGAGCTGAAGGATGCTCAGGTGAATGAAGGAGCTGTGCGATGATAAGCAAGGTGCAAGAAGAGCTGCAGGATGCTAAGGTGAATGAATGAGCAGTGCGATGATAAGCAAGGTGCAAGAAGAGCTGAAGGATGCTCAGATGAATAAAGCACTGTGCGATGATAAGCAAGGTGCAAGAAGAGCCGAAGGATGCTCAGGTGAATGAAGGAGCTGTGCGATGATAAGCAAGGTGCAAGAAGAGCCGAAGGATGCTCAGGTGGACGAAGGAGCTGTGCGATGATAAGCAAGGTGCAAGAAGAGCCGAAGGATGCTCAGATGGACGAAGGAGCTGTGCGATGAAAAGCAAGGTGCAAGAAGAGCCGAAGGATGCTCAGGTGGACGAAGGAGCTGTGCGTTGATAAGCAAGGTGCAAGAAGAGCCGAAGGATGCTCAGGTGGAGGAAGGAGCTGTGCGATGATAAGCAAGGTGCAAGAAGAGCAGAAGGATGCTCAGGTGGACGAAGGAGCTGTGCGATGATAAGCAAGGTGCAAGAAGAGCTGAAGGATGCTCAGGTGGACGAAGGAGCTGTGCGATGATAAGCAAGGTGCAAGAAGAGCTGAAGGATGCTCAGGTGGACGAAGGAGCTGTGCGATGATAAGCAAGGTCCAAGAAGATCTGAAGGATGCTCAGGTGGACGAAGGAGCTGTGCGATGATAAGCAAGGTGCAAGAAGAGCTGAAGGATGCTCAGGTGGACTAAGGAGCTGTGCGATGATAAGCAAGGTCCAAGAAGAGCTGAAAGATGCTCAGATGAATAAAGGAGCTGCAGGGTGATTAGCAAGGTGCCAGAAGAACTGTAGGGTGCTCAGGTGAATAAAGGAGCTGCAGGATGATAAGCAAGGTGCAAGAAGAGCTTCAGGATACTCAGGTGGATGAAGGAGCTGTTCGATGATAAGCAAGGCACAAGAAGAGCTTCAAGATGCTCAGGTGGATGAAGGAGGTGCCCGATCATGAGCAAGGTGCAAGAAGAGCTGCAGAATTTTTAGGTGCATGAAGGAGCTGTGCAATGATCAGCAAGGTGCAAGAAGAGCTGAAGGATGCTCAGGTGAATAAAGGAGCTGTGCGGTGATAAGCAAGGTGCAAGAAGAGCTGAAGGATGCTCAGGTGGATAAAGGAGCTGTGCGATGATAAGCAAGGTGCAAGAAGAGCTGAAGGATGCTCAGGTGGATAAAGGAGCTGTGCGATGATAAGCAAGGTGCAAGAAGAGCTGAAGGATGCTCAGGTGAATGAAGGAGCTGTGCGATGATAAGCAAGGTGCAAGAAGAGCTGAAGGATGCTCAGGTGAATGAAGGAGCTGTGCGATGATGAGCAAGGTGTAAGAAGAGCTGAAGGATGCTCAGGTGAATGAAGGAGCTGTGCAATGATGAGCAAGGTGCAAGAAGAGCTGAAGGATGCTCAGGTGAATAAAGGAGCTGTGCGATGATGAGCAAGGTGCAAGAAGAGCTGAAGGATGCTCAGGTTAATGAAGGAGCTGTGCGATGATAAGCAAGGTGCAAGAAGAGCTGAAGGATGTTCAGGTGAATGAAGGAGCTGTGCGATGATAAGCAAGGTGCAAGAAGAGCTGAAGGATGCTCAGGTGAATGAAGGAGCTGTGCGATGATAAGCAAGGTGCAAGAAAAGCTGAAGGAAGCTCAGGTGGATGAAGGAGCTGTGCGATGATAAGCAAGGTGCAAGAAGAGCTGAAGGATGCTCAGGTGGATGAAGGAGCTGTGCGATGATAAGCAAGGTGCAAGAAGAGCCGAAGGATGCTCAGGTAGACGAAGGAGCTGTGCGATGATAAGCAAGGTGCAAGAAGAGCCGAAGGATGCTCAGGTGGAGGAAGGAGCTGTGCAATGATAAGCAAGGTGCAAGAAGAGCCGAAGGATGCTCAGGTGGACGAAGGAGCTGTGCGATGATAAGCAAGGTGCAAGAAGAGCCGAAGGATGCTCAGGTGGACGAAGGAGCTGTGCGATGATAAGCAAGGTGCAAGAAGAGCCGAAGGATGCTCAGGTGGACGAAGGAGCTGTACGATAATAAGCAAGGTCCAAGAAGAGCTGAAAGATGCTCAGATGAATAAAGGAGCTGCAGGGGGATTAGCGAGGTGCCAGAAGAACTGTAGGGTGCTCAGGTGAATGAAGGAGCTGCAGGATGATAAGCAAGGTGCAAGAAGAGCTTCAGGATACTCAGGTGGATGAAGGAGCTGTGCGATGATAAGCAAGGCACAAGAAGAGCTTCAGGATGCTCAGGTGGATGAAGGAGGTGCCCGGTCATGAGCAAGGTGCAAGAAGAGCTGCAGAATTTTTAGGTACATGAAGGAGCTGTGCAATGATCAGCAAGGCACAAGAAGAGCTGCACGATGCTCAGGTGAATAAAGGAGCTGTGCGATGATAAGCAAGGTGCAAGAAGAGCTGAAGGATGCTCAGGTGAATAAAGGAGCTGTACGATGATAAGCAAGGTGCAAGAAGAGCTGAAGGATGCTCAGGTGGATAAAGGAGCTGTGCGATGATAAGCAAGGTGCAAGAAGAGCTGAAGGATGCTCAGGTGGATGAAGGAGCTGTGCGATGATAAGCAAGGTGCAAGAAGAGCTGAAGGATGCTCAGGTGAATGAAGGAGCTGTGCGATGATAAGCAAGGTGCAAGAAGAGCTGAAGGATGCTCAGGTGAATGAAGGAGCTGTGCGATTATGAGCAAGGTGCAAGAAGAGCTGAAGGATGCTCAGGTGAATAAAGGAGCTGTGCGATGATGAGCAAGGTGCAAGAAGAGCTGAAGGATGCTCAGGTGAATGAAGGAGCTGTGCGATGATAAGCAAGGTGCAAGAAGAGCTGAAGGATGCTCAGGTGAAAGAAGGAGCTGTGCGATGGTAAGCAAGGTGCAAGAAGAGCTGAAGGAAGCTCAGGTGGATAAAGGAGCTGTGCGATGATAAGCAAGGTGCAAGAAGAGCTTCAGGATGCTCAGGTGGATAAAGGAGCTGTGCGATGATAAGCAAGGTGCAAGAAGAGCTGAAGGATGCTCAGGTGAATGAAGGAGCTGTGCGATGATAAGCAAGGTGCAAGAAGAGCTGAAGGATGCTCAGGTGGATAAAGGAGCTGTGCGATGAGAAGCAAGGTGCAAGAAGAGCTGAAGGATGCTCAGGTGAATGAAGGAGCTGTGCGATGATAAGCAAGGTGCAAGAAAAGCTGAAAGATGCTCAGGTGAATGAAGGAGCTGTGCGATGATAAGCAAGATGCAAGAAGATCTGAAGGATGCTCTGGTGGATAAAGGAGCTGTGCGATGATAAGCAAGGTGCAAGAAGAGCTGAAGGATGCTCAGGTGAATGAAGGAGCTGTGCGATGATAGGCAAGGTGCAAGAAGAGCTGAAGGATGCTCAGGTGAATGAATGAGCAGTGCGATGAGAAGCAAGGTGCAAGAAGAGCTGAAGGATGCTCAGGTGAATGAAGGATCTGTGCGATGCTAGGCAAGGTGCAAGAAGAGCTGAAGGATGCTCAGGTGAATAAAGGAGCTGTATGATGATAAGCAAAGTGCAAGAAGAGCTGAAGGATGCTCAGGTGGATAAAGGAGCTGTGCGATAATAAGCAAGGTGCAAGAAGAGCTGAAGGATGCTCAGGTGAATGAAGGAGCTGTGCGATGATAAGCAAGGTGCAAGAAGAGCTGAAGGATGCTAAGGTGAATGAATGAGCAGTGCGATGATAAGCAAGGTGCAAGAAGAGCTGAAGGATGTTCAGATGAATAAAGCACTGTGCGATGATAAGCAAGGTGCAAGAAGAGCCGAAGGATGCTCAGGTGAATGAAGGAGCTGTGCGATGGTAAGCAAGGTGCAAGAAGAGCCGAAGGATGCTCAGGTGGATGAAGGAGCTGTACGATGATAAGCAAGGTGCAAGAAGAGCCGAAGGATGCTCAGATGGACGAAGGAGCTGTGCGATGAAAAGCAAGGTGCAAGAAGAGCCGAAGGATGCTCAGGTGGACGAAGGAGCTGTGTGATGATAAGCAAGGTGCAAGAAGAGCCGAAGGATGCTCAGGTGGAGGAAGGAGCTGTGCGATGATAAGCAAGGTGCAAGAAGAGCAGAAGGATGCTCAGGTGGACGAAGGAGCTGTGCGATGATAAGCAAGGTGCAAGAAGAGCTGAAGGATGCTCAGGTGGACGAAGGAGCTGTGCGATGATAAGCAAGGTGCAAGAAGAGCTGAAGGATGCTCAGGTGGACGAAGGAGCTGTGCGATGATAAGCAAGGTCCAAGAAGAGCTGAAAGATGCTCAGATGAATAAAGGAGCTGCAGGGTGATTAGCAAGGTGCCAGAAGAACTGTAGGGTGCTCAGGTGAATAAAGGAGCTGCAGGATGATAAGCAAGGTGCAAGAAGAGCTTCAGGATACTCAGGTGGATGAAGGAGCTGTTCGATGATAAGCAAGGCACAAGAAGAGCTTCAGGATGCTCAGGTGGATGAAGGAGGTGCCCGATCATGAGCAAGGTGCAAGAAGAGCTGCAGAATTTTTAGGTGCATGAAGGAGCTGTGCAATGATCAGCAAGGTGCAAGAAGAGCTGAAGGATGCTCAGGTGAATAAAGGAGCTGTGCGGTGATAAGCAAGGTGCAAGAAGAGCTGAAGGATGCTCAGGTGGATAAAGGAGCTGTGCGATGATAAGCAAGGTGCAAGAAGCGCTGAAGGATGCTCAGGTGGATAAAGGAGCTGTGCGATGATAAGCAAGGTGCAAGAAGAGCAGAAGGATGCTCAGGTGGACGAAGGAGCTGTGCGATGATAAGCAAGGTGCAAGAAGAGCTGAAGGATGCTCAGGTGGACGAAGGAGCTGTGCGATGATAAGCAAGGTGCAAGAAGAGCTGAAGGATGCTCAGGTGGACGAAGGAGCTGTGCGATGATAAGCAAGGTCCAAGAAGATCTGAAGGATGCTCAGGTGGACGAAGGAGCTGTGCGATGATAAGCAAGGTGCAAGAAGAGCTGAAGGATGCTCAGGTGGACTAAGGAGCTGTGCGATGATAAGCAAGGTCCAAGAAGAGCTGAAAGATGCTCAGATGAATAAAGGAGCTGCAGGGTGATTAGCAAGGTGCCAGAAGAACTGTAGGGTGCTCAGGTGAATAAAGGAGCTGCAGGATGATAAGCAAGGTGCAAGAAGAGCTTCAGGATACTCAGGTGGATGAAGGAGCTGTTCGATGATAAGCAAGGCACAAGAAGAGCTTCAGGATGCTCAGGTGGATGAAGGAGGTGCCCGATCATGAGCAAGGTGCAAGAAGAGCTGCAGAATTTTTAGGTGCATGAAGGAGCTGTGCAATGATCAGCAAGGTGCAAGAAGAGCTGAAGGATGCTCAGGTGAATAAAGGAGCTGTGCGGTGATAAGCAAGGTGCAAGAAGAGCTGAAGGATGCTCAGGTGGATAAAGGAGCTGTGCGATGATAAGCAAGGTGCAAGAAGAGCTGAAGGATGCTCAGGTGGATAAAGGAGCTGTGCGATGATAAGCAAGGTGCAAGAAGAGCTGAAGGATGCTCAGGTGAATGAAGGAGCTGTGCGATGATAAGCAAGGTGCAAGAAGAGCTGAAGGATGCTCAGGTGAATGAAGGAGCTGTGCGATGATGAGCAAGGTGTAAGAAGAGCTGAAGGATGCTCAGGTGAATGAAGGAGCTGTGCAATGATGAGCAAGGTGCAAGAAGAGCTGAAGGATGCTCAGGTGAATAAAGGAGCTGTGCGATGATGAGCAAGGTGCAAGAAGAGCTGAAGGATGCTCAGGTTAATGAAGGAGCTGTGCGATGATAAGCAAGGTGCAAGAAGAGCTGAAGGATGTTCAGGTGAATGAAGGAGCTGTGCGATGATAAGCAAGGTGCAAGAAGAGCTGAAGGATGCTCAGGTGAATGAAGGAGCTGTGCGATGATAAGCAAGGTGCAAGAAAAGCTGAAGGAAGCTCAGGTGGATGAAGGAGCTGTGCGATGATAAGCAAGGTGCAAGAAGAGCTGAAGGATGCTCAGGTGGATGAAGGAGCTGTGCGATGATAAGCAAGGTGCAAGAAGAGCCGAAGGATGCTCAGGTAGACGAAGGAGCTGTGCGATGATAAGCAAGGTGCAAGAAGAGCCGAAGGATGCTCAGGTGGAGGAAGGAGCTGTGCAATGATAAGCAAGGTGCAAGAAGAGCCGAAGGATGCTCAGGTGGACGAAGGAGCTGTGCGATGATAAGCAAGGTGCAAGAAGAGCCGAAGGATGCTCAGGTGGACGAAGGAGCTGTGCGATGATAAGCAAGGTGCAAGAAGAGCCGAAGGATGCTCAGGTGGACGAAGGAGCTGTACGATAATAAGCAAGGTCCAAGAAGAGCTGAAAGATGCTCAGATGAATAAAGGAGCTGCAGGGGGATTAGCGAGGTGCCAGAAGAACTGTAGGGTGCTCAGGTGAATGAAGGAGCTGCAGGATGATAAGCAAGGTGCAAGAAGAGCTTCAGGATACTCAGGTGGATGAAGGAGCTGTGCGATGATAAGCAAGGCACAAGAAGAGCTTCAGGATGCTCAGGTGGATGAAGGAGGTGCCCGGTCATGAGCAAGGTGCAAGAAGAGCTGCAGAATTTTTAGGTGCATGAAGGAGCTGTGCAATGATCAGCAAGGCACAAGAAGAGCTGCACGATGCTCAGGTGAATAAAGGAGCTGTGCGATGATAAGCAAGGTGCAAGAAGAGCTGAAGGATGCTCAGGTGAATAAAGGAGCTGTACGATGATAAGCAAGGTGCAAGAAGAGCTGAAGGATGCTCAGGTGGATAAAGGAGCTGTGCGATGATAAGCAAGGTGCAAGAAGAGCTGAAGGATGCTCAGGTGGATGAAGGAGCTGTGCGATGATAAGCAAGGTGCAAGAAGAGCTGAAGGATGCTCAGGTGAATGAAGGAGCTGTGCGATGATAAGCAAGGTGCAAGAAGAGCTGAAGGATGCTCAGGTGAATGAAGGAGCTGTGCGATTATGAGCAAGGTGCAAGAAGAGCTGAAGGATGCTCAGGTGAATAAAGGAGCTGTGCGATGATGAGCAAGGTGCAAGAAGAGCTGAAGGATGCTCAGGTGAATGAAGGAGCTGTGCGATGATAAGCAAGGTGCAAGAAGAGCTGAAGGATGCTCAGGTGAAAGAAGGAGCTGTGCGATGGTAAGCAAGGTGCAAGAAGAGCTGAAGGAAGCTCAGGTGGATAAAGGAGCTGTGCGATGATAAGCAAGGTGCAAGAAGAGCTTCAGGATGCTCAGGTGGATAAAGGAGCTGTGCGATGATAAGCAAGGTGCAAGAAGAGCTGAAGGATGCTCAGGTGAATGAAGGAGCTGTGCGATGATAAGCAAGGTGCAAGAAGAGCTGAAGGATGCTCAGGTGGATAAAGGAGCTGTGCGATGAGAAGCAAGGTGCAAGAAGAGCTGAAGGATGCTCAGGTGAATGAAGGAGCTGTGCGATGATAAGCAAGGTGCAAGAAAAGCTGAAAGATGCTCAGGTGAATGAAGGAGCTGTGCGATGATAAGCAAGATGCAAGAAGATCTGAAGGATGCTCAGGTGGATAAAGGAGCTGTGCGATGATAAGCAAGGTGCAAGAAGAGCTGAAGGATGCTCAGGTGAATGAAGGAGCTGTGCGATGATAGGCAAGGTGCAAGAAGAGCTGAAGGATGCTCAGGTGAATGAATGAGCAGTGCGATGAGAAGCAAGGTGCAAGAAGAGCTGAAGGATGCTCAGGTGAATGAAGGATCTGTGCGATGCTAGGCAAGGTGCAAGAAGAGCTGAAGGATGCTCAGGTGAATAAAGGAGCTGTATGATGATAAGCAAAGTGCAAGAAGAGCTGAAGGATGCTCAGGTGGATAAAGGAGCTGTGCGATAATAAGCAAGGTGCAAGAAGAGCTGAAGGATGCTCAGGTGAATGAAGGAGCTGTGCGATGATAAGCAAGGTGCAAGAAGAGCTGAAGGATGCTAAGGTGAATGAATGAGCAGTGCGATGATAAGCAAGGTGCAAGAAGAGCTGAAGGATGCTCAGATGAATAAAGCACTGTGCGATGATAAGCAAGGTGCAAGAAGAGCCGAAGGATGCTCAGGTGAATGAAGGAGCTGTGCGATGGTAAGCAAGGTGCAAGAAGAGCCGAAGGATGCTCAGGTGGATGAAGGAGCTGTACGATGATAAGCAAGGTGCAAGAAGAGCCGAAGGATGCTCAGATGGACGAAGGAGCTGTGCGATGAAAAGCAAGGTGCAAGAAGAGCCGAAGGATGCTCAGGTGGACGAAGGAGCTGTGTGATGATAAGCAAAGTGCAAGAAGAGCCGAAGGATGCTCAGGTGGAGGAAGGAGCTGTGCGATGATAAGCAAGGTGCAAGAAGAGCAGAAGGATGCTCAGGTGGACGAAGGAGCTGTGCGATGATAAGCAAGGTGCAAGAAGAGCTGAAGGATGCTCAGGTGGACGAAGGAGCTGTGCGATGATAAGCAAGGTGCAAGAAGAGCTGAAGGATGCTCAGGTGGACGAAGGAGCTGTGCGATGATAAGCAAGGTCCAAGAAGAGCTGAAAGATGCTCAGATGAATAAAGGAGCTGCAGGGTGATTAGCAAGGTGCCAGAAGAACTGTAGGGTGGTCAGGTGAATAAAGGAGCTGCAGGATGATAAGCAAGGTGCAAGAAGAGCTTCAGGATACTCAGGTGGATGAAGGAGCTGTTCGATGATAAGCAAGGCACAAGAAGAGCTTCAGGATGCTCAGGTGGATGAAGGAGGTGCCCGATCATGAGCAAGGTGCAAGAAGAGCTGAAGGATGCTCAGGTGGATAAAGGAGCTGTGCGATGATAAGCAAGGTGCAAGAAGAGCTGAAGGATGCTCAGGTGGATAAAGGAGCTGTGCGATGATAAGCAAGGTGCAAGAAGAGCTGAAGGATGCTCAGGTGAATGAAGGAGCTGTGCGATGATAAGCAAGGTGCAAGAAGAGCTGAAGGATGCTCAGGTGAATGAAGGAGCTGTGCGATGATGAGCAAGGTGTAAGAAGAGCTGAAGGATGCTCAGGTGAATGAAGGAGCTGTGCAATGATGAGCAAGGTGCAAGAAGAGCTGAAGGATGCTCAGGTGAATAAAGGAGCTGTGCGATGATGAGCAAGGTGCAAGAAGAGCTGAAGGATGCTCAGGTTAATGAAGGAGCTGTGCGATGATAAGCAAGGTGCAAGAAGAGCTGAAGGATGTTCAGGTGAATGAAGGAGCTGTGCGATGATAAGCAAGGTGCAAGAAGAGCTGAAGGATGCTCAGGTGAATGAAGGAGCTGTGCGATGATAAGCAAGGTGCAAGAAAAGCTGAAGGAAGCTCAGGTGGATGAAGGAGCTGTGCGATGATAAGCAAGGTGCAAGAAGAGCTGAAGGATGCTCAGGTGGATGAAGGAGCTGTGCGATGATAAGCAAGGTGCAAGAAGAGCCGAAGGATGCTCAGGTAGACGAAGGAGCTGTGCGATGATAAGCAAGGTGCAAGAAGAGCCGAAGGATGCTCAGGTGGAGGAAGGAGCTGTGCAATGATAAGCAAGGTGCAAGAAGAGCCGAAGGATGCTCAGGTGGACGAAGGAGCTGTGCGATGATAAGCAAGGTGCAAGAAGAGCCGAAGGATGCTCAGGTGGACGAAGGAGCTGTGCGATGATAAGCAAGGTGCAAGAAGAGCCGAAGGATGCTCAGGTGGACGAAGGAGCTGTACGATAATAAGCAAGGTCCAAGAAGAGCTGAAAGATGCTCAGATGAATAAAGGAGCTGCAGGGTGATTAGCGAGGTGCCAGAAGAACTGTAGGGTGCTCAGGTGAATGAAGGAGCTGCAGGATGATAAGCAAGGTGCAAGAAGAGCTTCAGGATACTCAGGTGGATGAAGGAGCTGTGCGATGATAAGCAAGGCACAAGAAGAGCTTCAGGATGCTCAGGTGGATGAAGGAGGTGCCCGGTCATGAGCAAGGTGCAAGAAGAGCTGCAGAATTTTTAGGTGCATGAAGGAGCTGTGCAATGATCAGCAAGGCACAAGAAGAGCTGCACGATGCTCAGGTGAATAAAGGAGCTGTGCGATGATAAGCAAGGTGCAAGAAGAGCTGAAGGATGCTCAGGTGAATAAAGGAGCTGTACGATGATAAGCAAGGTGCAAGAAGAGCTGAAGGATGCTCAGGTGGATAAAGGAGCTGTGCGATGATAAGCAAGGTGCAAGAAGAGCTGAAGGATGCTCAGGTGGATGAAGGAGCTGTGCGATGATAAGCAAGGTGCAAGAAGAGCTGAAGGATGCTCAGGTGAATGAAGGAGCTGTGCGATGATAAGCAAGGTGCAAGAAGAGCTGAAGGATGCTCAGGTGAATGAAGGAGCTGTGCGATTATGAGCAAGGTGCAAGAAGAGCTGAAGGATGCTCAGGTGAATAAAGGAGCTGTGCGATGATGAGCAAGGTGCAAGAAGAGCTGAAGGATGCTCAGGTGAATGAAGGAGCTGTGCGATGATAAGCAAGGTGCAAGAAGAGCTGAAGGATGCTCAGGTGAAAGAAGGAGCTGTGCGATGGTAAGCAAGGTGCAAGAAGAGCTGAAGGAAGCTCAGGTGGATAAAGGAGCTGTGCGATGATAAGCAAGGTGCAAGAAGAGCTTCAGGATGCTCAGGTGGATAAAGGAGCTGTGCGATGATAAGCAAGGTGCAAGAAGAGCTGAAGGATGCTCAGGTGAATGAAGGAGCTGTGCGATGATAAGCAAGGTGCAAGAAGAGCTGAAGGATGCTCAGGTGGATAAAGGAGCTGTGCGATGAGAAGCAAGGTGCAAGAAGAGCTGAAGGATGCTCAGGTGAATGAAGGAGCTGTGCGATGATAAGCAAGGTGCAAGAAAAGCTGAAAGATGCTCAGGTGAATGAAGGAGCTGTGCGATGATAAGCAAGATGCAAGAAGATCTGAAGGATGCTCAGGTGGATAAAGGAGCTGTGCGATGATAAGCAAGGTGCAAGAAGAGCTGAAGGATGCTCAGGTGAATGAAGGAGCTGTGCGATGATAGGCAAGGTGCAAGAAGAGCTGAAGGATGCTCAGGTGAATGAATGAGCAGTGCGATGAGAAGCAAGGTGCAAGAAGAGCTGAAGGATGCTCAGGTGAATGAAGGATCTGTGCGATGCTAGGCAAGGTGCAAGAAGAGCTGAAGGATGCTCAGGTGAATAAAGGAGCTGTATGATGATAAGCAAAGTGCAAGAAGAGCTGAAGGATGCTCAGGTGGATAAAGGAGCTGTGCGATAATAAGCAAGGTGCAAGAAGAGCTGAAGGATGCTCAGGTGAATGAAGGAGCTGTGCGATGATAAGCAAGGTGCAAGAAGAGCTGAAGGATGCTAAGGTGAATGAATGAGCAGTGCGATGATAAGCAAGGTGCAAGAAGAGCTGAAGGATGCTCAGATGAATAAAGCACTGTGCGATGATAAGCAAGGTGCAAGAAGAGCCGAAGGATGCTCAGGTGAATGAAGGAGCTGTGCGATGGTAAGCAAGGTGCAAGAAGAGCCGAAGGATGCTCAGGTGGATGAAGGAGCTGTACGATGATAAGCAAGGTGCAAGAAGAGCCGAAGGATGCTCAGATGGACGAAGGAGCTGTGCGATGAAAAGCAAGGTGCAAGAAGAGCCGAAGGATGCTCAGGTGGACGAAGGAGCTGTGTGATGATAAGCAAAGTGCAAGAAGAGCCGAAGGATGCTCAGGTGGAGGAAGGAGCTGTGCGATGATAAGCAAGGTGCAAGAAGAGCAGAAGGATGCTCAGGTGGACGAAGGAGCTGTGCGATGATAAGCAAGGTGCAAGAAGAGCTGAAGGATGCTCAGGTGGACGAAGGAGCTGTGCGATGATAAGCAAGGTGCAAGAAGAGCTGAAGGATGCTCAGGTGGACGAAGGAGCTGTGCGATGATAAGCAAGGTCCAAGAAGAGCTGAAAGATGCTCAGATGAATAAAGGAGCTGCAGGGTGATTAGCAAGGTGCCAGAAGAACTGTAGGGTGGTCAGGTGAATAAAGGAGCTGCAGGATGATAAGCAAGGTGCAAGAAGAGCTTCAGGATACTCAGGTGGATGAAGGAGCTGTTCGATGATAAGCAAGGCACAAGAAGAGCTTCAGGATGCTCAGGTGGATGAAGGAGGTGCCCGATCATGAGCAAGGTGCAAGAAGAGCTGCAGAATTTTTAGGTGCATGAAGGAGCTGTGCAATGATCAGCAAGGTGCAAGAAGAGCTGAAGGATGCTCAGGTGAATAAAGGAGCTGTGCGGTGATAAGCAAGGTGCAAGAAGAGCTGAAGGATGCTCAGGTGGATAAAGGAGCTGTGCGATGATAAGCAAGGTGCAAGAAGAGCTGAAGGATGCTCAGGTGGATAAAGGAGCTGTGCGATGATAAGCAAGGTGCAAGAAGAGCTTAAGGATGCTCAGGTGAATGAAGGAGCTGTGCGATGATAAGCAAGGTGCAAGAAGAGCTGAAGGATGCTCAGGTTAATGAAGGAGCTGTGCGATGATAAGCAAGGTGCAAGAAGAGCTGAAGGATGCTCAGGTGGATAAAGGAGCTGTGCGATGATAAGCAAGGTGCAAGGAGAGCCGAAGGATGCTCAGGTGGATGAAGGAGCTGTGCGATGATAAGCAAAGTGCAAGAAGAGCCGAAGGATGCTCAGGTGGACGAAGGAGCTGTGCGATGATAAGCAAGGTGCAAGAAGAGCCGAAGGATGCTCAGGTGGACGAAGGAGCTGTGCGATGATAAGCAAGGTGCAAGAAGAGCCGAAGGATGCTCAGGTGGACGAAGGAGCTGTGCGATGATAAGCAAGGTGCAAGAAGAGCCGAAGGATGCTCAGGTGGACGAAGGAGCTGTGCGATGATAAGCAAGGTGCAAGAAGAGCCGAAGGATGCTCAGGTGGACGAAGGAGCTGTGCGATGATAAGCAAGGTGCAAGAAGAGCCGAAGGATGCTCAGGTGGACGAAGGAGCTGTGCGATGATAAGCAAGGTGCAAGAAGAGCCGAAGGATGCTCAGGTGGACGAAGGAGCTGTGCGATGATAAGCAAGGTGCAAGAAGAGCCGAAGGATGCTCAGGTGGACGAAGGAGCTGTACGATGATAAGCAAGGTCCAAGAAGAGCTGAAAGATGCTCAGATGAATAAAGGAGCTGCAGGGTGATTAGCGAGGTGCCAGAAGAACTGTAGGGTGCTCAGGTGAATGAAGGAGCTGCAGGATGATAAGCAAGGTGCAAGAAGAGCTTCAGGATACTCAGGTGGATGAAGGAGCTGTGCGATGATAAGCAAGGCACAAGAAGAGCTTCAGGATGCTCAGGTGGATGAAGGAGGTGCCCGGTCATGAGCAAGGTGCAAGAAGAGCTGCAGAATTTTTAGGTGCATGAAGGAGCTGTGCAATGATCAGCAAGGCACAAGAAGAGCTGCAGGATGCTCAGGTGAATAAAGGAGCTGTGCGATGATAAGAAAGGTGCAAAAAGAGCTGAAGGATGCTCAGGTGGATAAAGGAGCTGTGCGATGATAAGCAAGGTGCAAGAAGAGCTGAAGGATGCTCAGGTGGATGAAGGAGCTGTGCGATGATAAGCAAGGTGCAAGAAGAGCTGAAGGATGCTCAGGTGAATGAAGGAGCTGTGCAATGATAAGCAAGGTGCAAGAAGAGCTGAAGGATGCTCAGGTGAATGAAGGAGCTGTGCGATGATGAGCAAGGTGCAAGAAGAGCTGAAGGATGCTCGGGTGAATAAAGGAGCTGTGCGATGATGAGCAAGGTGCAAGAAGAGCTGAAGGATGCTCAGTTGAATGAAGGAGCTGTGCGATGATAAGCAAGGTGCAAGAAGAGCTGAAGGATGCTCAGGTGAATGAAGGAGCTGTGCGATGATAAGCAAGGTGCAAGAAGAGCTGAAGGAAGCTCAGGTGGATAAACGAGCTGTGCGATGATAAGCAAGGTGCAAGAAGAGCTGAAGGATGCTCAGGTGGATAAAGGAGCTGTGCGATGATAATCAAGGTGCAAGAAGAGCTGAAGGATGCTCAGGTGAATGAAGGAGCTGTGCGATGATAAGCAACGTGCAAGAAGAGCTGAAGGATGCTCAGGTGGATAAAGGAGCTGTGCGATGAGAAGCAAGGTGCAAGAAGAGCTGAAGGATGCTCAGGTGAATGAAGGAGCTGTGCGATGATAAGCAAGGTGCAAGAAGAGCTGAAAGATGCTCAGGTGAATGAAGGAGCTGTGCGATGATAAGCAAGATGCAAGAAGAGCTGAAGGATGCTCAGGTGGATAAAGGAGCTGTGCGATGATAAGCAAGGTGCAAGAAGAGCTGAAGGATGCTCAGGTGAATGAAGGAGCTGTGCGATGATAGGCAAGGTGCAAGAAGAGCTGAAGGATGCTCAGGTGAATGAATGAGCAGTGCGATGAGAAGCAAGGTGCAAGAAGAGCTGAAGGATGCTCAGGTGAATGAAGGATCTGTGCGATGCTAGGCAAGGTGCAAGAAGAGCTGAAGGATGCTCAGGTGAATAAAGGAGCTGTACGATGATAAGCAAGGTGCAAGAAGAGCTGAAGGATGCTCAGGTGGATAAAGGAGCTGTGCGATGATAAGCAAGGTGCAAGAAGAGCTGAAGGATGCTCAGGTGAATGAAGGAGCTGTGCGATGATAAGCAAGGTGCAAGAAGAGCTGACGGATGCTCAGGTGAATGAAGGAGCTGTGCGATGATAAGCAAGGTGCAAGAAGAGCTGAAGAATGCTCAGGTGAATGAAGGAGCTGTGCGATGATAAGCAAGGTGCAAGAAGAGCTGAAGGATGCTCAGGTGAATGAAGGAGCTGTGCGATGATAAGCAAGGTGCAAGAAGAGCTGAAGGATTGTTGGACAGGCCACACGAAGGGCTTGCTCCCTCCCCGCACGACAGGGCCCGAGCTCCGGCCCACCAGGCATAACCCACGAAAAGCACCTGTACCCCGTCTCACGACGGATCTTCTGCCCTCGGACCTCTACTCATCACGGGGCCCAGCCCCACCGGCTCCCCCGGCCGGTTCAAGCCGCCATCTTGGGCCCTGCACCACAAGGCCGCGTGGCCTAGCCCCGACCCTAACCCCGGGCCTGGCCGGCCCCGACATCCCGGCACCACCATCCACCCGGGAGGTGAGCGGACCACTTGGCAGGTCAATGGGAGGACGAAGTGTCAAGAGCTCTTCCCCCGCCAGGTGCCGATCGCCTCCAGCTCCCCCAGGCGCTGGCTCCACCCCCTGCTGGGTGTCTGGACACCTTCATCCCGGGTCCTCCGACCTCCAAGTGCGAGGGTCCGGACATCAAAGGGCGGCTGCCCTATAACTGGGGCAACTCCGGAGCAGGAAGGCAGTTGTATCCTGGAGTCGAGAGACACCGAGAGAACTCAGCCTTGACGGACTACTGGCGCTGCCGTAGCCCGCTCTTGTGAACCATCGTCCTGCCTGCTGGCGCTGCCGCGGCCTTCTACAACATCCATCCTCGTCGGGACCTGCTGGCGCTGCCGCGGCCCGTTGTAACGACCATCCTCACCGGGACCTGCTGGCGCTGCCGCGGACCGTACCTCGACCATCTCCACTGGGACCTGCTGGCGCTGCCGCGGACCGTACCTCGACCATCTCCACTGGGACCTGCTGGCGCTGCCGCGGACCGTGTACCGACCATCTCCACCGGGACCTGCTGGCGCTGCCGCGGCCCGTACCAACTAAGCTCGAGGATTGTGAGCTAATCATCATCTCATCCAAACTACCTGACTGGTAGACAGACTGTCCCGCTACCCCTTACCCCGCTTTGAGAGACTTGAATCGAGGGGACCCCTGAGTCCAGACCTCCTTGTACCATTCAACCGTACCCTAAGAAGTGCTTATAAAGAACCCTGAACCTTATCCGTGTGTGGTATCTGTCTGTGGGGGGGGGGGAAGTTACTTGTCTGTACGATCGCTGGAGACGGCTCTCCCTGGAGACCTCTCCTCCTGACCCCGGCCGACCCTCCCGGTCCGTCTACCCTTTCTAACATTGGTGGCCAGCGGCGCGATCCGAATCAACGCGTAATCATACAGAGAGTAGCTCACCCCACGACAAAAACACAATGTCAGCCAAAGATAGCAACTCCACCGAGAAATTCCAAATGGATAAAATAGAAGAATACAACCACCGCGAACTGAGACAATTCTGCATAGAACTTGGCATTGCTACCACCGGCCTGAGTACCAAGGATGATCTAAAACACGCCCTAGAGTCGTGGACAGAAACTGGGGTCGCCGGACCCTCCGACCAAAGCAGCATCACACCAGAGGGGAACGCCACGGCTCCCGAGGAGCGGGGAACGGGCCTCTCGCAGGAGGAGATCCGAGAAAGAGAAAGAACCAGATTGCACGAGTTGGAAATGGCACGACTCAAGATGGATGGGGAACTCAAGTTAGCTGAACAGAAACTCAACCTCGAGCACATGCGGCTCCGAGATGAACGAGAAGAGAAGCAGAGACAGAGAGAGCTGGAGGAGAAAAAAATAACGCTCGAGCACGAGCGCCAACTAGCGGAAATAGAACTTCGGAAACAGAATAAGGAACTGGGGGTGCCTGAGCGACCACACACCCCGGGGCCAATCGAGAAAAAAGTCCACATCCCCAAGGATGTTGTCCGCGAGTATGTCCGAGAAGACGACATACAACAGTGGTTTAAAGCCTACGAGATCGCCATGACCTCCCACCGGATCGACCGGAGTGATTGGGGAGCCGGACTTTGGGGGAGGTTTATCAACGAGGGTCGCGATGCCCTACTGCAGCTCCCAGATCACCAAATGTCGTCCTACGACCACATGAAGGCTGCCCTCCTCACCCGCTACGGCCTCACACCCGAGATGTACCGCCAGAGGTTCAGAGATTGCACCCGGATCCCAGGTACAACTTGGGTAGAATACGTGAACTATTTCAGCCGTGCCTTCGAGGGTTGGATAAAGGGGAGCCAGGTCACCACCTACGAACAACTCTTTAACCTGATGGTATGGGAGCACCTGTCAAACAACTGCTTCGTCGAGCTCAGGCAGCACCTCCTCGACAGTAAGCTGACTGACCCCCGGCAGCTCGCCGCCGAAGCTGACCGATGGGAAAGCACCCGAGTGGGCCGGAGGGGGCCACACGAACAGAACAGAAACAACCAAGGCCAGCACCGTCCTCGGGGAGGAGGAGGGGGCCAGGGGCGAGGGAGAGACGCCTTGCCCGCAACACCCGTGGCCAGCACCCCGGCTCCGGCCGGTCGGGGCAACCCCCCGTGGCATCCTGGGGTCCGAGCCAATGTCACGTGCCACCGATGCCAGCGAGTCGGCCACTACGCCAATGACCCGAGCTGCCCGCAGAACCAAACACCCAAGCCCCGCCAGGTAGCTGCCGCCGCCCTGGGGGAAGAGCGATCATTGGAGGAACCAGAGGAGTATGAGCCGGCCCAGCAAGAGTGGGAACCGGCCGCCATGGTCCTGGCGTGCTTAGGGGGAAGAGACATGGTCCCGCGGGCTCCCCTACCCGCTAACACCAGGAAATACGGTCAGTGGGTGACCATTAATGGACAACGAGCCGAGGCCTTGCGTGACACAGGCGCCAGTGTGACGGCCGTCCGCTGTCACCTGGTGAAGCCCGAGCAGATCCTGCCGAACATTCTCTGCCCCGTCCGCTCGGCAGACAACTCTGAAAGTATGTGTCAAATGGCCTGCGTCCCATTCGAATGGGGAGGGGTCTCCGGCCTGTTGAAGGTGACGGTCCGGGACGATGCCCCCGTGGACTGCCTCCTGGGGAATGACCTCGAGAGTTCCCCGTGGGCCACCGTTGAGAGAAGAGAGCACCTGGGGATGCTGGGCCTCCCGGACTGGGCCTGCATAACCACCCGGTCCATGGCCGCCCGTGCCGTCCCTCGATCAGAAGAACCAGAATGGCCAGCACCCCCGCCCCCAGTCGCCCCAGTAGAAGACAACGACGAGGCCAGCCTCCCAGACTCGACGACCGAAGGGGACGCGCAACCCCAGGACCTTCCTGACCTGGCTCAGTGGCGTCAAGAAGGGGGGCCCACCCAAGAACAGTTCCGCCAGGAACAAAAGACCTGTCCCTCCCTCGAGGGACTCCGCCAACAAGCCAGCGCCCAGAACACAGGGGACTCCACCGGAACTCACTGGGTCTACTGGGATAACGACCTGCTATACAGCGAGCAAAGAATCGCCGAGCTGGGGGCCGGTCGAGTACTGGTGGTACCTCTCCGCTTCAGAGACTTTCTGCTCAACCTGGCCCACGATGTCCCCCTGGCTGGACACCTGGGCCAGGATAAAACGTACAGCCGCCTAGTGACCCACTTTTTCTGGCCGAAAATGAGGAACGACGTCCTGAACCACTGCCGATCTTGCCCCACATGCCAAGCCAGCGGGAAGAGTGGTCGGAAGCTGAAAGCCCCTCTGCAACCCTTCCCTGTGGTCACCACCCCGTTCGAAAGGGTGGGGATAGACATCGTGGGGCCTCTGGACCCCCGGACGGCACAAGGACACAGGTTCATCTTAGTACTGGTGGACCATGCCACCCGCTACCCCGAGGCGGTGCCCCTACGGACCGTGACAGCTCCGGTGGTTGGCCGGGCCCTAATGGGGATCTTCTCCCGGGTAGGCTTCCCCCGAGAAGTCGTCAGCGACCGAGGCACGAACTTTATATCCAAATACATGAAGTCCCTCTGGCAACAATGCGGGGTCACCTACAGATTCACGACCCCCTATCACCCCCAAGGGAACGGACTAGTGGAGCGTTTTAACCGCACCCTCAAGGGGATGATTGGGGGATTGGAAGAGCCCCTCCGTCGCCAGTGGGATGTACTACTCCCGTGCCTCCTCTTCGCTTACCGAGAAGTTCCCCAGAAGTCCCTCGGTTTTAGCCCTTTCGAACTCCTGTACGGGCACCCTGTGCGAGGGCCCCTCAGCCTAGTAAAAGAAGGTTGGGAGATGGCCCCCCTAAAGACCCCTCCAGACGTCTTCAAATACCTCCTGGCCCTACGCAACCAGACCCGGCGCTTCAGAGAGATGGCCAAGGCGAACCTCGAGGCCAGCCAGGAGGACATGAAGAAGTGGTATGATCACAATGCCTCCTCCGTTGAGTTCGAGCCTGGACAACAAGTATGGGTGATGTCCCCCACCGAACCATGTGCCTTGCAAGATAAGTGGACGGGGCCCTTCAAAGTGGTCGAGCGCAAAAGCCCCGTCACTTACCTCATCGACCTGGGGACCTCCCGGAACCCCCTTCGGGTCCTCCACACCAACCGACTCAAACCACACTTTGTGCGCTCAGAACTCAGCCTCCTGATGGCTACGGACAGTGGGGCAGAGGAGGACTCCGAGCCCCTCCCGGATCTTCTGAAGACTCAGGAGAATGACGGCTCCGTGGACGGGGTCCGGCTCTCTGACACCCTCACTTCGGAGCAACGCCAGGGCTGCCGGAACCTCCTGCTGCAGTTTGCTACCCTGATCTCCCTCACCCCCGGGGTCACCCCTTGGTGTTTGCACGACGTGGACACCGGGGACAGTCCCCCTGTCCGACACCGGGCCTACCGCGTACCAGATCGGGTACGGGCCTGCATACAGGAGGAGGTGGCCAAGATGCTCACAATCGGGGTCATCGAGCCCTCGGACAGTCCCTGGGCCAGTCCGGTTGTATTGGTCCCCAAAGCCGCTGCCCCCGGCACCGCACCTGAACTGAGATTCTGCGTCGACTACCGGGGCTTGAACGCTGTCACCCGGACCGACGCTCATCCGATCCCCAGAGCAGACGAGCTGATCGACCGGCTGGGGGCCGCCCGCTACCTCAGTATCTTCGACCTAACAGCGGGCTACTGGCAGATCGGCCTCACACCCAGGGCTCAGGAACGGTCAGCCTTCTCTACCCCCGATGGCCACTACCAATTCAAGGTCATGCCCTTCGGCATGAAGAATGCCCCCGCCACATTTCAACGCCTCGTGAACCAGGTCTTGGCGGGGCTCGAAGAGTTCAGCGCTGCCTACCTGGACGATATCGCTGTATACAGCGCCACTGGCCCGACCACCTCCGTCACCTCCAAGAGGTCCTACAGGCCCTCCAGCGGGCCGGCCTCACAATTAAGGCCGGCAAGTGCCAAATTGGCCAAGGGTCTGTGACCTACCTTGGGCACCAAGTGGGAAGCGGGCTGGTGGCCCCGCTACAACTTAAGATTGCTGCCATCCAGTCCTGGCAGCCCCCCGTCACCCAGACCGAGGTCCGAGCCTTCTTGGGGCTCACCGGCTACTACCGGCGGTTCGTGAAGGACTACAGCAGCATCGTGGGGCCCCTCACGGGTCTCACGTCCAAGAACCAACCAAAGCGGATTAACTGGACCCCCGATTGTCAAGCGGCCTTCGAGAAGCTGAAGGCCACCCTGTGCACCGCCCCTGTGCTCCAGGCCCCCGATTACAGTCGGGAATTCGTGGTACAGACCGACGCCTCCGACCACGGCATCGGAGCCGTTCTTTCTCAGTTAAACCCTGAAGGTCATGACCAGCCGGTGGCCTTCATCAGTCGACGTCTCCTGGCCCGAGAACAGCGCTGGAGCACCATCGAGAGGGAGGCCTTCGCAGTGGTGTGGGCCCTCAAAAAGCTCCGGCCCTATCTCTTCGGTACCCATTTCCGGGTACAAACCGACCATCGACCCCTGCAGTGGCTGATGCAGATGCGGGGGGAGAACCCAAAACTCTTGCGCTGGTCCATTTCCCTGCAGGGAATGGACTTCACTGTGGAGCACCGACCAGGCCAAGACCACGCCAACGCGGATGGCCTGTCCCGCTTTTTCCTCCTCGACGAAGAGAGTCCCCAAGGAGATGGGTGACTCTCCCCGCCTTCAGCTGGGGGGGACGCATGTTGGACAGGCCACACGAAGGGCTTGCTCCCTCCCCGCACGACAGGGCCCGAGCTCCGGCCCACCAGGCATAACCCACGAAAAGCACCTGTACCCCGTCTCACGACGGATCTTCTGCCCTCGGACCTCTACTCATCACGGGGCCCAGCCCCACCGGCTCCCCCGGCCGGTTCAAGCCGCCATCTTGGGCCCTGCACCACGAGGCCGCGTGGCCTAGCCCCGACCCTAACCCCGGGCCTGGCCGGCCCCGACATCCCGGCACCACCATCCACCCGGGAGGTGAGCGGACCACTTGGCAGGTCAATGGGAGGACGAAGTGTCAAGAGCTCTTCCCCCGCCAGGTGCCGATCGCCTCCAGCTCCCCCAGGCGCTGGCTCCACCCCCTGCTGGGTGTCTGGACACCTTCATCCCGGGCCCTCCGACCTCCAAGTGCGAGGGTCCGGACATCAAAGGGCGGCTGCCCTATAACTGGGGCAACTCCGGAGCAGGAAGGCAGTTGTATCCTGGAGTCGAGAGACACCGAGAGAACTCAGCCTTGACGGACTACTGGCGCTGCCGTAGCCCGCTCTTGTGAACCATCGTCCTGCCTGCTGGCGCTGCCGCGGCCTTCTACAACATCCATCCTCGTCGGGACCTGCTGGCGCTGCCGCGGCCCGTTGTAACGACCATCCTCACCGGGACCTGCTGGCGCTGCCGCGGACCGTACCTCGACCATCTCCACTGGGACCTGCTGGCGCTGCCGCGGACTGTGAACCGACCATCTCCACCGGGACCTGCTGGCGCTGCCGCGGCCCGTACCAACTAAGCTCGAGGATTGTGAGCTAATCATCATCTCATCCAAACTACCTGACTGGTAGACAGACTGTCCCGCTACCCCTTACCCCGCTTTGAGAGACTTGAATCGAGGGGACCCCTGAGTCCAGACCTCCTTGTACCATTCAACCGTACCCTAAGAAGTGCTTATAAAGAACCCTGAACCTTATCCGTGTGTGGTATCTGTCTGTGGGGGGGGGAAGTTACTTGTCTGTACGATCGCTGGAGACGGCTCTCCCTGGAGACCTCTCCTCCTGACCCCGGCCGACCCTCCCGGTCCGTCTACCCTTTCTAACAAGGATGCTCAGGTGAATGAAGGAGCTGTGGGATGATAAGCAAGGTGCAAGAAGAGCTGAAGGAAGCTCAGGTGGATAAAGGAGGCTGTGCGATGGTAAGCAAGGTGCAAGAAGAGCCGAAGGATGCTCAGGTGGACGAAGGAGCTGTACGATGATAAGCAAGGTGCAAGAAGAGCCGAAGGACGCTCAGATGGACGAAGGAGCTGTGCGATGAAAAGCAAGGTGCAAGAAGAGCCGAAGGATGCTCAGGTGGACGAAGGAGCTGTGCGATGATAAGCAAGGTGCAAGAAGAGCCGAAGGATGCTCAGGTGGAGGAAGGAGCTGTGCGATGATAAGCAAGGTGCAAGAAGAGCAGAAGGATGCTCAGGTGGACGAAGGAGCTGTGCGATGATAAGCAAGGTGCAAGAAGAGCTGAAGGATGCTCAGGTGGACGAAGGAGGTGTGCGATGATAAGCAAGGTGCAAGAAGAGCTGAAGGATGCTCAGGTGGACGAAGGAGCTGTGCGATGATAAGCAAGGTCCAAGAAGAGCTGAAAGATGCTCAGATGAATAAAGGAGCTGCAGGGTGATTAGCAAGGTGCCAGAAGAACTGTAGGGTGCTCAGGTGAATAAAGGAGCTGCAGGATGATAAGCAAGGTGCAAGAAGAGCTTCAGGATACTCAGGTGGATGAAGGAGCTGTTCGATGATAAGCAAGGCACAAGAAGAGCTTCAGGATGCTCAGGTGGATGAAGGAGGTGCCCGATCATGAGCAAGGTGCAAGAAGAGCTGCAGAATTTTTAGGTGCATGAAGGAGCTGTGCAATGATCAGCAAGGTGCAAGAAGAGCTGAAGGATGCTCAGGTGAATAAAGGAGCTGTGCGGTGATAAGCAAGGTGCAAGAAGAGCTGAAGGATGCTCAGGTGGATAAAGGAGCTGTGCGATGATAAGCAAGGTGCAAGAAGAGCTGAAGGATGCTCAGGTGGATAAAGGAGCTGTGCGATGATAAGCAAGGTGCAAGAAGAGCTTAAGGATGCTCAGGTGAATGAAGGAGCTGTGCGATGATAAGCAAGGTGCAAGAAGAGCTGAAGGATGCTCAGGTGAATGAAGGAGCTGTGCGATGATGAGCAAGGTGTAAGAAGAGATGAAGGATGCTCAGGTGAATGAAGGAGCTGTGCGATGATGAGCAAGGTGCAAGAAGAGCTGAAGGATGCTCAGGTGAATAAAGGAGCTGTGCGATGATGAGCAAGGTGCGAGAAGAGCTGAAGGATGCTCAGGTTAATGAAGGAGCTGTGCGATGATAAGCAAGGTGCAAGAAGAGCTGAAGGATGCTCAGGTGGATAAAGGAGCTGTGCGATGATAAGCAAGGTGCAAGAAGAGCTGAAGGATGCTCAGGTGGATGAAGGAGCTGTGCGATGATAAGCAAGGTGCAAGGAGAGCCGAAGGATGCTCAGGTGGATGAAGGAGCTGTGCGATGATAAGCAAAGTGCAAGAAGAGCCGAAGGATGCTCAGGTGGACGAAGGAGCTGTGCGATGATAAGCAAGGTGCAAGAAGAGCCGAAGGATGCTCAGGTGGACGAAGGAGCTGTGCGATGATAAGCAAGGTGCAAGAAGAGCCGAAGGATGCTCAGGTGGACGAAGGAGCTGTGCGATGATAAGCAAGGTGCAAGAAGAGCCGAAGGATGCTCAGGTGGACGAAGGAGCTGTGCGATGATAAGCAAGGTGCAAGAAGAGCCGAAGGATGCTCAGGTGGACGAAGGAGCTGTGCTATGATAAGCAAGGTGCAAGAAGAGCCGAAGGATGCTCAGGTGGACGAAGGAGCTGTGCGATGATAAGCAAGGTGCAAGAAGAGCCGAAGGATGCTCAGGTGGACGAAGGAGCTGTGCGATGATAAGCAAGGTGCAAGAAGAGCCGAAGGATGCTCAGGTGGACGAAGGAGCTGTGCGATGATAAGCAAGGTGCAAGAAGAGCCGAAGGATGCTCAGGTGGACGAAGGAGCTGTACGATGATAAGCAAGGTCCAAGAAGAGCTGAAAGATGCTCAGATGAATAAAGAAGCTGCAGGGTGATTAGCGAGGTGCCAGAAGAACTGTAGGGTGCTCAGGTGAATGAAGGAGCTGCAGGATGATAAGCAAGGTGCAAGAAGAGCTTCAGGATACTCAGGTGGATGAAGGAGCTGTGCGATGATAAGCAAGGCACAAGAAGAGCTTCAGGATGCTCAGGTGGATGAAGGAGGTGCCCGGTCATGAGCAAGGTGCAAGAAGAGCTGCAGAATTTTTAGGTGCATGAAGGAGCTGTGCAATGATCAGCAAGGCACAAGAAGAGCTGCAGGATGCTCAGGTGAATAAAGGAGCTGTGCGATGATAAGAAAGGTGCAAAAAGAGCTGAAGGATGCTCAGGTGGATAAAGGAGCTGTGCGATGATAAGCAAGGTGCAAGAAGAGCTGAAGGATGCTCAGGTGGATGAAGGAGCTGTGCGATGATAAGCAAGGTGCAAGAAGAGCTGAAGGATGCTCAGGTGAATGAAGGAGCTGTGCAATGATAAGCAAGGTGCAAGAAGAGCTGAAGGATGCTCAGGTGAATGAAGGAGCTGTGCGATGATGAGCAAGGTGCAAGAAGAGCTGAAGGATGCTCGGGTGAATAAAGGAGCTGTGCGATGATGAGCAAGGTGCAAGAAGAGCTGAAGGATGCTCAGTTGAATGAAGGAGCTGTGCGATGATAAGCAAGGTGCAAGAAGAGCTGAAGGATGCTCAGGTGAATGAAGGAGCTGTGCGATGATAAGCAAGGTGCAAGAAGAGCTGAAGGAAGCTCAGGTGGATAAACGAGTTGTGCGATGATAAGCAAGGTGCAAGAAGAGCTGAAGGATGCTCAGGTGGATAAAGGAGCTGTGCGATGATAATCAAGGTGCAAGAAGAGCTGAAGGATGCTCAGGTGAATGAAGGAGCTGTGCGATGATAAGCAACGTGCAAGAAGAGCTGAAGGATGCTCAGGTGGATAAAGGAGCTGTGCGATGAGAAGCAAGGTGCAAGAAGAGCTGAAGGATGCTCAGGTGAATGAAGGAGCTGTGCGATGATAAGCAAGGTGCAAGAAGAGCTGAAAGATGCTCAGGTGAATGAAGGAGCTGTGCGATGATAAGCAAGATGCAAGAAGAGCTGAAGGATGCTCAGGTGGATAAAGGAGCTGTGCGATGATAAGCAAGGTGCAAGAAGAGCTGAAGGATGCTCAGGTGAATGAAGGAGCTGTGCGATGATAGGCAAGGTGCAAGAAGAGCTGAAGGATGCTCAGGTGAATGAATGAGCAGTGCGATGAGAAGCAAGGTGCAAGAAGAGCTGAAGGATGCTCAGGTGAATGAAGGATCTGTGCGATGCTAGGCAAGGTGCAAGAAGAGCTGAAGGATGCTCAGGTGAATAAAGGAGCTGTACGATGATAAGCAAGGTGCAAGAAGAGCTGAAGGATGCTCAGGTGGATAAAGGAGCTGTGCGATGATAAGCAAGGTGCAAGAAGAGCTGAAGGATGCTCAGGTGAATGAAGAAGCTGTGCGATGATAAGCAAGGTGCAAGAAGAGCTGACGGATGCTCAGGTGAATGAAGGAGCTGTGCGATGATAAGCAAGGTGCAAGAAGAGCTCAAGAATGCTCAGGTGAATGAAGGAGCTGTGCGATGATAAGCGAGGTGCAAGAAGAGCTGAAGGATGCTCAGGTGAATGAAGGAGCTGTGCGATGATATGCAAGGTGCAAGAAGAGCTGAAGGATGCTCAGGTGAATGAAGGAGCTGTGCGATGATAAGCAAGGTGCAAGAAGAGCTGAAGGAAGCTCAGGTGGATAAAGGAGCTGTGCGATGATAAGCAAGGTGCAAGAAGAGCTGAAGGATGCTCAGGTGGATAAAGGAGCTGTGCGATGATAAGCAAGGTGCAAGAAGAGCTGAGGGATGCTCAGGTGAATGAAGGAGCTGTGGGATGATAAGCAACGTGCAAGAAGAGCTGAAGGATGCTCAGGTGGATAAAGGAGCTGTGCGATGAGAAGCAAGGTGCAAGAAGAGCTGAAGGATGCTCAGGTGAATGAAGGAGCTGTGCGATAATAGGAAAGGTGCAAGAAGAGCTGAAGGATGCTCAGAGTTGAACGATGCTCAGGTGGATAAAGGAGCTGTGCGATGATAAACAAGGTGCAAGAAGAGCTGAAGGATGCTCAGGTGGATAAAGGAGCTGTGCGATGATAAACAAGGTGCAAGAAGAGCTGACGGATGCTCAGGTGGATAAAGGTGCTGTGCGATGATAAGCAAGGTGCAAGAAGAGCTGAAGGATGCTCAGGTGGATAAAGGAGCTGTGCGATGATAAGCAAGGTGCAAGAAGAGCTTCAGGATACTCAGGTGGATGAAGGAGCTGTGCGATGATAAGCAAGGCACAAGAAGAGCTTCAGGATGCTCAGGTGGATGAAGGAGGTGCCCGATCATGAGCAACGTGCAAAAAGAGCTGCAGAATTTTTAGGTGCATGAAGGAGCTGTGCAATGATCAGCAAGGCACAAGAAGAGCTCTAGGATGCTCAGGCAGATAAAGGAGCTGTGTGATGATAAGCAAGGTCCAAGAAGAGCTGAAAGATGCTCAGGTGGATAAAGAAGCTGTGCGATGATAAACAAGGTGCAAGAGGAGCCGAAGGATGCTCAGGTGGACGAAGGAGCTGTGCGATGATAAGCAAGGTGCAAGAAGAGACGAAGGATGCTCAGGTGGACGAAGGAGCTGTACGATGATAAGCAAGGTCCAAGAAGAGCTGAAAGATGCTCAGATGAATAAAGGAGCTGCAGGGTGATTAGCGAGGTGCCAGAAGAACTGTAGGGTGCTCAGGTGAATGAAGAAGCTGCAGGGTGATAAGCAAGGTGCAAGAAGAGCTTCAGGATACTCAGGTGGATGAAGGAGCTGTGCGATGATAAGCAAGGCACAAGAAGAGCTTCAGGATGCTCAGGTGGATGAAGGAGGTGCCCGGTCATGAGCAAGGTGCAAGAAGAGCTGCAGAATTTTTAGGTGCATGAAGGAGCTGTGCAATGATCAGCAAGGCACAAGAAGAGCTGCAGGATGCTCAGGTGAATAAAGGAGCTGTGCGATGATAAGCAAGGTGCAAGAAGAGCTGAAGGATGCTCAGGTGGATGAAGGAGGTGCCCGGTCATGAGCAAGGTGCAAGAAGAGCTGCAGAATTTTTAGGTGCATGAAGGAGCTGTGCAATGATCAGCAAGGCACAAGAAGAGCTGCAGGATGCTCAGGTGAATAAAGGAGCTGTGCGATAAGCAAGGTGCAAGAAGAGCTGAAGGATGCTCAGGTGAATAAAGGAGCTGTACGATGATAAGCAAGGTGCAAGAAGAGCTGAAGGATGCTCAGGTGGATAAAGGAGCTGTGCGATGATAAGCAAGGTGCAAGAAGAGCTGAAGGATGCTCAGGTGGATGAAGGAGCTGTGCGATGATAAGCAAGGTGCAAGAAGAGCTGAAGGATGCTCAGGTGAATGAAGGAGCTGTGCGATGATAAGCAAAGTGCAAGAAGAGCCGAAGGATGCTCAGGTGGACGAAGGAGCTGTGCGATGATAAGCAAGGTGCAAGAAGAGCCGAAGGATGCTCAGGTGGACGAAGGAGCTGTGCGATGATAAGCAAGGTGTAAGAAGAGCCGAAGGATGCTCAGGTGGACGAAGGAGCTGTGCGATGATAAGCAAGGTGCAAGAAGAGCCGAAGGATGCTCAGGTGGACGAAGGAGCTGTACGATGATAAGCAAGGTCCAAGAAGAGCTGAAAGATGCTCAGATGAATAAAGGAGCTGCAGCGTGATTAGCGAGGTGCCAGAAGAACTGTAGGGTGCTCAGGTGAATGAAGGAGCTGCAGGATGATAAGCAAGGTGCAAGAAGAGCTTCAGGATACTCAGGTGGATGAAGGAGCTGTGCGATGATAAGCAAGGCACAAGAAGAGCTTCAGGATGCTCAGGTGGATGAAGGACATGCCCGGTCATGAGCAAGGTGCAAGAAGAGCTGCAGAATGTTTAGGTGCATGAAGGAGCTGTGCAATGATCAGCAAGGCACAAGAAGAGCTGCAGGATGCTCAGGTGAATAAAGGAGCTGTGCGATGATAAGAAAGGTGCAAGAAGAGCTGAAGGATGCTCAGGTGGATAAAGGAGCTGTGCGATGATAAGCAAGGTGCAAGAAGAGCTGAAGGATGCTCAGGTGGATGAAGGAGCTGTGCGATGATAAGCAAGGTGCAAGAAGAGCTGAAGGATGCTCAGGTGAATGAAGGAGCTGTGCAATGATAAGCAAGGTGCAAGAAGAGCTGAAGGATGCTCAGGTGAATGAAGGAGCTGTGCGATGATGAGCAAGGTGCAAGAAGAGCTGAAGGATGCTCAGGTGAATAAAGGAGCTGTGCGATGATGAGCAAGGTGCAAGAAGAGCTGAAGGATGCTCAGGTGAATGAAGGAGCTGTGCGATGATAAGCAAGGTGCAAGAAGAGCTGAAGGATGCTCAGGTGAATGAAGGAGCTGTGCGATGATAAGCAAGGTGCAAGAAGAGCTGAAGGAAGCTCAGGTGGATAAAGGAGCTGTGCGATGATAAGCAAGGTGCAAGAAGAGCTGAAGGATGCTCAGGTGGATAAAGGAGCTGTGCGATGATAAGCAAGGTGCAAGAAGAGCTGAAGGATGCTCAGGTGAATGAAGGAGCTGTGGGATGATAAGCAACGTGCAAGAAGAACTGAAGGATGCTCAGGTGGATAAAGGAGCTGTGCGATGAGAAGCAAGGTGCAAGAAGAGCTGAAGGATGCTCAGGTGAATGAAGGAGCTGTGCGATGATAAGCAAGGTGCAAGAAGAGCTGAAAGATGCTCAGGTGAATGAAGGATCTGTGTGATGATAAGCAAGATGCAAGAAGAGCTGAAGGATGCTCAGGTGGATAAAGGAGCTGTGCGATGATAAGCAAGGTGCAAGAAGAGCTGAAGGATGCTCAGGTGAATGAAGGAGCTGTGCGATGATAGGCAAGGTGCAAGAAGAGCTGAAGGATGCTCAGGTGAATGAATGAGCAGTGCGATGAGAAGCAAGGTGCAAGAAGAGCTGAAGGATGCTCAGGTGAATGACGGATCTGTGCGATGCTAGGCAAGGTGCAAGAAGAGCTGAAGGATGCTCAGGTGAATAAAGGAGCTGTACGATGATAAGCAAGGTGCAAGAAGAGCTGAAGGATGCTAAGGTGAATGAATGAGCAGTGCGATGATAAGCAAGGTGCAAGAAGAGCTGAAGGATGCTCAGATGAATAAAGGACTGTGCGATGATAAGCAAGGTGCAAGAAGAGCTGACGGATGCTCAGGTGAATGAAGGAGCTGTGCGATGATAAGCAAGGTGCAAGAAGAGCTGAAGGATGCTCAGGTGAATGAAGGAGCTGTGCGATGATAAGCAAGGTGCAAGAAGAGCTGAAGGATGCTCAGGTGAATAAAGGAGCTGTGCGATGATAAGCAAGGTGCAAGAAGAGCTGAAGGATGCTAAGATGAATAAAGGAGCTGTGCAATGATAAGCAAGGTGCAAGAAGAGCTGAAGCATGCTCAGGCCAATGAAGGAGCTGTGGGATGATAAGCAAGGTGCAAGAAGAGCTGAAGGATGCTCAGGTGAATGAAGGAGCTGTGCGATAATAGGAAAGGTGCAAGAAGAGCTGAAGGATGTTCAGGTGAATGAAGGACCTGTGCGATGATAAGCAAGGTGCAAGAAGAGCTGAAGGATGCTCAGAGTTGAAGGATGCTCAGGTGGATAAAGGAGCTGTGCGATGATAAACAAGGTGCAAGAAGAGCTGAAGGATGCTCAGGTGGATATAGGAGCTGTGCGATGATAAACAAGGTGCAAGAAGAGCTGACGGATGCTCAGGTGGATAAAGGTGCTGTGCGATGATAAGCAAGGTGCAAGAAGAGCTGAAGGATGCTCAGGTGGATAAAGGAGCTGTGCGATGATAAGCAAGGTGCAAGAAGAGCTTCAGGATACTCAGGTGGATGAAGGAGCTGTGCGATGATAAGCAAGGCACAAGAAGAGCTTCAGGATGCTCAGGTGGATGAAGGAGGTGCCCGATCATGAGCAACGTGCAAAAAGAGCTGCAGAATTTTTAGGTGCATGAAGGAGCTGTGCAATGATCAGCAAGGCACAAGAAGAGCTCTAGGATGCTCAGGTGGATAAAGGAGCTGTGTGATGATAAGCAAGGTCCAAGAAGAGCTGAAAGATGCTCAGGTGGATAAAGAAGCTGTGCGATGATAAACAAGGTGCAAGAAGAGCCGAAGGATGCTCAGGTGGACGAAGGAGCTGTGCGATGATAAGCAAGGTACAAGAAGAGCCGAAGGATGCTCAGGTGGACGAAGGAGCTGTACGATAATAAGCAAGGTCCAAGAAGAGCTGAAAGATGCTCAGATGAATAAAGGAGCTGCAGGGTGATTAGCGAGGTGCCAGAAGAACTGTAGGGTGCTCAGGTGAATGAAGGAGCTGCAGGATGATAAGCAAGGTGCAAGAAGAGCTTCAGGATACTCAGGTGGATGAAGGAGCTGTGCGATGATAAGCAAGGCACAAGAAGAGCTTCAGGATGCTCAGGTGGATGAAGGAGGTGCCCGGTCATGAGCAAGGTGCAAGAAGAGCTGCAGAATTTTTAGGTGCATGAAGGAGCTGTGCAATGATCAGCAAGGCACAAGAAGAGCTCTAGGATGCTCAGGTGGATAAAGGAGCTGTGTGATGATAAGCAAGGTCCAAGAAGAGCTGAAAGATGCTCAGGTGGATAAAGGAGCTGTGCGATGATAAGCAAGGTGCAAGAAGAGCTGAAGGATGCTCAGGTGGCTAAAGGAGCTGTGCGATGATAAGCAAGGTGCAAGAAGAGCTGAAGGATGCTCAGGTGGACGAAGGAGCTGTGCGATGATGAGCAAGGTGCAAGAAGAGCAGAAGGATGCTCAGGTGAATGAAGGAGCTGTGCGATAATAGGAAAGGTGCAAGAAGAGCTGAAGGATGTTCAGGTGAATGAAGGAGCTGTGCGATGATAAGCAAGGTGCAAGAAGAGCTGAAGTATGCTCAGAGTTGAACGATGCTCAGGTGGATAAAGGAGCTGTGCGATGATAAACAAGGTGCAAGAAGAGCTGAAGGATGCTCAGGTGGATAAAGGAGCTGTGCGATGATAAACAAGGTGCAAGAAGAGCTGACGGATGCTCAGGTGGATAAAGGTGCTGTGCGATGATAAGCAAGGTGCAAGAAGAGCTGAAGGATGCTCAGGTGGATAAAGGAGCTGTGCGATGATAAGCAAGGTGCAAGAAGAGCTTCAGGGTACTCAGGTGGATGAAGGAGCTGTGCGATGATAAGCAAGGCACAAGAAGAGCTTCAGGATGCTCAGGTGGATGAAGGGGGTGCCCGATCATGAGCAACGTGCAAAAAGAGCTGCAGAATTTTTAGGTGCATGAAGGAGCTGTGCAATGATCAGCAAGGCACAAGAAGAGCTCTAGGATGCTCAGGCGGATAAAGGAGCTGTGTGATGATAAGCAAGGTCCAAGAAGAGCTGAAAGATGCTCAGGTGGATAAAGAAGCTGTGCGATGATAAACAAGGTGCAAGAGGAGCCGAAGGATGCTCAGGTGGACGAAGGAGCTGTGCGATGATAAGCAAGGTGCAAGAAGAGACGAAGGATGCTCAGGTGGACGAAGGAGCTGTACGATGATAAGCAAGGTCCAAGAAGAGCTGAAAGATGCTCAGATGAATAAAGGAGCTGCAGGGTGATTAGCGAGGTGCCAGAAGAACTGTAGGGTGCTCAGGTGAATGAAGAAGCTGCAGGGTGATAAGCAAGGTGCAAGAAGAGCTTCAGGATACTCAGATGGATGAAGGAGCTGTGCAATGATCAGCAAGGCACAAGAAGAGCTCTAGGATGCTCAGGTGGATAAAGGAGCTGTGTGATGATAAGCAAGGTCCAAGAAGAGCTGAAAGATGCTCAGGTGGATAAAGGAGCTGTGCGATGATAAGCAAGGTGCAAGAAGAGCTGAAGGATGCTCAGGTGGCTAAAGGAGCTGTGCGATGATATGCAAGGTGCAAGAAGAGCTGAAGGATGCTCAGGTGGACGAAGGAGCTGTGCGATGATGAGCAAGTTGCAAGAAGAGCAGAAGGATGCTCAGGTGTACGAAGGAGCTGTGCGATGATGAGCAAGGTGCAAGAAGAGCTGAAGGATGCTCAGGTGAATGAAGGAGCTGTGCGATAATAGGAAAGGTGCAAGAAGAGCTGAAGGATGTTCAGGTGAATGAAGGAGCTGTGCGATGATAAGCAAGGTGCAAGAAGAGCTGAAGTATGCTCAGAGTTGAACGATGCTCAGGTGGATAAAGGAGCTGTGCGATGATAAACAAGGTGCAAGAAGAGCTGAAGGATGCTCAGGTGGATAAAGGAGCTGTGCGATGATAAACAAGGTGCAAGAAGAGCTGACGGATGCTCAGGTGGATAAAGGTGCTGTGCGATGATAAGCAAGGTGCAAGAAGAGCTGAAGGATGCTCAGGTGGATAAAGGAGCTGTGCGATGATAAGCAAGGTGCAAGAAGGGCTTCAGGATACTCAGGTGGATGAAGGAGCTGTGCGATGATAAGCAAGGCACAAGAAGAGCTTCAGGATGCTCAGGTGGATGAAGGAGGTGCCCGATCATGAGCAACGTGCAAAAAGAGCTGCAGAATTTTTAGGTGCATGAAGGAGCTGTGCAATGATCAGCAAGGCACAAGAAGAGCTCTAGGATGCTCAGGCGGATAAAGGAGCTGTGTGATGATAAGCAAGGTCCAAGAAGAGCTGAAAGATGCTCAGGTGGATAAAGAAGCTGTGCGATGATAAACAAGGTGCAAGAGGAGCCGAAGGATGCTCAGGTGGACGAAGGAGCTGTGCGATGATAAGCAAGGTGCAAGAAGAGACGAAGGATGCTCAGGTGGACGAAGGAGCTGTACGATGATAAGCAAGGTCCAAGAAGAGCTGAAAGATGCTCAGATGAATAAAGGAGCTGCAGGGTGATTAGCGAGGTGCCAGAAGAACTGTAGGGTGCTCAGGTGAATGAAGAAGCTGCAGGGTGATAAGCAAGGTGCAAGAAGAGCTTCAGGATACTCAGGTGGATGAAGGAGCTGTGCGATGATAAGCAAGGCACAAGAAGAGCTTCAGGATGCTCAGGTGGATGAAGGAGGTGCCCGGTCATGAGCAAGGTGCAAGAAGAGCTGCAGAATTTTTAGGTGCATGAAGGAGCTGTGCAATGATCAGCAAGGCACAAGAAGAGCTGCAGGATGCTCAGGTGAATAAAGGAGCTGTGCGATGATAAGCAAGGTGCAAGAAGAGCTGAAGGATGCTCAGGTGGATGAAGGAGGTGCCCGGTCATGAGCAAGGTGCAAGAAGAGCTGCAGAATTTTTAGGTGCATGAAGGAGCTGTGCAATGATCAGCAAGGCACAAGAAGAGCTGCAGGATGCTCAGGTGAATAAAGGAGCTGTGCGATAAGCAAGGTGCAAGAAGAGCTGAAGGATGCTCAGGTGAATAAAGGAGCTGTACGATGATAAGCAAGGTGCAAGAAGAGCTGAAGGATGCTCAGGTGGATAAAGGAGCTGTGCGATGATAAGCAAGGTGCAAGAAGAGCTGAAGGATGCTCAGGTGGATGAAGGAGCTGTGCGATGATAAGCAAGGTGCAAGAAGAGCTGAAGGATGCTCAGGTGAATGAAGGAGCTGTGCGATGATAAGCAAAGTGCAAGAAGAGCCGAAGGATGCTCAGGTGGACGAAGGAGCTGTGCGATGATAAGCAAGGTGCAAGAAGAGCCGAAGGATGCTCAGGTGGACGAAGGAGCTGTGCGATGATAAGCAAGGTGTAAGAAGAGCCGAAGGATGCTCAGGTGGACGAAGGAGCTGTGCGATGATAAGCAAGGTGCAAGAAGAGCCGAAGGATGCTCAGGTGGACGAAGGAGCTGTACGATGATAAGCAAGGTCCAAGAAGAGCTGAAAGATGCTCAGATGAATAAAGGAGCTGCAGCGTGATTAGCGAGGTGCCAGAAGAACTGTAGGGTGCTCAGGTGAATGAAGGAGCTGCAGGATGATAAGCAAGGTGCAAGAAGAGCTTCAGGATACTCAGGTGGATGAAGGAGCTGTGCGATGATAAGCAAGGCACAAGAAGAGCTTCAGGATGCTCAGGTGGATGAAGGACATGCCCGGTCATGAGCAAGGTGCAAGAAGAGCTGCAGAATGTTTAGGTGAATAAAGGAGCTGTGCGATGATAAGCAAGGTGCAAGAAGAGCTGAAGGATGCTCAGGTGAATGAAGGAGCTGTGCGATGATAAGCAAGGTGCAAGAAGAGCTGAAGGAAGCTCAGGTGGATAAAGGAGCTGTGCGATGATAAGCAAGGTGCAAGAAGAGCTGAAGGATGCTCAGGTGGATAAAGGAGCTGTGCGATGATAAGCAAGGTGCAAGAAGAGCTGAAGGATGCTCAGGTGAATAAAGGAGCTGTGCGATGATAAGCAAGGTGCAAGAAGAGCTGAAGGATGCTCAGGTGAATGAAGGAGCTGTGCGATGATAAGCAAGGTGCAAGAAGAGCTGAAGGAAGCTCAGGTGGATAAAGGAGCTGTGCGATGATAAGCAAGGTGCAAGAAGAGCTGAAGGATGCTCAGGTGGATAAAGGAGCTGTGCGATGATAAGCAAGGTGCAAGAAGAGCTGAAGGATGCTCAGGTGAATGAAGGAGCTGTGGGATGATAAGCAACGTGCAAGAAGAGCTGAAGGATGCTCAGGTGGATAAAGGAGCTGTGCGATGATAAGCAAGGTGCAAGAAGAGCTGAAGGATGCTCAGGTGGATGAAGGAGCTGTGCGATGATAAGCAAGGTGCAAGAAGAGCTGAAGGATGCTCAGGTGAATGAAGGAGCTGTGCGATGATAAGCAAGGTGCAAGAAGAGCTGAAGGATGCTCAGGTGAATGAAGGAGCTGCGCGATGATGAGCAAGGTGCAAGAAGAGCTGAAGGATGCTCAGGTGAATAAAGGAGCTGCGCGATGATGAGCAAGGTGCAAGAAGAGCTGAAGGATGCTCAGGTGAATGAAGGAGCTGTGCGATGATAAGCAAGGTGCAAGAAGAGCTGAAGGATGCTCAGGTGAAAGAAGGAGCTGTGCGATGATAAGCAAGGTGCAAGAAGAGCTGAAGGAAGCTCAGGTGGATAAAGGAGCTGTGCGATGATAAACAAGGTGCAAGAAGAGCTGAAGGATGCTCAGGTGGATAAAGGAGCTGTGCGATGATAAACAAGGTGCAAGAAGAGCTGACGGATGCTCAGGTGGATAAAGGTGCTGTGCGATGATAAGCAAGGTGCAAGAAGAGCTGAAGGATGCTCAGGTGGATAAAGGAGCTGTGCGATGATAAGCAAGGTGCAAGAAGGGCTTCAGGATACTCAGGTGGATGAAGGAGCTGTGCGATGATAAGCAAGGCACAAGAAGAGCTTCAGGATGCTCAGGTGGATGAAGGAGGTGCCCGATCATGAGCAACGTGCAAAAAGAGCTGCAGAATTTTTAGGTGCATGAAGGAGCTGTGCAATGATCAGCAAGGCACAAGAAGAGCTCTAGGATGCTCAGGCGGATAAAGGAGCTGTGTGATGATAAGCAAGGTCCAAGAAGAGCTGAAAGATGCTCAGGTGGATAAAGAAGCTGTGCGATGATAAACAAGGTGCAAGAGGAGCCGAAGGATGCTCAGGTGGACGAAGGAGCTGTGCGATGATAAGCAAGGTGCAAGAAGAGACGAAGGATGCTCAGGTGGACGAAGGAGCTGTACGATGATAAGCAAGGTCCAAGAAGAGCTGAAAGATGCTCAGATGAATAAAGGAGCTGCAGGGTGATTAGCGAGGTGCCAGAAGAACTGTAGGGTGCTCAGGTGAATGAAGAAGCTGCAGGGTGATAAGCAAGGTGCAAGAAGAGCTTCAGGATACTCAGGTGGATGAAGGAGCTGTGCGATGATAAGCAAGGCACAAGAAGAGCTTCAGGATGCTCAGGTGGATGAAGGAGGTGCCCGGTCATGAGCAAGGTGCAAGAAGAGCTGCAGAATTTTTAGGTGCATGAAGGAGCTGTGCAATGATCAGCAAGGCACAAGAAGAGCTGCAGGATGCTCAGGTGAATAAAGGAGCTGTGCGATGATAAGCAAGGTGCAAGAAGAGCTGAAGGATGCTCAGGTGGATGAAGGAGGTGCCCGGTCATGAGCAAGGTGCAAGAAGAGCTGCAGAATTTTTAGGTGCATGAAGGAGCTGTGCAATGATCAGCAAGGCACAAGAAGAGCTGCAGGATGCTCAGGTGAATAAAGGAGCTGTGCGATAAGCAAGGTGCAAGAAGAGCTGAAGGATGCTCAGGTGAATAAAGGAGCTGTACGATGATAAGCAAGGTGCAAGAAGAGCTGAAGGATGCTCAGGTGGATAAAGGAGCTGTGCGATGATAAGCAAGGTGCAAGAAGAGCTGAAGGATGCTCAGGTGGATGAAGGAGCTGTGCGATGATAAGCAAGGTGCAAGAAGAGCTGAAGGATGCTCAGGTGAATGAAGGAGCTGTGCGATGATAAGCAAAGTGCAAGAAGAGCCGAAGGATGCTCAGGTGGACGAAGGAGCTGTGCGATGATAAGCAAGGTGCAAGAAGAGCCGAAGGATGCTCAGGTGGACGAAGGAGCTGTGCGATGATAAGCAAGGTGTAAGAAGAGCCGAAGGATGCTCAGGTGGACGAAGGAGCTGTGCGATGATAAGCAAGGTGCAAGAAGAGCCGAAGGATGCTCAGGTGGACGAAGGAGCTGTACGATGATAAGCAAGGTCCAAGAAGAGCTGAAAGATGCTCAGATGAATAAAGGAGCTGCAGCGTGATTAGCGAGGTGCCAGAAGAACTGTAGGGTGCTCAGGTGAATGAAGGAGCTGCAGGATGATAAGCAAGGTGCAAGAAGAGCTTCAGGATACTCAGGTGGATGAAGGAGCTGTGCGATGATAAGCAAGGCACAAGAAGAGCTTCAGGATGCTCAGGTGGATGAAGGACATGCCCGGTCATGAGCAAGGTGCAAGAAGAGCTGCAGAATGTTTAGGTGAATAAAGGAGCTGTGCGATGATAAGCAAGGTGCAAGAAGAGCTGAAGGATGCTCAGGTGAATGAAGGAGCTGTGCGATGATAAGCAAGGTGCAAGAAGAGCTGAAGGAAGCTCAGGTGGATAAAGGAGCTGTGCGATGATAAGCAAGGTGCAAGAAGAGCTGAAGGATGCTCAGGTGGATAAAGGAGCTGTGCGATGATAAGCAAGGTGCAAGAAGAGCTGAAGGATGCTCAGGTGAATAAAGGAGCTGTGCGATGATAAGCAAGGTGCAAGAAGAGCTGAAGGATGCTCAGGTGAATGAAGGAGCTGTGCGATGATAAGCAAGGTGCAAGAAGAGCTGAAGGAAGCTCAGGTGGATAAAGGAGCTGTGCGATGATAAGCAAGGTGCAAGAAGAGCTGAAGGATGCTCAGGTGGATAAAGGAGCTGTGCGATGATAAGCAAGGTGCAAGAAGAGCTGAAGGATGCTCAGGTGAATGAAGGAGCTGTGGGATGATAAGCAACGTGCAAGAAGAGCTGAAGGATGCTCAGGTGGATAAAGGAGCTGTGCGATGAGAAGCAAGGTGCAAGAAGAGCTGAAGGATGCTCAGGTGAATGAAGGAGCTGTGCGATGATAAGCAAGGTGCAAGAAGAGCTGAAAGATGCTCAGGTGAATGAAGGATCTGTGTGATGATAAGCAAGATGCAAGAAGAGCTGAAGGATGCTCAGGTGGATAAAGGAGCTGTGCGATGATAAGCAAGGTGCAAGAAGAGCTGAAGGATGCTCAGGTGAATGAAGGAGCTGTGCGATGATAGGCAAGGTGCAAGAAGAGCTGAAGGATGCTCAGGTGAATGAATGAGCAGTGCGATGAGAAGCAAGGTGCAAGAAGAGCTGAAGGATGCTCAGGTGAATGACGGATCTGTGCGATGCTAGGCAAGGTGCAAGAAGAGCTGAAGGATGCTCAGGTGAATAAAGGAGCTGTACTATGATAAGCAAGGTGGAAGAAGAGCTGAAGGATGCTCAGGTGGATAAAGGAGCTGTGCGATGATAAGCAAGGTGCAAGAAGAGCTGAAGGATGCTCAGGTGAATGAAGGAGCTGTGCGATGATAAGCAAGGTGCAAGAAGAGCTGAAGGATGCTAAGGTGAATGAATGAGCAGTGCGATGATAAGCAAGGTGCAAGAAGAGCTGAAGGATGCTCAGATGAATAAAGGACTGTGCGATGATAAGCAAGGTGCAAGAAGAGCTGACGGATGCTCAGGTGAATGAAGGAGCTGTGCGATGATAAGCAAGGTGCAAGAAGAGCTGAAGGATGCTCAGGTGAATGAAAGAGCTGTGCGATGATAAGCAAGGTGCAAGAAGAGCTGAAGGATGCTCAGGTGAATAAAGGAGCTGTGCGATGATAAGCAAGGTGCAAGAAGAGCTGAAGGATGCTAAGATGAATAAAGGAGCTGTGCAATGATAAGCAAGGTGCAAGAAGAGCTGAAGCATGCTCAGGCCAATGAAGGAGCTGTGGGATGATAAGCAAGGTGCAAGAAGAGCTGAAGGATGCTCAGGTGAATGAAGGAGCTGTGCGATAATAGGAAAGGTGCAAGAAGAGCTGAAGGATGTTCAGGTGAATGAAGGACCTGTGCGATGATAAGCAAGGTGCAAGAAGAGCTGAAGGATGCTCAGAGTTGAAGGATGCTCAGGTGGATAAAGGAGCTGTGCGATGATAAACAAGGTGCAAGAAGAGCTGAAGGATGCTCAGGTGGATATAGGAGCTGTGCGATGATAAACAAGGTGCAAGAAGAGCTGACGGATGCTCAGGTGGATAAAGGTGCTGTGCGATTATAAGCAAGGTGCAAGAAGAGCTGAAGGATGCTCAGGTGGATAAAGGAGCTGTGCGATGATAAGCAAGGTGCAAGAAGAGCTTCAGGATACTCAGGTGGATGAAGGAGCTGTGCGATGATAAGCAAGGCACAAGAAGAGCTTCAGGATGCTCAGGTGGATGAAGGAGGTGCCCGATCATGAGCAACGAGCAAAAAGAGCTGCAGAATTTTTAGGTGCATGAAGGAGCTGTGCAATGATCAGCAAGGCACAAGAAGAGCTCTAGGATGCTCAGGTGGATAAAGGAGCTGTGTGATGATAAGCAAGGTCCAAGAAGAGCTGAAAGATGCTCAGGTGGATAAAGAAGCTGTGCGATGATAAACAAGGTGCAAGAAGAGCCGAAGGATGCTCAGGTGGACGAAGGAGCTGTGCGATGATAAGCAAGGTACAAGAAGAGCCGAAGGATGCTCAGGTGGACGAAGGAGCTGTACGATAATAAGCAAGGTCCAAGAAGAGCTGATAGATGCTCAGATGAATAAAGGAGCTGCAGGGTGATTAGCGAGGTGCCAGAAGAACTGTAGGGTGCTCAGGTGAATGAAGGAGCTGCAGGATGATAAGCAAGGTGCAAGAAGAGCTTCAGGATACTCAGGTGGATGAAGGAGCTGTGCGATGATAAGCAAGGCACAAGAAGAGCTTCAGGATGCTCAGGTGGATGAAGGAGGTGCCCGGTCATGAGCAAGGTGCAAGAAGAGCTGCAGAATTTTTAGGTGCATGAAGGAGCTGTGCAATGATCAGCAAGGCACAAGAAGAGCTCTAGGATGCTCAGGTGGATAAAGGAGCTGTGTGATGATAAGCAAGGTCCAAGAAGAGCTGAAAGATGCTCAGGTGGATAAAGAAGCTGTGCGATGATAAACAAGGTGCAAGAAGAGCCGAAGGATGCTCAGGTGGACGAAGGAGCTGTGCGATGATAAGCAAGGTACAAGAAGAGCCGAAGGATGCTCAGGTGGACGAAGGAGCTGTACGATGATAAGCAAGGTCCAAGAAGAGCTGAAAGATGCTCAGATGAATAAAGGAGCTGCAGGGTGATTAGCGAGGTGCCAGAAGAACTGTAGGGTGCTCAGGTGAATGAAGGAGCTGCAGGATGATAAGCAAGGTGCAAGAAGAGGTTCAGGATACTCAGGTGGATGAAGGAGCTGTGCGATGATAAGCAAGGCACAAGAAGAGCTTCAGGATGCTCAGGTGGATGAAGGAGGTGCCCGGTCATGAGCAAGGTGCAAGAAGAGCTGCAGAATTTTTAGGTGCATGAAGGAGCTGTGCAATGATCAGCAAGGCACAAGAAGAGCTGCAGGATGCTCAGGTGAATAAAGGAGCTGTGCGATGATAAGCAAGGTGCAAGAAGAGCTGAAGGATGCTCAGGTGGATGAAGGAGGTGCCCGGTCATGAGCAAGGTGCAAGAAGAGCTGCAGAATTTTTAGGTGCATGAAGGAGCTGTGCAATGATCAGCAAGGCACAAGAAGAGCTGCAGGTTGCTCAGGTGAATAAAGGAGCTGTGCGATGATAAGCAAGGTGCAAGAAGAGCTGAAGGATGCTCAGGTGAATAAAGGAGCTGTATGATGATAAGCAAGGTGCAAGAAGAGCTGAAGGATGCTCAGGTGGATAAAGGAGCTGTGCGATGATAAGCAAGGTGCAAGAAGAGCTGAAGGATGCTCAGGTGGATGAAGGAGCTGTGCGATGATAAGCAAGGTGCAAGAAGAGCTGAAGGATGCTCAGGTGAATGAAGGAGCTGTGCGATGATAAGCAAGGTGCAAGAAGAGCTGAAGGATGCTCAGGTGAATGAAGGAGCTGTGCGATGATGAGCAAGGTGCAAGAAGAGCTGAAGGATGCTCAGGTGAATAAAGGAGCTGTGCGATGATGAGTAAGGTGCAAGAAGAGCTGAAGGATGCTCAGGTGAATAAAGGAGCTGTGCGATGATAAGCAAGGTGCAAGAAGAGCTGAAGGATGCTCAGGTGAATGAAGGAGCTGTGCGATGATAAGCAAGGTGCAAGAAGAGCTGAAGGAAGCTCAGGTGGATAAAGGAGCTGTGCGATGATAAGCAAGGTGCAAGAAGAGCTGAAGGATGCTCAGGTGAATGAAGGAGCTGTGCGATGATAAGCAAGGTGCAAGAAGAGCTGAAGGAAGCTCAGGTGGATGAAGGAGCTGTGCGATGATAAGCAAGGTGCAAGAAGAGCTGAAGGATGCTCAGGTGGATGAAGGAGCTGTGCGATGATAAGCAAGGAGCAAGAAGAGCTGAATGATGCTCAGGTGAATGAAGGAGCTGTGCGATGATAAGCAAGGTGCAAGAAGAGCTGAAGGATGCTCAGGTGGATGAAGGAGCTGTGCGATGATAAGCAAGGTGCAAGAAGAGCTGAAGGATGCTCAGGTGGATGAAGGAGCTGTGCGATGATAAGCAAGGTGCAAGAAGAGCTGAAGGATGCTCAGGCGAACGAAGGAGGAGTGCGATGATAAGCAAGGTGCAAGAAGAGCTGAAGGAAGCTCAGGTGGATGAAGGACCTGTGCGATGATAAGCAAGGTGCAAGAAGAGCCGAAGGATGCTCAGGCGAATGAATGAGCAGTGCAATGATAAGCAAGGTGCAAGAAGAGCCGAAGGATGCTTAGGTTGATAAAGGAGCTGTGCGATGATGAGCAAGGTGCAAGAAGAGCCGAAGGATGCTCAGGCGAATGAAGGAGCTGTGCGATGATAAGCAAGGTGCAAGAAGAGCCGAAGGATGCTCAGGTGAATGAAGGAGCTGTGCGATGATAAGCACGGTGCAAGAAGAGCCGAAGGATGCTCAGGTGAATGAAGGAGCTGTGCGATGATAAGCATGGTGCAAGAAGAGCCGAAGGATGCTCAGGTGAATGAAGGAGCTGTGCGATGATAAGCAAGGTGCAAGAAGAGCTGAAGGAAGCTCAGGTGGACGAAGGAGCTGTGCGATGATAAGCAAGGTGCAAGAAGAGCCGAAGGATGCTCAGATGGACGAAGCAGCTGTGCGATGAAAAGCAAGGTGCAAGAAGAGCCGAAGGATGCTCAGGTGGACGAAGGAGCTGTGCGATGATAAGCAAGGTGCAAGAAGAGCTGAAGGATGCTCAGGTGGAGGAAGGAGCTGTGCGATGATAAGCAAGGTGCAAGAAGAGCCGAAGGATGCTCAGGTGGACGAAGGAGCTGTGCGATGATAAGCAAGGTGCAAGAAGAGCTGAAGGATGCTCAGGTGGACGAAGGAGCTGTGCGATGATAAGCAAGGTGCAAGAAGAGCTGAAGGATGCTCAGGTGAAAGAAGGAGCTGTGCGATGATAAGCAAGGTGCAAGAAGAGCTGAAGGAAGCTCAGGTGGACGAAGGAGCTGTGCGATGATAAGCAAGGTGCAAGAAGAGCCGAAGGATGCTCAGATGGACGAAGCAGCTGTGCGATGAAAAGCAAGGTGCAAGAAGAGCCGAAGGATGCTCAGGTGGACGAAGGAGCTGTGCGATGATAAGCAAGGTGCAAGAAGAGCTGAAGGATGCTCAGGTGGAGGAAGGAGCTGTGCGATAATAAGCAAGGTGCAAGAAGAGCCGAAGGATGCTCAGGTGGACGAAGGAGCTGTGCGATGATAAGCAAGGTGGAAGAAGAGCTGAAGGATGCTCAGGTGGACGAAGGAGCTGTGCGATGATAAGCAAGGCAAAAGAAGAGCTTCAGGATGCTCAGGTGGATGAAGGAGGTGCCCGATCATGAGCAACGTGCAAAAAGAGCTGCAGAATTTTTAGGTGCATGAAGGAGCTGTGCAATGATCAGCAAGGCACAAGAAGAGCTGAAGGATGCTCAGGTGGATAAAGGAGCTGTGTGATGATAAGCAAGGTGCAAGAAGAGCTTCAGGATGCTCAGGTGGATGAAGGAGGTGCCCGATCATGAGCAAGGTGCAAGAAGAGCTGCAGAATTTTTAGGTGCATGAAGGAGCTGCAGGGTGATTAGCGAGGTGCCAGAAGAACTGTAGGGTGCTCAGGTGGATTAAGGAGCTGCAGGATGATAAGCAAGGTGCAAGAAGAGCTTCAGGATACTCAGGTGGATGAAGGAGCTGTGCGATGATAAGCAAGGCACAAGAAGAGCTTCAGGATGCTCAGGTGGATGAAGGAGGTGCCCGATCATGAGCATGGTGCAAGAAGAGCTGCAGAATTTTTAGGTGCATGAAGGAGCTGTGCAATGATCAGCAAGGCACAAGAAGAGCTGCAGGATGCTCAGGTGAATAAAGGAGCTGTGCGATGATAAGCAAGGCGCAAGAAGAGCTGAAGGATGCTCAGGTAAATAAAGGAGCTGTGCGATGACAAGCAAGGTGCAAGAAGAGCGGAAGGATGCTCAGGTAAATAAAGGAGCTGTGCGATGATAAGCAAGGTGCAAGAAGAGCTGAAGGATGCTCAGGTGAATAAAGGATCTGTGCGATGATAAGCAAGGTGCAAGAAAAGCTGAAGGATGCTCAGGTGGATAAAGGAGCTGTGCGATGATAAGCAAGGTGCAAGAAGAGCTGAAGGATGCTCAGGTGGATAAAGGAGCTGTGCGATGATAAGCAAGGTGCAAGAAGAGCTGAAGGATGCTCAGGTGGACGAAGGAGCTGTGCGATGATAAACAAGGTGCAAGAAGAGCCGAAGGATGCTCAGGTGGACGAAGGAGCTGTACGATGATAAGCAAGGTCCAAGAAGAGCTGAAGGATACTCAGGTGGATAAAGGAGCTGTGCGATGATAAGCAAGGTGCAAGAAGAGCTGAAGGATGCTCAGGTGAATGAAGGAGCTGTGCGATGATAAGCAAGGTGCAAGAAGAGCTGAAGGATGCTAAGGTGAATGAATGAGCAGTGCGATGATAAGCAAGGTGAGAGAAGAGCCGAAGGATGCTTAGGTGGACGAAGGAGCTGTGCGATGATAAGCAAGGTGCAAGAAGAGCCGAAGGATGCTCAGGTGAATGAAGGAGCTGTGCGATGATAAGCAAGGTGCAAGAAGAGCCGAAGGATGCTCAGGTGGATGAAGGAGCTGTGCGATGATAAGCAAGGTGCAAGAAGAGCCGAAGGATGCTCAGGTGGACGAAGGAGCTGTGCGATGATAAGCAAGGTGCAAGAAGAGCCGAAGGATGCTCAGGTGGACGAAGGAGCTGTACGATGATAAGCAAGGTCCAAGAAGAGCTGAAAGATGCTCAGATGAATAAAGGAGCTGCAGGGTGATTAGCGAGGTGCCAGAAGAACTGTAGGGTGCTCAGGTGAATGAAGGAGCTGCAGGATGATAAGCAAGGTGCAAGAAGAGCTTCAGGATACTCAGGTGGATGAAGGAGCTGTGCGATGATAAGCAAGGCACAAGAAGAGCTTCAGGATGCTCAGGTGGATGAAGGAGGTGCCCGGTCATGAGCAAGGTGCAAGAAGAGCTGCAGAATTTTTAGGTGCATGAAGGAGCTGTGCAATGATCAGCAAGGCACAAGAAGAGCTGCAGGATGCTCAGGTGAATAAAGGAGCTGTGCGATGATAAGCAAGGTGCAAGAAGAGCTGAAGGATGCTCAGGTGAATAAAGGAGCTGTACGATGATAAGCAAGGTGCAAGAAGAGCTGAAGGATGCTCAGGTGGATAAAGGAGCTGTGCGATGATAAGCAAGGTGCAAGAAGAGCTGAAGGATGCTCAGGTGGATGAAGGAGCTGTGCGATGATAAGCAAGGTGCAAGAAGAGCTGAAGGATGCTTGTTGGACTGGCCACACGAAGGGCTTGCTCCCTCCCCGCACGACAGGGCCCGAGCTCCGGCCCACCAGGCATAACCCACGAAAAGCACCTGTACCCCGTCTCACGACGGATCTTCTGCCCTCGGACCTCTACTCATCACGGGGCCCAGCCCCACCGGCTCCCCCGGCCGGTTCAAGCCGCCATCTTGGGCCCTGCACCACGAGGCCGCGTGGCCTAGCCCCGACCCTAACCCCGGGCCTGGCCGGCCCCGACATCCCGGCACCACCATCCACCCGGGAGGTGAGCGGACCACTTGGCAGGTCAATGGGAGGACGGAGTGTCAAGAGCTCTTCCCCCGCCAGGTGCCGATCGCCTCCAGCTCCCCCAGGCGCCGGCTCCACCCCCTGCTGGGTGTCTGGACACCTTCATCCCGGGCCCTCCGACCTCCAAGTGCGAGGGTCCGGACATCAAAGGGCGGCTGCCCTATAACTGGGGCAACTCCGGAGCAGGAAGGCAGTTGTATCCTGGAGTCGAGAGACACCGAGAGAACTCAGCCTTGACGGACTACTGGCGCTGCCGTAGCCCGCTCTTGTGAACCATCGTCCTGCCTGCTGGCGCTGCCGCGGCCTTCTACAACATCCATCCTCGTCGGGACCTGCTGGCGCTGCCGCGGCCCGTTGTAACGACCATCCTCACCGGGACCTGCTGGCGCTGCCGTGGACCGTACCTCGACCATCTCCACTGGGACCTGCTGGCGCTGCCGCGGACCGTGTACCGACCATCTCCACCGGGACCTGCTGGCGCTGCCGCGGCCCGTACCAACTAAGCTCGAGGATTGTGAGCTAATCATCATCTCATCCAAACTACCTGACTGGTAGACAGACTGTCCCGCTACCCCTTACCCTGCTTTGAGAGACTTGAATCGAGGGGACCCCTGAGTCCAGACCTCCTTGTACCATTCAACCGTACCCTAAGAAGTGCTTATAAAGAACCCTGAACCTTATCCGTGTGTGGTATCTGTCTGTGGGGGGGAAGTTACTCGTCTGTACGATCGCTGGAGACGGCTCTCCCCGGAGACCTCTCCTCCTGACCCCGGCCGACCCTCCCGGTCCGTCTACCCTTTCTAACATTGGTGGCCAGCGGCGCGATCCGAATCAACGCGTAATCGTACAGAGAGTAGCTCACCCCACGACAAAAACACGATGTCAGCCAAAGATAGCAACTCCACCGAGAAATTCCAAATGGATAAAATAGAAGAATACAACCACCGCGAACTGAGACAATTCTGCATAGAACTTGGCATTGCTACCACCGGCCTGAGTACCAAAGATGATCTAAAACACGCCCTAGAGTCGTGGACAGAAACTGGGGTCGCCGGACCCTCCGACCAAAGCAGCATCACACCAGAGGGGAACGCCACGGCTCCCGAGGAGCGGGGAACGGGCCTCTCGCAGGAGGAGATCCGAGAAAGAGAAAGAACCAGATTGCACGAGTTGGAAATGGCACGACTCAAGATGGATGGGGAACTCAAGTTAGCTGAACAGAAACTCAACCTCGAGCACATGCGGCTCCGAGATGAACGAGAAGAGAAGCAGAGACAGAGAGAGCTGGAGGAGAAAAAAATAACGCTCGAGCACGAGCGCAAACTGGCGGAAATAGAACTTCGGAAACAGAATAAGGAACTGGGGGTGCCTGAGCGACCACACACCCCGGGGCCAATCGAGAAAAAAGTCCACATCCCCAAGGATGTTGTCCGCGAGTATGTCCGAGAAGACGACATACAACAGTGGTTTAAAGCCTACGAGATCGCCATGACCTCCCACCGGATCGACCGGAGTGATTGGGGAGCCGGACTTTGGGGGAGGTTTATCAACGAGGGTCGCAATGCCCTACTGCAGCTCCCAGATCACCAAATGTCGTCCTACGACCACATGAAGGCTGCCCTCCTCACCCGCTACGGCCTCACACCCGAGATGTACCGCCAGAGGTTCAGAGATTGCACCCGGATCCCAGGTACAACTTGGGTAGAATACGTGAACTATTTCAGCCGTGCCTTCGAGGGTTGGATAAAGGGGAGCCAGGTCACCACCTACGAACAACTCTTTAACCTGATGGTATGGGAGCACCTGTCAAACAACTGCTTCGTCGAGCTCAGGCAGCACCTCCTCGACAGTAAGCTGACTGACCCCCGGCAGCTCGCCGCCGAAGCTGACCGATGGGAAAGCACCCGAGTGGGCCGGAGGGGGCCACACGAACAGAACCGAAACAACCAAGGCCAGCACCGTCCTCGGGGAGGAGGAGGGGGCCAGGGGCGAGGGAGAGACGCCTTGCCCGCAACACCCGTGGCCAGCACCCCGGCTCCGGCCGGTCGGGGCAACCCCCCGTGGCGTCCTGGGGTCCGAGCCAACGTCACGTGCCACCGATGCCAGCGAGTCGGCCACTACGCCAATGACCCGAGCTGCCCGCAGAACCAAACACCCAAGCCCCGCCAGGTAGCTGCCGCCGCCCTGGGGGAAGAGCGATCATTGGAGGAACCAGAGGAGTATGAGCCGGCCCAGCAAGAGTGGGAACCGGCCGCCATGGTCCTGGCGTGCTTAGGGGGAAGAGACATGGTCCCGCGGGCTCCCCTACCCGCTAACACCAGGAAATACGGTCAGTGGGTGACCATTAATGGACAACGAGCCGAGGCCTTGCGTGACACAGGCGCCAGTGTGACGGCCGTCCGCTGTCACCTGGTGAAGCCCGAGCAGATCCTGCCGAACATTCTCTGCCCCGTCCGCTCGGCAGACAACTCTGAAAGTATGTGTCAAATGGCCTGCGTCCCATTCGAATGGGGAGGGGTCTCCGGCCTGTTGAAGGTGACGGTCCGGGACGATGCCCCTGTGGACTGCCTCCTGGGGAATGACCTCGAGAGTTCCCCGTGGGCCACCATTGAGAGAAGAGAGCACCTGGGGATGCTGGGCCTCCCGGACTGGGCCTGCATAACCACCCGGTCCATGGCCGCCCGTGCCGTCCCTCGATCAGAAGAACCAGAATGGCCAGCACCCCCGCCCCCAGTCGCCCCAGTAGAAGACAACGACGAGGCCAGCCTCCCAGACTCGACGACCGAAGAGGACGCGCAACCCCAGGACCTTCCTGACCTGGCTCAGTGGCGTCAAGAAGGGGGGCCCACCCAAGAACAGTTCCGCCAGGAACAAAAGACCTGTCCCTCCCTCGAGGGACTCCGCCAACAAGCCAGCGCCCAGAACACAGGGGACTCCACCGGAACTCACTGGGTCTACTGGGATAACGACCTGCTATACAGCGAGCAAAGAATCGCCGAGCTGGGGGCCGGTCGAGTACTGGTGGTACCTCTCCGCTTCAGAGACTTTCTGCTCAACCTGGCCCACGATGTCCCCCTGGCTGGACACCTGGGCCAGGATAAAACGTACAGCCGCCTAGTGACCCACTTTTTCTGGCCGAAAATGAGGAACGACGTCCTGAACCACTGCCGATCTTGCCCCACATGCCAAGCCAGCGGGAAGAGTGGTCGGAAGCTGAAAGCCCCTCTGCAACCCTTCCCTGTGGTCACCACCCCGTTCGAAAGGGTGGGGATAGACATCGTGGGGCCTCTGGACCCCCGCACGGCACAAGGACACAGGTTCATCTTAGTACTGGTGGACCATGCCACCCGCTACCCCGAGGCGGTGCCCCTACGGACCGTGACAGCTCCGGTGGTTGGCCGGGCCCTAATGGGGATCTTCTCCCGGGTAGGCTTCCCCCGAGAAGTCGTCAGCGACCGAGGCACGAACTTTATATCCAAATACATGAAGTCCCTCTGGCAACAATGCGGGGTCACCTACAGATTCACGACCCCCTATCACCCCCAAGGGAACGGACTAGTGGAGCGTTTTAACCGCACCCTCAAGGGGATGATTGGGGGATTGGAAGAGCCCCTCCGTCGCCAGTGGGATGTACTACTCCCGTGCCTCCTCTTCGCTTACCGAGAAGTTCCCCAGAAGTCCCTCGGTTTTAGCCCTTTCGAACTCCTGTACGGGCACCCTGTGCGAGGGCCCCTCAGCCTAGTAAAAGAAGGTTGGGAGATGGCCCCCCGAAAGACCCCTCCAGACGTCTTCAAATACCTCCTGGCCCTACGCAACCAGACCCGGCGCTTCAGAGAGATGGCCAAGGCGAACCTCGAGGCCAGCCAGGAGGACATGAAGAAGTGGTATGATCACAATGCCTCCTCCGTTGAGTTCGAGCCTGGACAACAAGTATGGGTGATGTCCCCCACCGAACCATGTGCCTTGCAAGATAAGTGGACGGGGCCCTTCAAAGTGGTCGAGCGCAAAAGCCCCGTCACTTACCTCATCGACCTGGGGACCTCCCGGAACCCCCTTCGGGTCCTCCACACCAACCGACTCAAACCACACTTTGTGCGCTCAGAACTCAGCCTCCTGATGGCTACGGACAGTGGGGCAGAGGAGGACTCCGAACCCCTCCCGGATCTTCTGAAGACTCAGGAGAATGACGGCTCCGTGGACGGGGTCCGGCTCTCTGACGCCCTCACTTCGGAGCAACGCCAGGGCTGCCGGAACCTCCTGCTGCAGTTTGCTACCCTGTTCTCCCTCACCCCCGGGGTCACCCCTTGGTGTTTGCACGACGTGGACACCGGGGACAGTCCCCCTGTCCGACACCGGGCCTACCGCGTACCAGATCGGGTACGGGCCTGCATACAGGAGGAGGTGGCCAAGATGCTCACAATCGGGGTCATCGAGCCCTCGGACAGTCCCTGGGCCAGTCCGGTTGTATTGGTCCCCAAAGCCGCTGCCCCCGGCACCGCACCTGAACTGAGATTCTGCGTCGACTACCGGGGCTTGAACGCTGTCACCCGGACCGACGCTCATCCGATCCCCCGAGCAGACGAGCTGATCGACCGGCTGGGGGCCGCCCGCTACCTCAGTATCTTCGACCTAACAGCGGGCTACTGGCAGATCGGCCTCACACCCAGGGCTCAGGAACGGTCAGCCTTCTCTACCCCCGATGGCCACTACCAATTCAAGGTCATGCCCTTCGGCATGAAGAATGCCCCCGCCACGTTTCAACGCCTCGTGAACCAGGTCTTGGCGGGGCTCGAAGAGTTCAGCGCTGCCTACCTGGACGATATCGCTGTATACAGCCGCCACTGGCCCGACCACCTCCGTCACCTCCAAGAGGTCCTACAGGCCCTCCAGCGGGCCGGCCTCACAATTAAGGCCGGCAAGTGCCAAATTGGCCAAGGGTCTGTGACCTACCTTGGGCACCAAGTGGGAAGCGGGCTGGTGGCCCCGCTACAACTTAAGATTGCTGCAATCCAGTCCTGGCAGCCCCCCGTCACCCAGACCGAGGTCCGAGCCTTCTTGGGGCTCACCGGCTACTACCGGCGGTTCGTGAAGGACTACGGCAGCATCGTGGGGCCCCTCACGGGTCTCACGGCCAAGAACCAACCGAAGCGGATTAACTGGACCCCCGATTGTCAAGCGGCCTTCGAGAAGCTGAAGGCCGCCCTGTGCACCGCCCCTGTGCTCCAGGCCCCCGATTACAGTCGGGAATTCGTGGTACAGACCGACGCCTCCGACCACGGCATCGGAGCCGTCCTTTCTCAGTTAAACCCCGAAGGTCATGACCAGCCGGTGGCCTTCATCAGTCGACGTCTCCTGGCCCGAGAACAGCGCTGGAGCACCATCGAGAGGGAGGCCTTCGCAGTGGTGTGGGCCCTCAAAAAGCTCCGGCCCTATCTCTTCGGTACCCATTTCCGGGTACAAACCGACCATCGACCCCTGCAGTGGCTGATGCAGATGCGGGGGGAGAACCCAAAACTCTTGCGCTGGTCCATTTCCCTGCAGGGAATGGACTTCACTGTGGAGCACCGACCAGGCCAAGACCACGCCAACGCGGATGGCCTGTCCCGCTTTTTCCGCCTCGGCGAAGAGAGTCCCCAAGGAGATGGGTGACTCTCCCCGCCTTCAGCTGGGGGGGACGCATGTTGGACAGGCCACAGAAAGGGCTTGCTCCCTCCCCGCACGACAGGGCCCGAGCTCCGGCCCACCAGGCATAACCCACGAAAAGCACCTGTACCCCGTCTCACGACGGATCTTCTGCCCTCGGACCTCTACTCATCACGGGGCCCAGCCCCACCGGCTCCCCCGGCCGGTTCAAGCCGCCATCTTGGGCCCTGCACCACGAGGCCGCGTGGCCTAGCCCCGACCCTAACCCCGGGCCTGGCCGGCCCCGACATCCCGGCACCACCATCCACCCGGGAGGTGAGCGGACCACTTGGCAGGTCAATGGGAGGACGGAGTGTCAAGAGCTCTTCCTCCGCCAGGTGCCGATCGCCTCCAGCTCCCCCAGGCGCCGGCTCCACCCCCTGCTGGGTGTCTGGACACCTTCATCCCGGGCCCTCCGACCTCCAAGTGCGAGGGTCCGGACATCAAAGGGCGGCTGCCCTATAACTGGGGCAACTCCGGAGCAGGAAGGCAGTTGTTTCCTGGAGTCGAGAGACACCGAGAGAACTCAGCCTTGACGGACTACTGGCGCTGCCGTAGCCCGCTCTTGTGAACCATCGTCCTGCCTGCCGGCGCTGTCGCGGCCTTCTACAACATCCATCCTCGTCGGGACCTGCTGGCGCTGCCGCGGCCCGTTGTAACGACCATCCTCACCGGGACCTGCTGGCGCTGCCGCGGACCGTACCTCGACCATCTCCACTGGGACCTGCTGGCGCTGCCGCGGACCGTGTACCGACCATCTCCACCGGGCCCTGCTGGCGCTGCCGCGGCCCGTACCAACTAAGCTCAAGGATTGTGAGCTAATCATCATCTCATCCAAACTACCTGACTGGTAGACAGACTGTCCCGCTACCCCTTACCCTGCTTTGAGAGACTTGAATCGAGGGGACCCCTGAGTCCAGACCTCCTTGTACCATTCAACCGTACCCTAAGAAGTGCTTATAAAGAACCCTGAACCTTATCCGTGTGTGGTATCTGTCTGTGGGGGGGAAGTTACTCGTCTGTACGATCGCTGGAGACGGCTCTCCCCGGAGACCTCTCCTCCTGACCCCGGCCGACCCTCCCGGTCCGTCTACCCTTTCTAACAATGCTCAGGTGAATGAAGGAGCTGAGCGATGATAAGCAAGGTGCAAGAAGAGCTGAAGGATGCTCAGGTGAATGAAGGAGCTGTGCGATGATGAGCAAGGTGCAAGAAGAGCTGAAGGATGCTCAGGTGAATAAAGGAGCTGTGCGATGATGAGCAAGGTGCAAGAAGAGCTGAAGGATGCTCAGGTGAATGAAGGAGCTGTGCGATGATAAGCAAGGTGCAAGAAGAGCTGAAGGATGCTCAGGTGAATGAAGGAGCTGTGCGATGATAAGCAAGGTGCAAGAAGAGCTGAAGGAAGCTCAGGTGGATAAAGGAGCTGTGCGATGATAAGCAAGGTGCAAGAAGAGCTGAAGGATGCTCAGGTGAATGAAGGAGCTGTGCGATGATAAGCAAGGTGCAAGAAGAGCTGAAGGATGCTCAGGTGGATAAAGGAGTTGTGCGATGAGAAGCAAGGTGCAAGAAGAGCTGAAGGATGCTCAGGTGAATGAAGGAGCTGTGCGATGATAAGCAAGGTGCAAGAAAAGCTGAAAGATGCTCAGGTGAATGAAGGAGCTGTGCGATGATAAGCAAGATGCAAGAAGATCTGAAGGATGCTCAGGTGGATAAAGGAGCTGTGCGATGATAAGCAAGGTGCAAGAAGAGCTGAAGGATGCTCAGGTGAATGAAGGATCTGTGCGATGCTAGGCAAGGTGCAAGAAGAGCTGAAGGATGCTCAGGTGAATAAAGGAGCTGTATGATGATAAGCAAAGTGCAAGAAGAGCTGAAGGATGCTCAGGTGGATAAAGGAGCTGTGCGATGATAAGCAAGGTGCAAGAAGAGCTGAAGGATGCTCAGGTGAATGAAGGAGCTGTGCGATGATAAGCAAGGTGCAAGAAGAGCTGAAGGATGCTAAGGTGAATGAATGAGCAGTGCGATGATAAGCAAGGTGCAAGAAGAGCTGAAGGATGCTCAGGTGAATGAAGGAGCTGTGCGATGATAAGCAAGGTGCAAGAAGAGCCGAAGGATGCTCAGGTGGACGAAGGAGCTGTGCGATGATAAGCAAGGTGCAAGAAGAGCCGAAGGATGCTCAGATGGACGAAGGAGCTGTGCGATGAAAAGCAAGGTGCAAGAAGAGCCGAAGGATGCTCAGGTGGACGAAGGAGCTGTGCGATGATAAGGAAGGTGCAAGAAGAGCCGAAGGATGCTCAGGTGGAGGAAGGAGCTGTGCGATGATAAGCAAGGTGCAAGAAGAGCCGAAGGATGCTCAGGTGGACGAAGGAGCTGTGCGATGATAAGCAAGGTGCAAGAAGAGCTGAAGGATGCTCAGGTAGACGAAGGAGCTGTGCGATGATAAGCAAGGTGCAAGAAGAGCTGAAGGATGCTCAGGTGGACGAAGGAGCTGTGCGATGATAAGCAAGGTCCAAGAAGAGCTGAAAGATGCTCAGATGAATAAAGGAGCTGCAGGGTGATTAGCAAGGTGCCAGAAGAACTGTAGGGTGCTCAGGTGAATGAAGGAGCTGCAGGATGATAAGCAAGGTGCAAGAAGAGCTTCAGGATACTCAGGTGGATGAAGGAGCTGTGCGATGATAAGCAAGGCACAAGAAGAGCTTCAGGATGCTCAGGTGGATGAAGGAGGTGCCCGATCATGAGCAAGGTGCAAGAAGAGCTGCAGAATGTTTAGGTGCATGAAGGAGCTGTGCAATGGTCAGCAAGGTGCAAGAAGAGCTGAAGGATGCTCAGGTGAATAAAGGAGCTGTGCGGTGATAAGCAAGGTGCAAGAAGAGCTGAAGGATGCTCAGGTGGATAAAGGAGCTGTGCGATGATAAGCAAGGTGCAAGAAGAGCTGAAGGATGCTCAGGTGGATAAAGGAGCTGTGCGATGATAAGCAAGGTGCAAGAAGAGCTGAAGGATGCTCAGGTGAATGAAGGAGCTGTGCGATGATAAGCAAGGTGCAAGAAGAGCTGAAGGATGCTCAGGTGAATGAAGGAGCTGTGCGATGATGAGCAAGGTGTAAGAAGAGCTGAAGGATGCTCAGGTGAATGAAGGAGCTGTGCGATGATGAGCAAGGTGCAAGAAGAGCTGAAGGATGCTCAGGTGAATAAAGGAGCTGTGCGATGATAAGCAAGGTGCAAGAAGAGCTGAAGGATGCTAAGGTGGATGAAGGAGCTGTGCGATGATAAGCAAGGTGCAAGAAGAGCCGAAGGATGCTCAGGTGGATGAAGGAGCTGTGCGATGATAAGCAAGGTGCAAGAAGAGCTGAAGGATGCTCAGGTGGATAAAGGAGCTGTGCGATGATAAGCAAGGTGCAAGAAGAGCTGAAGGATGCTCAGGTGGATGAAGGAGCTGTGTGATGATAAGCAAGGTGCAAGAAGAGCCGAAGGATGCTCAGGTGGATGAAGGAGCTGTGCGATGATCAGCAAAGTGCAAGAAGAGCCGAAGGATGCTCAGGTGGACGAAGGAGCTGTGTGATGATAAGCAAGGTGCAAGAAGAGCCGAAGGATGCTCAGGTGGACGAAGGAGCTGTGCGATGATAAGCAAGGTGCAAGAAGAGCCGAAGGATGCTCAGGTGGACGAAGGAGCTGTGCGATGATAAGCAAGGTGCAAGAAGAGCCGAAGGATGCTCAGGCGAATGAATGAGCAGTGCGATGATAAGCAAGGTGCAAGAAGAGCCGAAGGATGCTCAGGTTGATAAAGGAGCTGTGCGATGATGAGCAAGGTGCAAGAAGAGCCGAAGGATGCTCAGGCGAATGAAGGAGCTGTGCGATGATAAGCAAGGTGCAAGAAGAGCCGAAGGATGCTCAGGTGAATGAAGGAGCTGTGCGATGATAAGCACGGTGCAAGAAGAGCCGAAGGATGCTCAGGTGAATGAAGGAGCTGTGCGATGATAAGCACGGTGCAAGAAGAGCCGAAGGATGCTCAGGTGAATGAAGGAGCTGTGCGATGATAAGCAAGGTGCAAGAAGAGCCGAAGGATGCTCAGGTGAATGAAGGAGCTGTGCGATGATAAGCAAGGTGCAAGAAGAGCTGAAGGATGCTCAGGTGGATAAAGGAGCTGTGCGATGATAAGCAAGGTGCAAGAAGAGCTGAAGGATGCTCAGGTGGATGAAGGAGCTGTGTGATGATAAGCAAGGTGCAAGAAGAGCCGAAGGATGCTCAGGTGGATGAAGGAGCTGTGCGATGATCAGCAAAGTGCAAGAAGAGCCGAAGGATGCTCAGGTGGACGAAGGAGCTGTGTGATGATAAGCAAGGTGCAAGAAGAGCCGAAGGATGCTCAGGTGGACGAAGGAGCTGTGCGATGATAAGCAAGGTGCAAGAAGAGCCGAAGGATGCTCAGGTGGACGAAGGAGCTGTGCGATGATAAGCAAGGTGCAAGAAGAGCCGAAGGATGCTCAGGCGAATGAATGAGCAGTGCGATGATAAGCAAGGTGCAAGAAGAGCCGAAGGATGCTCAGGTTGATAAAGGAGCTGTGCGATGATGAGCAAGGTGCAAGAAGAGCCGAAGGATGCTCAGGCGAATGAAGGAGCTGTGCGATGATAAGCAAGGTGCAAGAAGAGCCGAAGGATGCTCAGGTGAATGAAGGAGCTGTGCGATGATAAGCACGGTGCAAGAAGAGCCGAAGGATGCTCAGGTGAATGAAGGAGCTGTGCGATGATAAGCACGGTGCAAGAAGAGCCGAAGGATGCTCAGGTGAATGAAGGAGCTGTGCGATGATAAGCAAGGTGCAAGAAGAGCCGAAGGATGCTCAGGTGAATGAAGGAGCTGTGCGATGATAAGCAAGATGCAAGAAGATCTGAAGGATGCTCAGGTGAATGAAGGAGCTGTGCGATGATGAGCAAGGTGCAAGAAGAGCTGAAGGATGCTCAGGTGAATAAAGGAGCTGTGCGATGATGAGCAAGGTGCAAGAAGAGCTGAAGGATGCTCAGGTGAATGAAGGAGCTGTGCGATGATAAGCAAGGTGCAAGAAGAGCCGAAGGATGCTCAGATGGACGAAGGAGCTGTGCGATGAAAAGCAAGGTGCAAGAAGAGCCGAAGGATGCTCAGGTGGACGAAGGAGCTGTGCGATGATAAGGAAGGTGCAAGAAGAGCCGAAGGATGCTCAGGTGGAGGAAGGAGCTGTGCGATGATAAGCAAGGTGCAAGAAGAGCCGAAGGATGCTCAGGTGGACGAAGGAGCTGTGCGATGATAAGCAAGGTGCAAGAAGAGCTGAAGGATGCTCAGGTAGACGAAGGAGCTGTGCGATGATAAGCAAGGTGCAAGAAGAGCTGAAGGATGCTCAGGTGGACGAAGGAGCTGTGCGATGATAAGCAAGGTCCAAGAAGAGCTGAAAGATGCTCAGATGAATAAAGGAGCTGCAGGGTGATTAGCAAGGTGCCAGAAGAACTGTAGGGTGCTCAGGTGAATGAAGGAGCTGCAGGATGATAAGCAAGGTGCAAGAAGAGCTTCAGGATACTCAGGTGGATGAAGGAGCTGTGCGATGATAAGCAAGGCACAAGAAGAGCTTCAGGATGCTCAGGTGGATGAAGGAGGTGCCCGATCATGAGCAAGGTGCAAGAAGAGCTGCAGAATGTTTAGGTGCATGAAGGAGCTGTGCAATGGTCAGCAAGGTGCAAGAAGAGCTGAAGGATGCTCAGGTGAATAAAGGAGCTGTGCGGTGATAAGCAAGGTGCAAGAAGAGCTGAAGGATGCTCAGGTGGATAAAGGAGCTGTGCGATGATAAGCAAGGTGCAAGAAGAGCTGAAGGATGCTCAGGTGGATAAAGGAGCTGTGCGATGATAAGCAAGGTGCAAGAAGAGCTGAAGGATGCTCAGGTGAATGAAGGAGCTGTGCGATGATAAGCAAGGTGCAAGAAGAGCTGAAGGATGCTCAGGTGAATGAAGGAGCTGTGCGATGATGAGCAAGGTGTAAGAAGAGCTGAAGGATGCTCAGGTGAATGAAGGAGCTGTGCGATGATGAGCAAGGTGCAAGAAGAGCTGAAGGATGCTCAGGTGAATAAAGGAGCTGTGCGATGATAAGCAAGGTGCAAGAAGAGCTGAAGGATGCTCAGGTGGATGAAGGAGCTGTGCGATGATAAGCAAGGTGCAAGAAGAGCCGAAGGATGCTCAGGTGGATAAAGGAGCTGTGCGATGATAAGCAAGGTGCAAGAAGAGCTGAAGGATGCTCAGGTGGATAAAGGAGCTGTGCGATGATAAGCAAGGTGCAAGAAGAGCTGAAGGATGCTCAGGTGGATGAAGGAGCTGTGTGATGATAAGCAAGGTGCAAGAAGAGCCGAAGGATGCTCAGGTGGATGAAGGAGCTGTGCGATGATCAGCAAAGTGCAAGAAGAGCCGAAGGATGCTCAGGTGGACGAAGGAGCTGTGTGATGATAAGCAAGGTGCAAGAAGAGCCGAAGGATGCTCAGGTGGACGAAGGAGCTGTGCGATGATAAGCAAGGTGCAAGAAGAGCCGAAGGATGCTCAGGTGGACGAAGGAGCTGTGCGATGATAAGCAAGGTGCAAGAAGAGCCGAAGGATGCTCAGGCGAATGAATGAGCAGTGCGATGATAAGCAAGGTGCAAGAAGAGCCGAAGGATGCTCAGGTTGATAAAGGAGCTGTGCGATGATGAGCAAGGTGCAAGAAGAGCCGAAGGATGCTCAGGCGAATGAAGGAGCTGTGCGATGATAAGCAAGGTGCAAGAAGAGCCGAAGGATGCTCAGGTGAATGAAGGAGCTGTGCGATGATAAGCACGGTGCAAGAAGAGCCGAAGGATGCTCAGGTGAATGAAGGAGCTGTGCGATGATAAGCACGGTGCAAGAAGAGCCGAAGGATGCTCAGGTGAATGAAGGAGCTGTGCGATGATAAGCAAGGTGCAAGAAGAGCCGAAGGATGCTCAGGTGAATGAAGGAGCTGTGCGATGATAAGCAAGGTGCAAGAAGAGCTGAAGGATGCTCAGGTGGATAAAGGAGCTGTGCGATGATAAGCAAGGTGCAAGAAGAGCTGAAGGATGCTCAGGTGGATGAAGGAGCTGTGTGATGATAAGCAAGGTGCAAGAAGAGCCGAAGGATGCTCAGGTGGATGAAGGAGCTGTGCGATGATCAGCAAAGTGCAAGAAGAGCCGAAGGATGCTCAGGTGGACGAAGGAGCTGTGTGATGATAAGCAAGGTGCAAGAAGAGCCGAAGGATGCTCAGGTGGACGAAGGAGCTGTGCGATGATAAGCAAGGTGCAAGAAGAGCCGAAGGATGCTCAGGTGGACGAAGGAGCTGTGCGATGATAAGCAAGGTGCAAGAAGAGCCGAAGGATGCTCAGGCGAATGAATGAGCAGTGCGATGATAAGCAAGGTGCAAGAAGAGCCGAAGGATGCTCAGGTTGATAAAGGAGCTGTGCGATGATGAGCAAGGTGCAAGAAGAGCCGAAGGATGCTCAGGCGAATGAAGGAGCTGTGCGATGATAAGCAAGGTGCAAGAAGAGCCGAAGGATGCTCAGGTGAATGAAGGAGCTGTGCGATGATAAGCACGGTGCAAGAAGAGCCGAAGGATGCTCAGGTGAATGAAGGAGCTGTGCGATGATAAGCACGGTGCAAGAAGAGCCGAAGGATGCTCAGGTGAATGAAGGAGCTGTGCGATGATAAGCAAGGTGCAAGAAGAGCCGAAGGATGCTCAGATGAATGAAGGAGCTGTGCGATGATAAGCAAGATGCAAGAAGATCTGAAGGATGCTCAGGTGAATGAAGGAGCTGTGCGATGATGAGCAAGGTGCAAGAAGAGCTGAAGGATGCTCAGGTGAATAAAGGAGCTGTGCGATGATGAGCAAGGTGCAAGAAGAGCCGAAGGATGCTCAGGTGGACGAAGGAGCTGTGCGATGATAAGCAAGGTGCAAGAAGAGCTGAAGGATGCTCAGGTGAATGAAGGAGCTGTGCGATGATAAGCAAGGTGCAAGAAGAGCTGAAGGAAGCTCAGGTGGATAAAGGAGCTGTGCGATGATAAGCAAGGTGCAAGAAGAGCTGAAGGATGCTCAGGTGAATGAAGGAGCTGTGCGATGATAAGCAAGGTGCAAGAAGAGCTGAAGGATGCTCAGGTGGATAAAGGAGTTGTGCGATGAGAAGCAAGGTGCAAGAAGAGCTGAAGGATGCTCAGGTGAATGAAGGAGCTGTGCGATGATAAGCAAGGTGCAAGAAAAGCTGAAAGATGCTCAGGTGAATGAAGGAGCTGTGCGATGATAAGCAAGATGCAAGAAGATCTGAAGGATGCTCAGGTGGATAAAGGAGCTGTGCGATGATAAGCAAGGTGCAAGAAGAGCTGAAGGATGCTCAGGTGAATGAAGGATCTGTGCGATGCTAGGCAAGGTGCAAGAAGAGCTGAAGGATGCTCAGGTGAATAAAGGAGCTGTATGATGATAAGCAAAGTGCAAGAAGAGCTGAAGGATGCTCAGGTGGATAAAGGAGCTGTGCGATGATAAGCAAGGTGCAAGAAGAGCTGAAGGATGCTCAGGTGAATGAAGGAGCTGTGCGATGATAAGCAAGGTGCAAGAAGAGCTGAAGGATGCTAAGGTGAATGAATGAGCAGTGCGATGATAAGCAAGGTGCAAGAAGAGCTGAAGGATGCTCAGATGAATAAAGGACTGTGCGATGATAAGCAAGGTGCAAGAAGAGCCGAAGGATGCTCAGGTGAATGAAGGAGCTGTGCGATGATAAGCAAGGTGCAAGAAGAGCCGAAGGATGCTCAGGTGGACGAAGGAGCTGTGCGATGATAAGCAAGGTGCAAGAAGAGCCGAAGGATGCTCAGATGGACGAAGGAGCTGTGCGATGAAAAGCAAGGTGCAAGAAGAGCCGAAGGATGCTCAGGTGGACGAAGGAGCTGTGCGATGATAAGGAAGGTGCAAGAAGAGCCGAAGGATGCTCAGGTGGAGGAAGGAGCTGTGCGATGATAAGCAAGGTGCAAGAAGAGCCGAAGGATGCTCAGGTGGACGAAGGAGCTGTGCGATGATAAGCAAGGTGCAAGAAGAGCTGAAGGATGCTCAGGTAGACGAAGGAGCTGTGCGATGATAAGCAAGGTGCAAGAAGAGCTGAAGGATGCTCAGGTGGACGAAGGAGCTGTGCGATGATAAGCAAGGTCCAAGAAGAGCTGAAAGATGCTCAGATGAATAAAGGAGCTGCAGGGTGATTAGCAAGGTGCCAGAAGAACTGTAGGGTGCTCAGGTGAATGAAGGAGCTGCAGGATGATAAGCAAGGTGCAAGAAGAGCTTCAGGATACTCAGGTGGATGAAGGAGCTGTGCGATGATAAGCAAGGCACAAGAAGAGCTTCAGGATGCTCAGGTGGATGAAGGAGGTGCCCGATCATGAGCAAGGTGCAAGAAGAGCTGCAGAATGTTTAGGTGCATGAAGGAGCTGTGCAATGGTCAGCAAGGTGCAAGAAGAGCTGAAGGATGCTCAGGTGAATAAAGGAGCTGTGCGGTGATAAGCAAGGTGCAAGAAGAGCTGAAGGATGCTCAGGTGGATAAAGGAGCTGTGCGATGATAAGCAAGGTGCAAGAAGAGCTGAAGGATGCTCAGGTGGATAAAGGAGCTGTGCGATGATAAGCAAGGTGCAAGAAGAGCTGAAGGATGCTCAGGTGAATGAAGGAGCTGTGCGATGATAAGCAAGGTGCAAGAAGAGCTGAAGGATGCTCAGGTGAATGAAGGAGCTGTGCGATGATGAGCAAGGTGTAAGAAGAGCTGAAGGATGCTCAGGTGAATGAAGGAGCTGTGCGATGATGAGCAAGGTGCAAGAAGAGCTGAAGGATGCTCAGGTGAATAAAGGAGCTGTGCGATGATGAGCAAGGTGCAAGAAGAGCTGAAGGATGCTCAGGTTAATGAAGGAGCTGTGCGATGATAAGCAAGGTGCGAGAAGAGCTGAAGGATGCTCAGGTGAATGAAGGAGCTGTGCGATGATAAGCAAGGTGCAAGAAGAGCTGAAGGATGCTCAGGTGGATGAAGGAGCTGTGTGATGATAAGCAAGGTGCAAGAAGAGCCGAAGGATGCTCAGGTGGATGAAGGAGCTGTGCGATGATCAGCAAAGTGCAAGAAGAGCCGAAGGATGCTCAGGTGGACGAAGGAGCTGTGTGATGATAAGCAAGGTGCAAGAAGAGCCGAAGGATGCTCAGGTGGACGAAGGAGCTGTGCGATGATAAGCAAGGTGCAAGAAGAGCCGAAGGATGCTCAGGTGGACGAAGGAGCTGTGCGATGATAAGCAAGGTGCAAGAAGAGCCGAAGGATGCTCAGGCGAATGAATGAGCAGTGCGATGATAAGCAAGGTGCAAGAAGAGCCGAAGGATGCTCAGGTTGATAAAGGAGCTGTGCGATGATGAGCAAGGTGCAAGAAGAGCCGAAGGATGCTCAGGCGAATGAAGGAGCTGTGCGATGATAAGCAAGGTGCAAGAAGAGCCGAAGGATGCTCAGGTGAATGAAGGAGCTGTGCGATGATAAGCACGGTGCAAGAAGAGCCGAAGGATGCTCAGGTGAATGAAGGAGCTGTGCGATGATAAGCACGGTGCAAGAAGAGCCGAAGGATGCTCAGGTGAATGAAGGAGCTGTGCGATGATAAGCAAGGTGCAAGAAGAGCCGAAGGATGCTCAGGTGAATGAAGGAGCTGTGCGATGATAAGCAAGGTGCAAGAAGAGCCGAAGGATGCTCAGGTGGACGAAGGAGCTGTGCGATGATAAGCAAGGTGCAAGAAGAGCCGAAGGATGCTCAGATGGACGAAGCAGCTGTGCGATGATAAGCAAGGTGCAAGAAGAGCTGAAGGATGCTCAGGTGGATAAAGGAGCTGTGCGATGATAAGCAAGGTGCAAGAAGAGCTGAAGGATGCTCAGGTGAATGAAGGAGCTGTGCGATGATAAGCAAGGTGCAAGAAGAGCCGAAGGATGCTTAGGTGGAGGAAGGAGCTGTGCAATGATAGGCAAGGTGCAAGAAGAGCTGAAGGATGCTCAGGTGGATGAAGGAGCTGTGCGATGATAAGCAAGGCACAAGAAGAGCTTCAGGATGCTCAGGTGGATGAAGGAGGTGCCCGATCATGAGCAAGGTGCAAGAAGAGCTGCAGAATGTTTAGGTGCATGAAGGAGCTGTGCAATGGTCAGCAAGGTGCAAGAAGAGCTGAAGGATGCTCAGGTGAATAAAGGAGCTGTGCGGTGATAAGCAAGGTGCAAGAAGAGCTGAAGGATGCTCAGGTGGATAAAGGAGCTGTGCGATGATAAGCAAGGTGCAAGAAGAGCTGAAGGATGCTCAGGTGGATAAAGGAGCTGTGCGATGATAAGCAAGGTGCAAGAAGAGCTGAAGGATGCTCAGGTGAATGAAGGAGCTGTGCGATGATTAGCAAGGTGCAAGAAGAGCTGAAGGATGCTCAGGTGAATGAAGGAGCTGTGCGATGATGAGCAAGGTGTAAGAAGAGCTGAAGGATGCTCAGGTGAATGAAGGAGCTGTGCGATGATGAGCAAGGTGCAAGAAGAGCTGAAGGATGCTCAGGTGAATAAAGGAGCTGTGCGATGATGAGCAAGGTGCAAGAAGAGCTGAAGGATGCTCAGGTTAATGAAGGAGCTGTGCGATGATAAGCAAGGTGCGAGAAGAGCTGAAGGATGCTCAGGTGAATGAAGGAGCTGTGCGATGATAAGCAAGGTGCAAGAAGAGCTGAAGGATGCTCAGGTGGATAAAGGAGCTGTGCGATGATAAGCAAGGTGCAAGAAGAGCTGAAGGATGCTCAGGTGGATGAAGGAGCTGTGCGATGATAAGCAAGGTGCAAGAAGAGCCGAAGGATGCTCAGGTGGATGAAGGAGCTGTGCGATGATCAGCAAAGTGCAAGAAGAGCCGAAGGATGCTCAGGTGGACGAAGGAGCTGTGTGATGATAAGCAAGGTGCAAGAAGAGCCGAAGGATGCTCAGGTGGATGAAGGAGCTGTGCGATGATAAGCAAGGTGCAAGAAGAGCCGAAGGATGCTCAGGTGGACGAAGGAGCTGTGCGATGATAAGCAAGGTGCAAGAAGAGCCGAAGGATGCTCAGGCGAATGAATGAGCAGTGCGATGATAAGCAAGGTGCAAGAAGAGCCGAAGGATGCTCAGGTTGATAAAGGAGCTGTGCGATGATGAGCAAGGTGCAAGAAGAGCCGAAGGATGCTCAGGCGAATGAAGGAGCTGTGCGATGATAAGCAAGGTGCAAGAAGAGCCGAAGGATGCTCAGGTGAATGAAGGAGCTGTGCGATGATAAGCACGGTGCAAGAAGAGCCGAAGGATGCTCAGGTGAATGAAGGAGCTGTGCGATGATAAGCACGGTGCAAGAAGAGCCGAAGGATGCTCAGGTGAATGAAGGAGCTGTGCGATGATAAGCAAGGTGCAAGAAGAGCCGAAGGATGCTCAGGTGAATGAAGGAGCTGTGCGATGATAAGCAAGGTGCAAGAAGAGCCGAAGGATGCTCAGGTGGACGAAGGAGCTGTGCGATGATAAGCAAGGTGCAAGAAGAGCCGAAGGATGCTCAGATGGACGAAGCAGCTGTGCGATGAAAAGCAAGGTGCAAGAAGAGCCGAAGGATGCTCAGGTGGACGAAGGAGCTGTGCGATGATAAGCAAGGTGCAAGAAGAGCCGAAGGATGCTTAGGTGGAGGAAGGAGCTGTGCAATGATAGGCAAGGTGCAAGAAGAGCCGAAGGATGCTCAGGTGGACGAAGGAGCTGTGCGATGATAAGCAAGGTGCAAGAAGAGCTGAAGGATGCTCAGGTGGACGAAGGAGCTGTGCGATGATAAGCAAGGTGCAAGAAGAGCTGAAGGATGCTCAGGTGAACGAAGGAGCTGTGCGATGATAAGCAGGGCAAAAGAAGAGCTTCAGGATGCTCAGGTGGATGAAGGAGGTGCCCGATCATGAGCAACGTGCAAAAGGAGCTGCAGAATTTTTAGGTGCATGAAGGAGCTGTGCAATGATCAGCAAGGCACAAGAAGAGCTTCAGGATGCTCAGGTGGATAAAGGAGCTGTGTGATGATAAGCAAGGTGCAAGAAGAGCTGAAGGATGCTCAGGTGAATAAAGGAGCTGTGCGATGATGAGCAAGGTGCAAGAAGAGCTGAAGGATGCTCAGGTGAATGAAGGAGCTGTGCGATGATAAGCAAGGTGCAAGAAGAGCTGAAGGATGCTCAGGTGAATGAAGGAGCTGTGCGATGATAAGCAAGGTGCAAGAAGAGCTGAAGGAAGCTCAGGTGGATAAAGGAGCTGTGCGATGATAAGCAAGGTGCAAGAAGAGCTGAAGGATGCTCAGGTGGATAAAGGAGCTGTGCGATGATAAGCAAGGTGCAAGAAGAGCTGAAGGATGCTCAGGTGAATGAAGGAGCTGTGCGATGATAAGCAAGGTGCAAGAAGAGCTGAAGGATGCTCAGGTGGATAAAGGAGCTGTGCGATGATAAGCAAGGTGCAAGAAGAGCTGAAGGATGCTCAGGTGAATGAAGGAGCTGTGCGATGATAAGCAAGGTGCAAGAAGAGCTGAAGGATGCTCAGGTGGATAAAGGAGCTGTGCGATGATAAGCAAGGTGCAAGAAGAGCTGAAGGATGCTCAGGTGAATGAAGGAGCTGAGCGATGATAAGCAAGGTGCAAGAAGAGCTGAAGGATGCTCAGGTGAATGAAGGAGCTGTGCGATGATGAGCAAGGTGCAAGAAGAGCTGAAGGATGCTCAGGTGAATAAAGGAGCTGTGCGATGATGAGCAAGGTGCAAGAAGAGCTGAAGGATGCTCAGGTGAATGAAGGAGCTGTGCGATGATAAGCAAGGTGCAAGAAGAGCTGAAGGATGCTCAGGTGAATGAAGGAGCTGTGCGATGATAAGCAAGGTGCAAGAAGAGCTGAAGGAAGCTCAGGTGGATAAAGGAGCTGTGCGATGATAAGCAAGGTGCAAGAAGAGCTGAAGGATGCTCAGGTGAATGAAGGAGCTGTGCGATGATAAGCAAGGTGCAAGAAGAGCTGAAGGATGCTCAGGTGGATAAAGGAGTTGTGCGATGAGAAGCAAGGTGCAAGAAGAGCTGAAGGATGCTCAGGTGAATGAAGGAGCTGTGCGATGATAAGCAAGGTGCAAGAAAAGCTGAAAGATGCTCAGGTGAATGAAGGAGCTGTGCGATGATAAGCAAGATGCAAGAAGATCTGAAGGATGCTCAGGTGGATAAAGGAGCTGTGCGATGATAAGCAAGGTGCAAGAAGAGCTGAAGGATGCTCAGGTGAATGAAGGATCTGTGCGATGCTAGGCAAGGTGCAAGAAGAGCTGAAGGATGCTCAGGTGAATAAAGGAGCTGTATGATGATAAGCAAAGTGCAAGAAGAGCTGAAGGATGCTCAGGTGGATAAAGGAGCTGTGCGATGATAAGCAAGGTGCAAGAAGAGCTGAAGGATGCTCAGGTGAATGAAGGAGCTGTACGATGATAAGCAAGGTGCAAGAAGAGCTGAAGGATGCTAAGGTGAATGAATGAGCAGTGCGATGATAAGCAAGGTGCAAGAAGAGCTGAAGGATGCTCAGATGAATAAAGGACTGTGCGATGATAAGCAAGGTGCAAGAAGAGCCGAAGGATGCTCAGGTGAATGAAGGAGCTGTGCGATGATAAGCAAGGTGCAAGAAGAGCCGAAGGATGCTCAGGTGGACGAAGGAGCTGTGCGATGATAAGCAAGGTGCAAGAAGAGCCGAAGGATGCTCAGATGGACGAAGGAGCTGTGCGATGAAAAGCAAGGTGCAAGAAGAGCCGAAGGATGCTCAGGTGGACGAAGGAGCTGTGCGATGATAAGGAAGGTGCAAGAAGAGCCGAAGGATGCTCAGGTGGAGGAAGGAGCTGTGCGATGATAAGCAAGGTGCAAGAAGAGCCGAAGGATGCTCAGGTGGACGAAGGAGCTGTGCGATGATAAGCAAGGTGCAAGAAGAGCTGAAGGATGCTCAGGTGGACGAAGGAGCTGTGCGATGATAAGCAAGGTGCAAGAAGAGCTGAAGGATGCTCAGGTGGACGAAGGAGCTGTGCGATGATAAGCAAGGTCCAAGAAGAGCTGAAAGATGCTCAGATGAATAAAGGAGCTGCAGGGTGATTAGCAAGGTGCCAGAAGAACTGTAGGGTGCTCAGGTGAATGAAGGAGCTGCAGGATGATAAGCAAGGTGCAAGAAGAGCTTCAGGATACTCAGGTGGATGAAGGAGCTGTGCGATGATAAGCAAGGCACAAGAAGAGCTTCAGGATGCTCAGGTGGATGAAGGAGGTGCCCGATCATGAGCAAGGTGCAAGAAGAGCTGCAGAATGTTTAGGTGCATGAAGGAGCTGTGCAATGGTCAGCAAGGTGCAAGAAGAGCTGAAGGATGCTCAGGTGAATAAAGGAGCTGTGCGGTGATAAGCAAGGTGCAAGAAGAGCTGAAGGATGCTCAGGTGGATAAAGGAGCTGTGCGATGATAAGCAAGGTGCAAGAAGAGCTGAAGGATGCTCAGGTGGATAAAGGAGCTGTGCGATGATAAGCAAGGTGCAAGAAGAGCTGAAGGATGCTCAGGTGAATGAAGGAGCTGTGCGATGATAAGCAAGGTGCAAGAAGAGCTGAAGGATGCTCAGGTGAATGAAGGAGCTGTGCGATGATGAGCAAGGTGTAAGAAGAGCTGAAGGATGCTCAGGTGAATGAAGGAGCTGTGCGATGATGAGCAAGGTGCAAGAAGAGCTGAAGGATGCTCAGGTGAATAAAGGAGCTGTGCGATGATGAGCAAGGTGCAAGAAGAGCTGAAGGATGCTCAGGTTAATGAAGGAGCTGTGCGATGATAAGCAAGGTGCGAGAAGAGCTGAAGGATGCTCAGGTGAATGAAGGAGCTGTGCGATGATAAGCAAGGTGCAAGAAGAGCTGAAGGATGCTCAGGTGGATAAAGGAGCTGTGCGATGATAAGCAAGGTGCAAGAAGAGCTGAAGGATGCTCAGGTGGATGAAGGAGCTGTGCGATGATAAGCAAGGTGCAAGAAGAGCCGAAGGATGCTCAGGTGGATGAAGGAGCTGTGCGATGATCAGCAAAGTGCAAGAAGAGCCGAAGGATGCTCAGGTGGACGAAGGAGCTGTGTGATGATAAGCAAGGTGCAAGAAGAGCCGAAGGATGCTCAGGTGGACGAAGGAGCTGTGCGATGATAAGCAAGGTGCAAGAAGAGCCGAAGGATGCTCAGGTGGACGAAGGAGCTGTGCGATGATAAGCAAGGTGCAAGAAGAGCCGAAGGATGCTCAGGCGAATGAATGAGCAGTGCGATGATAAGCAAGGTGCAAGAAGAGCCGAAGGATGCTCAGGTTGATAAAGGAGCTGTGCGATGATGAGCAAGGTGCAAGAAGAGCCGAAGGATGCTCAGGCGAATGAAGGAGCTGTGCGATGATAAGCAAGGTGCAAGAAGAGCCGAAGGATGCTCAGGTGAATGAAGGAGCTGTGCGATGATAAGCACGGTGCAAGAAGAGCCGAAGGATGCTCAGGTGAATGAAGGAGCTGTGCGATGATAAGCACGGTGCAAGAAGAGCCGAAGGATGCTCAGGTGAATGAAGGAGCTGTGCGATGATAAGCAAGGTGCAAGAAGAGCCGAAGGATGCTCAGGTGAATGAAGGAGCTGTGCGATGATAAGCAAGGTGCAAGAAGAGCCGAAGGATGCTCAGGTGGACGAAGGAGCTGTGCGATGATAAGCAAGGTGCAAGAAGAGCCGAAGGATGCTCAGATGGACGAAGCAGCTGTGCGATGAAAAGCAAGGTGCAAGAAGAGCCGAAGGATGCTCAGGTGGACGAAGGAGCTGTGCGATGATAAGCAAGGTGCAAGAAGAGCCGAAGGATGCTTAGGTGGAGGAAGGAGCTGTGCAATGATAGGCAAGGTGCAAGAAGAGCCGAAGGATGCTCAGGTGGACGAAGGAGCTGTGCGATGATAAGCAAGGTGCAAGAAGAGCTGAAGGATGCTCAGGTGGACGAAGGAGCTGTGCGATGATAAGCAAGGTGCAAGAAGAGCCGAAGGATGCTCAGGTGGACGAAGGAGCTGTGCGATGATAAGCAAGGTGCAAGAAGAGCCGAAGGATGCTCAGGCGAATGAATGAGCAGTGCGATGATAAGCAAGGTGCAAGAAGAGCCGAAGGATGCTCAGGTTGATAAAGGAGCTGTGCGATGATGAGCAAGGTGCAAGAAGAGCCGAAGGATGCTCAGGCGAATGAAGGAGCTGTGCGATGATAAGCAAGGTGCAAGAAGAGCCGAAGGATGCTCAGGTGAATGAAGGAGCTGTGCGATGATAAGCACGGTGCAAGAAGAGCCGAAGGATGCTCAGGTGAATGAAGGAGCTGTGCGATGATAAGCACGGTGCAAGAAGAGCCGAAGGATGCTCAGGTGAATGAAGGAGCTGTGCGATGATAAGCAAGGTGCAAGAAGAGCCGAAGGATGCTCAGGTGAATGAAGGAGCTGTGCGATGATAAGCAAGGTGCAAGAAGAGCCGAAGGATGCTCAGGTGGACGAAGGAGCTGTGCGATGATAAGCAAGGTGCAAGAAGAGCCGAAGGATGCTCAGATGGACGAAGCAGCTGTGCGATGAAAAGCAAGGTGCAAGAAGAGCCGAAGGATGCTCAGGTGGACGAAGGAGCTGTGCGATGATAAGCAAGGTGCAAGAAGAGCCGAAGGATGCTTAGGTGGAGGAAGGAGCTGTGCAATGATAGGCAAGGTGCAAGAAGAGCCGAAGGATGCTCAGGTGGACCTAGGAGCTGTGCGATGATAAGCAAGGTGCAAGAAGAGCTGAAGGATGCTCAGGTGGACGAAGGAGCTGTGCGATGATAAGCAAGGTGCAAGAAGAGCTGAAGGATGCTCAGGTGAACGAAGGAGCTGTGCGATGATAAGCAGGGCAAAAGAAGAGCTTCAGGATGCTCAGGTGGATGAAGGAGGTGCCCGATCATGAGCAACATGCAAAAAGAGCTGCAGAATTTTTAGGTGCATGAAGGAGCTGTGCAATGATCAGCAAGGCACAAGAAGAGCTGAAGGATGCTCAGGTGGATAAAGGAGCTGTGTGATGATAAGCAAGGTGCAAGAAGAGCTGAAGGATGCTCAGGTGAATAAAGGAGCTGTGCGATGATGAGCAAGGTGCAAGAAGAGCTGAAGGATGCTCAGGTGAATGAAGGAGCTGTGCGATGATAAGCAAGGTGCAAGAAGAGCTGAAGGATGCTCAGGTGAATGAAGGAGCTGTGCGATGATAAGCAAGGTGCAAGAAGAGCTGAAGGAAGCTCAGGTGGATAAAGGAGCTGTGCGATGATAAGCAAGGTGCAAGAAGAGCTGAAGGATGCTCAGGTGGCTAAAGGAGCTGTGCGATGATAAGCAAGGTGCAAGAAGAGCTGAAGGATGCTCAGGTGAATGAAGGAGCTGTGCGATGATAAGCAAGGTGCAAGAAGAGCTGAAGGATGCTCAGGTGGATGAAGGAGGTGCCCGGTCATGAGCAAGGTGCAAGAAGAGCTGCAGAATGTTTAGGTGCATGAAGGAGCTGTGCAATGGTCAGCAAGGTGCAAGAAGAGCTGAAGGATGCTCAGGTGAATAAAGGAGCTGTGCGGTGATAAGCAAGGTGCAAGAAGAGCTGAAGGATGCTCAGGTGGATAAAGGAGCTGTGCGATGATAAGCAAGGTGCAAGAAGAGCTGAAGGATGCTCAGGTGGATAAAGGAGCTGTGCGATGATAAGCAAGGTGCAAGAAGAGCTGAAGGATGCTCAGGTGAATGAAGGAGCTGTGCGATGATAAGCAAGGTGCAAGAAGAGCTGAAGGATGCTCAGGTGAATGAAGGAGCTGTGCGATGATGAGCAAGGTGTAAGAAGAGCTGAAGGATGCTCAGGTGAATGAAGGAGCTGTGCGATGATGAGCAAGGTGCAAGAAGAGCTGAAGGATGCTCAGGTGAATAAAGGAGCTGTGCGATGATGAGCAAGGTGCAAGAAGAGCTGAAGGATGCTCAGGTTAATGAAGGAGCTGTGCGATGATAAGCAAGGTGCGAGAAGAGCTGAAGGATGCTCAGGTGAATGAAGGAGCTGTGCGATGATAAGCAAGGTGCAAGAAGAGCTGAAGGATGCTCAGGTGGATAAAGGAGCTGTGCGATGATAAGCAAGGTGCAAGAAGAGCTGAAGGATGCTCAGGTGGATGAAGGAGCTGTGCGATGATAAGCAAGGTGCAAGAAGAGCCGAAGGATGCTCAGGTGGATGAAGGAGCTGTGCGATGATCAGCAAAGTGCAAGAAGAGCCGAAGGATGCTCAGGTGGACGAAGGAGCTGTGTGATGATAAGCAAGGTGCAAGAAGAGCCGAAGGATGCTCAGGTGGACGAAGGAGCTGTGCGATGATAAGCAAGGTGCAAGAAGAGCCGAAGGATGCTCAGGTGGACGAAGGAGCTGTGCGATGATAAGCAAGGTGCAAGAAGAGCCGAAGGATGCTCAGGCGAATGAATGAGCAGTGCGATGATAAGCAAGGTGCAAGAAGAGCCGAAGGATGCTCAGGTTGATAAAGGAGCTGTGCGATGATGAGCAAGGTGCAAGAAGAGCCGAAGGATGCTCAGGCGAATGAAGGAGCTGTGCGATGATAAGCAAGGTGCAAGAAGAGCCGAAGGATGCTCAGGTGAATGAAGGAGCTGTGCGATGATAAGCACGGTGCAAGAAGAGCCGAAGGATGCTCAGGTGAATGAAGGAGCTGTGCGATGATAAGCACGGTGCAAGAAGAGCCGAAGGATGCTCAGGTGAATGAAGGAGCTGTGCGATGATAAGCAAGGTGCAAGAAGAGCCGAAGGATGCTCAGGTGAATGAAGGAGCTGTGCGATGATAAGCAAGGTGCAAGAAGAGCCGAAGGATGCTCAGGTGGACGAAGGAGCTGTGCGATGATAAGCAAGGTGCAAGAAGAGCCGAAGGATGCTCAGATGGACGAAGCAGCTGTGCGATGAAAAGCAAGGTGCAAGAAGAGCCGAAGGATGCTCAGGTGGACGAAGGAGCTGTGCGATGATAAGCAAGGTGCAAGAAGAGCCGAAGGATGCTTAGGTGGAGGAAGGAGCTGTGCAATGATAGGCAAGGTGCAAGAAGAGCCGAAGGATGCTCAGGTGGACGAAGGAGCTGTGCGATGATAAGCAAGGTGCAAGAAGAGCTGAAGGATGCTCAGGTGGACGAAGGAGCTGTGCGATGATAAGCAAGGTGCAAGAAGAGCCGAAGGATGCTCAGGTGGACGAAGGAGCTGTGCGATGATAAGCAAGGTGCAAGAAGAGCCGAAGGATGCTCAGGCGAATGAATGAGCAGTGCGATGATAAGCAAGGTGCAAGAAGAGCCGAAGGATGCTCAGGTTGATAAAGGAGCTGTGCGATGATGAGCAAGGTGCAAGAAGAGCCGAAGGATGCTCAGGCGAATGAAGGAGCTGTGCGATGATAAGCAAGGTGCAAGAAGAGCCGAAGGATGCTCAGGTGAATGAAGGAGCTGTGCGATGATAAGCACGGTGCAAGAAGAGCCGAAGGATGCTCAGGTGAATGAAGGAGCTGTGCGATGATAAGCACGGTGCAAGAAGAGCCGAAGGATGCTCAGGTGAATGAAGGAGCTGTGCGATGATAAGCAAGGTGCAAGAAGAGCCGAAGGATGCTCAGGTGAATGAAGGAGCTGTGCGATGATAAGCAAGGTGCAAGAAGAGCCGAAGGATGCTCAGGTGGACGAAGGAGCTGTGCGATGATAAGCAAGGTGCAAGAAGAGCCGAAGGATGCTCAGATGGACGAAGCAGCTGTGCGATGAAAAGCAAGGTGCAAGAAGAGCCGAAGGATGCTCAGGTGGACGAAGGAGCTGTGCGATGATAAGCAAGGTGCAAGAAGAGCCGAAGGATGCTTAGGTGGAGGAAGGAGCTGTGCAATGATAGGCAAGGTGCAAGAAGAGCCGAAGGATGCTCAGGTGGACCTAGGAGCTGTGCGATGATAAGCAAGGTGCAAGAAGAGCTGAAGGATGCTCAGGTGGACGAAGGAGCTGTGCGATGATAAGCAAGGTGCAAGAAGAGCTGAAGGATGCTCAGGTGAACGAAGGAGCTGTGCGATGATAAGCAGGGCAAAAGAAGAGCTTCAGGATGCTCAGGTGGATGAAGGAGGTGCCCGATCATGAGCAACATGCAAAAAGAGCTGCAGAATTTTTAGGTGCATGAAGGAGCTGTGCAATGATCAGCAAGGCACAAGAAGAGCTGAAGGATGCTCAGGTGGATAAAGGAGCTGTGTGATGATAAGCAAGGTGCAAGAAGAGCTGAAGGATGCTCAGGTGAATAAAGGAGCTGTGCGATGATGAGCAAGGTGCAAGAAGAGCTGAAGGATGCTCAGGTGAATGAAGGAGCTGTGCGATGATAAGCAAGGTGCAAGAAGAGCTGAAGGATGCTCAGGTGAATGAAGGAGCTGTGCGATGATAAGCAAGGTGCAAGAAGAGCTGAAGGAAGCTCAGGTGGATAAAGGAGCTGTGCGATGATAAGCAAGGTGCAAGAAGAGCTGAAGGATGCTCAGGTGGATAAAGGAGCTGTGCGATGATAAGCAAGGTGCAAGAAGAGCTGAAGGATGCTCAGGTGAATGAAGGAGCTGTGCGATGATAAGCAAGGTGCAAGAAGAGCTGAAGGATGCTCAGGTGGATAAAGGAGCTGTGCGATGAGAAGCAAGGTGCAAGAAGAGCTGAAGGATGCTCAGGTGAATGAAGGAGCTGTGCGATGATAAGCAAGGTGCAAGAAAAGCTGAAAGATGCTCAGGTGAATGAAGGAGCTGTGCGATGATAAGCAAGATGCAAGAAGATCTGAAGGATGCTCAGGTGGATAAAGGAGCTGTGCGATGATAAGCAAGGTGCAAGAAGAGCTGAAGGATGCTCAGGTGAATGAAGGAGCTGTGCGATGATAGGCAAGGTGCAAGAAGAGCTGAAGGATGCTCAGGTGAATGAATGAGCAGTGCGATGAGAAGCAAGGTGCAAGAAGAGCTGAAGGATGCTCAGGTGAATGAAGGATCTGTGCGATGCAAGGCAAGGTGCAAGAAGAGCTGAAGGATGCTCAGGTGAATAAAGGAGCTGTATGATGATAAGCAAAGTGCAAGAAGAGCTGAAGGATGCTCAGGTGGATAAAGGAGCTGTGCGATGATAAGCAAGGTGCAAGAAGAGCTGAAGGATGCTCAGGTGAATGAAGGAGCTGTGCGATGATAAGCAAGGTGCAAGAAGAGCTGAAGGATGCTAAGGTGAATGAATGAGCAGTGCGATGATAAGCAAGGTGAGAGAAGAGCTGAAGGATGCTCAGATGAATAAAGGACTGTGCGATGATAAGCAAGGTGCAAGAAGAGCCGAAGGATGCTCAGGTGAATGAAGGAGCTGTGCGATGATAAGCAAGGTGCAAGAAGAGCCGAAGGATGCTCAGGTGGACGAAGGAGCTGTGCGATGATAAGCAAGGTGCAAGAAGAGCCGAAGGATGCTCAGATGGCCGAAGGAGCTGTGCGATGAAAAGCAAGGTGCAAGAAGAGCCGAAGGATGCTCAGGTGGACGAAGGAGCTGTGCGATGATAAGCAAGGTGCAAGAAGAGCCGAAGGATGCTCAGGTGGAGGAAGGAGCTGTGCGATGATAAGCAAGGTGCAAGAAGAGCCGAAGGATGCTCAGGTGGACGAAGGAGCTGTGCGATGATAAGCAAGGTGCAAGAAGAGCTGAAGGATGCTCAGGTGGACGAAGGAGCTGTGCGATGATAAGCAAGGTGCAAGAAGAGCTGAAGGATGCTCAGGTGGACGAAGGAGCTGTGCGATGATAAGCAAGGTCCAAGAAGAGCTGAAAGATGTTCAGATGAATAAAGGAGCTGCAGGGTGATTAGCAAGGTGCCAGAAGAACTGTAGGGTGCTCAGGTGAATGAAGGAGCTGCAGGATGATAAGCAAGGTGCAAGAAGAGCTTCAGGATACTCAGGTGGATGAAGGAGCTGTGCGATGATAAGCAAGGCACAAGAAGAGCTTCAGGATGCTCAGGTGGATGGAGGAGGTGCCCGATCATGAGCAAGGTGCAAGAAGAGCTGCAGAATTTTTAGGTGCATGAAGGAGCTGTGCAATGATCAGCAAGGTGCAAGAAGAGCTGAAGGATGCTCAGGTGAATAAAGGAGCTGTGCGGTGATAAGCAAGGTGCAAGAAGAGCTGAAGGATGCTCAGGTGGATAAAGGAGCTGTGCGATGATAAGCAAGGTGCAAGAAGAGCTGAAGGATGCTCAGGTGGATAAAGGAGCTGTGCGATGATAAGCAAGGTGCAAGAAGAGCTGAAGGATGCTCAGGTGAATGAAGGAGCTGTGCGATGATAAGCAAGGTGCAAGAAGAGCTGAAGGATGCTCAGGTGAATGAAGGAGCTGTGCGATGATGAACAAGGTGTAAGAAGAGCTGAAGGATGCTCAGGTGAATGAAGGAGCTGTGCGATGATGAGCAAGGTGCAAGAAGAGCTGAAGGATGCTCAGGTGAATAAAGGAGCTGTGCGATGATGAGCAAGGTGCAAGAAGAGCTGAAGGATGCTCAGGTTAATGAAGGAGCTGTGCGATGATAAGCAAGGTGCGAGAAGAGCTGAAGGATGCTCAGGTGAATGAAGGAGCTGTGCGATGATAAGCAAGGTGCAAGAAGAGCTGAAGGATGCTCAGGTGGATGAAGGAGCTGTGCGATGATAAGCAAGGTGCAAGAAGAGCTGAAGGATGCTCAGGTGGATGAAGGAGCTGTGCGATGATAAGCAAGGTGCAAGAAGAGCCGAAGGATGCTCAGGTGGATGAAGGAGCTGTGCGATGATAAGCAAAGTGCAAGAAGAGCCGAAGGATGCTCAGGTGGACGAAGGAGCTGTGCGATGATAAGCAAGGTGCAAGAAGAGCCAAAGGATGCTCAGGTGGACGAAGGAGCTGTGCGATGATAAGCAAGGTGCAAGAAGAGCCGAAGGATGCTCAGGTGGACGAAGGAGCTGTGCGATGATAAGCAAGGTGCAAGAAGAGCCGAAGGATGCTCAGGTGGACGAAGGAGCTGTGCGATGATAAGCAAGGTGCAAGAAGAGCCGAAGGATGCTCAGGTGGACTGTGGTAAATATTTCATTACCGGTACTATTTTTATGCGGTAAAGTCTAGTAAGAATAACTCAGTAAATATAAGAGGCAGAATCCGTGGTATTAGAGGTTTTAAAAGGCTTTATTCCTCTACAAAGGAAATACAATTCGAATTGCAGGCTTCACACTCCATCACCATGAGGGTTCAGGAAGGAAGGCAATACATTATTGACAGGTAATCACTTTTATAAGAAAGGCATTATAGTGTAACAGATGCAGGAGGCGTAACAGTTGATAAGAGAGATAAAATATGCATACGTAACCAAAAAAGGCGTAAACATGGGTGTAACTAAAATACGTCATTAAAACATGATGTCACAAATGGGTGGATCCATAAGAGAATCCTGCAATGTCAGCAGAAATATTTGGCAGAGATGCGCGCGCAGCCGCATGACGAGTGATTGACGTGCAACTAGAGGGTGAAGGGGACTTGACATTTAGCTCTACATGTGGAGACAGAAGTCTGAGGGGTCATGTCAACCTAATCCCAAATCATATCTAATATCTTATGTTTAAAGAACTGTTTTATCCAAAAGGAAAGGTCTCTCGGACGGAATCTATTCTATACTGACTGTTAGTGCGTGTACAAGCGCCTAAGTGTCTACATGCGATGCGAGGGGGCAGGAATCTTCCATGGTAACAGGGCTATGAATTACTTGCACGAGGACAGTGAGGCCTGGCCTCTTTGCACGGTAGCTTGGAGGAATGTTTACCTAAACTACTAGACAGGAATGCATCGGATGAGGAGCGAAGCAGATAACCTTGAAGGTGAAATACAGTTTTTTGGCAGGCAACAGGCTGGATCAGGCACCGTTAGCCGCGCAGGGAGTAGGACAAAGTTCATGGATACAGATGCAGGCTCGGGCTGGAGCTTCCAGAGACAGAAAGCAGGAAAGGCTTGATGGCAGAATTTAGGGCCTACTCGCCTGGATCTGTAAAATGTGGAAAGTGAACCACATAAAGTCGGTGGCCTTTCATACTTAGGAATGGAATATCTGACCCATTCATGGTGGATCTGAAAGAGGACATGTTGACGGTGGACGCACATGTATTTGCGTCTTCGAAACTGGAACTGGAGGAAACATACATGTACTTATAGCATGCACATGGAGCCGTTGGGGTCTACGATAGGGGACATAACTGATCACAAAATTCATATTTCCTCATTCCCTCCTTGTCCCCTACGGACCCTCAGGAGATATCGATCTTCATCAATCCATCGATCTGTTCATATAGCATCATTTGTTCTTCTTTCTTCTTCCGAGGTTTTGAACGAAAACTTGGAGGTGGGATACACGATGTGGCACACAGGCCACAAATCGCTGGCCCACATTGTAGACATAAGCAGCAACTGAATAGTATGAGAAAGCCAATACCTAGGAAGGATAGGATCCTCCATCCCCAGGCTGACAATACGCCCCAGAACCAACCGGACCAAGTCCAGGTGCCTGAACTCTGGTGTATCTGGCTTATAATCTTATGAAGGCGGGTAATGGCTTTATATACTGACGGCGAATTTTCTGGTATGAAAATGCAGCAACTTGATCCGATGACCCTACAAGCTCCGCCCCTATCGGCCAGGATGACGTCAAGGACAAGACGATTTTGAAGCACAACAATCCGCATAGCAGACTGCTCTTCTGTTAAATTGCCTAAGGCGGACGTAGTCTCGTTTACAACTGCTTCAAGGGTTCTAGTTAATCTACGTATCAGCTTACTATTAGTGACTGTTCCTATATAGGGAAAGAAACCTTTATTGAAATCTGTGTATTGTTCCCATGCCGTTTCAGTGTAATCGACAATCGGGAGATCTCTCTGCTGTCTATTGTGTACTAAATGGGTATTTCTGTGATAATCAGGAGGAGCTAGGAAAACAGGTGGCAGAAGGAATGCTATGTAACAGGTACCATCCCAATCTAGAGGTAGGCGTATGTATGCGGTCTGGCCACATATGAAGTAGGAATGACGAGAAGCTCTAAATGTAGATTTGCCTTGATCACTGAAGTTTATTACAGTGGTGCATTTACTATGGCCCATGTGTATGGAACCATTCTTTCTTACACATAATTCCCCTTTAACTGGGAATACTGACATAGCGGGCAAGATTGGTGTGGCTTCGGATTCAACATTCAGGATCATGAGGTTAAGTGTAAAATTACCTAATCCATATACTTCATTTTCTAGATCAGTTCCTGTTCTTTTGGGAAGTCCCTCCTTGTTAGGGTAGCAGACTTTAAGCAAAACTAGGTTCAGGTTTCCCCATACCCAGTTGTCTTGATAAACTGCGGAATTTGAATCTAGGGAATTAATCAAACTAAACCATGCTCCACAGGAGCCATTGTGTGTGAACGGATATGGAAAGAGGGGCAAAACTCCCTTATAGTTCTGATAGGGAGGGAGTCGGCCACATATCCAACAATTTGTAGCATTGCTTGTCTGATGGGAATGATGTAACATACTAATAAAAGTGTTGTTGCGCAGCGCAAATCTATAGGACAACTCATGCGGAGGTAATTTGCTAAAAGAATGTTCAGCAGTAACATTGTAAGCACGTTTAGAAATAGGGTAATACATATGCAGCAATATACTAAAAATGATGATCAGAAGACTTAGAGAAAATAAAATTAATAATGTTACTGTACAGTGACTACGAAGTGATTTACAATACGCATGCTTTTTAAGCTGCATCTGTTGATTTCTTTCTCTATTCCGGTCTAGAGGATACATGTCAGATACAAATTCAACCGATTCACCTTGGAGAGGACTTAAACAATCAAATTGTCTGACTTACTAGACCTTAATTTTAGTTTATAAAGTTCAGTTTTCATGGGTTCAACCAAGGGGAGCTTTGAATCAGTCTGTGAGGAAATGCAGGGCTTAGTGTCCACACTGGACGGTAGTCCATAAAATTTCTTGATATGACTCGAGTGCAACCACCCTTTACGTCCCTCGATCTTCACGGCTGTCCTTGTTGCCAGTGGGACAAGCTTTGGCGATCTCCACCTAGGCTCCAGTTGGGTCTTCCGGTCGAAATTCCGCACTAGGACCATATCACCTGGAACCACGTCATGGGGCTTTACCTCAGTGTTATCGGGAAAAGCTGCAGCTACCTGTGAACGACAAGATTGTAGTGCAGACATCAAGGAAGCCAGGTAATCTGTCAGCATATTACAGTCAACATCAGTGATTTTGCGAGGTATAGGCGTCCCCCACATATTTGGTGGTCTACCGAAGATCACCTCGTACGGGGATAGCCCTGTTCGAGAATGTGCTACCATTCTCATGTAAAAGAGTGCAACTGGTAAGGCTACTATCCAATCGACACCTTTTTCTCTACATATTTTGGACAATCTAATTTTCAGAGTTTGATTATGGCGTTCCACGAGACCTGCTGCCTCAGGATGTCGGACACAGTGGAATTTCCATTGGTAGCCTAATAAGAGTGAAACGTGTTTCATTAGTTCCGATGAGAATGGCTGGCCGTTATCTGAGTAGACAACACGTGGCAAACCATACCGTGGGAAGAATTCTCGAACTAACTGTTTGGCAGTAGTCGGGGCAGTGTAATCTGAAACCGGGTAGGCTTCTGTCCAGCGGGAAAGAGCACAGACAACTACGAGAACATATTTGAACCCTCGACATCGTTCCATCTGGATATAATCCATCTGGAGGACTTCAAAAGCATGATCGGGAGGTTGAAATCCACCCTGTTCTACGGGGATGCTTTTACCTGGATTAAACTGACAACATATCATACAGGTACGAACTTTTTGTTTAGCTGCGGCTCGTAGATGTTTGTTGAACCAAATGTGTTGAATGCTGTCTAGCATAGCTTTTTCTCCTAGGTGCGCTGGACTATGTATTGTGTTAATGATGACTTGAACCATGGAGTCGGGAAGAAACCATATAGATTTTTCCTTCGTCATCCATCCTTGATCCGTTTGGATCCCTCCTAATTCAGTCCATTTCTTTATTTCTTCTGGTGTAGCATGTGTCTGTATGTCAATTATATCAAGGGCGGGATCCTTAACTGTCATGCAATGTGTTGGTGTCAGAACTATTGTCTTTGTCGCGTCAGTTGTATGAGTCTGGTTCTGAGCAGTCTGTTTAGCTGTTCTGTCAGCTAGGTCATTACCCTGAGAAATGATATCGGTAACTTTTGTATGGGCTTTGCATTTCATAATTGATATCGCAGTAGGTAGATGAATCGCGTCTAATAGGGCTTGAATGAGGGGTCCGTGTTGGATGTGGGCACCGTGAGAAGTTAGATAACCTCTCTCTCGCCACAGCACGCCGAAGTCATGGACGACTCCGAATGCATAACGTGAATCTGTGTATATGTTGACTTTCTTATCTTTTGCTTGAGTACAGGCTTGTGTCAGAGCAATGAGCTCTGCTGCTTGAGCTGACAAAATGTTAATACAATTTGTTTCAATGACTTTAGTGTCTGTTGTGACTGCGTAAGCGGCCACTAACTCTCCTGTACTTGTTCTCATACATGAACCATCTACATACAATGTCAAGTCTGGATCTGATAAAGGGATGTCTGTCAAGTCTTGTCTGGGTTTTGTCGTGATAGTAATGACTTCAATACAATCATGTGCTAATGGATCTGTTCCATTTACTGGCAAAAGTGTGGCAGGATTTAACGTATTACAACGTCTGATTTCTATGTGTGGCTGAAACAATGTCAATTCGTAACCGGTGAGTCTCGCTATAGTCAAGTGTTGTGTTTGTGTGCGGTTCAAGAGAACCTCTACTGCGTGTGGTACTTGTACTGTCAATTGATGTCCTAACACTATGGCATCGCTTTGTCTGATTGCTAAAGCTGTTGCTGCCACTGATTTCAGGCACGCAGGAAGAGCCTGAGCTACTGGATCTAATGTACTAGAGAAATAAGCACATGGTTTGTGTGATCCTGCTTGTTCCTGAGTGAGTGCTTGGCATAAAGCTTTCTTTAAGCTTTCAAAAGCATGTGTATGTTCTTGAGTCCGAGGGAGGACAGCCGATGTGGCGGCCTCCTGTGTTGTCAACTGGATGAGTGGTTTTGCTAGAAATGCATATTGAGGGATCCACTGCCTACAGTATGAAGTGAGGCCTATAAAAGCCCGCACCCCCTTTTGTGTCTTGGGTGGTGGCATGTTAGCAATTAACTGGATGCGGTCGGGTGTAAGCTGTCTTCCCTCCTTGGACAGCGAGTGCCCAAGGTAGACAACTCGCGGGACACAGAATTGCAGCTTAGAAGGGGACACCTTGTGCCCCTTGTCGGCCAGAAATTTTTAAACCGTCAGTGACGCTGTTTCACATTCATGTTCGCTTCGGGCGGTGATCAACAGATCATCGACATATTGAAGCAAGGCAGTGTTGACTGGCATGTGAATACTGTCAAGTTCTCGTTTTAGTGCTTGGCTATAGATGCTGGGGCTTTCTGTAAATCCTTGAGGTGCGCGTGTGAATTTAAAACTTCGTCCATTTAAACTGAATCCGAACAGATATTGACTTTCCGGATCTATTGGGACGCTAAAGAAAGCATTCTTGAGATCAATTACAGTGAAGAACGTTGCTTCTGAATCAATAGCAGTTAGTAATGAAGAGATATCTGGGACCACAGGGTATTGTGGTACAATACATTTATTTAATTCGCGCAGGTCAATAACTAATCGATATACTGGTGGTGCTTTTGGATCCGTTCTTTTAAGAATCGGAATTATCGGGGAATTGCATATATTGGAGTCGGTTTCTACAACCACTCCTTGTGCAATGAGTTCGTCAATGATTTGTAGCAAAGCCGCAACAGCATCTGGTGGTAACCTATATTGTCGCATTCGTGGTAGTACTACTCCTGTTTTTAGTGTGACTCGATATGGTGTAATGTTCATGCAACCAACATCAGTGGGGCCTTGTGCCCATAAATGCGTAGGTAAACTCTGCAGCCGGTGATCCATGTCTCTGGACACGTAGTGACCTTTAAAATCACGTAAAAATAATCGTACTCCTTCCGGAGAACAACATATTATAGCTCCTAGAGCTTTCAATGTTTTTATACCTAACAAGTTTTCCGGACATGATTTAGTAAGCAATAAATCTGTAGTACGTGTCAATGGACCAACCGTAAGTGGAAGAGGCTGCGTAACTTCATTAATGATAGGCTTTCCTGAGAATCCAAGGGAAATATTCTGTGAGCCTGAGAGGGGTGCCCCTGGAACTTCACTGCGTCGTATAGTTGTTCTGCTTGCCCCTGTATCAAGTAAAAACTTTCTGTCTTCCCCTAATAGTTCACTATGTACATAAGGTCCCTCTTGATCTACAGGAACCTCAATAAGGGGTAAGCCAACTTCCCTCTCTAGGCTATTTCATGTGTATCGCTGATAATCGGGATAATCTGCTTGTGCATACTGGTACATCTGTTGCGTTGTCGCTTGTGTGGCAGCAATAGGCTGCGCTGGTGGTGGTGCTATGGTCTGTTGTGGAGGTACCTGTTGCGGAGCTAACCTAGGTTGTGCATGCTGAGGAATTTGTTGTTGATTCTGATCCTGTCTAGGTGGACGTGGTCTTTCTTGGGTTCTACCTGTGGCAATATTATGTTTCAGGACTGGACAATCGTGTATGTAATGACCTTGTTGTTTACAATAGTTACATGTCCCTTTCGTTGGACCTGCGGAATCACCCTTTTGATGACCATCAGCTGGAACTGACTGAGCAACAAGCATTTTCATTTTTGTATCTTTCATACGTCTTTGTTCATGTTCTTGTTCTTCTATAATTCTATTGTGGTGATATTGTAACATCTGTAACATCTGTGACGGGGTATTACCTTGCCAGGTACTCTCAAATTTTAATACTCTATTCTTAACTTGCGGTAGGGAATTTTCAACTAATTTTGTCACAAACAGATGTGGATATGACTCGCTACTTGCTTTTATGCCACTATTTATACCAAAACATTTTTCAAATCGGGAATAGAAATCACTAGTGTCTTCATCTTGCTTTTGTTTACAGGCTGAGATTGCACCCCAGTCCTCCTTTTTCGTAGTTAATAAACGTGGCAGTACCTGCACTAGTAATCCTGGTAGTGCGGTAGTCTTTTCCCCAAGCCCTGATCCTGCAGCTCGGGCCTTTTCTTCGTTTTCTAATGCTGTCCAATCTATCCTTTGGTCTCCCACCTCCCATTCCTTTTCTTTGAGTTTCTCGTAAACACCGGCAGGCATTAATACTTTCAGTATTTTCATAATGTCGGGGTAGGTATACTCTCCCATGAGTAGCATGTCTTTTATCTCACGGTGGAAACCTGCTGGATCCTTGTCATGGCTGGGTACTACTTTCTTCATTTCTAATAATTCGATTTTAGTTATAGGCGTGTACACAAACACGCGTGTAAAGTTATTACCTTCACCTCTGATTGGGTGCACTTCGCGTAGCGGATTCAGTCTATCTATGTGATACATTTTTCTTCCCATAGTGGGAACTGGGACGTGTTCTGGGCACACGAAAGTTATATACTGGTTTCGAAATTCTAGAATCTCTTGAATCAAATCAGTACCTGACCCTCTCCATTTATTCGTGAGTAGTTCTATCAATATGTCAGGTAAGGGTCCTGGATCGGAGTGTTGGTTTTTATATAATATAAGGAGGTGTTGGATCATGTATATACTAGCTAAACGCTGTTCGTCTGGGGCAAGATTCAGAAACGTGTGTGCTAGTGCATCATCACTGTATTTGCTGGGACTGTCGGCCCATTGGATATATATTGTCTAGGTGTTCAACCATTCCTGGTATCGTCATTAGATATAATGTAGCTCGTCGTATACGTAGTGATGATATTAGCAATCTGTCCTGTTTACCTGGGACTGGATCGTATCTACAATCCACAAGATGTTCTTTAAACATGTCGGATGTCACTAGTTGGGGTGTACGTTGGAGTGCTAAATCTCTAAGGGTCTGTTTATTTCGCGGCGGGGTGGCAAACATGTCTGTCGTACCTCCTGTAGCACCATCTAAGGTGCTGGGCAGGAAAGGATTCGTTGGACGTAAGATAGAAATTGTGGATGCGGGAAAAACAGTAGAAACGGACGGACCGGTGGGAACTGGTGTAGGAGTTTGTGATTGCGGGGATACAGACGGATGCTCTTGGTGTTGAACACCATCGGCAAGCGGTGTGTGTGGTATGGTATTAGCATACTCGGGAGCTACGTCATCTAAATAGGAGGAAAGGAAAACGTCCTTTGCTGTTTTAGGATGTGCTTTTATCGGGAGTAATGGAGGAGTCAAGTTTTTTGGTATCTCCGGGGTAGCCTTAGGTAATCCTTCGGCCAGAAGAGGATACATACCATTCATAAGAGTATTTCTTTGTCTATCTACTTGTTCTGTTTTTACTCGGGTACCTTCCTCTATTAATAAATTTTCTCGGGTTTTATTCGAATTTTCCCTACCTTTCTCTTCCTGTCTGAGCGCTTTTTCTGTACGTCTATATGATTCTTTACGCCATAATTCAATGGCATCTTTCTGTGACTGTCTGGCTTTCTTTTTCCATAATTCTTCTTCTACTCTCATGATGCAGTCTGCATCCCAGGTCCCCGCTGCGGGCCATCTCTGACTCTCTGGTAACTCTTTGGTGTAGTCTACCCATAAATCAAGAAATAACACGGCATCTAGGCCATGCTTATGATACATAAAGTACCCTGGAGTGTCCCTAGGTGGGATGGGAACAGCTTCTTCGAGTACCCCTTTTCTGGTTTTGATCTGTCCTAATTTCGAAAAGAGCGGCATTTTTAGATCTTATTATTAGAACACACTTAATACAGTAAACACAATAATGAACAATCATTCACACCACAATATGTAGAACGTATTAACATAAACATTTGACTGTTTAACGAACGATGATAACTAATAAGAAACTCGTTACTGACATAATACTAACACTAAATAATACTTAATTATATGCAAGACATACTAGATATACTGCTAAACAGTACAGATACACTGCTGAAACAGTGCAGACCGGATTTGTGTACCCAAACCCGTCTTGACCGGCACAGACTATGTGCACGTTTAAATGCCTCCCCGGCAATGGTTCTCACCGGGTAGCGCGGAACGGAAGGCCTCGGAACTGAACTGAAACTGGACCGGACTGGACTCGACTCGACTGGACTCGGAACTTCGGAACCTGGTGGGCCTCTGTATACCTCGGATCTTGCTCTCTCAGCTAGGCTCTGGTCGGGATACTTCGCACTTCTCACCGCCTCGTCTGGGTGTTGATCGCAGCCTCAGTCACCCCCGTTTGGCCGGAGGGAGATACAGGAAATCCTGCAGATACGCGTTTTTGTCCGTTCAGCTGTGGCAGGAGACCGGGCCTGCAACGCACCTCCGGCGCGTGAGATGAGAAAGTGTCCCTGTTCGGGCGCCAATTTCTGTGGTAAATATTTCATTACCGGTACTATTTTTATGCGGTAAAGTCTAGTAAGAATAACTCAGTAAATATAAGAGGCAGAATCCGTGGTATTAGAGGTTTTAAAAGGCTTTATTCCTCTACAAAGGAAATACAATTCGAATTGCAGGCTTCACACTCCATCACCATGAGGGTTCAGGAAGGAAGGCAATACATTATTGACAGGTAATCACTTTTATAAGAAAGGCATTATAGTGTAACAGATGCAGGAGGCGTAACAGTTGATAAGAGAGATAAAATATGCATACGTAACCAAAAAAGGCGTAAACATGGGTGTAACTAAAATACGTCATTAAAACATGATGTCACAAATGGGTGGATCCATAAGAGAATCCTGCAATGTCAGCAGAAATATTTGGCAGAGATGCGCGCGCAGCCGCATGACGTGTGATTGACGTGCAACTAGAGGGTGAAGGGGACTTGACATTTAGCTCTACATGTGGAGACAGAAGTCTGAGGGGTCATGTCAACCTAATCCCAAATCATATCTAATATCTTATGTTTAAAGAACTGTTTTATCCAAAAGGAAAGGTCTCTCGGACGGAATCTATTCTATACTGACTGTTAGTGCGTGTACAAGCGCCTAAGTGTCTACATGCGATGCGAGGGGGCAGGAATCTTCCATGGTAACAGGGCTATGAATTACTTGCACGAGGACAGTGAGGCCTGGCCTCTTTGCACGGTAGCTTGGAGGAATGTTTACCTAAACTACTAGACAGGAATGCATCGGATGAGGAGCGAAGCAGATAATCTTGAAGGTGAAATACAGTTTTTTGGCAGGCAACAGGCTGGATCAGGCACCGTTAGCCGCGCAGGGAGTAGGACAAAGTTCATGGATACAGATGCAGGCTCGGGCTGGAGCTTCCAGAGACAGAAAGCAGGAAAGGCTTGATGGCAGAATTTAGGGCCTACTCGCCTGGATCTGTAAAATGTGGAAAGTGAACCACATAAAGTCGGTGGCCTTTCATACTTAGGAATGGAATATCTGACCCATTCATGGTGGATCTGAAAGAGGACATGTTGACGGTGGACGCACATGTATTTGCGTCTTCGAAACTGGAACTGGAGGGAACATACATGTACTTATAGCATGCACATGGAGCCGTTGGGGTCTACGATAGGGGACATAACTGATCACAAAATTCATATTTCCTCAGGACGAAGGAGCTGTGCGATGATAAGCAAGGTGCAAGAAGAGCCGAAGGATGCTCAGGTGGACGAAGGAGCTGTGCGATGATAAGCAAGGTGCAAGAAGAGCCGAAGGATGCTCAGGTGGACGAAGGAGCTGTGCGATGATAAGCAAGGTGCAAGAAGAGCCGAAGGATGCTCAGGTGGACGAAGGAGCTGTGCGATGATAAGCAAGGTGCAAGAAGAGCCGAAGGATGCTCAGGTGGACGAAGGAGCTGTGCGATGATAAGCAAGGTGCAAGAAGAGCCGAAGGATGCTCAGGTGGACGAAGGAGCTGTGCGATGATAAGCAAGGTGAAAGAAGAGCCGAAGGATGCTCAGGTGGACGAAGGAGCTGTGCGATGATAAGCAAGGTGCAAGAAGAGCCGAAGGATGCTCAGTGTTAGAAAGGGTAGATGGACCGGGAGGGTCGGCCGGGGTCAGGAGGAGAGGTCTCCGGGGAGAGCCGTCTCCAGCGATCGTACAGACAAGTAACTTCTCCCTCACAGACAGATACCACACACAGATAAGATTCAGTGTTCTTTATAAGCACTTCTTAAGGTACGGTTGAATGGTACAAGGAGGTCTGGACTCAGGGGTCCCCTCGATTCAAGTCTCTCAAAGCAGGGTAAGGGGTAGCGGGACAGTCTGTCTACCAGTCAGGTAGTTCGGATGAGATGATGATTAGCTCACAATCCTCGAGCTTGGTGGCTTAGTTGGTACGGGCCGCGGCAGCGCCAGCAGGTCCCGGTTGAGATGGTCGGTACACGGTCCGCGGCAGCGCCAGCAGGTCCCGTAAAGATGGTCGATATACGGTCCGCGGCAGCGCCAGCAGGTCCCGGTGAGGATGGTCGTTACAACGGGCCGCGGCAGCGCCAGCAGGTCCCAACGAGGATGGTCGTTACAACGGGCCGCGGCAGCGCCAGCAGGTCCCGACGAGGATGGATGTTGCAGAAGGCCGCGGCAGCGCCAGCAGGCAGGACGATGGTTCACAAGAGCGGGCTACGGCAGCGCCAGTAGTCCGTCAAGGCTGAGTTCTCTCGGTGTCTCTCGACTCCAGGATACAACTGCCTTCCTGCTCCGGAGTTGCCCCAGTTATAGGGCAGGCGCCCTTTGATGTCCGGACCCTCGCACTTGGAGGTCGGAGGGCCCGGGATGAAGGTGTCCAGACACCCAGCAGGGGGTGGAGCCAGCGCCTGGGGGGAGCTGGAGGCGATCGGCACCTGGCGGGGGGAAGAGCTCTTGACACTTCGTTCTCCCATTGACCTGCCAAGTGGTCCGCTCACCTCCTGGGTGGAGGGTGGTGCCGGGATGTCGGGGCCGGCCAGGCCCGGGGTTAGGGTCGGGCCGAGGCCACGCGGCCTCGGGGTGCAGGGCCCAAGATGGCGGCTTGAACCGGCCGGGGGAGCCGGTGGGGCTGGGCCCCGTGATGAGTAGAGGTCCGAGGGCCGAAGATCCGTCGGGAGACGGGGTACAGGTGCTTTTCGTGGGTTATGCCTGGTGGGCCGGAGCTCGGGCCCTGTCGTGCGGGGAGGGAGCAAGCCCTTCGTGTGGCCTGTCCAACATGCGTCCCCCCCAGCTGAAGGCGGGGAGAGTCACCCATCTCCTTGGGGACTCTCTTCGTCGAGGCGGAAAAAGCCGGACAGGCCGTCCGCGTTGGCGTGGTCTTGGCCTGGTCGGTGCTCCACAGTGAAGTCCATTCCCTGCAGGGAAATGGACCAGCGCAAGAGTTTTGGGTTCTCCCCCCGCATCTGCATCAGCCACTGCAGGGGTCGATGGTCGGTTTGTACCCGGAAGTGGGTACCGAAGAGATAGGGCCGGAGCTTTTTGAGGGCCCACACCACTGCGAATGCCTCCCTCTCGATGGTGCTCCAGCGCTGTTCTCGGGCCAGGAGACGTCGACTGATGAAGGCCACCGGCTGGTCATGACCCTCGGGGTTTAACTGAGAAAGGACGGCCCCGATGCCGTGGTCGGAGGCGTCGGTCTGTACCACGAATTCCTGACTGTAATTGGGGGCCTGGAGCACAGGGGCGGTGCACAGGGCGGCCTTCAGTTTCTCGAAGGCCGCTTGACAATCGGGGGTCCAGTTAATCCGCTTCGGCTGGTTCTTGGACGTGAGACCCGTGAGGGGCCCCACGATGCTGCCGTAGTCTTTCACGAACCGCCGGTAGTAGCCGGTGAGCCCCAAGAAGGCTCGGACCTCGGTCTGGGTGACGGGGGGCTGCCAGGACTGGATGGCGGCAATCTTAAGTTGTAGCGGGGCCACCAGCCCGCTTCCCACTTGGTGCCCAAGGTAGGTCACAGACCCTTGGCCAATTTGGCACTTGCCAGCCTTAATTGTGAGACCGGCCCGCTGGAGGGCCTGTAGGACCTCTTGGAGGTGATGGAGGTGGTCGGGCCAGTGGCGGCTGTATACAGCGATATCGTCCAGGTAGGCAGCGCTGAACTCTTCGAGCCCCGCCAAGACCTGGTTCACGAGGCGTTGAAACGTGGCGGGGGCATTCTTCATGCCGAAGGGCATGACCTTGAATTGGTAGTGGCCATCGGGGGTAGAGAAGGCTGACCGTTCCTGAGCCCTGGGTGTGAGGCCGATCTGCCAGTAGCCCGCTGTTAGGTCGAAGATACTGAGGTAGCGGGCGGCCCCCAGCCGGTCGATCAGCTCGTCTGCTCGGGGAATCGGATGAGCGTCGGTCCGGGTGACAGCGTTCAAGCCCCGGTAGTCGACGCAGAATCTCAGTTCAGGTGCGGTGCCGGGGGCAGCGGCTTTGGGAACCAATACAACCGGACTGGCCCAGGGACTGTCCGAGGGCTCGATGACCCCGATTGTGAGCATCTTGGCCACTTCCTCCTGTATGCAGGCCCGTACCCGATCTGGTACGCGGTAGGCCCGGTGTCGGACAGGGGGACTGTCCCCGGTGTCCACGTCGTGCAGACACCAAGGGGTGACCCCGGGGGTGAGGGAGAACAGGGTAGCAAACTGCAGCAGGAGGTTCCGGCAGCCCTGGCGTTGCTCCGAAGTGAGGGCGTCAGAGAGCCGGACCCCGTCCACGGAGCCGTCATTCTCCTGAGTTTTCAGAAGATCCGGGAGGGGTTCGGAGTCTTCCTCTGCCCCACTGTCCGTAGCCATCAGGAGGCTGAGTTCTGAGCGCACAAAGTGTGGTTTGAGTCGGTTGGTGTGGAGGACCCGGAGGGGGTTCCGGGAGGTCCCCAGGTCGATGAGGTAAGTGACGGGGCTTTTGCGCTCGACCACTTTGAAGGGCCCCGTCCACTTATCTTGCAAGGCACATGGTTCGGTGGGGGACATCACCCATACTTGTTGTCCAGGCTCGAACTCAACGGAGGAGGCATTGTGATCATACCACCTCTTCATGTCCTCCTGGCTGGCCTCGAGGTTCGCCTTGGCCATCTGTCTGAAGCGCCGGGTCTGATTGCGTAGGGCCAGGAGGTATTTGAAGACGTCTGGAGGGGTCTTTAGGGGGGCCATCTCCCAACCTTCTTTTACTAGGCTGAGGGGCCCTCGCACAGGGTGCCCGTACAGGAGTTCGAAAGGGCTAAAACCGAGGGACTTCTGGGGAACTTCTCGGTAAGCGAAGAGGAGGCACGGGAGTAGTACATCCCACTGGCGACGGAGGGGCTCTTCCAATCCCCCAATCATCCCCTTGAGAGTGCGGTTAAACCGCTCCACTAGTCCGTTCCCTTGGGGGTGATAGGGGGTCGTGAATCTGTAGGTGACCCCGCATTGTTGCCAGAGGGACTTCATGTATTTGGATATAAAGTTCGTGCCTCGGTCGCTGACGACTTCTCGGGGGAAGCCTACCCGGGAGAAGATCCCCATTAGGGCCCGGCCAACCACCGGAGCTGTCACGGTCCGTAGAGGCACCGCCTCGGGGTAGCGGGTGGCATGGTCCACCAGTACTAAGATGAACCTGTGTCCTTGTGCCGTGCGGGGGTCCAGAGGCCCCACAATGTCTATCCCCACCCTCTCGAACGGGGTGGTGACCACAGGGAAGGGTTGCAGAGGGGCTTTCAGCTTCCGACCACTCTTCCCGCTGGCTTGGCATGTGGGGCAAGATCGGCAGTGGTTCAGGACGTCGTTCCTCATTTTCGGCCAGAAAAAGTGGGTCACTAGGCGGCTGTACGTTTTGTCCTGGCCCAGGTGTCCAGCCAGGGGGACATCGTGTGCCAGGTTGAGCAGAAAGTCTCTGAAGCGGAGAGGTACCACCAGTACTCGACCGGCCCCCAGCTCGGCGATTCTTTGCTCGCTGTATAGCAGGTCGTTATCCCAGTAGACCCAGTGAGTTCCGGTGGAGTCCCCTGCGTTCTGGGCGCTGGCTTGTTGGCGGAGTCCCTCGAGGGAGGGACAGGTCTTTTGTTCCTGGCGGAACTGTTCCTGGGTGGGCCCCCCTTCTTGACGCCACTGAGCCAGGTCAGGAAGGTCCTGGGATTGTGCGTCCCCTTCGGTCGTCGGGTCTGGGAGGCTGGCCTTGTCGTTGTCTTCTACTGGGGCGACCGGGGGCGGAGGTGCCGGCCATTCCGGTTCTTCTGATCGAGGGACGGCACGGGCGGCCATGGACCGGGTGGTTATGCAGGCCCAGTCCGGGAGGCCCAGCATCCCCAGGTGCTCCCTTCTCTCAACGGTGGCCCACGGGGAACTCTCGAGGTCATTCCCCAGGAGGCAGTCCACGGGGGCATCGTCCCGGACCGTAACCTTCAACAGGCCAGAGACCCCTCCCCATTCGAATGGGACGCAGGCCATTTGACACATACTTTCAGAGTTGTCTGCCGAGCGGACGGGGCAGAGAATGTTCGGCAGGATCTGCTCGGGCTTCACCAGGTGACAGCGGACGGCCGTCACACTGGCGCCTGTGTCACGCAAGGCCTCGGCTCGCTGTCCATTAATGGTCACCCACTGACCGTATTTCCTGGTGTTAGCGGGTAGGGGAGCCCGCGGGACCATGTCTCTTCCCCCTAAGCACGCCAGGACCATGGCGGCCGGCTCCCACTCTTGCTGGGCCGGCTCATACTCTTCTGGTTCCTCCGATGATCGCTCTTCCCCCAGGGCGGCGGCAGCTACCTGGCGGGGCTTGGGTGCTTGGTTCTGCGGGCAGCTCGGGTCATTGGCGTAGTGGCCGACTCGCTGGCATCGGTGGCACGTGACGTTGGCTCGGGCCCCAGGACGCCACGGGGGGTTGCCCCGGCCGGCCGGAGGCGGGGTGCTGGCCACGGGTGTTGTTGGCAAGGCGTCTCTCCCTCGCCCCTGGCCCCCTCCTCCTCCCCGAGGACGGTGCTGGCCTGGGTTGCTTCTGTTCTGTTCGTGTGGCCCCCTCCGGCCCACTCGGGTGCTTTCCCATCGGTCAGCTTCGGCGGCGAGCTGCCGGGGGTCAGTCAGCTTACTGTCGAGGAGGTGCTGCCTGAGCTCGACGAAACAGTTGTTCGACAGGTGCTCCCATACCATAAGGTTAAAGAGTTGTTCGTAAGTGGTGACATGGCTCCCCTTTATCCAACCCTCGAAGGCACGGCTGAAATAGTTCACGTATTCTACCCAAGTTGTACCTGGGATCCGGGTGCAATCTCTGAACCTCTGGCGGTACATCTCGGGTGTGAGGCCGTAGCGGGTGAGGAGGGCAGCCTTCATGTGGTCGTAGGACGACATTTGGTGATCTGGGAGCTGCAGTAGGGCATCGCGACCCTCGTTGATAAACCTCCCCCAAAGTCCGGCTCCCCAATCACTCCGGTCGATCCGGTGGGAGGTCATGGCGATCTCGTAGGCTTTAAACCACGGTTGTATGTCGTCTTCTCGGACATACTCGCGGACAACATCCTTGGGGATGTGGACTTTTTTCTCGATTGGCCCCGGGGTGTGTGGTCGCTCAGGCACCCCCAGTTCTTTATTTTGTTTCCGAAGTTCTATCTCCGCTAGTTGGCGCTCGTGCTCGAGCGTTATTTTTTTCTCCTCCAGCTCTCTCTGTCTCTGCTTCTCTTCTCGTTCGTCTCGGAGCCGCATATGCTCGAGGTTGAGTTTCTGTTCAGCTAACTTGAGTTCCCCATCCATCTTGAGTCGTGCCATTTCCAACTCGTGCAATCTGGTTCTTTCTCTTTCTCGGATCTCCTCCTGCGAGAGGCCCGTTCCCCACTCCTCGGGAGCCGTGGCGTTCCCCTCTGGTGTGATGCTGCTTTGGTCGGAGGGTCCGGCGACCCCAGTTTCTGTCCACGACTCTAGGGCGTGCTTTAGATCATCCTTGGTACTCAGGCCGGTGGTAGCAATGCCAAGTTCTATGCAGAATTGTCTCAGTTCGCGGTGGTTGTATTCTTCTAATTTATCCATTTGGAAATTCTCGGTGGAGCTGCTGTCTTTGGCTGACATCGTGTTTTTGTCGTGGGGTGAGCTACTCTCTGTACGATTACGCGTTGATTCGGATCGCGCCGCTGGCCACCAATGTTAGAAAGGGTAGATGGACCGGGAGGGTCGGCCGGGGTCAGGAGGAGAGGTCTCCGGGGAGAGCCGTCTCCAGCGATCGTACAGACAAGTAACTTCTCCCTCACAGACAGATACCACACACAGATAAGATTCAGTGTTCTTTATAAGCACTTCTTAAGGTACGGTTGAATGGTACAAGGAGGTCTGGACTCAGGGGTCCCCTCGATTCAAGTCTCTCAAAGCAGGGTAAGGGGTAGCGGGACAGTCTGTCTACCAGTCAGGTAGTTCGGATGAGATGATGATTAGCTCACAATCCTCGAGCTTGGTGGCTTAGTTGGTACGGGCCGCGGCAGCGCCAGCAGGTCCCGGTTGAGATGGTCGGTACACGGTCCGCGGCAGCGCCAGCAGGTCCCGGAAAGATGGTCGATATACGGTCCGCGGCAGCGCCAGCAGGTCCCGGTGAGGATGGTCGTTACAACGGGCCGCGGCAGCGCCAGCAGGTCCCAACGAGGATGGTCGTTACAACGGGCCGCGGCAGCGCCAGCAGGTCCCGACGAGGATGGATGTTGCAGAAGGCCGCGGCAGCGCCAGCAGGCAGGACGATGGTTCACAAGAGCGGGCTACGGCAGCGCCAGTAGTCCGTCAAGGCTGAGTTCTCTCGGTGTCTCTCGACTCCAGGATACAACTGCCTTCCTGCTCCGGAGTTGCCCCAGTTATAGGGCAGGCGCCCTTTGATGTCCGGACCCTCGCACTTGGAGGTCGGAGGGCCCGGGATGAAGGTGTCCAGACACCCAGCAGGGGGTGGAGCCAGCGCCTGGGGGGAGCTGGAGGCGATCGGCACCTGGCGGGGGGAAGAGCTCTTGACACTTCGTTCTCCCATTGACCTGCCAAGTGGTCCGCTCACCTCCTGGGTGGAGGGTGGTGCCGGGATGTCGGGGCCGGCCAGGCCCGGGGTTAGGGTCGGGCCGAGGCCACGCGGCCTCGGGGTGCAGGGCCCAAGATGGCGGCTTGAACCGGCCGGGGGAGCCGGTGGGGCTGGGCCCCGTGATGAGTAGAGGTCCGAGGGCCGAAGATCCGTCGGGAGACGGGGTACAGGTGCTTTTCGTGGGTTATGACTGGTGGGCCGGAGCTCGGGCCCTGTCGTGCGGGGAGGGAGCAAGCCCTTCGTGTGGCCTGTCCAACACTCAGGTGGAGGAAGGAGCTGTGCGATGATAAGCAAGGTGCAAGAAGAGCCGAAGGATGCTCAGGTGGACGAAGGAGCTGTGCTTTGATAAGCAAGGTGCAAGAAGAGCTGAAGGATGCTCAGGTGGACGAAGGAGCTGTGCGATGATAAGCAAGGTGCAAGAAGAGCTGAAGGATGCTCAGGTGGACGAAGGAGCTGTGCGATGATAAGCAAGGTCCAAGAAGAGCTGAAAGATGCTCAGATGAATAAAGGAGCTGCAGGGTGATTAGCAAGGTGCCAGAAGAACTGTAGGGTGCTCAGGTGAATGAAGGAGCTGCAGGATGATAAGCAAGGTGCAAGAAGAGCTTCAGAATACTCAGGTGGATGAAGGAGCTGTGCGATGATAAGCAAGGCACAAGAAGAGCTTCAGGATGCTCAGGTGGATGAAGGAGGTGCCCGATCATGAGCAAGGTGCAAGAAGAGCTGCAGAATTTTTAGGTGCATGAAGGAGCTGTGCAATGATCAGCAAGGTGCAAGAAGAGCTGAAGGATGCTCAGGTGAATAAAGGAGCTGTGCGGTGATAAGCAAGGTGCAAGAAGAGCTGAAGGATGCTCAGGTGGATAAAGGAGCTGTGCGATGATAAGCAAGGTGCAAGAAGAGCTGAAGGATGCTCAGGTGGATAAAGGAGCTGTGCGATGATAAGCAAGGTGCAAGAAGAGCTGAAGGATGCTCAGGTGAATGAAGGAGCTGTGCGATGATAAGCAAGGTGCAAGAAGAGCTGAAGGATGCTCAGGTGAATGAAGGAGCTGTGCGATGATGAACAAGGTGTAAGAAGAGCTGAAGGATGCTCAGGTGAATGAAGGAGCTGTGCGATGATGAGCAAGGTGCAAGAAGAGCTGAAGGATGCTCAGGTGAAGAAAGGAGCTGTGCGATGATGAGCAAGGTGCAAGAAGAGCTGAAGGATGCTCAGGTGAATGAAGGAGCTGTGCGATGATAAGCAAGGTGCGAGAAGAGCTGAAGGATGCTCAGGTGAATGAAGGAGCTGTGCGATGATAAGCAAGGTGCGAGAAGAGCTGAAGGATGCTCAGGTGGATGAAGGAGCTGTGCGATGATAAGCAAGGTGCAAGAAGAGCTGAAGGATGCTCAGGTGGATGAAGGAGCTGTGCGATGATAAGCAAGGTGCAAGAAGAGCCGAAGGATGCTCAGGTGGACGAAGGAGCTGTGCGATTATAAGCAAGGTGCAAGAAGAGCCGAAGGATGCTCAGGTGGACGAAGGAGCTGTGCGATGATAAGCAAGGTGCAAGAAGAGCCGAAGGATGCTCAGGTGGACAAAGGAGCTGTGCGATGATAAGCAAGGTGCAAGAAGAGCCGAAGGATGCTCAGGTGGACGAAGGAGCTGTGCGATGATAAGCAAGGTGCAAGAAGAGCCGAAGGATGCTCAGGTGGACGAAGGAGCTGTGCGATGATAAGCAAGGTGCAAGAAGAGCCGAAGGATGCTCAGGTGGACGAAGGAGCTGTGCGATGATAAGCAAGGTGCAAGAAGAGCCGAAGGATGCTCAGGTGGACGAAGGAGCTGTGCGATGATAAGCAAGGTGCAAGAAGAGCCGAAGGATGCTCAGGTGGACGAAGGAGCTGTGCGATGATAAGCAAGGTGCAAGAAGAGCCGAAGGATGCTCAGGTGGACGAAGGAGCTGTGCGATGATAAGCAAGGTGCAAGAAGAGCCGAAGGATGCTCAGGTGGACGAAGGAGCTGTGCGATGATAAGCAAGGTGCAAGAAGAGCCGAAGGATGCTCAGGTGGACGAAGGAGCTGTGCGATGATAAGCAAGGTGCAAGAAGAGCCGAAGGATGCTCAGGTGGACGAAGGAGCTGTGCGATGATAAGCAAGGTGCAAGAAGAGCCGAAGGATGCTCAGGTGGACGAAGGAGCTGTGCGATGATAAGCAAGGTGCAAAAAGAGCCGAAGGATGCTCAGGTGGACGAAGGAGCTGTGCGATGATAAGCAAGGTCCAAGAAGAGCTGAAAGATGGTCAGATGAATAAAGGAGCTGCAGGGTGATTAGCGAGGTGCCAGAAGAACTGTAGGGTGCTCAGGTGAATGAAGGAGCTGCAGGATGATAAGCAAGGTGCAAGAAGAGCTTCAGGATACTCAGGTGGATGAAGGAGCTGTGCGATGATAAGCAAGGCACAAGAAGAGCTTCAGGATGCTGAGGTGGATGAAGGAGGTGCCCGGTCATGAGCAAGGTGCAAGAAGAGCTGCAGAATTGTTAGGTGCATGAAGGAGCTGTGCAATGATCAGCAAGGCACAAGAAGAGCTGCAGGATGCTCAGGTGAATGAAGGAGCTGTGCAAAGATAAGCAAGGTGCAAGAAGAGCTGAAGGATGCTCAGGTGAATGAAGGAGCTGTGCGATGATGAGCAAGGTGCAAGAAGAGCTGAAGGATGCTCAGGTGAATAAAGGAGCTGTGCGATGATGAGCAAGGTGCAAGAAGAGCTGAAGGATGCTCAGGTGAATGAAGGAGCTGTGCGATGATAAGCAAGGTGCAAGAAGAGCTGAAGGATGCTCAGGTGAATGAAGGAGCTGTGCGATGATAAGCAAGGTGCAAGAAGAGCTGAAGGAAGCTCAGGTGGATAAAGGAGCTGTGCGATGATAAGCAAGGTGCAAGAAGAGCTGAAGGATGCTCAGGTGGATAAAGGAGCTGTGCGATGATAAGCAAGGTGCAAGAAGAGCTGAAGGATGCTCAGGTGGATGAAGGAGCTGTGCGATGATAAGCAAGGTGCAAGAAGAGCTGAAGGATGCTCAGGTGAATGAAGGAGCTGTGCAATGATAAGCAAGGTGCAAGAAGAGCTGAAGGATGCTCAGGTGAATGAAGGAGCTGTGCGATGATGAGCAAGGTGCAAGAAGAGCTGAAGGATGCTCAGGTGAATAAAGGAGCTGTGCGATGATGAGCAAGGTGCAAGAAGAGCTGAAGGATGCTCAGGTGAATGAAGGAGCTGTGCGATGATAAGCAAGGTGCAAGAAGAGCTGAAGGATGCTCAGGTGAATGAAGGAGCTGTGCGATGATAAGCAAGGTGCAAGAAGAGCTGAAGGAAGCTCAGGTGGATAAAGGAGCTGTGCGATGATAAGCAAGGTGCAAGAAGAGCTGAAGGATGCTCAGGTGGATAAAGGAGCTGTGCGATGATAAGCAAGGTGCAAGAAGAGCTGAAGGATGCTCAGGTGAATGAAGGAGCTGTGCGATGAGAAGCAAGGTGCAAGAAGAGCTGAAGGATGCTCAGGTGAATGAAGGAGCTGTGCGATGATAAGCAAGGTGCAAGAAGAGCTGAAAGATGCTCAGGTGAATGAAGGAGCTGTGCGATGATAAGCAAGATGCAAGAAGAGCTGAAGGATGCTCAGGTGGATAAAGGAGCTGTGCGATGATAAGCAAGGTGCAAGAAGAGCTGAAGGATGCTCAGGTGAATGAAGGAGTTGTGCGATGATAGGCAAGGTGCAAGAAGAGCTGAAGGATGCTCAGGTGAATGAATGAGCTGTGCGATGAGAAGCAAGGTGCAAGAGGAGCTGAAGGATGCTCAGGTGAATGAAGGATCTGTGCGATGCTAGGCAAGGTGCAAGAAGAGCTGAAGGATGCTCAGGTGAATAAAGGAGCTGTACGATGATAAGCAAGGTGCAAGAAGAGCTGAAGGATGCTCAGGTGGATAAAGGAGCTGTGCGATGATAAGCAAGGTGCAAGAAGAGCTAAAGGATGCTCAGGTAAATGAAGGAGCTGTGCGATGATAAGCAAGGTGCAAGAAGAGCTGAAGGATGCTAAGGTGAATGAATGAGCAGTGCGATGATAAGCAAGGTGCAAGAAGAGCTGAAGGATGCTCAGATGAATAAAGGACTGTGCGATGATAAGCAAGGTGCAAGAAGAGCTGACGGATGCTCAGGTGAATGAAGGAGCTGTGCGATGATAAGCAAGGTGCAAGAAGAGCTGAAGGATGCTCAGGTGAATGAAGGAGCTGTGCGATGATAAGCAAGGTGCAAGAAGAGCTGAAGGATGCTCAGGTGAATAAAGGAGCTGTGCGATGATAAGCAAGGTGCAAGAAGAGCTGAAGGACGCTAAGATGAATAAAGGAGCTGTGCAATGATAAGCAAGGTGCAAGAAGAGCTGAAGCATGCTCAGGCCAATGAAGGAGCTGTGCGATGACAAGCAAGGTGCAAGAAGAGCTGAAGGATGCTCAGGTGAATGAAGGAGCTGTGCGATAATAGGAAAGGTGCAAGAAGAGCTGAAGGATGTTCAGGTGAATGAAGGAGCTGTACGATGATAAGCAAGGTGCAAGAAGAGCTGAAGGATGCTCAGAGTTGAACGATGCTTAGGTGGATAAAGGAGCTGTGCGATGATAAACAAGGTGCAAGAAGAGCTGAAGGATGCTCAGGTGGATAAAGGAGCTGTGCGATGATAAACAAGGTGCAAGAAGAGCTGACGGATGCTCAGGTGGATAAAGGTGCTGTGCGATGATAAGCAAGGTGCAAGAAGAGCTGAAGGATGCTCAGGTGGATAAAGGAGCTGTGCGATGATAAGCAAGGTGCAAGAAGAGCTTCAGGATACTCAGGTTGGATGAAGGAGCTGTGCGATGATAAGCAAGGCACAAGAAGAGCTTCAGGATGCTCAGGTGCATGAAGGAGGTGCCCGATCATGAGCAACGTGCAAAAAGAGCTGCAGAATTTTTAGGTGCATGAAGGAGCTGTGCAATGATCAGCAAGGCACAAGAAGAGCTGAAGGATGCTCAGGTGGATAAAGGAGCTGTGTGATGATAAGCAAGGTCCAAGAAGAGCTGAAAGATGTTCAGGTGGATAAAGAAGCTGTGCGATGATAAGCAAGGTGCAAGAAGAGCTGAAGGATGCTCAGGTGGATAAAGGAGCTGTGAGATGATAAGCAAGGTGCAAGAAGAGCTTCAGGATGCTCAGGTGGATGAAGGAGGTGCCCGATCATGAGCAAGGTGCAAGAAGAGCTGCAGAAATTTTAGGTGCATGTAGGAGCTGCAGGGTGATTAGCGAGGTGCCAGAAGAACTGTAGGGTGCTCAGGTGGATGAAGGAGCTGCAGGATGATAAGCAAGGTGCAAGAAGAGCTTCAGGATACTCAGGTGGATGAAGGAGCTGTGCGATGATAAGCAAGCCACAAGAAGAGCTTCAGGATGCTCAGGTGGATGAAGGAGGTGCCCGATCATGAGCATGGTGCAAGAAGAGCTGCACAATTTTTAGGTGCATGAAGGAGCTGTGCAATGATCAGCAAGGCACAAGAAGAGCTGCAGGATGCTCAGGTGAATAAAGGAGCTGTGCGATGATAAGCAAGGTACAAGAAGAGCTGAAGGATGCTCACGTGAATAAAGGAGCTGTGCGATATTAAGCAAGGTGCAAGAAGAGCGGAAGGATGCTCAGGTGAATAAAGAAGCTGTGCGATGATAAGCAAGGTGCAAGAAGAGCTGAAGGATGCTCAGGTGAATAAAGGAGCTGTGCGATGATAAGCAAGGTGCAAGAAGAGCTGAAGGATGCTCAGGTGGATAAAGGAGCTGTGCGATGATAAGCAAGGTGCAAGAAGAGCTGAAGGATGCTCAGGTGGATAAAGGAGCTGTGCGATGATAAGCAAGGTGCAAGAAGAGCTGAAGGATGCTCAGGTGAATGAATGAGCAGTGCGATGATAAGAAAGGTGCAAGACGAGCTGAAGGATGCTCAGGTGGACGAAGGAGCTGTGCGATGATAAGCAAGGTGCAAGAAGAGCCGAAGGATGCTCAGGTGGACGAAGGAGCTGTGCGATGATAAGCAAGGTGCAAGAAGAGCCGAAGGATGCTCAGGTGGACGAAGGAGCTGTGCGATGATAAGCAAGGTGCAAGAAGAGCCGAAGGATGCTCAGGTGGACGAAGGAGCTGTGCGATGATAAGCAAGGTGCAAGAAGAGCCGAAGGATGCTCAGGTGGACGAAGGAGCTGTGCGATGATAAGCAAGGTGCAAGAAGAGCCGAAGGATGCTCAGGTGGACGAAGGAGCTGTGCGATGATAAGCAAGGTGCAAGAAGAGCCGAAGGATGCTCAGGTGGAGGAAGGAGCTGTGCGATGATAAGCAAGGTGCAAGAAGAGCCGAAGGATGCTCAGGTGGATGAAGGAGCTGTGCGATGATAAGCAAGGTGCAAGAAGAGCTGAAGGATGCTCAGGTGGACGAAGGAGCTGTGCGATGATAAGCAAGGTGCAAGAAGAGCTGAAGGATGCTCAGGTGGACGAAGGAGCTGTGCGATGATAAGCAAGGTCCAAGAAGAGCTGAAAGATGCTCAGATGAATAAAGGAGCTGCAGGGTGATTAGCAAGGTGCCAGAAGAACTGTAGGGTGCTCAGGTGAATGAAGGAGCTGCAGGATGATAAGCAAGGTGCAAGAAGAGCTTCAGGATACTCAGGTGGATGAAGGAGCTGTGCGATGATAAGCAAGGCACAAGAAGAGCTTCAGGATGCTCAGGTGGATGAAGGAGGTGCCCGATCATGAGCAAGGTGCAAGAAGAGCTGCAGAATTTTTAGGTGCATGAAGGAGCTGTGCAATGATCAGCAAGGTGCAAGAAGAGCTGAAGGATGCTCAGGTGAATAAAGGAGCTGTGCGGTGATAAGCAAGGTGCAAGAAGAGCTGAAGGATGCTCAGGTGGATAAAGGAGCTGTGCGATGATAAGCAAGGTGCAAGAAGAGCTGAAGGATGCTCAGGTGGATAAAGGAGCTGTGCGATGATAAGCAAGGTGCAAGAAGAGCTGAAGGATGCTCAGGTGAATGAAGGAGCTGTGCGATGATAAGCAAGGTGCAAGAAGAGCTGAAGGATGCTCAGGTGAATGAAGGAGCTGTGCGATGATGAACAAGGTGTAAGAAGAGCTGAAGGATGCTCAGGTGAATGAAGGAGCTGTGCGATGATGAGCAAGGTGCAAGAAGAGCTGAAGGATGCTCAGGTGAAGAAAGGAGCTGTGCGATGATGAGCAAGGTGCAAGAAGAGCTGAAGGATGCTCAGGTGAATGAAGGAGCTGTGCGATGATAAGCAAGGTGCGAGAAGAGCTGAAGGATGCTCAGGTGAATGAAGGAGCTGTGCGATGATAAGCAAGGTGCGAGAAGAGCTGAAGGATGCTCAGGTGGATGAAGGAGCTGTGCGATGATAAGCAAGGTGCAAGAAGAGCTGAAGGATGCTCAGGTGGATGAAGGAGCTGTGCGATGATAAGCAAGGTGCAAGAAGAGCCGAAGGATGCTCAGGTGGACGAAGGAGCTGTGCGATTATAAGCAAGGTGCAAGAAGAGCCGAAGGATGCTCAGGTGGACGAAGGAGCTGTGCGATGATAAGCAAGGTGCAAGAAGAGCCGAAGGATGCTCAGGTGGACAAAGGAGCTGTGCGATGATAAGCAAGGTGCAAGAAGAGCCGAAGGATGCTCAGGTGGACGAAGGAGCTGTGCGATGATAAGCAAGGTGCAAGAAGAGCCGAAGGATGCTCAGGTGGACGAAGGAGCTGTGCGATGATAAGCAAGGTGCAAGAAGAGCCGAAGGATGCTCAGGTGGACGAAGGAGCTGTGCGATGATAAGCAAGGTGCAAGAAGAGCCGAAGGATGCTCAGGTGGACGAAGGAGCTGTGCGATGATAAGCAAGGTGCAAGAAGAGCCGAAGGATGCTCAGGTGGACGAAGGAGCTGTGCGATGATAAGCAAGGTGCAAGAAGAGCCGAAGGATGCTCAGGTGGACGAAGGAGCTGTGCGATGATAAGCAAGGTGCAAGAAGAGCCGAAGGATGCTCAGGTGGACGAAGGAGCTGTGCGATGATAAGCAAGGTGCAAGAAGAGCCGAAGGATGCTCAGGTGGACGAAGGAGCTGTGCGATGATAAGCAAGGTGCAAGAAGAGCCGAAGGATGCTCAGGTGGACGAAGGAGCTGTGCGATGATAAGCAAGGTGCAAGAAGAGCCGAAGGATGCTCAGGTGGACGAAGGAGCTGTGCGATGATAAGCAAGGTGCAAAAAGAGCCGAAGGATGCTCAGGTGGACGAAGGAGCTGTGCGATGATAAGCAAGGTCCAAGAAGAGCTGAAAGATGGTCAGATGAATAAAGGAGCTGCAGGGTGATTAGCGAGGTGCCAGAAGAACTGTAGGGTGCTCAGGTGAATGAAGGAGCTGCAGGATGATAAGCAAGGTGCAAGAAGAGCTTCAGGATACTCAGGTATATGAAGGAGCTGTGCGATGATAAGCAAGGCACAAGAAGAGCTTCAGGATGCTCAGGTGGATGAAGGAGGTGCCCAGTCATGAGCAAGGTGCAAGAAGAGCTGCAGAATTGTTAGGTGCATGAAGGAGCTGTGCAATGATCAGCAAGGCACAAGAAGAGCTGCAGGATGCTCAGGTGAATGAAGGAGCTGTGCAAAGATAAGCAAGGTGCAAGAAGAGCTGAAGGATGCTCAGGTGAATGAAGGAGCTGTGCGATGATGAGCAAGGTGCAAGAAGAGCTGAAGGATGCTCAGGTGAATAAAGGAGCTGTGCGATGATGAGCAAGGTGCAAGAAGAGCTGAAGGATGCTCAGGTGAATGAAGGAGCTGTGCGATGATAAGCAAGGTGCAAGAAGAGCTGAAGGATGCTCAGGTGAATGAAGGAGCTGTGCGATGATAAGCAAGGTGCAAGAAGAGCTGAAGGAAGCTCAGGTGGATAAAGGAGCTGTGCGATGATAAGCAAGGTGCAAGAAGAGCTGAAGGATGCTCAGGTGGATAAAGGAGCTGTGCGATGATAAGCAAGGTGCAAGAAGAGCTGAAGGATGCTCAGGTGGATGAAGGAGCTGTGCGATGATAAGCAAGGTGCAAGAAGAGCTGAAGGATGCTCAGGTGAATGAAGGAGCTGTGCAATGATAAGCAAGGTGCAAGAAGAGCTGAAGGATGCTCAGGTGAATGAAGGAGCTGTGCGATGATGAGCAAGGTGCAAGAAGAGCTGAAGGATGCTCAGGTGAATAAAGGAGCTGTGCGATGATGAGCAAGGTGCAAGAAGAGCTGAAGGATGCTCAGGTGAATGAAGGAGCTGTGCGATGATAAGCAAGGTGCAAGAAGAGCTGAAGGATGCTCAGGTGAATGAAGGAGCTGTGCGATGATAAGCAAGGTGCAAGAAGAGCTGAAGGAAGCTCAGGTGGATAAAGGAGCTGTGCGATGATAAGCAAGGTGCAAGAAGAGCTGAAGGATGCTCAGGTGGATAAAGGAGCTGTGCGATGATAAGCAAGGTGCAAGAAGAGCTGAAGGATGCTCAGGTGAATGAAGGAGCTGTGCGATGAGAAGCAAGGTGCAAGAAGAGCTGAAGGATGCTCAGGTGAATGAAGGAGCTGTGCGATGATAAGCAAGGTGCAAGAAGAGCTGAAAGATGCTCAGGTGAATGAAGGAGCTGTGCGATGATAAGCAAGATGCAAGAAGAGCTGAAGGATGCTCAGGTGGATAAAGGAGCTGTGCGATGATAAGCAAGGTGCAAGAAGAGCTGAAGGATGCTCAGGTGAATGAAGGAGCTGTGCGATGATAGGCAAGGTGCAAGAAGAGCTGAAGGATGCTCAGGTGAATGAATGAGCTGTGCGATGAGAAGCAAGGTGCAAGAGGAGCTGAAGGATGCTCAGGTGAATGAAGGATCTGTGCGATGCTAGGCAAGGTGCAAGAAGAGCTGAAGGATGCTCAGGTGAATAAAGGAGCTGTACGATGATAAGCAAGGTGCAAGAAGAGCTGAAGGATGCTCAGGTGGATAAAGGAGCTGTGCGATGATAAGCAAGGTGCAAGAAGAGCTAAAGGATGCTCAGGTAAATGAAGGAGCTGTGCGATGATAAGCAAGGTGCAAGAAGAGCTGAAGGATGCTAAGGTGAATGAATGAGCAGTGCGATGATAAGCAAGGTGCAAGAAGAGCTGAAGGATGCTCAGATGAATAAAGGACTGTGCGATGATAAGCAAGGTGCAAGAAGAGCTGACGGATGCTCAGGTGAATGAAGGAGCTGTGCGATGATAAGCAAGGTGCAAGAAGAGCTGAAGGATGCTCAGGTGAATGAAGGAGCTGTGCGATGATAAGCAAGGTGCAAGAAGAGCTGAAGGATGCTCAGGTGAATAAAGGAGCTGTGCGATGATAAGCAAGGTGCAAGAAGAGCTGAAGGACGCTAAGATGAATAAAGGAGCTGTGCAATGATAAGCAAGGTGCAAGAAGAGCTGAAGCATGCTCAGGCCAATGAAGGAGCTGTGCGATGACAAGCAAGGTGCAAGAAGAGCTGAAGGATGCTCAGGTGAATGAAGGAGCTGTGCGATAATAGGAAAGGTGCAAGAAGAGCTGAAGGATGTTCAGGTGAATGAAGGAGCTGTACGATGATAAGCAAGGTGCAAGAAGAGCTGAAGGATGCTCAGAGTTGAACGATGCTTAGGTGGATAAAGGAGCTGTGCGATGATAAACAAGGTGCAAGAAGAGCTGAAGGATGCTCAGGTGGATAAAGGAGCTGTGCGATGATAAACAAGGTGCAAGAAGAGCTGACGGATGCTCAGGTGGATAAAGGTGCTGTGCGATGATAAGCAAGGTGCAAGAAGAGCTGAAGGATGCTCAGGTGGATAAAGGAGCTGTGCGATGATAAGCAAGGTGCAAGAAGAGCTTCAGGATACTCAGGTTGGATGAAGGAGCTGTGCGATGATAAGCAAGGCACAAGAAGAGCTTCAGGATGCTCAGGTGCATGAAGGAGGTGCCCGATCATGAGCAACGTGCAAAAAGAGCTGCAGAATTTTTAGGTGCATGAAGGAGCTGTGCAATGATCAGCAAGGCACAAGAAGAGCTGAAGGATGCTCAGGTGGATAAAGGAGCTGTGTGATGATAAGCAAGGTCCAAGAAGAGCTGAAAGATGTTCAGGTGGATAAAGAAGCTGTGCGATGATAAGCAAGGTGCAAGAAGAGCTGAAGGATGCTCAGGTGGATAAAGGAGCTGTGAGATGATAAGCAAGGTGCAAGAAGAGCTTCAGGATGCTCAGGTGGATGAAGGAGGTGCCCGATCATGAGCAAGGTGCAAGAAGAGCTGCAGAAATTTTAGGTGCATGTAGGAGCTGCAGGGTGATTAGCGAGGTGCCAGAAGAACTGTAGGGTGCTCAGGTGGATGAAGGAGCTGCAGGATGATAAGCAAGGTGCAAGAAGAGCTTCAGGATACTCAGGAGGATGAAGGAGCTGTGCGATGATAAGCAAGCCACAAGAAGAGCTTCAGGATGCTCAGGTGGATGAAGGAGGTGCCCGATCATGAGCATGGTGCAAGAAGAGCTGCACAATTTTTAGGTGCATGAAGGAGCTGTGCAATGATCAGCAAGGCACAAGAAGAGCTGCAGGATGCTCAGGTGAATAAAGGAGCTGTGCGATGATAAGCAAGGTACAAGAAGAGCTGAAGGATGCTCACGTGAATAAAGGAGCTGTGCGATATTAAGCAAGGTGCAAGAAGAGCGGAAGGATGCTCAGGTGAATAAAGAAGCTGTGCGATGATAAGCAAGGTGCAAGAAGAGCTGAAGGATGCTCAGGTGAATAAAGGATCTGTGCGATGATAAGCAAGGTGCAAGAAGAGCTGAAGGATGCTCAGGTGGATAAAGGAGCTGTGCGATGATAAGCAAGGTGCAAGAAGAGCTGAAGGATGCTCAGGTGGATAAAGGAGCTGTGCGATGATAAGCAAGGTGCAAGAAGAGCTGAAGGATGCTCAGGTGAATGAATGAGCAGTGCGATGATAAGAAAGGTGCAAGACGAGCTGAAGGATGCTCAGGTGGACGAAGGAGCTGTGCGATGATAAGCAAGGTGCAAGAAGAGCCGAAGGATGCTCAGGTGGACGAAGGAGCTGTGCGATGATAAGCAAGGTGCAAGAAGAGCCGAAGGATGCTCAGGTGGACGAAGGAGCTGTGCGATGATAAGCAAGGTGCAAGAAGAGCCGAAGGATGCTCAGGTGGACGAAGGAGCTGTGCGATGATAAGCAAGGTGCAAGAAGAGCCGAAGGATGCTCAGGTGGACGAAGGAGCTGTGCGATGATAAGCAAGGTGCAAGAAGAGCCGAAGGATGCTCAGGTGGACGAAGGAGCTGTGCGATGATAAGCAAGGTGCAAGAAGAGCCGAAGGATGCTCAGGTGGAGGAAGGAGCTGTGCGATGATAAGCAAGGTGCAAGAAGAGCCGAAGGATGCTCAGGTGGACGAAGGAGCTGTGCGATGATAAGCAAGGTGCAAGAAGAGCTGAAGGATGCTCAGGTGGACGAAGGAGCTGTGCGATGATAAGCAAGGTGCAAGAAGAGCTGAAGGATGCTCAGGTGGACGAAGGAGCTGTGCGATGATAAGCAAGGTCCAAGAAGAGCTGAAAGATGCTCAGATGAATAAAGGAGCTGCAGGGTGATTAGCAAGGTGCCAGAAGAACTGTAGGGTGCTCAGGTGAATGAAGGAGCTGCAGGATGATAAGCAACGTGCAAGAAGAGCTTCAGGATACTCAGGTGGATGAAGGAGCTGTGCGATGATAAGCAAGGCACAAGAAGAGCTTCAGGATGCTCAGGTGGATGAAGGAGGTGCCCGATCATGAGCAAGGTGCAAGAAGAGCTGCAGAATTTTTAGGTGCATGAAGGAGCTGTGCAATGATCAGCAAGGTGCAAGAAGAGCTGAAGGATGCTCAGGTGAATAAAGGAGCTGTGCGATGATAAGCAAGGTGCAAGAAGAGCTGAAGGATGCTCAGGTGGATAAAGGAGCTGTGCGATGATAAGCAAGGTGCAAGAAGAGCTGAAGGATGCTCAGGTGGATAAAGGAGCTGTGCGATGATAAGCAAGGTGCAAGAAGAGCTGAAGGATGCTCAGGTGAATGAAGGAGCTGTGCGATGATAAGCAAGGTGCAAGAAGAGCTGAAGGATGCTCAGGTGAATGAAGGAGCTGTGCGATGATGAACAAGGTGTAAGAAGAGCTGAAGGATGCTCAGGTGAATGAAGGAGCTGTGCGATGATGAGCAAGGTGCAAGAAGAGCTGAAGGATGCTCAGGTGAAGAAAGGAGCTGTGCGATGATGAGCAAGGTGCAAGAAGAGCTGAAGGATGCTCAGGTGAATGAAGGAGCTGTGCGATGATAAGCAAGGTGCGAGAAGAGCTGAAGGATGCTCAGGTGAATGAAGGAGCTGTGCGATGATAAGCAAGGTGCGAGAAGAGCTGAAGGATGCTCAGGTGGATGAAGGAGCTGTGCGATGATAAGCAAGGTGCAAGAAGAGCTGAAGGATGCTCAGGTGGATGAAGGAGCTGTGCGATGATAAGCAAGGTGCAAGAAGAGCCGAAGGATGCTCAGGTGGACGAAGGAGCTGTGCGATTATAAGCAAGGTGCAAGAAGAGCCGAAGGATGCTCAGGTGGACGAAGGAGCTGTGCGATGATAAGCAAGGTGCAAGAAGAGCCGAAGGATGCTCAGGTGGACAAAGGAGCTGTGCGATGATAAGCAAGGTGCAAGAAGAGCCGAAGGATGCTCAGGTGGACGAAGGAGCTGTGCGATGATAAGCAAGGTGCAAGAAGAGCCGAAGGATGCTCAGGTGGACGAATGAGCTGTGCGATGATAAGCAAGGTGCAAGAAGAGCCGAAGGATGCTCAGGTGGACGAAGGAGCTGTGCGATGATAAGCAAGGTGCAAGAAGAGCCGAAGGATGCTCAGGTGGACGAAGGAGCTGTGCGATGATAAGCAAGGTGCAAGAAGAGCCGAAGGATGCTCAGGTGGACGAAGGAGCTGTGCGATGATAAGCAAGGTGCAAAAAGAGCCGAAGGATGCTCAGGTGGACGAAGGAGCTGTGCGATGATAAACAAGGTCCAAGAAGAGCTGAAAGATGGTCAGATGAATAAAGGAGCTGCAGGGTGATTAGCGAGGTGCCAGAAGAACTGTAGGGTGCTCAGGTGAATGAAGGAGCTGCAGGATGATAAGCAAGGTGCAAGAAGAGCTTCAGGATACTCAGGTGGATGAAGGAGCTGTGCGATGATAAGCAAGGCACAAGAAGAGCTTCAGGATGCTCAGGTGGATGAAGGAGGTGCCCGGTCATGAGCAAGGTGCAAGAAGAGCTGCAGAATTTTTAGGTGCATGAAGGAGCTGTGCAATGATCAGCAAGGCACAAGAAGAGCTGCAGGATGCTCAGGTGAATGAAGGAGCTGTGCAAAGATAAGCAAGGTGCAAGAAGAGCTGAAGGATGCTCAGGTGAATGAAGGAGCTGTGCGATGATGAGCAAGGTGCAAGAAGAGCTGAAGGATGCTCAGGTGAATAAAGGAGCTGTGCGATGATGAGCAAGGTGCAAGAAGAGCTGAAGGATGCTCAGGTGAATGAAGGAGCTGTGCGATGATAAGCAAGGTGCAAGAAGAGCTGAAGGATGCTCAGGTGAATGAAGGAGCTGTGCGATGATAAGCAAGGTGCAAGAAGAGCTGAAGGAAGCTCAGGTGGATAAAGGAGCTGTGCGATGATAAGCAAGGTGCAAGAAGAGCTGAAGGATGCTCAGGTGGATAAAGGAGCTGTGCGATGATAAGCAAGGTGCAAGAAGAGCTGAAGGATGCTCAGGTGGATGAAGGAGCTGTGCGATGATAAGCAAGGTGCAAGAAGAGCTGAAGGATGCTCAGGTGAATGAAGGAGCTGTGCAATTATAAGCAAGGTGCAAGAAGAGCTGAAGGATGCTCAGGTGAATGAAGGAGCTGTGCGATGATGAGCAAGGTGCAAGAAGAGCTGAAGGATTGTTAGAAAGGGTAGACGGACCGGGAGGGTCGGCCGGGGTCAGGAGGAGAGGTCTCCAGGGAGAGCCGTCTCCAGCGATCGTACAGACAAGTAACTTCCCCCCCACAGACAGATACCACACACGGATAAGGTTCAGGGTTCTTTATAAGCACTTCTTAGGGTACGGTTGAATGGTACAAGGAGGTCTGGACTCAGGGGTCCCCTCGATTCAAGTCTCTCAAAGCAGGGTAAGGGGTAGCGGGACAGTCTGTCTACCAGTCAGGTAGTTTGGATGAGATGATGATTAGCTCACAATCCTCGAGCTTAGTTGGTACGGGCCGCGGCAGCGCCAGCAGGTCCCGGTGGAGATGGTCGGTACACGGTCCGCGGCAGCGCCAGCAGGTCCCAGTGGAGATGGTCGAGGTACGGTCCGCGGCAGCGCCAGCAGGTCCCGGTGAGGATGGTCGTTACAACGGGCCGCGGCAGCGCCAGCAGGTCCCGACGAGGATGGATGTTGTAGAAGGCCGCGGCAGCGCCAGCAGGCAGGACGATGGTTCACAAGAGCGGGCTATGGCAGCGCCAGTAGTCCGTCAAGGCTGAGTTCTCTCGGTGTCTCTCGACTCCAGGATACAACTGCCTTCCTGCTCCGGAGTTGCCCCAGTTATAGGGCAGCCGCCCTTTGATGTCCGGACCCTCGCACTTGGAGGTCGGAGGGCCCGGGATGAAGGTGTCCAGACACCCAGCAGGGGGTGGAGCCAGCGCCTGGGGGAGCTGGAGGCGATCGGCACCTGGCGGGGGAAGAGCTCTTGACACTTCGTCCTCCCATTGACCTGCCAAGTGGTCCTCTCACCTCCCGGGTGGATGGTGGTGCCGGGATGTCGGGGCCGGCCAGGCCCGGGGTTAGGGTCGGGGCTAGGCCACGCGGCCTCGTGGTGCAGGGCCCAAGATGGCGGCTTGAACCGGCCGGGGGAGCCGGTGGGGCTGGGCCCCGTGATGAGTAGAGGTCCGAGGGCAGAAGATCCGTCGTGAGACGGGGTACAGGTGTTTTTCGTGGGTTATGCCTGGTGGGCCGGAGCTCGGGCCCTGTCGTGCGGGGAGGGAGCAAGCCCTTCGTGTGGCCTGTCCAACATGATGCTCAGGTGAATAAAGGAGCTGTGCGATGATGAGCAAGGTGCAAGAAGAGCTGAAGGATGCTCAGGTGAATGAAGGAGCTGTGCGATGATAAGCAAGGTGCAAGAAGAGCTGAAGGATGCTCAGGTGAATGAAGGAGCTGTGCGATGATAAGCAAGGTGCAAGAAGAGCTGAAGGAAGCTCAGGTGGATAAAGGAGCTGTGCGATGATAAGCAAGGTGCAAGAAGAGCTGAAGGATGCTCAGGTGGATAAAGGAGCTGTGCGATGATAAGCAAGGTGCAAGAAGAGCTGAAGGATGCTCAGGTGAATGAAGGAGCTGTGCGATGAGAAGCAAGGTGCAAGAAGAGCTGAAAGATGCTCAGGTGAATGAAGGAGCTGTGCGATGATAAGCAAGATGCAAGAAGAGCTGAAGGATGCTCAGGTGGATAAAGGAGCTGTGCGATGATAAGCAAGGTGCAAGAAGAGCTGAAGGATGCTCAGGTGAATGAAGGAGCTGTGCGATGATAGGCAAGGTGCAAGAAGAGCTGAAGGATGCTCAGGTGAATGAATGAGCAGTGCGATGAGAAGCAAGGTGCAAGAGGAGCTGAAGGATGCTCAGGTGAATGAAGGATCTGTGCGATGCTAGGCAAGGTGCAAGAAGAGCTGAAGGATGCTCAGGTGAATAAAGGAGCTGTACGATGATAAGCAAGGTGCAAGAAGAGCTGAAGGATGCTCAGGTGGATAAAGGAGCTGTGCGATGATAAGCAAGGTGCAAGAAGAGCTGAAGGATGCTCAGGTAAATGAAGGAGCTGTGCGATGATAAGCAAGGTGCAAGAAGAGCTGAAGGATGCTAAGGTGAATGAATGAGCAGTGCGATGATAAGCAAGGTGCAAGAAGAGCTGAAGGATGCTCAGATGAATAAAGGACTGTGCGATGATAAGCAAGGTGCAAGAAGAGCTGACGGATGCTCAGGTGAATGAAGGAGCTGTGCGATGATAAGCAAGGTGCAAGAAGAGCTGAAGGATGCTCAGGTGAATGAAGGAGCTGTGCGATGATAAGCAAGGTGCAAGAAGAGCTGAAGGATGCTCAGGTGAATAAAGGAGCTGTGCGATGATAAGCAAGGTGCAAGAAGAGCTGAAGGACGCTAAGATGAATAAAGGAGCTGTGCAATGATAAGCAAGGTGCAAGAAGAGCTGAAGCATGCTCAGGCCAATGAAGGAGCTGTGCGATGATAAGCAAGGTGCAAGAAGAGCTGAAGGATGCTCAGGTGAATGAAGGAGCTGTGCGATAATAGGAAAGGTGCAAGAAGAGCTGAAGGATGTTCAGGTGAATGAAGGAGCTGTACGATGATAAGCAAGGTGCAAGAAGAGCTGAAGGATGCTCAGAGTTGAACGATGCTTAGGTGGATAAAGGAGCTGTGCGATGATAAACAAGGTGCAAGAAGAGCTGAAGGATGCTCAAGTGGATAAAGGAGCTGTGCGATGATAAACAAGGTGCAAGAAGAGCTGACGGATGCTCAGGTGGATAAAGGTGCTGTGCGATGATAAGCAAGGTGCAAGAAGAGCTGAAGGATGCTCAGGTGGATAAAGGAGCTGTGCGATGATAAGCAAGGTGCAAGAAGAGCTTCAGGATACTCAGGTTGGATGAAGAAGCTGTGCGATGATAAGCAAGGCACAAGAAGAGCTTCAGGATGCTCAGGTGGATGAAGGAGGTGCCCGATCATGAGCAACGTGCAAAAAGAGCTGCAGAATTTTTAGGTGCATGAAGGAGCTGTGCAATGATCAGCAAGGCACAAGAAGAGCTGAAGGATGCTCAGGTGGATAAAGGAGCTGTGTGATGATAAGCAAGGTCCAAGAAGAGCTGAAAGATGCTCAGGTGGATAAAGAAGCTGTGCGATGATAAGCAAGGTGCAAGAAGAGCTGAAGGATGCTCAGGTGGATAAAGGAGCTGTGAGATGATAAGCAAGGTGCAAGAAGAGCTTCAGGATGCTCAGGTGGATGAAGGAGGTGCCCGATCATGAGCAAGGTGCAAGAAGAGCTGCAGAAATTTTAGGTGCATGTAGGAGCTGCAGGGTGATTAGCGAGGTGCCAGAAGAACTGTAGGGTGCTCAGGTGGATGAAGGAGCTGCAGGATGATAAGCAAGGTGCAAGAAGAGCTTCAGGATACTCAGGTGGATGAAGGAGCTGTGCGATGATAAGCAAGGCACAAGAAGAGCTTCAGGATGCTCAGGTGGATGAAGGAGGTGCCCGGTCATGAGCAAGGTGCAAGAAGAGCTGCAGAATTTTTAGGTGCATGAAGGAGCTGTGCAATGATCAGCAAGGCACAAGAAGAGCTGCAGGATGCTCAGGTGAATGAAGGAGCTGTGCAAAGATAAGCAAGGTGCAAGAAGAGCTGAAGGATGCTCAGGTGAATGAAGGAGCTGTGCGATGATGAGCAAGGTGCAAGAAGAGCTGAAGGATGCTCAGGTGAATAAAGGAGCTGTGCGATGATGAGCAAGGTGCAAGAAGAGCTGAAGGATGCTCAGGTGAATGAAGGAGCTGTGCGATGATAAGCAAGGTGCAAGAAGAGCTGAAGGATGCTCAGGTGAATGAAGGAGCTGTGCGATGATAAGCAAGGTGCAAGAAGAGCTGAAGGAAGCTCAGGTGGATAAAGGAGCTGTGCGATGATAAGCAAGGTGCAAGAAGAGCTGAAGGATGCTCAGGTGGATAAAGGAGCTGTGCGATGATAAGCAAGGTGCAAGAAGAGCTGAAGGATGCTCAGGTGGATGAAGGAGCTGTGCGATGATAAGCAAGGTGCAAGAAGAGCTGAAGGATGCTCAGGTGAATGAAGGAGCTGTGCAATTATAAGCAAGGTGCAAGAAGAGCTGAAGGATGCTCAGGTGAATGAAGGAGCTGTGCGATGATGAGCAAGGTGCAAGAAGAGCTGAAGGATTGTTAGAAAGGGTAGACAGACCGGGAGGGTCGGCCGGGGTCAGGAGGAGAGGTCTCCAGGGAGAGCCGTCTCCAGCGATCGTACAGACAAGTAACTTCCCCCCCACAGACAGATACCACACACGGATAAGGTTCAGGGTTCTTTATAAGCACTTCTTAGGGTACGGTTGAATGGTACAAGGAGGTCTGGACTCAGGGGTCCCCTCGATTCAAGTCTCTCAAAGCAGCGTAAGGGGTAGCGGGACAGTCTGTCTACCAGTCAGGTAGTTTGGATGAGATGATGATTAGCTCACAATCCTCGAGCTTAGTTGGTACGGGCCGCGGCAGCGCCAGCAGGTCCCGGTGGAGATGGTCGGTACACGGTCCGCGGCAGCGCCAGCAGGTCCCAGTGGAGATGGTCGAGGTACGGTCCGCGGCAGCGCCAGCAGGTCCCGGTGAGGATGGTCGTTACAACGGGCCGCGGCAGCGCCAGCAGGTCCCGACGAGGATGTATGTTGTAGAAGGCCGCGGCAGCGCCAGCAGGCAGGACGATGGTTCACAAGAGCGGGCTACGGCAGCGCCAGTAGTCCGTCAAGGCTGAGTTCTCTCGGTGTCTCTCGACTCCAGGATACAACTGCCTTCCTGCTCCGGAGTTGCCCCAGTTATAGGGCAGCCGCCCTTTGATGTCCGGACCCTCGCACTTGGAGGTCGGAGGGCCCGGGATGAAGGTGTCCAGACACCCAGCAGGGGGTGGAGCCAGCGCCTGGGGGAGCTGGAGGCGATCGGCACCTGGCGGGGGAAGAGCTCTTGACACTTCGTCCTCCCATTGACCTGCCAAGTGGTCCGCTCACCTCCCGGGTGGATGGTGGTGCCGGGATGTCGGGGCCGGCCAGGCCCGGGGTTAGGGTCGGGGCTAGGCCACGCGGCCTCGTGGTGCAGGGCCCAAGATGGCGGCTTGAACCGGCCGGGGGAGCCGGTGGGGCTGGGCCCCGTGATGAGTAGAGGTCCGAGGGCAGAAGATCCGTCGTGAGACGGGGTACAGGTGTTTTTCGTGGGTTATGCCTGGTGGGCCGGAGCTCGGGCCCTGTCGTGCGGGGAGGGAGCAAGCCCTTCGTGTGGCCTGTCCAACATGATGCTCAGGTGAATAAAGGAGCTGTGCGATGATGAGCAAGGTGCAAGAAGAGCTGAAGGATGCTCAGGTGAATGAAGGAGCTGTGCGATGATAAGCAAGGTGCAAGAAGAGCTGAAGGATGCTCAGGTGAATGAAGGAGCTGTGCGATGATAAGCAAGGTGCAAGAAGAGCTGAAGGAAGCTCAGGTGGATAAAGGAGCTGTGCGATGATAAGCAAGGTGCAAGAAGAGCTGAAGGATGCTCAGGTGGATAAAGGAGCTGTGCGATGATAAGCAAGGTGCAAGAAGAGCTGAAGGATGCTCAGGTGAATGAAGGAGCTGTGCGATGAGAAGCAAGGTGCAAGAAGAGCTGAAGGATGCTCAGGTGAATGAAGGAGCTGTGCGATGATAAGCAAGGTGCAAGAAGAGCTGAAAGATGCTCAGGTGAATGAAGGAGCTGTGCGATGATAAGCAAGATGCAAGAAGAGCTGAAGGATGCTCAGGTGGATAAAGGAGCTGTGCGATGATAAGCAAGGTGCAAGAAGAGCTGAAGGATGCTCAGGTGAATGAAGGAGCTGTGCGATGATAGGCAAGGTGCAAGAAGAGCTGAAGGATGCTCAGGTGAATGAATGAGCAGTGCGATGAGAAGCAAGGTGCAAGAGGAGCTGAAGGATGCTCAGGTGAATGAAGGATCTGTGCGATGCTAGGCAAGGTGCAAGAAGAGCTGAAGGATGCTCAGGTGAATAAAGGAGCTGTACGATGATAAGCAAGGTGCAAGAAGAGCTGAAGGATGCTCAGGTGGATAAAGGAGCTGTGCGATGATAAGCAAGGTGCAAGAAGAGCTGAAGGATGCTCAGGTAAATGAAGGAGCTGTGCGATGATAAGCAAGGTGCAAGAAGAGCTGAAGGATGCTAAGGTGAATGAATGAGCAGTGCGATGATAAGCAAGGTGCAAGAAGAGCTGAAGGATGCTCAGATGAATAAAGGACTGTGCGATGATAAGCAAGGTGCAAGAAGAGCTGACGGATGCTCAGGTGAATGAAGGAGCTGTGCGATGATAAGCAAGGTGCAAGAAGAGCTGAAGGATGCTCAGGTGAATGAAGGAGCTGTGCGATGATAAGCAAGGTGCAAGAAGAGCTGAAGGATGCTCAGGTGAATAAAGGAGCTGTGCGATGATAAGCAAGGTGCAAGAAGAGCTGAAGGACGCTAAGATGAATAAAGGAGCTGTGCAATGATAAGCAAGGTGCAAGAAGAGCTGAAGCATGCTCAGGCCAATGAAGGAGCTGTGCGATGATAAGCAAGGTGCAAGAAGAGCTGAAGGATGCTCAGGTGAATGAAGGAGCTGTGCGATAATAGGAAAGGTGCAAGAAGAGCTGAAGGATGTTCAGGTGAATGAAGGAGCTGTACGATGATAAGCAAGGTGCAAGAAGAGCTGAAGGATGCTCAGAGTTGAACGATGCTTAGGTGGATAAAGGAGCTGTGCGATGATAAACAAGGTGCAAGAAGAGCTGAAGGATGCTCAAGTGGATAAAGGAGCTGTGCGATGATAAACAAGGTGCAAGAAGAGCTGACGGATGCTCAGGTGGATAAAGGTGCTGTGCGATGATAAGCAAGGTGCAAGAAGAGCTGAAGGATGCTCAGGTGGATAAAGGAGCTGTGCGATGATAAGCAAGGTGCAAGAAGAGCTTCAGGATACTCAGGTTGGATGAAGGAGCTGTGCGATGATAAGCAAGGCACAAGAAGAGCTTCAGGATGCTCAGGTGGATGAAGGAGGTGCCCGATCATGAGCAACGTGCAAAAAGAGCTGCAGAATTTTTAGGTGCATGAAGGAGCTGTGCAATGATCAGCAAGGCACAAGAAGAGCTGAAGGATGCTCAGGTGGATAAAGGAGCTGTGTGATGATAAGCAAGGTCCAAGAAGAGCTGAAAGATGCTCAGGTGGATAAAGAAGCTGTGCGATGATAAGCAAGGTGCAAGAAGAGCTGAAGGATGCTCAGGTGGATAAAGGAGCTGTGAGATGATAAGCAAGGTGCAAGAAGAGCTTCAGGATGCTCAGGTGGATGAAGGAGGTGCCCGATCATGAGCAAGGTGCAAGAAGAGCTGCAGAAATTTTAGGTGCATGTAGGAGCTGCAGGGTGATTAGCGAGGTGCCAGAAGAACTGTAGGGTGCTCAGGTGGATGAAGGAGCTGCAGGATGATAAGCAAGGTGCAAGAAGAGCTTCAGGATACTCAGGTGGATGAAGGAGCTGTGCGATGATAAGCAAGCCACAAGAAGAGCTTCAGGATGCTCAGGTGGATGAAGGAAGTGCCCGATCATGAGCATGGTGCAAGAAGAGCTGCACAATTTTTAGGTGCATGAAGGAGCTGTGCAATGATCAGCAAGGCACAAGAAGAACTGCAGGATGCTCAGGTGAATAAAGGAGCTGTGCGATGATAAGCAAGGTACAAGAAGAGCTGAAGGATGCTCACGTGAATAAAGGAGCTGTGCGATAATAAGCAAGGTGCAAGAAGAGCGGAAGGATGCTCAGGTGAATAAAGAAGCTGTGCGATGATAAGCAAGGTGCAAGAAGAGCTGAAGGATGCTCAGGTGAATAAAGGAGCTGTGCGATGATAAGCAAGGTGCAAGAAGAGCTGAAGGATGCTCAGGTGGATAAAGGAGCTGTGCGATGATAAGCAAGGTGCAAGAAGAGCTGAAGGATGCTCAGGTGGATAAAGGAGCTGTGCGATGATAAGCAAGGTGCAAGAAGAGCTGAAGGATGCTCAGGTGAATGAATGAGCAGTGCGATGATAAGAAAGGTGCAAGACGAGCTGAAGGATGCTCAGGTGGACGAAGGAGCTGTGCGATGATAAGCAAGGTGCAAGAAGAGCCGAAGGATGCTCAGGTGAATGAAGGAGCTGTGCGATGATAAGCAAGGTGCAAGAAGAGCCGAAGGATGCTCAGGTGAATGAAGGAGCTGTGCGATGATAAGCAAGGTGCAAGAAGAGCCGAAGGATGCTCAGGTGGACGAAGGAGGTGTGCGATGATAAGCAAGGTGCAAGAAGAGCCGAAGGATGCTCAGGTGGACGAAGGAGGTGTGCGATGATAAGCAAGGTGCAAGAAGAGCCGAAGGATGCTCAGGTGGACGAAGGAGCTGTGCGATGATAAGCAAGGTGGAAGAAGAGCCGAAGGATGCTCAGGTGGACGAAGGAGCTGTGCGATGATAAGCAAGGTACAAGAAGAGCCGAAGGATGCTCAGGTGGACGAAGGAGCTGTGCGATGATAAGCAAGGTGCAAGAAGAGCCGAAGGATGCTCAGGTGGACGAAGGAGCTGTGCGATGATAAGCAAGGTGCAAGAAGAGCCGAAGGATGCTCAGGTGGACAAAGGAGCCGTGCGATGATGAGCAAGGTGCAAGAAGAGCTGAAGGATGCTCAGGTGAATAAAGGAGCCGTGCGATGATAAGCAAGGTGCAAGAAGAGCTGAAGGATGCTCAGGTGAATGAAGGAGCTGTGCGATGATCAGCAAGGTGCAAGAAGAGCTGAAGGATGCTCAGGTGAATGAAGGAGCTGTGCGATGATAAGCAAGGTGCAAGAAGAGCTGAAGGATGCTCAGGTGGAGGAAGGAGCTGTGCGATGATAAGCAAGGTGCAAGAAGAGCTGAAGGATGTTCAGGTGAATGAAGGAGCTGTGCGATGATAAGCAAGGTGCAAGAAGAGCTGAAGGATGCTCAGGTGAATGAAGGAGCTGTGCGATGATAAGCAAGGTGCAAACAGAGCTGAAGGATGCTCAGGTGAATGAAGGAGCTGTGCGATGATAAGCAAGGTGCAAGAAGAGCTGAAGGATGCTCAGGTGAATGAAGGAGCTGTGCGATGATAAGCAAGGTGCAAGAAGAGCTGAAGGAAGCTCAGGTGGATGAAGGAGCTGTGCGATGATAAGCAAGGTGCAAGAAGAGCCGAAGGATGCTCAGGTGGATGAAGGAGCTGTGCGATGATAAGCAAGGTGCAAGAAGAGCTGAAGGATGCTCAGGTGAATGAAGGAGCTGTGCGATGATAAGCAAGGTGCAAGAAGAGCTGAAGGATGCTCAGGTGGATGAAGGAGCTGTGCGATGATAAGAAAGGTGCAAGAAGAGCTGAAGGATGCTCAGGTGGATGAAGGAGCTGTGCGATGATAAGCAAGGTGCAAGAAGAGCTGAAGGATGCTCAGGTGAATGAAGGAGCTGTGCGATGATAAGCAAAGTGCAAAAAGAGCTTAAGGATGCTCAGGTGAATGAAGGAGCTGTGCGATGATAAGCAAGGTGCAAGAAGAGCTGAAGGATGCTCAGAGTTGAAGGATGCTCAGGTGGATAAAGGAGCTGTGCGATGATAAGCAAGGTGCAAGAAGAGCTAAAGGATGCTCGGGTGGATAAAGGAGCTGTGCGATGATAAACAAGCTGCAAGAAGAGCTGAAGGATGCTCAGGTGGATAAAGGAGCTGTGCGATGATAAGCAAGGTGCAAGAAGAGCTGAAGGATGCTCAGGTGGATAAAGGAGCTGTGCGATGATAAGCAAGGTCCAAGAAGAGCTGAAGAGCTGAAGGATGCTCAGATGAGCTGTGCGATGATAAGCAAGGTCCAAGAAGAGCTGAAAGATGCTCAGATGAATAAAGGAGCTGCAGGGTGATTAGCGAGGTGCCAGATGAACTGTAGGGTGCTCAGGTGAATGAAGGAGCTGCAGGATGATAAGCAAGGTGCAAGAAGAGTGTTAGAAAGGGGTAGACAGACCTGGAGGGTCGGCCGGGGTCAGGAGGAGAGGTCTCCGGGGAGAGCCTTCTCCAGCGATCGTACAGACAAGTAACTTCCCCCCCACAGACAAATACCACACACGGATAAGGTTCAGGGTTCTTTATAAGCACTTCTTAGGGTACGCTTGACTGGTACAAGGAGGTCTGGACTCAGGGGTCCCCTCGATTCAAGGCTCTCAAAGCAGGGTAAGGGGTAGCGGGACAGTCTGTCTACCAGTCAGGTAGTTTGGATGAGATGATGATTAGCTCACAATCCTCGAGCTTGGTTGGTACGGGCCGCGGCAGCGCCAGCAGGTCCCGGAAAGATGGTCGATGGACGGTCCGCGGCAGCGCCAGCAGGTCCCGGTGAGGATGGTCGTTACAACGGGCCGCGGCAGCGCCAGCAGGTCCCGACGAGGGTGGTCGTTACAGCGGGCCGCGGCAGCGCCAGCAGGTCCCGACGAGGGTGGTCGTTACAACGGGCCGCGGCAGCGCCAGCAGGTCCCGACGAGGATGGATGTTGTAGAAGGCCGCGGCAGCGCCAGCAGGCAGGATGATGGTTCACAAGAGCGGGCTACGGCAGCGCCAGTAGTCCGTCAAGGCTGAGTTCTCTCGGTGTCTCTCGACTCCAGGATACAACTGCCTTCCTGCTCCGGAGTTGTCCCAGTTATAGGGCAGGCGCCCTTTGATGTCTGGACCCTCGCACTTGGAGGTCGGAGGGCCCGGGATGAAGGTGTCCAGACACCCAGCAGGGGGTGGAGCCAGCGCCTGGGGGAGCTGGAGGCGATCGGCACCTGGCGGGGGAAGAGCTCTTGACACTTCGTTCTCCCATTGACCTGCCAAGTGGTCCGCTCACCTCCCGGGTGGACGGTGGTGCCGGGATGTCGGGGCCGGCCAGGCCCGGGGTTAGGGTCGGGGCGAGGCCACGCGGCCTCGTGGTGCAGGGCCCAAGATGGCGGCTTGAACCGACCGGGGGAGGCGGTGGGGCTGGGCCCCGTGAGGAGTAGAGGTCCGAGGGCAGAAGATCCGTCGTGAGACGGGGTACCGGTGCTTTTCGTGGGTTATGCCTGGTGGGCCGGAGCTCGGGCCCTGTCGTGCGGGGAGGGAGCAAGCCCTTCGTGTGGCCTGTCCAACATGCGTCCCCCCCAGCTGAAGGCGGGGAGAGTCACCCATCTCCTTGGGGACTCTCTTCGTCGAGGCGGAAAAAGCGGGACAGGCCGTCCGCGTTGGCGTGGTCTTGGCCTGGTCGGTGCTCCACAGTGAAGTCCATTCCCTGCAGGGAAATGGACCAGCGCAAGAGTTTTGGGTTCTCCCCCCGCATCTGCATCAGCCACTGCAGGGGTCGATGGTCGGTTTGTACCCGGAAATGGGTACCGAAGAGATAGGGCCGGAGCTTTTTGAGGGCCCACACCACTGCGAAGGCCTCCCTCTCGATGGTGCTCCAGCGCTGTTCTCGGGCCAGGAGACGTCGACTGATGAAGGCCACCGGCTGGTCATGACCTTCGGGGTTTAATTGAGAAAGGACGGCTCCGATGCCGTGGTCGGAGGCGTCGGTCTGTACCACGAATTCCCGACTGTAATCGGGGGCCTGGAGCACAGGGGCGGTGCACAGGGCGGCCTTCAGCTTCTCGAAGGCCGCTTGACAATCGGGGGTCCAATTAATCCGCTTCGGTTGGTTCTTGGACGTGAGACCCGTGAGGGGCCCCACGATGCTGCCGTAGTCCTTCACGAACCGCCGGTAGTAGCCGGTGAGCCCCAAGAAGGCTCGGACCTCGGTCTGGGTGACGGGGGGCTGCCAGGACTGGATGGCAGCAATCTTAAGTTGTAGCGGGGCCACCAGCCCGCTTCCCACTTGGTGCCCAAGGTAGGTCACAGACCCTTGGCCAATTTGGCACTTGCCGGCCTTAATTGTGAGGCCGGCCCGCTGGAGGGCCTGTAGGACCTCTTGGAGGTGACGGAGGTGGTCGGGCCAGTGGCGGCTGTATACAGCGATATCGTCCAGGTAGGCAGCGCTGAACTCTTCGAGCCCCGCCAAGACCTGGTTCACGAGGCGTTGAAACGTGGCGGGGGCATTCTTCATGCCGAAGGGCATGACCTTGAATTGGTAGTGGCCATCGGGGGTAGAGAAGGCTGACCGTTCCTGAGCCCTGGGTGTGAGGCCGATCTGCCAGTAGCCCGCTGTTAGGTCGAAGATACTGAGGTAGCGGGCGGCCCCCAGCCGGTCGATCAGCTCGTCTGCTCGGGGGATCGGGTGAGCGTCGGTCCGGGTGACAGCGTTCAAGCCCCGGTAGTCGACGCAGAATCTCAGTTCAGGTGCGGTGCCGGGGGCAGCGGCTTTGGGGACCAATACAACCGGACTGGCCCAGGGACTGTCCGAGGGCTCGATGACCCCGATTGTAAGCATCTTGGCCACCTCCTCCTGTATGCAGGCCCGTACCCGATCCGGTACGCGGTAGGCCCGGTGTCGGACAGGGGGACTGTCCCCGGTGTCCACGTCGTGCAAACACCAAGGGGTGACCCCGGGGGTGAGGGAGAACAGGGTAGCAAACTGCAGCAGGAGGTTCCGGCAGCCCTGGCGTTGCTCCGAAGTGAGGGCGTCAGAGAGCCGGACCCCGTCCACGGAGCCGTCATTCTCCTGAGTCTTCAGAAGATCCGGGAGGGGTTCGGAGTCCTCCTCTGCCCCACTGTCCGTAGCCATCAGGAGGCTGAGTTCTGAGCGCACAAAGTGTGGTTTGAGTCGGTTGGTGTGGAGGACCCGAAGGGGGTTCCGGGAGGTCCCCAGGTCGATGAGGTAAGTGACGGGGCTTTTGCGCTCGACCACTTTGAAGGGCCCCGTCCACTTATCTTGCAAGGCACATGGTTCGGTGGGGGACATCACCCATACTTGTTGTCCAGGCTCGAACTCAACGGAGGAGGCATTGTGATCATACCACTTCTTCATGTCCTCCTGGCTGGCCTCGAGGTTCGCCTTGGCCATCTCTCTGAAGCGCCGGGTCTGGTTGCGTAGGGCCAGGATGTATCTGAAGACGTCTGGAGGGGTCTTTAGGGGGGCCATCTCCCAACCTTCTTTTACTAGGCTGAGGGGCCCTCGCACAGGGTGCCCGTACAGGAGTTCGAAAGGGCTAAAACCGAGGGACTTCTGGGGAACTTCTCGGTAAGCGAAGAGGAGGCACGGGAGTAGTACATCCCACTGGCGACGGAGGGGCTCTTCCAATCCCCCAATCATCCCCTTGAGGGTGCGGTTGAAACGCTCCACTAGTCCGTTCCCTTGGGGGTGATAGGGGGTCGTGAATCTGTAGGTGACCCCGCATTGTTGCCAGAGGGACTTCATGTATTTGGATATAAAGTTCGTGCCTCGGTCGCTGACGACTTCTCGGGGGAAGCCTACCCGGGAGAAGATCCCCATTAGGGCCCGGCCAACCACCGGAGCTGTCACGGTCCGTAGGGGCACCGCCTCGGGGTAGCGGGTGGCATGGTCCACCAGTACTAAGATGAACCTGTGTCCTTGTGCCGTGCGGGGGTCCAGAGGCCCCACGATGTCTATCCCCACCCTGTCGAACGGGGTGGTGACCACAGGGAAGGGTTGCAGAGGGGCTTTCAGCTTCCGACCACTCTTCCCGCTGGCTTGGCATGTGGGGCAAGATCGGCAGTGGTTCAGGACGTCGTTCCGCATTTTCGGCCAGAAAAAGTGGGTCACTAGGCGGCTGTACGTTTTATCCTGGCCCAGGTGTCCAGCCAGGGGGACATCGTGGGCCAGGTTGAGCAGAAAGTCTCTGAAGCGGAGAGGTACCACCAGTACTCGACCGGCCCCCAGCTCGGCGATTCTTTGCTCGCTGTAGAGCAGGTCGTTATCCCAGTAGACCCAGTGAGTTCCGGTGGAGTCCCCTGTGTTCTGGGCGCTGGCTTGTTGGCGGAGTCCCTCGAGGGAGGGACAGGTCTTTTGTTCCTGGCGGAACTGTTCTTGGGTGGGCCCCCCTTCCTGACGCCACTGAGCCAGGTCAGGAAGGTCCTGGGGTTGCGCGTCCCCTTCGGTCGTCGAGTCTGGGAGGCTGGCCTCGTCGTTGTCTTCTACTGGGGCGACTGGGGGCGGGGGTGCTGGCCATTCTGGTTCTTCTGATCGAGGGACGGCACGGGCGGCCATGGACCGGGTGGTTATGCAGGCCCAGTCCGGGAGGCCCAGCATCCCCAGGTGCTCTCTTCTCTCAACGGTGGCCCACGGGGAACTCTCGAGGTCATTCCCCAGGAGGCAGTCCACGGGGGCATCGTCCCGGACCGTCACCTTCAACAGGCCGGAGACCCCTCCCCATTCGAATGGGACGCAGGCCATTTGACACATACTTTCAGAGTTGTCTGCCGAGCGGACGGGGCAGAGAATGTTCGGCAGGATCTGCTCGGGCTTCACCAGGTGACAGCGGACGGCCGTCACACTGGCGCCTGTGTCACGCAAGGCCTCGGCTCGTTGTCCATTAATGGTCACCCACTGACCGTATTTCCTGGTGTTAGCGGGTAGGGGAGCTCGCGGGACCATGTCTCTTCCCCCTAAGCACGCCAGGACCATGGCGGCCGGTTCCCACTCTTGCTGGGCCGGCTCATACTCCTCTGGTTCTTCCAATGATCGCTCTTCCCCCAGGGCGGCGGCAGCTACCTGGCGGGGCTTGGGTGTTTGGTTCTGCGGGCAGCTCGGGTCATTGGCGTAGTGGCCGACTCGCTGGCATCGGTGGCACGTGACGTTGGCTCGGACCCCAGGGCGCCAAGGGGGGTTGCCCCGACCGGCCGGGGCCGGGGTGCTGGCCACGGGTGTTGCGGGCAAGGCGTCTCTCCCTCGCCCCTGGGCCCCTCCTCCTCCCCGAGGACGGTGCTGGCCTTGGTTGTTTCTGTTCTGTTCGTGTGGCCCCCTCCGGCCCACTCGGGTGCTTTCCCATCGGTCAGCTTCGGCGGCGAGCTGCCGGGGGTCAGTCAGCTTACTGTCGAGGAGGTGCTGCCTGAGCTCGACGAAACAGTTGTTTGACAGGTGCTCCCATACCATCAGGTTAAAGAGTTGTTCGTAGGTGGTGACCTGGCTCCCCTTTAACCAACCCTCGAAGGCACGGCTGAAATAGTTCACGTATTCTACCCAAGTTGTACCTGGGATCCGGGTGCAATCTCTGAACCTCTGGCGGTACATCTCGGGTATGAGGCTGTAGCGGGTGAGGAGGGCAGCCTTCATGTGGTCGTAGGACGACATTTGGTGATCTGGGAGCTGTAGTAGGGCATCGCGACCCTCGTTGATAAACCTCCCCCAAAGTCCGGCTCCCCAATCACTCCGGTCGATCCGGTGGGAGGTCATGGCGATCTCGTAGGCTTTAAACCACTGTTGTATGTCGTCTTCTCGGACATACTCGCGGACAACATCCTTGGGGATGTGGACTTTTTTCTCGATTGGCCCCGGGGTGTGTGGTCGCTCAGGCACCCCCAGTTCTTTATTCTGTTTCCGAAGTTCTATTTCCGCCAGTTTGCGCTCGTGCTCGAGCGTTATTTTTTTCTCCTCAAGCTCTCTCTGTCTCTGCTTCTCTTCTCGTTCATCTCGGAGCCGCATGTGCTCGAGGTTGAGTTTCTGTTCAGCTAACTTGAGTTCCCCATCCATCTTGAGTCGTGCCATTTCCAACTCGTGCAATCTGGTTCTTTCTCTTTCTCGGATCTCCTCCTGCGGGAGGCCCGTTCCCCGCTCCTCGGGAGCCGTGGCGTTCTCCTCTGGTGTGATGCTGCTTTGGTCGGAGGGTCCGGCGACCCCAGTTTCTGTCCACGACTCCAGGGCGTGTTTTAGATCTTCTTTGGTACTCAGGCCGGTGGTAGCAATGCCAAGTTCTATGCAGAATTGTCTCAGTTCGCGGTGGTTGTATTCTTCTATTTTATCCATTTGGAATTTCTCGGTGGAGTTGCTCTCTTTGGCTGACATCGTGTTTTTGTCGTGGGGTGAGCTACTCTCTGTACGATTACGCGTTGATTCGGATCGCGCCGCTGGCCACCAATGTTAGAAAGGGGTAGACGGACCGGGAGGGTCGGCCGGGGTCAGGAGGAGAGGTCTCCGGGGAGAGCCGTCTCCAGCGATCGTACAGACAAGTAACTTCCCCCCCACAGACAAATACCACACACGGATAAGGTTCAGGGTTCTTTATAAGCACTTCTTAGGGTACGCTTGACTGGTACAAGGAGGTCTGGACTCAGGGGTCCCCTCGATTCAAGGCTCTCAAAGCAGGGTAAGGGGTAGCGGGACAGTCTGTCTACCAGTCAGGTAGTTTGGATGAGATGATGATTAGCTCACAATCCTCGAGCTTGGTTGGTACGGGCCGCGGCAGCGCCAGCAGGTCCCGGAAAGATGGTCGATGGACGGTCCGCGGCAGCGCCAGCAGGTCCTGGTGAGGATGGTCGTTACAACGGGCCGCGGCAGCGCCAGCAGGTCCCGGCGAGGGTGGTCGTTACAGCGGGCCGCGGCAGCGCCAGCAGGTCCCGACGAGGGTGGTCGTTACAACGGGCCGCGGCAGCGCCAGCAGGTCCCGACGAGGATGGATGTTGTAGAAGGCCGCGGCAGCGCCAGCAGGCAGGATGATGGTTCACAAGAGCGGGCTACGGCAGCGCCAGTAGTCCGTCAAGGCTGAGTTCTCTCGGTGTCTCTCGACTCCAGGATACAACTGCCTTCCTGCTCCGGAGTTGTCCCAGTTATAGGGCAGGCGCCCTTTGATGTCCGGACCCTCGCACTTGGAGGTCGGAGGGCCCGGGATGAAGGTGTCCAGACACCCAGCAGGGGGTGGAGCCAGCGCCTGGGGGAGCTGGAGGCGATCGGCACCTGGCGGGGGAAGAGCTCTTGACACTTCGTTCTCCCATTGACCTGCCAAGTGGTCCGCTCACCTCCCGGGTGGACGGTGGTGCCGGGATGTCGGGGCCGGCCAGGCCCGGGGTTAGGGTCGGGGCGAGGCCACGCGGCCTCGTGGTGCAGGGCCCAAGATGGCGGCTTGAACCGGCCGGGGGAGCCGGTGGGGCTGGGCCCCGTGAGGAGTAGAGGTCCGAGGGCAGAAGATCCGTCGTGAGACGGGGTACCGGTGCTTTTCGTGGGTTATGCCTGGTGGGCCGGAGCTCGGGCCCTGTCGTGCGGGGAGGGAGCAAGCCCTTCGTGTGGCCTGTCCAACAAAGAGCTTCAGGATACTCAGGTGGATGAAGGAGCTGTGCGATGATAAGCAAGGCACAAGAAGAGCTTCAGGATGCTCAGGTGGATGAAGGAGGTGCCCGATCATGAGAAAGGTGCAAGAAGAGCTGCAGAATTTTTAGGTGCATGAAGGAGCTGTGCAATGATCAGCAAGGCACAGGAAGAGCTGCAGGATGCTCAGGTGAATAAAGGAGCTGTGCGATGATAAGCAAGGTGCAAGAAGAGCTGAAGGATGCTCAGGTGAATAAAGGAGCTGTGCGATGATAAGCAAGGTGCAAGAAGAGCTGAAGGATGCTCAGGTGGATGAAGGAGCTGTGCGATGATAAGCAAGGTGCAAGTAGAGCTGAAGGATGCTCAGGTGAATGAAGGAGCGGTGCGATGATAAGCAAGGTGCAAGAAGAGCTGAAGGATGCTCAGGTGAATGAAGGAGCTGTGCGATGATAAGCAAGGTGCAAGAAGAGCTGAAGGATGCTCAGGTGAATGAAGGAGCTGTGCGATGATATGCAAGGTGCAAGAAGAGCTGAAGGATGCTCAGGTGAATAAAGGAGCTGTGTGATGATAAGCAAGGTGCAAGAAGAGCTGAAGGATGCTCAGGTGGATGAAGGAGCTGTGCGATGATAAGCAAGGTGCAAGTAGAGCTGAAGGATGCTCAGGTGAATGAAGGAGCGGTGCGATGATAAGCAAGGTGCAAGAAGAGCTGAAGGATGCTCAGGTGAATGAAGGAGCTGTGCGATGATAAGTAAGGTGCAAGAAGAGCTGAAGGATGCTCAGGTGAATGAAGGAGCTGTGCGATGATATGCAAGGTGCAAGAAGAGCTGAAGGATGCTCAGGTGAATAAAGGAGCTGTGCGATCGTAAGCAAGGTGCAAGAAGAGCTGAAGGATGCTCAGGTGAATGAAGGAGCTGTGCGATGATAAGCAAGGTGCAAGAAGAGCTGAAAGATGCTCAGGTGAATGAAGGAGCTGTGCGATGATATGCAAGGTGCAAGAAGAGCTGAAGGATGCTCAGGTGGATAAAGGAGCTGTGCGATGATAAGCAAGGTGCAAGAAGAGCTGAAGGATGCTCAGGTGAATGAAGGAGCTGTGCGATGATAAGCAAGGTGCAAGAAGAGCTGAAGGATGCTCAGGTGAATGAATGAGCAGTGCGATGATAAGCAAGGTGCAAAAAGAGCTGAAGGATGCTCAGGTGAATGAAGGATCTGTGCGATGCTAAGCAAGGTGCAAGAAGAGCTGAAGGATGCTCAGGTGGATAAAGGAGCTGTGCGATGCTAAGCAAGGTGCAAGAAGAGCTGAAGGATGCTCAGGTGGATAAAGGAGCTGTGCGATGATAAGCAAGGTGCAAGAAGAGCTGAAGGATGCTCAGGTGAATGAAGGAGCTGTGCGATGATAAGCAAGGTGCAAGAAGAGCTGAAGGATGCTCAGGTGGATAAAGGAGCTGTGCGATGATAAGCAAGGTGCAAGAAGAGCTGAAGGATGCTCAGGTGAATGAAGGAGCTGTGCGATGATAAGCAAGGTGCAAGAAGAGCTGAAGGATGCTCAGGTGAATGAATGAACAGTGCGATGATAAGAAAGGTGCAAGAAGAGCTGAAGGATGCTCAGGTGAATGAAGGAGCTGTGCGATGATAAGCAAGGTGCAAGAAGAGCTGAAGGATGCTCAGATGAATGAAGGAGCTGTGCAATGATAAGCCAGGTGCAAGAAGAGCTGAAGGATGCTCAGGTGAATGAAGGAGCTGTGCGATGATAAGCAAGGTGCAGGAAGAACTGAAGGATGCTCAGGTGAATGAAGGAGCTGTGCGATGATAAGCAAGGTGCAAGAAGAGCTGAAGGATGCTCAGGTGAATGAAGGAGCTGTGCGATGATAAGCAAGGTGCAAGAAGAGCTGAAGGATGCTCAGGTGAAGAAAGGAGCTGTGCGATGATAAGCAAGGTGCAAGAAGAGCTGAAGCATGCTCAGGCCAATGAAGGAGCTGTGTGATGATATGCAAGGTGCAAGAAGAGCTGAAGGATGCTCAGGTGAATGAAGGAGCTGTGCGATGATAAGCAAGGTGCAAGAAGAGCTGAAGGATGTTCAGGTGAATGAAGGAGCTGTGCGATGATAAGCAAGGTGCAAGAAGAGCTGATGGATGCTCAGGTGGATAAAGGAGCTGTGCGATGATAAGCAAGGTGCAAGAAGAGCTGAAGGATGCTCAGGTGGATAAAGGAGCTGTGCGATAATAAGCAAGGTGCAAGAAGAGCTTCAGGATACTCAGGTGGATGAAGGAGCTGTGCGATGATAAGCAAGGCACAAGAAGAGCTTCAGGATGCTCAGGTGGATGAAGGAGGTGCCTGATCATGAGCAAGGTGCAAAAAGAGCTGCAGAATTTTTAGGTGCATGAAGGAGCTGTGCAATGATCAGCAAGGCACAAGAAGAGCTGAAGGATGCTCAGGCGGATAAAGGAGCTGTGCGATGATAAGCAAGGTCCAAGAAGAGCTGAAGGATGCTCAGGTGGATTAAGGAGCTGTGCGATGATAAGCAAGGTGCAAGAAGAGCTGAAGGATGCTCAGGTGGATAAAGGAGCTGTGCGATGATAAGCAAGGTGCAAGAAGAGCCGAAGGATGCTCAGGTGGACGAAGGAGCTGTGCGATGATAAGCAAGGTGCAAGAAGAGCCGAAGGATGCTCAGGTGAATGAAGGAGCTGTGCCATGATAAGCAAGGTGCAAGAAGAGCCGAAGGATGCTCAGGTGGATGAAGGAGCTGTCCGATGATAAGCAAGGTGCAAGAAGAGCTGAAGGATGCTCAGGTGAATGAAGGAGCTGTGCGATGATAAGCAAGGTGCAAGAAGAGCTGAAGGATGCTCAGGTGGATGAAGGAGCTGTGCGATGATAAGCAAGGTGCAAGAAGAGCTGAAGGATGCTCAGGTGGATGAAGGAGCTTTGCGATGATAAGCAAGGTGCAAGAAGAGCTGAAGGATGCTCAGGTGAATGAAGGAGCTGTGCGATGTTAAGCAAGGTGCAAGAAGAGCTGAAGGATGCTCAGGTGAATGAAGGAGCTGTGCGATGATAAGCAAGGTGCAAGAAGAGCTGAAGGATGCTCAGAGTTGAAGGATGCTCAGGTGGATAAAGGAGCTGTGCGATGATAAGCAAGGTGCAAGAAGAGCTGAAGGATGCTCAGGTGGATAAAGGAACTGTGCGATGATAAACAAGGTGCAAGAAGAGATGAAGGATGCTCAGGTGGATAAAGGAGCTGTGCGATGATAAGCAAGGTGCAAGAAGAGCTGAAGGATGCTCAGGTGGATAAAGGAGCTGTGCGATGATAAGCTTTGCAAGAAGAGCTGAAGAGCTGAAGGATGCTCAGATGAGCTGTGCGATGATAAGCAAGTTCCAAGAAGAGCTGAAAGATGCTCAGATGAATAAAGGAGCTGCAGGGTGATTAGCGAGGTGCCAGAAGAACTGTAGGGTGCTCAGGTGAATGAAGGAGCTGCAGGATGATAAGGGGGTGCAAGAAGAGCTTCAGGATACTCAGGTGGATGAAGGAGCTGTGCGATGATAAGCAAGGCACAAGAAGAGCTTCAGGATGCTCAGGTGGATGAAGGAGGTGCCCGATCATGGGCAAGGTGCAAGAAGAGCTGCAGAATTTTTAGGTGCATGAAGGAGCTGTGCAATGATCAGCAAGGCACAAGAAGAGCTGCAGGATGCTCAGGTGAATAAAGGAGCTGTGCGATGATAAGCAAGGTGCAAGAAGAGCTGAAGGATGCTCAGGTGAATAAAGGAGCTGTGCGATGATAAGCAAGGTGCAAGAAGAGCTGAAGGATGCTCAGGTGGTTAAAGGAGCTGTGCGATGATAAGCAAGGTGCAAAAAGAGTTGAAGGATGCTCAGGTGGATAAAGGAGCTGTGCGATGATAAGCAAGGTGCAAGAAGACCTGAAGGATGCTCAGTGTTGGACAGGCCACACAGAGGGCTTGCTCCCTCCCCGCACGACAGGGCCCAAGCTCCGGCCCACCAGGCATACCCCACGAAAAGCACCTGTACCCCGTCTCCCGACGGATCTTCTGCCCTCGGACCTCTACTCATCACGGGGGCCAGCCCCAGCGGCTTCCCCGGCCGGGTCAAGCCGCCATCTTGGGCCCTGCACCACGAGGCCGCGTGGCCTCACCCCGACCCTAACCCCGGGCCTGGCCGGCCCCGACATCCCGGCACCACCATCCACCCAGGAGGTGAGCGGACCACTTGGCAGGTCAATGGGAGAACGAAGTGTCAAGGGCTCTCCCCCGCCAGGTGCCGATCGCCTCCAGCTCCCCCAGGCACTGGCTCCACCCCCTGCTGGGTGTCTGGACACCTTCATCCCGGACCCTCCGACCTCCAAGTGCGAGGGTCCGGACATCAAAGGGCACCAGCCCTATAACTGGGGCAGCTCCGGAGCAGGAAGGCAGTTGTATCCTGGAGTCGAGAGACACCGAGAGAACTCAGCCTTGACGGACTACTGGCGCTGCCGTAGCCCGCTCTTGTGAACCATCGTCCTGCCTGCTGGCGCTGCCGCGGCCTTCTGCAACCTCCATCCTCGTCGGGACCTGCTGGCGCTGCCGCGGCCCGTTGTAACGACCATCCTCGTCGGGACCTGCTGGCGCTGCCGCGGCCCGTTGTAAAGACCATCCTCGTCGGGACCTGCTGGCGCTGCCGCGGCCCGTTGTAACGACCATCCTCGTCGGGACCTGCTGGCGCTGCCGCGGCCCGTACATCGACCATCTTTCCGGGACCTGCTGGCGCTGCCGCGGACCGTGTACCGACCATCTCAACCGGGACCTGCTGGCGCTGCCGCGGCCCGTACCACCTAAGCCACCAAGCTCGAGGATTGTGAGCTAGTCATCATCTCACCCGAACTACCTGACTGGTAGACAGACTGTCCCGCTACCCCTTACCTTGCTTTGAGAGAGTTGAATCGAGGGGACCCCTGAGTCCAGACCTCCTTGTACCATTCAACCGTACCTTAAGAAGTGCTTATAAAGAACACTGAACCTTATCCGTGTGTGGTATCTGTCTGTGGGGGGGAAGTTACTTGTCTGTACGATCGTTGGAGACGGCTCTCCCCGGAGACCTCTCCTCCTGTCCCCGGCCGACCCTCCCGGTCCATCTACCCTTTCTAACATTGGTGGCCAGCGGCGCGATCCGAATCAACGCGTAATCGTACAGAGAGTAGCTCACCCCACGACAAAAACACGATGTCAGCCAAAGATAGCAGCTCCACCGAGAATTTCCAAATGGATAAATTAGAAGAATACAACCACCGCGAACTGAGACAATTCTGCATAGAACTTGGCATTGCTACCACCGGCCTGAGTACCAAGGATGATCTAAAGCACGCCCTAGAGTCGTGGACAGAAACTGGGGTCGCCGGACCCTCCGACCAAAGCAGCATCACACCAGAGGGGAACGCCACGGCTCCCGAGGAGCGGGGAACGGGCCTCTCGCAGGAGGAGATCCGAGAAAGAGAAAGAACCCGATTGCACGAGTTGGAAATGGCACGACTCAAGATGGATGGGGAACTCAAGTTAGCGGAACAGAAACTCAACCTCGAGCATATGCGGCTCCGAGATGAACGAGAAGAGAAGCAGAGACAGAGAGAGCTGGAGGAGAAAAAAATAACGCTCGAGCACGAGCGCCAACTAGCGGAGATAGAACTTCGGAAACAAAATAAAGAACTGGGGGTGCCTGAGCGACCACATACCCCGGGGCCAATCGAGAAAAAAGTCCACATCCCCAAGGATGTTGTCCGCGAGTATGTCCGAGAAGACGACATACAACAGTGGTTTAAAGCCTACGAGATCGCCATGACCTCCCACCGGCTCGACCGGAGTGATTGGGGAGCCGGACTTTGGGGGAGGTTTATCAACGAGGGTCGCGATGCCCTACTGCAGCTCCCAGATCACCAAATGTCGTCCTACGACCACATGAAGGCTGCCCTCCTCACCCGCTACGGCCTCACACCCGAGATGTACCGCCAGAGGTTCAGAGATTGCACCCGGATCCCAGGTACAACTTGGGTAGAATACGTGAACTATTTCAGCCGTGCCTTCGAGGGTTGGATAAGGGGGAGCCATGTCACCACTTACGAACAACTCTTTAACCTTATGGTATGGGAGCACCTGTCGAACAACTGTTTCGTCGAGCTCAGGCAGCACCTCCTCGACAGTAAGCTGACTGACCCCCGGCAGCTCGCCGCCGAAGCTGACCGATGGGAAAGCACCCGAGTGGGCCGGAGGGGGCCACACGAACAGAACAGAAGCAACCCAGGCCAGCACCGTCCTCGGGGAGGAGGAGGGGGCCAGGGGCGAGGAAGAGACGCCTTGCCAACAACACCCGTGGCCAGCACCCCGCCTCCGGCCGGCCGGGGCAACCCCCCGTGGCGTCCTGGGACCCGAGCCAACGTCACGTGCCACCGATGCCAGCGAGTCGGCCACTACGCCAATGACCCGAGCTGCCCGCAGAACCAAGCACCCAAGCCCCGCCAGGTAGCTGCCGCCGCCCTGGGGGAAGAGCGATCATCGGAGGAACCAGAAGAGTATGAGCCGGCCCAGCAAGAGTGGGAGCCGGCCGCCATGGTCCTGGCGTGCTTAGGGGGAAGAGACATGGTCCCGCGGGCTCCCCTACCCGCTAACACCAGGAAATACGGTCAGTGGGTGACCATTAATGGACAGCGAGCCGAGGCCTTGCGTGACACAGGCGCCAGTGTGACGGCCGTCCGCTGTCACCTGGTGAAGCCCGAGCAGATACTGCCGAACATTCTCTGCCCCGTCCGCTCGGCAGACAACTCTGAAAGTATGTGTCAAATGGCCTGCGTCCCATTCGAATGGGGAGGGGTCTCCGGCCTGTTGAAGGTGACGGTCCGGGACGATGCCCCCGTGGACTGCCTCCTGGGGAATGACCTCGAGAGTTGCCCGTGGGCCACCGTTGAGAGAAGAGAGCACCTGGGGATGCTGGGCCTCCCGGACTGGGCCTGCATAACCACCCGGTCCATGGCCGCCCGTGCCGTCCCTCGATCAGAAGAACCGGAATGGCCGGCACCTCCACCCCCGGTCGCCCCAGTAGAAGACAACGACAAGGCCAGCCCCCCAGACCCGACGACCGAAGGGGACGCGCAATCCCAGGACCTTCCTGACCTGGCTCAGTGGCGTCAAGAAGGGGGGCCCACCCAAGAACAGTTCCGCCAGGAACAAAAGACCTGTCCCTCCCTCGAGGGACTCCGCCAACAAGCCAGCGCCCAGAATGCAGGGGACGCCACCGGAACTCACTGGGTCTACTGGGATAACGACCTGCTATACAGCGAGCAAAGAATCGCCGAGCTGGGGGCCGGTCGAGTACTCGTGGTACCTCTCCGCTTCAGAGACTTTCTGCTCAACCTGGCACACGATGTCCCCCTGGCTGGACACCTGGGCCAGGACAAAACGTACAGCCGCCTAGTAACCCACTTTTTCTGGCCGAAAATGAGGAACGACGTCCTGAACCACTGCCGAGCTTGCCCCACATGCCAAGCCAGCGGGAAGAGTGGTCGGAAGCTGAAAGCCCCTCTGCAACCCTTCCCTGTGGTCACCACCCCGTTCGAGAGGGTGGGGATAGACATTGTGGGGCCTCTGGACCCCCGCACGGCACAAGGACACAGGTTCATCTTAGTACTGGTGGACCATGCCACCCGCTACCCCGAGGCGGTGCCCCTACGGACCGTGACGGCTCCGGTGGTTGGCCGGGCCCTAATGGGGATCTTCTCCCGGGTAGGCTTCCCCCGAGAAGTCGTCAGCGACCGAGGCACGAACTTTATATCCAAATACATGAAGTCCCTCTGGCAACAATGCGGGGTCACCTACAGATTCACGACCCCCTATCACCCCCAAGGGAACGGACTAGTGGAGCGTTTTAACCGCACTCTCAAGGGGATGATTGGGGGATTGGAAGAGCCCCTCCGTCGCCAGTGGGATGTACTACTCCCGTGCCTCCTCTTCGCTTACCGAGAAGTTCCCCAGAAGTCCCTCGGTTTTAGCCCTTTCGAACTCCTGTACGGGCACCCTGTGCGAGGGCCCCTCAGCCTAGTAAAAGAAGGTTGGGAGATGGCCCCCCTAAAGACCCCTCCAGACGTCTTCAAATACATCCTGGCCCTACGCAATCAGACCCGGCGCTTCAGACAGATGGCCAAGGCGAACCTCGAGGCCAGCCAGGAGGACATGAAGAGGTGGTATGATCACAATGCCTCCTCCGTTGAGTTCGAGCCTGGACAACAAGTATGGGTGATGTCCCCCACCGAACCATGTGCCTTGCAAGATAAGTGGACGGGGCCCTTCAAAGTGGTCGAGCGCAAAAGCCCCGTCACTTACCTCATCGACATGGGGACCTCCCGGAACCCCCTTCGGGTCCTCCACACCAACCGACTCAAACCACACTTTGTGCGCTCAGAACTTAGCCTCCTGATGGCTACGGACAGTGGTGCAGAAGAAGACTCCGAACCCCTCCCGGATCTCCTGAAGACTCAGGAGAATGACGGCTCCGTGGACGGGGTCCGGCTCTCTGACGCCCTCACTTCGGAGCAACGCCAGGACTGCCGGAACCTCCTGCTGCAGTTCGCTGCCCTGTTCTCCCTCACCCCCGGGGTCACCCCTTGGTGTTTGCACGACGTAGACACCGGGGACAGTCCCCCTGTCCGACACCGGGCCTACCGCGTACCAGATCGGGTACGGGCCTGCATACAGGAGGAAGTGGCCAAGATGCTCACGATCGGGGTCATCGAGCCCTCGGACAGTCCCTGGGCCAGTCCGGTTGTATTGGTTCCCAAAGCCGCTGCCCCCGGCACCGCACCCGAACTGAGATTCTGCGTCGACTACCGGGGCTTGAACGCTGTCACCCGGACCGACGCTCATCCTATCCCCCGAGCAGACGAGCTGATTGACCGGCTGGGGGCCGCCCGCTACCTTAGTATCTTCGACCTAACAGCGGGCTACTGGCAGATCGGCCTCACACCCAGGGCTCAGGAACGGTCAGCCTTCTCTACCCCCGATGGCCACTATCAATTCAAGGTCATGCCCTTTGGCATGAAGAATGCCCCCGCCACGTTTCAACGCCTTGTGAACCAGGTCTTGGCGGGGCTCGAAGAGTTCAGCGCTGCCTACCTGGACGATATCGCTGTATACAGCCGCCACTGGTCCGACCACCTCCGTCACCTCCAAGAGGTCCTACAAGCCCTCCAGCGGGCCGGCCTCACCATTAAGGCCGGCAAGTGCCAAATTGGCCAAGGGTCTGTGACCTACCTTGGGCACCAAGTGGGAAGCGGGCTGGTGGCCCCGCTACAACTTAAGATTGCTGCCATCCAGTCCTGGCAGCCCCCCGTCACCCAGACCGAGGTCCGAGCCTTCTTGGGGCTCACCGGCTACTACCGGCGGTTCGTGAAGGACTACGGCAGCATCGTGGGGCCCCTCACGGGTCTCACGTCCAAGAACCAACCGAAGCGGATTAACTGGACTCCTGATTGTCAAGCGGCCTTCGAGAAGCTGAAGGCCGCCCTGTGCACCGCCCCTGTGCTCCAGGCCCCCGATTACAGTCGGGAATTTGTGGTGCAGACCGACGCCTCCGACCACGGCATCGGAGCCGTCCTTTCTCAGTTAAACCCCGAAGGTCATGACCAGCCGGTGGCCTTCATCAGTCGACGTCTCCTGGCCCGAGAACAGCGTTGGAGCACCATCGAGAGGGAGGCATTCGCAGTAGTGTGGGCCCTCAAAAAGCTCCGACCCTATCTCTTCGGTACCCACTTCCGGGTACAAACCGACCATCGACCCCTGCAGTGGCTGATGCAGATGCGGGGGGAGAACCCAAAACTCTTGCGCTGGTCCATTTCCCTGCAGGTAATGGACTTCACCGTGGAGCACCGACCAGGCCAAGACCACGCCAACGCGGATGGCCTGTCCCGCTTTTTCCGCCTCGACGAAGAGAGTCCCCAAGGAGATGGGTGACTCTCCCCGCCTTCAGCTGGGGGGGACGCATGTTGGACAGGCCACACAGAGGGCTTGCTCCCTCCCCGCACGACAGGGCCCAAGCTCCGGCCCACCAGGCATACCCCACGAAAAGCACCTGTACCCCGTCTCCCGACGGATCTTCTGCCCTCGGACCTCTACTCATCACGGGGGCCAGCCCCACCGGCTTCCCCGGCCGGGTCAAGCCGCCATCTTGGGCCCTGCACCACGAGGCCGCGTGGCCTCACCCCGACCCTAACCCCGGGCCTGGCCGGCCCCGACATCCCGGCACCACCATCCACCCAGGAGGTGAGCGGACCACTTGGCAGGTCAATGGGAGAACGAAGTGTCAAGGGCTCTCCCCCGCCAGGTGCCGATCGCCTCCAGCTCCCCCAGGCACTGGCTCCACCCCCTGCTGGGTGTCTGGACACCTTCATCCCGGACCCTCCGACCTCCAAGTGCGAGGGTCCGGACATCAAAGGGCACCAGCCCTATAACTGGGGCAGCTCCGGAGCAGGAAGGCAGTTGTATCCTGGAGTCGAGAGACACCGAGAGAACTCAGCCTTGACGGACTACTGGCGCTGCCGTAGCCCGCTCTTGTGAACCATCGTCCTGCCTGCTGGCGCTGCCGCGGCCTTCTGCAACCTCCATCCTCGTCGGGACCTGCTGGCGCTGCCGCGGCCCGTTGTAACGACCATCCTCGTCGGGACCTGCTGGCGCTGCCGCGGCCCGTTGTAAAGACCATCCTCGTCGGGACCTGCTGGCGCTGCCGCGGCCCGTTGTAACGACCATCCTCGTCGGGACCTGCTGGCGCTGCCGCGGCCCGTACATCGACCATCTTTCCGGAACCTGGATGAAGGAGCTGTGCGATGATAAGCAAGGTGCAAGTAGAGCTGAAGGATGCTCAGGGGAATGAAGGAGCTGTGCGATGATAAGCAAGGTGCAAGAAGAGCTGAAGGATGCTCAGGTGAATGAAGGAGCTGTGCGATGATAAGCAAGGTGCAAGAAGAGCTGAAGGATGCTCAGGTGAATGAAGGAGCTGTGCGATGATAAGCAAGGTGCAAGAAGAGCTGAAGGATGCTCAGGTGAATAAAGGAGGTGTGCGATGATAAGCAAGGTGCAAGAAGAGCTGAAGGATGCTCAGGTGAATGAAGGAGCTGTGCGATGATAAGCAAGGTGCAAGAAGAGCTGAAGGATGCTCAGGTGAATGAAGGAGCTGTGCGATGATAAACAAGGTGCAAGAAGAGCTGACGGATGCTCAGGTGGATAAAGGAGCTGTGCGATGATAAGCAAGGTGCAAGAAGAGCTGAAGGATGCTCAGGTGGATAAAGGAGCTGTGCGATGATAAGCAAGGTGCAAGAAGAGCTGAAGGATGCTCAGGTGAATGAAGGAGCTGTGCGATGATAAGCAAGGTGCAAGAAGAGCTAAAGGATGCTCAGGTGAATGAAGGAGCTGTGCGATGATGAGCAAGCTGCAAGAAGAGCTGAAGGATGCTCACGGTGAATAAAGGAGCTGTGCGATGATGAGCAAGGTGCAAGAAGAGCTGAAGGATGCTCAGGTGAATGAAGGAGCTGTGCGATGATAAGCAAGGTGCAAGAAGAGCTGAAGGATGCTCAGGTGAATGCAGGAGCTGTGCGATGATAAGCAAGGTGCAAGAAGAGCTGAAGGATGCTCAGGTGGATAAAGGAGCTGTGCGATAATAAGCAAGGTGCAAGAAGAGCTTCAGGATACTCAGGTGGATGAAGGAGCTGTGCGATGATAAGCAAGGCACAAGAAGAGCTTCAGGATGCTCAGGTGGATGAAGGAGGTGCCTGATCATGAGCAAGGTGCAAAAAGAGCTGCAGAATTTTTAGGTGCATGAAGGAGCTGTGCAATGATCAGCAAGGCACAAGAAGAGCTGAAGGATGCTCAGGCGGATAAAGGAGCTGTGTGATGATAAGCAAGGTCCAAGAAGAGCTGAAGGATGCTCAGGTGGATTAAGGAGCTGTGCGATGATAAGCAAGGTGCAAGAAGAGCTGAAGGATGCTCAGGTGGATAAAGGAGCTGTGCGATGATAAGCAAGGTGCAAGAAGAGCCGAAGGATGCTCAGGTGGACGAAGGAGCTGTGCGATGATAAGCAAGGTGCAAGAAGAGCCGAAGGATGCTCAGGTGAATGACGGAGCTGTGCGATGATAAGCAAGGTGCAAGAAGAGCTGAAGGATGCTCAGGTGGATAAAGGAGCTGTCCGATGATAAGCAAGGTGCAAGAAGAGCTGAAGGATGCTCAGGTGAATGAAGGAGCTGTGCGATGATAAGCAAGGTGCAAGAAGAGCTGAAGGATGCTCAGGTGGATGAAGGAGCTGTGCGATGATAAGAAAGGTGCAAGAAGAGCTGAAGGATGCTCAGGTGGATGAAGGAGCTTTGCGATGATAAGCAAGGTGCAAGAAGAGCTGAAGGATGCTCAGGTGAATGAAGGAGCTGTGCGATGATAAGCAAGGTGCAAGAAGAGCTGAAGGATGCTCAGGTGAATGAAGGAGCTGTGCGATGATAAGCAAGGTGCAAGAAGAGCTGAAGCATGCTCAGGCCAATGAAGGAGGTGTGCGATGATAAGCAAGGTGCAAGAAGAGCTGAAGGATGCTCAGGTGAATGAGGGAGCTGTGCGATTATAAGCAAGGTGCAAGAAGAGCTGAAGGATGCTCAGGTGAATGAAGGAGCTGTGCGATGATAAACAAGGTGCAAGACGACCTGTCGGATGCTCAGGTGGATAAAGGAGCTGTGCGATGATAAGCAAGGTGCAAGAAGAGCTGAAGGATGCTCAGGTGGATAAAGGAGCTGTGCGATGATAAGCAAGGTGCAAGAAGAGCTGAAGGATGCTCAGGTGAATGAAGGAGCTGTGCGATGATAAGCAAGGTGCAAGAAGAGCTAAAGGATGCTCAGGTGAATGAAGGAGCTGTGCGATGATGAGCAAGGTGCAAGAAGAGCTGAAGGATGCTCAGGTGACTAAAGGAGCTGTGCGATGATGAGCAAGGTGCAAGAAGAGCTGAAGGATGCTCAGGTGAATGAAGGAGCTGTGCGATGATAAGAAAGGTGCAAGAAGAGCTGAAGGATGCTCAGATGAATAAAGGAGCTGCAGGGTGATTAGCGAGGTGCCAGAAGAACTGTAGGGTGCTCAGGTGAATGAAGGAGCTGCAGCATGATAAGCAAGGTGCAAGAAGAGCTTCAGGATACTCAGGTGAATGAAGGAGCTGTGCGATGATAAGCAAGGTGCAAGTAGAGCTGAAGGATGCTCAGGTGAATGAAGGAGCGGTGCGATGATAAGCAAGGTGCAAGAAGAGCTGAAGGATGCTCAGATGAATAAAGGAGCTGCAGGGTGATTAGCGAGGTGCCAGAAGAACTGTAGGGTGCTCAGGTGAATGAAGGAGCTGCAGCATGATAAGCAAGGTGCAAGAAGAGCTTCAGGATACTCAGGTGAATAAAGGAGCTGTGCGATGATAAGCAAGATGCAAGAAGAGCTGAAGGATGCTCAGGTGGTTAAAGGAGCTGTGCGATGATAAGCAAGGTGCAAGAAGAGCTGAAGAATGCTCAGGTGAATGAAGGAGCTGTGCGATGATAAGCAAGGTGCAAGAAGAGCTGAAGGATGCTCAGAGTTGAAGGATGCTCAGGTGGATAAAGGAGCTGTGCGATGATAAGCAAGGTGCAAGAAGAGCTGAAGGATGCTCAGGTGAATGAAGGAGCTGTGCGATGATAAGCAAGGTGCAAGAAGAGCTGAAGGATGCTCAGGTAGATGAAGGAGCTGTGCGATGATAAGCAAGGTGCAAGAAGAGCTGAAGGATGCTCAGGTGGATGAAGGAGCTGTGCGATGATAAGCAAGGTGCAAGAAGAGCTGAAGGATGTTCAGGTGAATGAAGGAGCTGTGCGATGATAAGCAAAGTGCAAGAAGAGCTGAAGGATGCTCAGGTGAATGAAGGAGCTGTGTGATGATAAGCAATGTGCAAGAAGAGCTGAAGGATGCTCAGGTGGATAAAGGAGCTGTGCGATGATAAGCAAGGTGCAAGAAGAGCTGAAGGATGCTCAGGTGGATAAAGGAGCTGTGCAATGAGAAACAAGGTGCAAGAAGAGCTGAAGGATGCTCAGGTGGATAAAGGAGCTGTGCGATGATAAGCAAGGAGCAAGAAGAGCTGAAGGATGCTCAGGTGGATAAAGGAGCTGTGCGATGATAAGCAAGGTGCAAGAAGAGCTGAAGAGCTGAAGGATGCTCAGATGAGCTGTGCGATGATAAGCAAGGTCCAAGAAGAGCTGAAAGATGCTCAGATGAATAAAGGAGCTGCAGGGTGATTAGCGAGGTGCCAGAAGAACTGTAGGGTGCTCAGGTGAATGAAGGAGCTGCAGGATGATGAGCAAGGTGCAAGAAGAGCTTCAGGATACTCAGGTGGATGAAGGAGCTGTGCGATGGTAAGCAAGGCACAAGAAGAGCTTCAGGATGCTCAGGTGGATGAAGGAGGTGCCCGATCATGAGCAAGGTGCAAGAAGAGCTGCAGAATTTTTAGGTGCATGAAGGAGCTGTGCAATGATCAGCAAGGCACAGTAAGAGCTGCAGGATGCTCAGGTGAATAAAGAGCTGTGCGATGATAAGCAAGGTGCAAGAAGAGCTGAAGGATGGTTAGGTGAATAAAGGAGCTGTGCGATGATAAGCAAGATGCAAGAAGAGCTGAAGGATGCTCAGGTGGTTAAAGGAGCTGTGCGATGATAAGCAAGGTGCAAGAAGAGTTGAAGGATGCTCAGGTGGATAAAGGAGCTGTGCGATGATAAGCAAGGTGCAAGAAGAGCTGAAGGATGCTCAGGTGGATGAAGGAGCTGTGCGATGATAAGCAAGGTGCAAGTAGAGCTGAAGGATGCTCAGGTGAATGAAGGAGCGGTGCGATGATAAGCCAGGTGCAAGAAGAGCTGAAGGATGCTCAGGTGAATGAAGGAGCTGTGCGATGATAAGCAAGGTGCAAGAAGAGCTGAAAGATGCTCAGATGAATAAAGGAGCTGCAGGGTGATTAGCGAGGTGCCAGAAAAACTGTAGGGTGCTCAGGTGAATGAAGGAGCTGCAGCATGATAAGCAAGGTGCAAGAAGAGCTTCAGGATACTCAGGTGGATGAAGGAGCTGTGCGATGATAAGCAAGGCACAAGAAGAGCTTCAGGATGCTCAGGTGGATGAAGGAGCTGCCCGATCATGAGCAAGGTGCAAGAAGAGCTGCAGAATCTTTAGGTGCATGAAGGAGCTGTGCAATGATCAGCAAGGCACAGGAAGAGCTGCAGGATGCTCAGGTGAATAAAGGAGCTGTGCGATGATAAGCAAGGTGCAAGAAGAGCTGAAGGATGCTCAGGTGAATAAAGGAGCTGTGCGATGATAAGCAAGGTGCAAGAAGAGCTGAAGGATGCTCAGGTGGTTAAAGGAGCTGTGCGATGATAAGCAAGGTGCAAGAAGAGTTGAAGGATGCTCAGGTGGATAAAGGAGCTGTGCGATGATAAGCAAGGTGCAAGAAGAGCTGAAGGATGCTCAGGTGGATGAAGGAGCTGTGCGATGATAAGCAAGGTGCAAGTAGAGCTGAAGGATGCTCAGGTGAATGAAGGAGCGGTGCGATGATAAGCAAGGTGCAAGAAGAGCTGAAGGATGCTCAGGTGAATGAAGGAGCTGTGCGATGATAAGCAAGGTGCAAGAAGAGTTGAAGGATGCTCAGGTGAATGAAGGAGCTGTGCGATGATATGCAAGGTGCAAGAAGAGCTGAAGGATGCTCAGGTGAATAAAGGAGCTGTGCGATGATAAGCAAGGTGCAAGAAGAGCTGAAGGATGCTCAGGTGAATGAAGGAGCTGTGCGATGATAAGCAAGGTGCAAGAAGAGCTGAAAGATGCTCAGGTGAATGAAGGAGCTGTGCGATGATATGCAAGGTGCAAGAAGAGCTGAAGGATGCTCAGGTGGAGAAAGGAGCTGTGCGATTATAAGCAAGGTGCAAGAAGAGCTGAAGGATGCTCAGGTGAATGAATGAGCAGTGCGATGATGAGCAAGGTGCAAAAAGAGCTGAAGGATGCTCAGGTGAATGAAGGATCTGTGCGATGCTAAGCAAGGTGCAAGAAGAGCTGAAGGATGCTCAGGTGGATAAAGGAGCTGTGCGATGATAAGCAAGGTGCAAGAAGAGCTGAAGGATGCTCAGGTGGATAAAGGAGCTGTGCGATGATAAGCAAGGTGCAAGAAGAGCTGAAGGATGCTCAGGTGAATGAAGGAGCTGTGCGATGATAAGCAAGGTGCAAGAAGAGCTAAAGGATGCTCAGGTGAATGAAGGAGCTGTGCGATGATGAGCAAGGTGCAAGAAGAGCTGAAGGATGCTCAGGTGAATAAAGGAGCTGTGCGATGATGAGCAAGGTGCAAGAAGAGCTGAAGGATGCTCAGGTGAATGAAGGAGCTGTGCGATGATAAGCAAGGTGCAAGAAGAGCTAAAGGATGCTCAGGTGAATGCAGGAGCTGTGCGATGATAAGCAAGGTGCAAGAAGAGCTGAAGGATGCTCAGGTGGATAAAGGAGCTGTGCGATGATAAGCAAGGTGCAAGAAGAGCCGAAGGATGCTCAGGTGGATGAAGGAGCTGTGCGATGATAAGCAAGGTGCAAGAAGAGCCGAAGGATGCTCAGGTGGACGAAGGAGCTGTGCGATGATAAGCAAGGTGCAAGAAGAGCCGAAGGATGCTCAGGTGAACGAAGGAGCTGTGCGATGATAAGCAAGGTGCAAGAAGAGCCGAAGGATGCTCAGGTGAAGGAAGGAGCTGTGCGATGATAAGCAAGGTGCAAGAAGAGCCGAAGGATGCTCAGGTGAAGGAAGGAGCTGTGCGATGATAAGCAAGGTGCAAGAAGAGCCGAAGGATGCTCAGGTGGACGAAGGAGCTGTGCGATGATAAGCAAGGTGCAAGAAGAGCCGAAGGATGCTCAGGTGGACGAAGGAGCTGTGCGATGATAAGCAAGGTGCAAGAAGAGCCGAAGGATGCTCAGGTGGACGAAGGAGCTGTGCGATGATAAGCAAGGTGTAAGAAGAGCCGAAGGATGCTCAGGTGGACACAGGAGCTGTGCGATGATAAGCAAGGTGCAAGAAGAGCCGAAGGATGCTCAGGTGACAAAGGAGCTGTGCGATGATAAGCAAGGTGCAAGAAGAGCCGAAGGATGCTCAGGTGAATGAAGGAGGTGTGCGATGATAAGAAAGGTGCAAGAAGAGCTGAAGGATGCTCAGGTGAATGAAGGAGCTGTGCGATGATAAGAAAGGTGCAAGAAGAGCTGAAGGATGCTCAGGTGAATGAAGGAGCTGTGCGATGATAAGCAAGGTGCAAGAAGAGCTGAAGGATGCTCAGGTGGATAAAGGAGCTGTGCGATGATAAGCAAGATGCAAGAAGAGCTGAAGGATGCTCAGGTGGATAAAGGAGCTGTGCGATGATAAGCAAGGTGCAAGAAGAGCTGAAGGATGCTCAGGTGAATGAAGGAGCTGTGCGATGATAAGCAAGGTGCAAGAAGAGCTGAAGGATGCTCAGGTGAATGAATGAGCAGTGCGATGATAAGAAAGGTGCAAGAAGAGCTGAAGGATACTCAGGTGAATGAAGGAGCTGTGCGATGATAAGCAAGGTGCAAGAAGAGCTGAAGGATGCTCAGATGAATGAAGGAGCTGTGCAATGATAAGCAAGGTGCAAGAAGAGCTGAAGGATGCTCAGGTGGACGAAGGAGCTGTGCGATGATAAGCAAGGTGCAAGAAGAGCCGAAGGATGCTCAGGTGGACGAAGGAGCTGTGCAATGATCAGCAAGGTGCAAGAAGAGCTGAAGGATGCTCAGGTGAATGAAGGAGCTGTGCGATGATAAGCAAGGTGCAAGAAGAGCTGAAAGATGCTCAGGTGGATGAAGGAGCTGTGCGATGATAAGCAAGGTGCAAGAAGAGCTGAAGGATGCTCAGGTGAATGAAAGAGCTGTGTGATGATAAGCAAGGTGCAAGAAGAGCTGAAGGATGCTCAGGTGAATGAAGGAGCTGTGCGATGATAAGCAAGGTGCAAGAAGAGCTGAAGGATGCTCAGGTGGATAAAGGAGCTGTGCGATGATAAGCAAGGTGCAAGAAGAGCTGAAGGATGCTCAGGTGAATGAAGGAGCTGTGCGATGATAAGCAAGGTGCAAGAAGAGCTGAAGGATGCTCAGGTGAATGAATGAGCAGTGCGATGATAAGAAAGGTGCAAGAAGAGCTGAAGGATGCTCAGGTGAATGAAGGAGCTGTGCGATGATAAGCAAGGTGCAAGAAGAGCTGAAGGATGCTCAGATGAATGAAGGAGCTGTGCAATGATAAGCAAGGTGCAAGAAGAGCTGAAGGATGCTCAGGTGAATGAAGGAGCTGTGCGATGATAAGCAAGGTGCAAGAAGAGCCGAAGGATGCTCAGGTGGACGAAGGAGCTGTGCGATGATAAGCAAGGTGCAAGAAGAGCCGAAAGATGCTCAGGTGAATGAAGGAGCTGTGCGATGATAAGCAAGGTGCAAGAAGAGCTGAAGGATGCTCAGGTGGATGAAGGAGCTGTCCGATGATAAGCAAGGTGCAAGAAGAGCTGAAGGATGCTCAGGTGAATGAAGGAGCTGTGCGATGATAAGCAAGGTACAAGAAGAGCTGAAGGATGCTCAGGTGGATGAAGGAGCTGTGCGATCATAAGCAAGGTGCAAGAAGAGCTGAAGGATGCTCAGGTGGATGAAGGAGCTTTGCGATGATAAGCAAGGTGCAAGAAGAGCTGAAGGATGCTCAGGTGAATGAAGGAGCTGTGCGATGATAAGCAAGGTGCAAGAAGAGCTGAAGGATGCTCAGGTGAATGAAGGAGCTGTGCGATGATAAGCAAGGTGCAAGAAGAGCTGAAGGATGCTCAGAGTTGAAGGATGCTCAGGTGGATAAAGGAGCTGTGCGATGATCAGCAAGGTGCAAGAAGAGCTGAAGGATGCTCAGGTGGATGAAGGAGCTGTCCGATGATAAGCAAGGTGCAAGAAGAGCTGAAGGATGCTCAGGTGAATGAAGGAGCTGTGCGATGATAAGCAAGGTACAAGAAGAGCTGAAGGATGCTCAGGTGGATGAAGGAGCTGTGCGATCATAAGCAAGGTGCAAGAAGAGCTGAAGGATGCTCAGGTGGATGAAGGAGCTTTGCGATGATAAGCAAGGTGCAAGAAGAGCTGAAGGATGCTCAGGTGAATGAAGGAGCTGTGCGATGATAAGCAAGGTGCAAGAAGAGCTGAAGGATGCTCAGGTGAATGAAGGAGCTGTGCGATGATAAGCAAGGTGCAAGAAGAGCTGAAGGATGCTCAGAGTTGAAGGATGCTCAGGTGGATAAAGGAGCTGTGCGATGATCAGCAAGGTGCAAGAAGAGCTGAAGGATGCTCAGGTGAATGAAGGAGCTGTGCGATGATAAGCAAGGTGCAAGAAGAGCTGAAGGATGCTCAGGTGGATGAAGGAGCTGTGCGATGATAATTAAGGTGCAAGAAGAGCTGAAGGATGCTCAGGTGAATGAAGGAGCTGTGCGATGATAAGCAAGGTGCAAGAAGAGCTGAAGGATGCTCAGGTGAATGAAGGAGCTGTGCGATGATAAGCAAGGTGCAAACAGAGCTAAAGGATGCTGAGGTGAATGAAGGACCTGTACGATGATAAGCAAGGTGCAAGAAGAGCTGAAGGATGCTTAGGTGAATGAAGGAGCTGTGCGATGATAAGCAAGGTGCAAGAAGAGCTGAAGGAAGCTCAGGTGGATGAAGGAGCTGTGCGATGATAAGCAAGGTGCAAGAAGATCTGAAGGATGCTCAGGTGGATGAAGGAGCTGTGCGATGATAAGCAAGGTGCAAGAAGAGCTGAAGGATGCTCAGGTGAATGAAGGAGCTGTGCGATGATAAGCAAGGTGCAAGAAGAGCTGAAGGATGCTCAGGTGGATGAAGGAGCTGTGCGATGATAAGCAAGGTGCAAGAAGAGCTGAAGGATGCTCAGGTGGATGAAGGAGCTGTGCGATGATAAGCAAAGTGCAAGAAGAGCTGAAGGATGCTCAGGTGAATGAAGGAGCTGTGCGATGATAAGCAAAGTGCAAAAGGAGCTGAAGGATGCTCAGGTGAATGAAGGAGCTGTGCGATGATAAGCAAGGTGCAAGAAGAGCTGAAGGATGCTCAGGTGGATAAAGGAGCTGTGCGATGATAAGCAAGGTGCAAGAAGAGCTGAAGGATGCTCAGGTGGATAAAGGAGCTGTGCGATGATAAACAAGGTGCAAGAAGAGCTGAAGGATGCTCAGGTTGTTAAAGGAGCTGTGCGATGATAAGCAAGGTGCAAGAAGAGCTGAAGGATGCTCAGGTGGATAAAGGAGCTGTGCGATGATAAGCAAGGTGCAAGAAGAGCTGAAGAGCTGAAGGATGCTCAGATGAGCTGTGCGATGATAAGCAAGGTCCAAGAAGAGCTGAAAGATGCTCAGATGAATAAAGGAGCTGCAGGGTGATTAGCGAGGTGCCAGAAGAACTGTAGGGTGCTCAGGTGAATGAAGGAGCTGCAGGATGATAAGCAAGGTGCAAGAAGAGCTTCAGGATACTCAGGTGGATGAAGGAGCTGTGCGATGGTAAGCAAGGCACAAGAAGAGCTTCAGGATGCTCAGGTGGATGAAGGAGGTGCCCGATCATGAGCAAGGTGCAAGAAGAGCTGCAGAATTTTTAGGTGCATGAAGGAGCTGTGCAATGATCAGCAAGGCACAGGAAGAGCTGCAGGATGCTCATGTGAATAAAGGAGCTGTGCGATGATAAGCAAGGTGCAAGAAGAGCTGAAGGATGTTCAGGTGAATAAAGGAGCTGTGCGATGATAAGCAAGATGCAAGAAGAGCTGAAGGATGCTCAGGTGGTTAAAGGAGCTGTGCGATGATAAGCAAGGTGCAAGAAGAGTTGAAGGATGCTCAGGTGGATAAAGGAGCTGTGCGATGATAAGCAAGGTGCAAGAAGAGCTGAAGGATGCTCAGGTGGATGAAGGAGCTGTGCGATGATAAGCAAGGTGCAAGTAGAGCTGAAGGATGCTCAGGTGAATGAAGGAGCGGTGCGATGATAAGCAAGGTGCAAGAAGAGCTGAAGGATGCTCAGGTGAATGAAGGAGCTGTGCGATGATAAGCAAGGTGCAAGAAGAGCTGAAAGATGCTGAGATGAATAAAGGAGCTGCAGGGTGATTAACGAGGTTCCAGAAGAACTGTAGGGTGCTCAGGTGAATGAAGGAGCTGCAGGATGATAAGCAAGGTGCAAGAAGAGCTTCAGGATACTCAGGTGGATGAAGGAGCTGTGCGATGATAAGCAAGGCACAAGAAGAGCTTCAGGATGCTCAGGTGGATGAAGGAGGTGCCCGATCATGAGCAAGGTGCAAGAAGAGCCGAAGGATGCTCAGGTGAAGGAAGGAGCTGTGCGATGATAAGCAAGGTGCAAGAAGAGCCGAAGGATGCTCAGGTGGACGAAGGAGCTGTGCGATGATAAGCAAGGTGCAAGAAGAGCCGAAGGATGCTCAGGTGGACGAAGGAGCTGTGCGATGATAAGCAAGGTGCAAGAAGAGCCGAAGGATGCTCAGGTGGACGAAGGAGCTGTGCGATGATAAGCAAGGTGTAAGAAGAGCCGAAGGATGCTCAGGTGGACACAGGAGCTGTGCGATGATAAGCAAGGTGCAAGAAGAGCCGAAGGATGCTCAGGTGACAAAGGAGCTGTGCGATGATAAGCAAGGTGCAAGAAGAGCCGAAGGATGCTCAGGTGAATGAAGGAGGTGTGCGATGATAAGAAAGGTGCAAGAAGAGCTGAAGGATGCTCAGGTGAATGAAGGAGCTGTGCGATGATAAGAAAGGTGCAAGAAGAGCTGAAGGATGCTCAGGTGAATGAAGGAGCTGTGCGATGATAAGCAAGGTGCAAGAAGAGCTGAAGGATGCTCAGGTGGATAAAGGAGCTGTGCGATGATAAGCAAGATGCAAGAAGAGCTGAAGGATGCTCAGGTGGATAAAGGAGCTGTGCGATGATAAGCAAGGTGCAAGAAGAGCTGAAGGATGCTCAGGTGAATGAAGGAGCTGTGCGATGATAAGCAAGGTGCAAGAAGAGCTGAAGGATGCTCAGGTGAATGAATGAGCAGTGCGATGATAAGAAAGGTGCAAGAAGAGCTGAAGGATACTCAGGTGAATGAAGGAGCTGTGCGATGATAAGCAAGGTGCAAGAAGAGCTGAAGGATGCTCAGATGAATGAAGGAGCTGTGCAATGATAAGCAAGGTGCAAGAAGAGCTGAAGGATGCTCAGGTGGACGAAGGAGCTGTGCGATGATAAGCAAGGTGCAAGAAGAGCCGAAGGATGCTCAGGTGGACGAAGGAGCTGTGCAATGATCAGCAAGGTGCAAGAAGAGCTGAAGGATGCTCAGGTGAATGAAGGAGCTGTGCGATGATAAGCAAGGTGCAAGAAGAGCTGAAAGATGCTCAGGTGGATGAAGGAGCTGTGCGATGATAAGCAAGGTGCAAGAAGAGCTGAAGGATGCTCAGGTGAATGAAAGAGCTGTGTGATGATAAGCAAGGTGCAAGAAGAGCTGAAGGATGCTCAGGTGAATGAAGGAGCTGTGCGATGATAAGCAAGGTGCAAGAAGAGCTGAAGGATGCTCAGGTGGATAAAGGAGCTGTGCGATGATAAGCAAGGTGCAAGAAGAGCTGAAGGATGCTCAGGTGAATGAAGGAGCTGTGCGATGATAAGCAAGGTGCAAGAAGAGCTGAAGGATGCTCAGGTGAATGAATGAGCAGTGCGATGATAAGAAAGGTGCAAGAAGAGCTGAAGGATGCTCAGGTGAATGAAGGAGCTGTGCGATGATAAGCAAGGTGCAAGAAGAGCTGAAGGATGCTCAGATGAATGAAGGAGCTGTGCAATGATAAGCAAGGTGCAAGAAGAGCTGAAGGATGCTCAGGTGAATGAAGGAGCTGTGCGATGATAAGCAAGGTGCAAGAAGAGCCGAAGGATGCTCAGGTGGACGAAGGAGCTGTGCGATGATAAGCAAGGTGCAAGAAGAGCCGAAAGATGCTCAGGTGAATGAAGGAGCTGTGCGATGATAAGCAAGGTGCAAGAAGAGCTGAAGGATGCTCAGGTGGATGAAGGAGCTGTCCGATGATAAGCAAGGTGCAAGAAGAGCTGAAGGATGCTCAGGTGAATGAAGGAGCTGTGCGATGATAAGCAAGGTACAAGAAGAGCTGAAGGATGCTCAGGTGGATGAAGGAGCTGTGCGATCATAAGCAAGGTGCAAGAAGAGCTGAAGGATGCTCAGGTGGATGAAGGAGCTTTGCGATGATAAGCAAGGTGCAAGAAGAGCTGAAGGATGCTCAGGTGAATGAAGGAGCTGTGCGATGATAAGCAAGGTGCAAGAAGAGCTGAAGGATGCTCAGGTGAATGAAGGAGCTGTGCGATGATAAGCAAGGTGCAAGAAGAGCTGAAGGATGCTCAGAGTTGAAGGATGCTCAGGTGGATAAAGGAGCTGTGCGATGATCAGCAAGGTGCAAGAAGAGCTGAAGGATGCTCAGGTGGATGAAGGAGCTGTCCGATGATAAGCAAGGTGCAAGAAGAGCTGAAGGATGCTCAGGTGAATGAAGGAGCTGTGCGATGATAAGCAAGGTACAAGAAGAGCTGAAGGATGCTCAGGTGGATGAAGGAGCTGTGCGATCATAAGCAAGGTGCAAGAAGAGCTGAAGGATGCTCAGGTGGATGAAGGAGCTTTGCGATGATAAGCAAGGTGCAAGAAGAGCTGAAGGATGCTCAGGTGAATGAAGGAGCTGTGCGATGATAAGCAAGGTGCAAGAAGAGCTGAAGGATGCTCAGGTGAATGAAGGAGCTGTGCGATGATAAGCAAGGTGCAAGAAGAGCTGAAGGATGCTCAGAGTTGAAGGATGCTCAGGTGGATAAAGGAGCTGTGCGATGATCAGCAAGGTGCAAGAAGAGCTGAAGGATGCTCAGGTGAATGAAGGAGCTGTGCGATGATAAGCAAGGTGCAAGAAGAGCTGAAGGATGCTCAGGTGGATGAAGGAGCTGTGCGATGATAATTAAGGTGCAAGAAGAGCTGAAGGATGCTCAGGTGAATGAAGGAGCTGTGCGATGATAAGCAAGGTGCAAGAAGAGCTGAAGGATGCTCAGGTGAATGAAGGAGCTGTGCGATGATAAGCAAGGTGCAAACAGAGCTAAAGGATGCTGAGGTGAATGAAGGACCTGTACGATGATAAGCAAGGTGCAAGAAGAGCTGAAGGATGCTTAGGTGAATGAAGGAGCTGTGCGATGATAAGCAAGGTGCAAGAAGAGCTGAAGGAAGCTCAGGTGGATGAAGGAGCTGTGCGATGATAAGCAAGGTGCAAGAAGATCTGAAGGATGCTCAGGTGGATGAAGGAGCTGTGCGATGATAAGCAAGGTGCAAGAAGAGCTGAAGGATGCTCAGGTGAATGAAGGAGCTGTGCGATGATAAGCAAGGTGCAAGAAGAGCTGAAGGATGCTCAGGTGGATGAAGGAGCTGTGCGATGATAAGCAAGGTGCAAGAAGAGCTGAAGGATGCTCAGGTGGATGAAGGAGCTGTGCGATGATAAGCAAAGTGCAAGAAGAGCTGAAGGATGCTCAGGTGAATGAAGGAGCTGTGCGATGATAAGCAAAGTGCAAAAGGAGCTGAAGGATGCTCAGGTGAATGAAGGAGCTGTGCGATGATAAGCAAGGTGCAAGAAGAGCTGAAGGATGCTCAGGTGGATAAAGGAGCTGTGCGATGATAAGCAAGGTGCAAGAAGAGCTGAAGGATGCTCAGGTGGATAAAGGAGCTGTGCGATGATAAACAAGGTGCAAGAAGAGCTGAAGGATGCTCAGGTTGTTAAAGGAGCTGTGCGATGATAAGCAAGGTGCAAGAAGAGCTGAAGGATGCTCAGGTGGATAAAGGAGCTGTGCGATGATAAGCAAGGTGCAAGAAGAGCTGAAGAGCTGAAGGATGCTCAGATGAGCTGTGCGATGATAAGCAAGGTCCAAGAAGAGCTGAAAGATGCTCAGATGAATAAAGGAGCTGCAGGGTGATTAGCGAGGTGCCAGAAGAACTGTAGGGTGCTCAGGTGAATGAAGGAGCTGCAGGATGATAAGCAAGGTGCAAGAAGAGCTTCAGGATACTCAGGTGGATGAAGGAGCTGTGCGATGGTAAGCAAGGCACAAGAAGAGCTTCAGGATGCTCAGGTGGATGAAGGAGGTGCCCGATCATGAGCAAGGTGCAAGAAGAGCTGCAGAATTTTTAGGTGCATGAAGGAGCTGTGCAATGATCAGCAAGGCACAGGAAGAGCTGCAGGATGCTCATGTGAATAAAGGAGCTGTGCGATGATAAGCAAGGTGCAAGAAGAGCTGAAGGATGTTCAGGTGAATAAAGGAGCTGTGCGATGATAAGCAAGATGCAAGAAGAGCTGAAGGATGCTCAGGTGGTTAAAGGAGCTGTGCGATGATAAGCAAGGTGCAAGAAGAGTTGAAGGATGCTCAGGTGGATAAAGGAGCTGTGCGATGATAAGCAAGGTGCAAGAAGAGCTGAAGGATGCTCAGGTGGATGAAGGAGCTGTGCGATGATAAGCAAGGTGCAAGTAGAGCTGAAGGATGCTCAGGTGAATGAAGGAGCGGTGCGATGATAAGCAAGGTGCAAGAAGAGCTGAAGGATGCTCAGGTGAATGAAGGAGCTGTGCGATGATAAGCAAGGTGCAAGAAGAGCTGAAAGATGCTGAGATGAATAAAGGAGCTGCAGGGTGATTAACGAGGTTCCAGAAGAACTGTAGGGTGCTCAGGTGAATGAAGGAGCTGCAGGATGATAAGCAAGGTGCAAGAAGAGCTTCAGGATACTCAGGTGGATGAAGGAGCTGTGCGATGATAAGCAAGGCACAAGAAGAGCTTCAGGATGCTCAGGTGGATGAAGGAGGTGCCCGATCATGAGCAAGGTGCAAGAAGAGCTGCAGAATTTTTAGGTGCATGAAGGAGCTGTGCAATGATCAGCAAGGCACAGGAAGAGCTGCAGGATGCTCAGGTGAATAAAGGAGCTGTGCGATGATAAGCAAGGTGCAAGAAGAGCTGAAGGATGCTCAGGTGAATAAAGGAGCTGTGCGATGATAAGCAAGGTGCAAGAAGAGCTGATGGATGCTCAGGTGGTTAAAGGAGCTGTGCGATGATAAGCAAGGTGCAAGAAGAGTTGAAGGATGCTCAGGTGGATAAAGGAGCTGTGCGATGATAAGCAAGGTGCAAGAAGAGCTGAAGGATGCTCAGGTGGATGAAGGAGCTGTGCGATGATAAGCAAGGTGCAAGTAGAGCTGAAGGATGCTTAGGTGAATGGAGGAGCGGTGAGATGATAAGCAAGGTGCAAGAAGAGCTGAAGGATGCTCAGGTGAATGAAGGAGCTGTGCGATGATAAGCAAGGTGCAAGAAGAGCTGAAGGATGCTTAGGTGGATGAAGGAGCTGTCCGATGATAAGCAAGGTGCAAGAAGAGCTGAAGGATGCTCAGGTGAATGAAGGAGCTGTGCGATGATAAGCAAGGTGCAAGAAGAGTTGAAGGATGCTCAGGTGGATGAAGGAGCTGTGCGATGATAAGCAAGGTGCAAGAAGAGCTGAAGGATGCTCAGGTGGATGAAGGAGCTTTGCGATGATAAGCAAGGTGCAAGAAGAGCTGAAGAATGCTCAGGTGAATGAAGGAGCTGTGCGATGATAAGCAAGGTGCAAGAAGAGCTGAAGGATGCTCAGGTGAATGAAGGAGCTGTGCGATGATAAGCAAGGTGCAAGAAGAGCTGAAGGATGCTCAGAGTTGAAGGATGCTCAGGTGGATAAAGGAGCTGTGCGATGATAAGCAAGGTGCAAGAAGAGCTGAAGGATGCTCAGGTGAATGAAGGAGCTCTGCGATGATCAGCAAGGTGCAAGAAGAGCTGAAGGATGCTCAGGTGAATGAAGGAGCTGTGCGATGATAAGCAAGGTGCAAGAAGAGCTGAAGGATGCTCAGGTGGATGAAGGAGCTGTGCGATGATAAGCAAGGTGCAAGAAGAGCTGAAGGATGCTCAGGTGAATGAAGGAGCTGTGCGATGATAAGCAAGGTGCAAGAAGAGCTGAAGGATGCTCAGGTGAATGAAGGAGCTGTGCGATGATAAGCAAGGTGCAAACAGAGCTGAAGGATGCTGAGGTGAATGAAGGACCTGTGCGATGATAAGCAAGGTGCAAGAAGAGCTGAAGGATGCTGAGGTGAATGAAGGAGCTGTGCGATGATAAGCAAGGTGCAAGAAGAGCTGAAGGAAGCTCAGGTGGATGAAGGAGCTGTGTGATGATAAGCAAGGTGCAAGAAGAGCTGAAGGATGCTCAGGTGGATGAAGGAGCTGTGCGATGATAAGCAAGGTGCAAGAAGAGCTGAAGGATGCTCAGGTGAATGAAGGAGCTGTGCGATGATAAGCAAGGTGCAAGAAGAGCTGAAGGATGCTCAGGTAGATGAAGGAGCTGTGCGATGATAAGCAGGGTGCAAGAAGAGCTGAAGGATGCTCAGGTGGATGAAGGAGCTGTGCGATGATAAGCAAGGTGCAAGAAGAGCTGGAGGATGCTCAGGTGAATGAAGGAGCTGTGCGATGATAAGCAAAGTGCAACAAGAGCTGAAGGATGCTCAGGTGAATGAAGGAGCTGTGCGATGATAAGCAAGGTGCAAGAAGAGCTGAAGGATGCTCAGGTGGATAAAGGAGCTGTGCGATGATAAGCAAGGTGCAAGAAGAGCTGAAGGATGCTCAGGTGGATAAAGGAGCTGTGCGATGATAAACAAGGTGCAAGAAGAGCTGAAGGATGCTCAGGTGGATAAAGGAGCTGTGCGATGATAAGCAAGGTGCAAGAAGAGCTGAAGGATGCTCAGGTGGATAAAGAAGCCGTGCGATGATAAGCAAGGTGCAAGAAGAGCTGAAGAGCTGAAGGATGCTCAGATGAGCTGTGCGATGATAAGCAAGGTCCAAGAAGAGCTGAAAGATGCTCAGATGAATAAAGGAGCTGCAGGGTGATTAGCGAGGTGCCAGAAGAACTGTAGGGTGCTCAGGTGAATGAAGGAGCTGCAGGATGATGAGCAAGGTGCAAGAAGAGCTTCAGGATACTCAGGTGGATGAAGGAGCTGTGCGATGGTAAGCAAGGCACAAGAAGAGCTTCAGGATGCTCAGGTGGATGAAGGAGGTGCCCGATCATGAGCAAGGTGCAAGAAGAGCTGCAGAATTTTTAGGTGCATGAAGGAGCTGTGCAATGATCAGCAAGGCACAGTAAGAGCTGCAGGATGCTCAGGTGAATAAAGGAGCTGTGCGATGATAAGCAAGGTGCAAGAAGAGCTGAAGGATGTTCAGGTGAATAAAGGAGCTGTGCGATGATAAGCAAGATGCAAGAAGAGCTGAAGGATGCTCAGGTGGTTAAAGGAGCTGTGCGATGATAAGCAAGGTGCAAGAAGAGTTGAAGGATGCTCAGGTGGATAAAGGAGCTGTGCGATGATAAGCAAGGTGCAAGAAGAGCTGAAGGATGCTCAGGTGGATGAAGGAGCTGTGCGATGATAAGCAAGGTGCAAGTAGAGCTGAAGGATGCTCAGGTGAATGAAGGAGCGGTGCGATGATAATCCAGGTGCAAGTAGAGCTGAAGGATGCTCAGGTGAATGAAGGAGCGGTGCGATGATAAGCAAGGTGCAAGAAGAGCTGAAGGATGCTCAGAGTTGAAGGATGCTCAGGTGGATAAAGGAGCTGTGCGATGATAAGCAAGGTGCAAGAAGAGCTGAAGGATGCTCAGGTGGATAAAGGAGCTGTGCGATGATAAACAAGGTGCAAGAAGAGATGAAGGATGCTCAGGTGGATAAAGGAGCTGTGCGATGATAAGCAAGGTGCAAGAAGAGCTGAAGGATGCTCAGGTGGATAAAGGAGCTGTGCGATGATAAGCTTTGCAAGAAGAGCTGAAGAGCTGAAGGATGCTCAGATGAGCTGTGCGATGATAAGCAAGTTCCAAGAAGAGCTGAAAGATGCTCAGATGAATAAAGGAGCTGCAGGGTGATTAGCGAGGTGCCAGAAGAACTGTAGGGTGCTCAGGTGAATGAAGGAGCTGCAGGATGATAAGGGGGGTGCAAGAAGAGCTTCAGGATACTCAGGTGGATGAAGGAGCTGTGCGATGATAAGCAAGGCACAAGAAGAGCTTGAGGATGCTCAGGTGGATGAAGGAGGTGCCCGATCATGGGCAAGGTGCAAGAAGAGCTGCAGAATTTTTAGGTGCATGAAGGAGCTGTGCAATGATCAGCAAGGCACAAGAAGAGCTGCAGGATGCTCAGGTGAATAAAGGAGCTGTGCGATGATAAGCAAGGTGCAAGAAGAGCTGAAGGATGCTCAGGTGAATAAAGGAGCTGTGCGATGATAAGCAAGGTGCAAGAAGAGCTGAAGGATGCTCAGGTGGTTAAAGGAGCTGTGCGATGATAAGCAAGGTGCAAGAAGAGTTGAAGGATGCTCAGGTGGATAAAGGAGCTGTGCGATGATAAGCAAGGTGCAAGAAGACCTGAAGGATGCTCAGGTGGATGAAGGAGCTGTGCGATGATAAGCAAGGTGCAAGTAGAGCTGAAGGATGCTCAGGGGAATGAAGGAGCTGTGCGATGATAAGCAAGGTGCAAGAAGAGCTGAAGGATGCTCAGGTGAATGAAGGAGCTGTGCGATGATAAGCAAGGTGCAAGAAGAGCTGAAGGATGCTCAGGTGAATGAAGGAGCTGTGCGATGATAAGCAAGGTGCAAGAAGAGCTGAAGGATGCTCAGGAGAATAAAGGAGGTGTGCGATGATAAGCAAGGTGCAAGAAGAGCTGAAGGATGCTCAGGTGAATGAAGGAGCTGTGCGATGATAAGCAAGGTGCAAGAAGAGCTGAAGGATGCTCAGGTGAATGAAGGAGCTGTGCGATGATAAACAAGGTGCAAGAAGAGCTGACGGATGCTCAGGTGGATAAAGGAGCTGTGCGATGATAAGCAAGGTGCAAGAAGAGCTGAAGGATGCTCAGGTGGATAAAGGAGCTGTGCGATGATAAGCAAGTTGCAAGAAGAGCTGAAGGATGCTCAGGTGAATGAAGGAGCTGTGCGATGATAAGCAAGGTGCAAGAAGAGCTAAAGGATGCTCAGGTGAATGAAGGAGCTGTGCGATGATGAGCAAGGTGCAAGAAGAGCTGAAGGATGCTCAGGTGAATAAAGGAGCTGTGCGATGATGAGCAAGGTGCAAGAAGAGCTGAAGGATGCTCAGGTGAATGAAGGAGCTGTGCGATGATAAGCAAGGTGCAAGAAGAGCTGAAGGATGCTCAGGTGAATGCAGGAGCTGTGCGATGATAAGCAAGGTGCAAGAAGAGCTGAAGGATGCTCAGGTGGATAAAGGAGCTGTGCGATAATAAGCAAGGTGCAAGAAGAGCTTCAGGATACTCAGGTGGATGAAGGAGCTGTGCGATGATAAGCAAGGCACAAGAAGAGCTTCAGGATGCTCAGGTGGATGAAGGAGGTGCCTGATCATGAGCAAGGTGCAAAAAGAGCTGCAGAATTTTTAGGTGCATGAAGGAGCTGTGCAATGATCAGCAAGGCACAAGAAGAGCTGAAGGATGCTCAGGCGGATAAAGGAGCTGTGCGATGATAAGCAAGGTCCAAGAAGAGCTGAAGGATGCTCAGGTGGATTAAGGAGCTGTGCGATGATAAGCAAGGTGCAAGAAGAGCTGAAGGATGCTCAGGTGGATAAAGGAGCTGTGCGATGATAAGCAAGGTGCAAGAAGAGCCGAAGGATGCTCAGGTGGACGAAGGAGCTGTGCGATGATAAGCAAGGTGCAAGAAGAGCCGAAGGATGCTCAGGTGAATGACGGAGCTGTGCGATGATAAGCAAGGTGCAAGAAGAGCTGAAGGATGCTCAGGTGGATAAAGGAGCTGTCCGATGATAAGCAAGGTGCAAGAAGAGCTGAAGGATGCTCAGGTGAATGAAGGAGCTGTGCGATGATAAGCAAGGTGCAAGAAGAGCTGAAGGATGCTCAGGTGGATGAAGGAGCTGTGCGATGATAAGCAAGGTGCAAGAAGAGCTGAAGGATGCTCAGGTGGATGAAGGAGCTTTGCGATGATAAGCAAGGTGCAAGAAGAGCTGAAGGATGCTCAGGTGAATGAAGGAGCTGTGCGATGATAAGCAAGGTGCAAGAAGAGCTGAAGGATGCTCAGGTGAATGAAGGAGCTGTGCGATGATAAGCAAGGTGCAAGAAGAGCTGAAGCATGCTCAGGCCAATGAAGGAGGTGTGCGATGATAAGCAAGGTGCAAGAAGAGCTGAAGGATGCTCAGGTGAATGAGGGAGCTGTGCGATTATAAGCAAGGTGCAAGAAGAGCTGAAGGATGCTCAGGTGAATGAAGGAGCTGTGCGATGATAAACAAGGTGCAAGAAGAGCTGACGGATGCTCAGGTGGATAAAGGAGCTGTGCGATGATAAGCAAGGTGCAAGAAGAGCTGAAGGATGCTCAGGTGGATAAAGGAGCTGTGCGATGATAAGCAAGGTGCAAGAAGAGCTGAAGGATGCTCAGGTGAATGAAGGAGCTGTGCGATGATAAGCAAGGTGCAAGAAGAGCTAAAGGATGCTCAGGTGAATGAAGGAGCTGTGCGATGATGAGCAAGGTGCAAGAAGAGCTGAAGGATGCTCAGGTGACTAAAAGAGCTGTGCGATGATGAGCAAGGTGCAAGAAGAGCTGAAGGATGCTCAGGTGAATGAAGGAGCTGTGCGATGATAAGAAAGGTGCAAGAAGAGCTGAAGGATGCTCAGATGAATAAAGGAGCTGCAGGGTGATTAGCGAGGTGCCAGAAGAACTGTAGGGTGCTCAGGTGAATGAAGGAGCTGCAGCATGATAAGCAAGGTGCAAGAAGAGCTTCAGGATACTCAGGTGAATAAAGGAGCTGTGCGATGATAAGCAAGATGCAAGAAGAGCTGAAGGATGCTCAGGTGGTTAAAGGAGCTGTGCGATGATAAGCAAGGTGCAAGAAGAGTTGAAGGATGCTCAGGTGGATAAAGGAGCTGTGCGATGATAAGCAAGGTGCAAGAAGAGCTGAAGGATGCTCAGGTGAATGAAGGAGCTGTGCGATGATAAGAAAGGTGCAAGAAGAGCTGAAGGATGCTCAGGTGAATGAAGGAGCGGTGCGATGATAAGCAAGGTGCAAGAAGAGCTGAAGGATGCTCAGGTGAATGAAGGAGCTGTGCGATGATAAGCAAGGTGCAAGAAGAGCTGAAGGATGCTCAGAGTTGAAGGATGCTCAGGTGGATAAAGGAGCTGTGCGATGATAAGCAAGGTGCAAGAAGAGCTGAAGGATGCTCAGGTGAATGAAGGAGCTGTGCGATGATAAGCAAGGTGCAAGAAGAGCTGAAGGATGCTCAGGTAGATGAAGGAGCTGTGCGATGATAAGCAAGGTGCAAGAAGAGCTGAAGGATGCTCAGGTGGATGAAGGAGCTGTGCGATGAGAAGCAAGGTGCAAGAAGAGCTGAAGGATGTTCAGGTGAATGAAGGAGCTGTGCGATGATAAGCAAAGTGCAAGAAGAGCTGAAGGATGCTCAGGTGAATGAAGGAGCTGTGTGATGATAAGCAATGTGCAAGAAGAGCTGAAGGATGCTCAGGTGGATAAAGGAGCTGTGCGATGATAAGCAAGGTGCAAGAAGAGCTGAAGGATGCTCAGGTGGATAAAGGAGCTGTGCAATGAGAAACAAGGTGCAAGAAGAGCTGAAGGATGCTCAGGTGGATAAAGGAGCTGTGCGATGATAGGCAAGGAGCAAGAAGAGCTGAAGGATGCTCAGGTGGATAAAGGAGCTGTGCGATGATAAGCAAGGTGCAAGAAGAGCTGAAGAGCTGAAGGATGCTCAGATGAGCTGTGCGATGATAAGCAAGGTCCAAGAAGAGCTGAAAGATGCTCAGATGAATAAAGGAGCTGCAGGGTGATTAGCGAGGTGCCAGAAGAACTGTAGGGTGCTCAGGTGAATGAAGGAGCTGCAGGATGATGAGCAAGGTGCAAGAAGAGCTTCAGGATACTCAGGTGGATGAAGGAGCTGTGCGATGGTAAGCAAGGCACAAGAAGAGCTTCAGGATGCTCAGGTGGATGAAGGAGGTGCCCGATCATGAGCAAGGTGCAAGAAGAGCTGCAGAATTTTTAGGTGCATGAAGGAGCTGTGCAATGATCAGCAAGGCACAGTAAGAGCTGCAGGATGTTCAGGTGAATAAAGGAGCTGTGCGATGATAAGCAAGGTGCAAGAAGAGCTGAAGGATGTTCAGGTGAATAAAGGAGCTGTGCGATGATAAGCAAGATGCAAGAAGAGCTGAAGGATGCTCAGGTGGTTAAAGGAGCTGTGCGATGATAAGCAAGGTGCAAGAAGAGTTGAAGGATGCTCAGGTGGATAAAGGAGCTGTGCGATGATAAGCAAGGTGCAAGAAGAGCTGAAGGATGCTCAGGTGGATGAAGGAGCTGTGCGATGATAAGCAAGGTGCAAGTAGAGCTGAAGGATGCTCAGGTGAATGAAGGAGCGGTGCGATGATAAGCCAGGTGCAAGAAGAGCTGAAGGATGCTCAGGTGAATGAAGGAGCTGTGCGATGATAAGCAAGGTGCAAGAAGAGCTGAAAGATGCTCAGATGAATAAAGGAGCTGCAGGGTGATTAGCGAGGTGCCAGAAGAACTGTAGGGTGCTCAGGTGAATGAAGGAGCTGCAGCATGATAAGCAAGGTGCAAGAAGAGCTTCAGGATACTCAGGTGGATGAAGGAGCTGTGCGATGATAAGCAAGGCACAAGAAGAGCTTCAGGATGCTCAGGTGGATGAAGGAGGTGCCCGATCATGAGCAAGGTGCAAGAAGAGCTGCAGAATTTTTAGGTGCATGAAGGAGCTGTGCAATGATCAGCAAGGCACAGGAAGAGCTGCAGGATGCTCAGGTGAATAAAGGAGCTGTGCGATGATAAGCAAGGTGCAAGAAGAGCTGAAGGATGCTCAGGTGAATAAAGGAGCTGTGCGATGATAAGCAAGGTGCAAGAAGAGCTGAAGGATGCTCAGGTGGTTAAAGGAGCTGTGCGATGATAAGCAAGGTGCAAGAAGAGTTGAAGGATGCTCAGGTGGATAAAGGAGCTGTGCGATGATAAGCAAGGTGCAAGAAGAGCTGAAGGATGCTCAGGTGGATGAAGGAGCTGTGCGATGATAAGCAAGGTGCAAGTAGAGCTGAAGGATGCTCAGGTGAATGAAGGAGCTGTGCGATGATAAGCAAGGTGCAAGAAGAGCTGAAGGATGCTCAGGTGGATAAAGGAGCTGTGCGATGATAAGCAAGGTGCAAGAAGAGCTGAAGGATGCTCAGGTGGATAAAGGAGCTGTGCGATGATAAACAAGGTGCAAGAAGAGCTGAAGGATGCTCAGGTGGATAAAGGAGCTGTGCGATGATAAGCAAGGTGCAAGAAGAGCTGAAGGATGCTCAGGTGGATAAAGAAGCCGTGCGATGATAAGCAAGGTGCAAGAAGAGCTGAAGAGCTGAAGGATGCTCAGATGAGCTGTGCGATGATAAGCAAGGTCCAAGAAGAGCTGAAAGATGCTCAGATGAATAAAGGAGCTGCAGGGTGATTAGCGAGGTGCCAGAAGAACTGTAGGGTGCTCAGGTGAATGAAGGAGCTGCAGGATGATGAGCAAGGTGCAAGAAGAGCTTCAGGATACTCAGGTGGATGAAGGAGCTGTGCGATGGTAAGCAAGGCACAAGAAGAGCTTCAGGATGCTCAGGTGGATGAAGGAGGTGCCCGATCATGAGCAAGGTGCAAGAAGAGCTGCAGAATTTTTAGGTGCATGAAGGAGCTGTGCAATGATCAGCAAGGCACAGTAAGAGCTGCAGGATGCTCAGGTGAATAAAGGAGCTGTGCGATGATAAGCAAGGTGCAAGAAGAGCTGAAGGATGTTCAGGTGAATAAAGGAGCTGTGCGATGATAAGCAAGATGCAAGAAGAGCTGAAGGATGCTCAGGTGGTTAAAGGAGCTGTGCGATGATAAGCAAGGTGCAAGAAGAGTTGAAGGATGCTCAGGTGGATAAAGGAGCTGTGCGATGATAAGCAAGGTGCAAGAAGAGCTGAAGGATGCTCAGGTGGATGAAGGAGCTGTGCGATGATAAGCAAGGTGCAAGTAGAGCTGAAGGATGCTCAGGTGAATGAAGGAGCGGTGCGATGATAATCCAGGTGCAAGTAGAGCTGAAGGATGCTCAGGTGAATGAAGGAGCGGTGCGATGATAAGCAAGGTGCAAGAAGAGCTGAAGGATGCTCAGAGTTGAAGGATGCTCAGGTGGATAAAGGAGCTGTGCGATGATAAGCAAGGTGCAAGAAGAGCTGAAGGATGCTCAGGTGGATAAAGGAGCTGTGCGATGATAAACAAGGTGCAAGAAGAGATGAAGGATGCTCAGGTGGATAAAGGAGCTGTGCGATGATAAGCAAGGTGCAAGAAGAGCTGAAGGATGCTCAGGTGGATAAAGGAGCTGTGCGATGATAAGCTTTGCAAGAAGAGCTGAAGAGCTGAAGGATGCTCAGATGAGCTGTGCGATGATAAGCAAGTTCCAAGAAGAGCTGAAAGATGCTCAGATGAATAAAGGAGCTGCAGGGTGATTAGCGAGGTGCCAGAAGAACTGTAGGGTGCTCAGGTGAATGAAGGAGCTGCAGGATGATAAGGGGGGTGCAAGAAGAGCTTCAGGATACTCAGGTGGATGAAGGAGCTGTGCGATGATAAGCAAGGCACAAGAAGAGCTTGAGGATGCTCAGGTGGATGAAGGAGGTGCCCGATCATGGGCAAGGTGCAAGAAGAGCTGCAGAATTTTTAGGTGCATGAAGGAGCTGTGCAATGATCAGCAAGGCACAAGAAGAGCTGCAGGATGCTCAGGTGAATAAAGGAGCTGTGCGATGATAAGCAAGGTGCAAGAAGAGCTGAAGGATGCTCAGGTGAATAAAGGAGCTGTGCGATGATAAGCAAGGTGCAAGAAGAGCTGAAGGATGCTCAGGTGGTTAAAGGAGCTGTGCGATGATAAGCAAGGTGCAAGAAGAGTTGAAGGATGCTCAGGTGGATAAAGGAGCTGTGCGATGATAAGCAAGGTGCAAGAAGACCTGAAGGATGCTCAGGTGGATGAAGGAGCTGTGCGATGATAAGCAAGGTGCAAGTAGAGCTGAAGGATGCTCAGGGGAATGAAGGAGCTGTGCGATGATAAGCAAGGTGCAAGAAGAGCTGAAGGATGCTCAGGTGAATGAAGGAGCTGTGCGATGATAAGCAAGGTGCAAGAAGAGCTGAAGGATGCTCAGGTGAATGAAGGAGCTGTGCGATGATAAGCAAGGTGCAAGAAGAGCTGAAGGATGCTCAGGAGAATAAAGGAGGTGTGCGATGATAAGCAAGGTGCAAGAAGAGCTGAAGGATGCTCAGGTGAATGAAGGAGCTGTGCGATGATAAGCAAGGTGCAAGAAGAGCTGAAGGATGCTCAGGTGAATGAAGGAGCTGTGCGATGATAAACAAGGTGCAAGAAGAGCTGACGGATGCTCAGGTGGATAAAGGAGCTGTGCGATGATAAGCAAGGTGCAAGAAGAGCTGAAGGATGCTCAGGTGGATAAAGGAGCTGTGCGATGATAAGCAAGTTGCAAGAAGAGCTGAAGGATGCTCAGGTGAATGAAGGAGCTGTGCGATGATAAGCAAGGTGCAAGAAGAGCTAAAGGATGCTCAGGTGAATGAAGGAGCTGTGCGATGATGAGCAAGGTGCAAGAAGAGCTGAAGGATGCTCAGGTGAATAAAGGAGCTGTGCGATGATGAGCAAGGTGCAAGAAGAGCTGAAGGATGCTCAGGTGAATGAAGGAGCTGTGCGATGATAAGCAAGGTGCAAGAAGAGCTGAAGGATGCTCAGGTGAATGCAGGAGCTGTGCGATGATAAGCAAGGTGCAAGAAGAGCTGAAGGATGCTCAGGTGGATAAAGGAGCTGTGCGATAATAAGCAAGGTGCAAGAAGAGCTTCAGGATACTCAGGTGGATGAAGGAGCTGTGCGATGATAAGCAAGGCACAAGAAGAGCTTCAGGATGCTCAGGTGGATGAAGGAGGTGCCTGATCATGAGCAAGGTGCAAAAAGAGCTGCAGAATTTTTAGGTGCATGAAGGAGCTGTGCAATGATCAGCAAGGCACAAGAAGAGCTGAAGGATGCTCAGGCGGATAAAGGAGCTGTGCGATGATAAGCAAGGTCCAAGAAGAGCTGAAGGATGCTCAGGTGGATTAAGGAGCTGTGCGATGATAAGCAAGGTGCAAGAAGAGCTGAAGGATGCTCAGAGTTGAAGGATGCTCAGGTGGATAAAGGAGCTGTGCGATGATAAGCAAGGTGCAAGAAGAGCTGAAGGATGCTCAGGTGAATGAAGGAGCTGTGCGATGATAAGCAAGGTGCAAGAAGAGCTGAAGGATGCTCAGGTAGATGAAGGAGCTGTGCGATGATAAGCAAGGTGCAAGAAGAGCTGAAGGATGCTCAGGTGGATGAAGGAGCTGTGCGATGAGAAGCAAGGTGCAAGAAGAGCTGAAGGATGTTCAGGTGAATGAAGGAGCTGTGCGATGATAAGCAAAGTGCAAGAAGAGCTGAAGGATGCTCAGGTGAATGAAGGAGCTGTGTGATGATAAGCAATGTGCAAGAAGAGCTGAAGGATGCTCAGGTGGATAAAGGAGCTGTGCGATGATAAGCAAGGTGCAAGAAGAGCTGAAGGATGCTCAGGTGGATAAAGGAGCTGTGCAATGAGAAACAAGGTGCAAGAAGAGCTGAAGGATGCTCAGGTGGATAAAGGAGCTGTGCGATGATAGGCAAGGAGCAAGAAGAGCTGAAGGATGCTCAGGTGGATAAAGGAGCTGTGCGATGATAAGCAAGGTGCAAGAAGAGCTGAAGAGCTGAAGGATGCTCAGATGAGCTGTGCGATGATAAGCAAGGTCCAAGAAGAGCTGAAAGATGCTCAGATGAATAAAGGAGCTGCAGGGTGATTAGCGAGGTGCCAGAAGAACTGTAGGGTGCTCAGGTGAATGAAGGAGCTGCAGGATGATGAGCAAGGTGCAAGAAGAGCTTCAGGATACTCAGGTGGATGAAGGAGCTGTGCGATGGTAAGCAAGGCACAAGAAGAGCTTCAGGATGCTCAGGTGGATGAAGGAGGTGCCCGATCATGAGCAAGGTGCAAGAAGAGCTGCAGAATTTTTAGGTGCATGAAGGAGCTGTGCAATGATCAGCAAGGCACAGTAAGAGCTGCAGGATGTTCAGGTGAATAAAGGAGCTGTGCGATGATAAGCAAGGTGCAAGAAGAGCTGAAGGATGTTCAGGTGAATAAAGGAGCTGTGCGATGATAAGCAAGATGCAAGAAGAGCTGAAGGATGCTCAGGTGGTTAAAGGAGCTGTGCGATGATAAGCAAGGTGCAAGAAGAGTTGAAGGATGCTCAGGTGGATAAAGGAGCTGTGCGATGATAAGCAAGGTGCAAGAAGAGCTGAAGGATGCTCAGGTGGATGAAGGAGCTGTGCGATGATAAGCAAGGTGCAAGTAGAGCTGAAGGATGCTCAGGTGAATGAAGGAGCGGTGCGATGATAAGCCAGGTGCAAGAAGAGCTGAAGGATGCTCAGGTGAATGAAGGAGCTGTGCGATGATAAGCAAGGTGCAAGAAGAGCTGAAAGATGCTCAGATGAATAAAGGAGCTGCAGGGTGATTAGCGAGGTGCCAGAAGAACTGTAGGGTGCTCAGGTGAATGAAGGAGCTGCAGCATGATAAGCAAGGTGCAAGAAGAGCTTCAGGATACTCAGGTGGATGAAGGAGCTGTGCGATGATAAGCAAGGCACAAGAAGAGCTTCAGGATGCTCAGGTGGATGAAGGAGGTGCCCGATCATGAGCAAGGTGCAAGAAGAGCTGCAGAATTTTTAGGTGCATGAAGGAGCTGTGCAATGATCAGCAAGGCACAGGAAGAGCTGCAGGATGCTCAGGTGAATAAAGGAGCTGTGCGATGATAAGCAAGGTGCAAGAAGAGCTGAAGGATGCTCAGGTGAATAAAGGAGCTGTGCGATGATAAGCAAGGTGCAAGAAGAGCTGAAGGATGCTCAGGTGGTTAAAGGAGCTGTGCGATGATAAGCAAGGTGCAAGAAGAGTTGAAGGATGCTCAGGTGGATAAAGGAGCTGTGCGATGATAAGCAAGGTGCAAGAAGAGCTGAAGGATGCTCAGGTGGATGAAGGAGCTGTGCGATGATAAGCAAGGTGCAAGTAGAGCTGAAGGATGCTCAGGTGAATGAAGGAGCTGTGCGATGATAAGCAAGGTGCAAGAAGAGCTGAAGGATGCTCAGGTGGATAAAGGAGCTGTGCGATGATAAGCAAGGTGCAAGAAGAGCTGAAGGATGCTCAGGTGGATAAAGGAGCTGTGCGATGATAAACAAGGTGCAAGAAGAGCTGAAGGATGCTCAGGTGGATAAAGGAGCTGTGCGATGATAAGCAAGGTGCAAGAAGAGCTGAAGAGCTGAAGGATGCTCAGATGAGCTGTGCGATGATAAGCAAGGTCCAAGAAGAGCTGAAAGATGCTCAGATGAATAAAGGAGCTGCAGGGTGATTAGCGAGGTGCCAGAAGAACTGTAGGGTGCTCAGGTGAATGAAGGAGCTGCAGGATGATGAGCAAGGTGCAAGAAGAGCTTCAGGATACTCAGGTGGATGAAGGAGCTGTGCGATGGTAAGCAAGGCACAAGAAGAGCTTCAGGATGCTCAGGTGGATGAAGGAGGTGCCCGATCATGAGCAAGGTGCAAGAAGAGCTGCAGAATTTTTAGGTGCATGAAGGAGCTGTGCAATGATCAGCAAGGCACAGTAAGAGCTGCAGGATGTTCAGGTGAATAAAGGAGCTGTGCGATGATAAGCAAGGTGCAAGAAGAGCTGAAGGATGTTCAGGTGAATAAAGGAGCTGTGCGATGATAAGCAAGATGCAAGAAGAGCTGAAGGATGCTCAGGTGGTTAAAGGAGCTGTGCGATGATAAGCAAGGTGCAAGAAGAGTTGAAGGATGCTCAGGTGGATAAAGGAGCTGTGCGATGATAAGCAAGGTGCAAGAAGAGCTGAAGGATGCTCAGGTGGATGAAGGAGCTGTGCGATGATAAGCAAGGTGCAAGTAGAGCTGAAGGATGCTCAGGTGAATGAAGGAGCGGTGCGATGATAAGCCAGGTGCAAGAAGAGCTGAAGGATGCTCAGGTGAATGAAGGAGCTGTGCGATGATAAGCAAGGTGCAAGAAGAGCTGAAAGATGCTCAGATGAATAAAGGAGCTGCAGGGTGATTAGCGAGGTGCCAGAAGAACTGTAGGGTGCTCAGGTGAATGAAGGAGCTGCAGCATGATAAGCAAGGTGCAAGAAGAGCTTCAGGATACTCAGGTGGATGAAGGAGCTGTGCGATGATAAGCAAGGCACAAGAAGAGCTTCAGGATGCTCAGGTGGATGAAGGAGGTGCCCGATCATGAGCAAGGTGCAAGAAGAGCTGCAGAATTTTTAGGTGCATGAAGGAGCTGTGCAATGATCAGCAAGGCACAGGAAGAGCTGCAGGATGCTCAGGTGAATAAAGGAGCTGTGCGATGATAAGCAAGGTGCAAGAAGAGCTGAAGGATGCTCAGGTGAATAAAGGAGCTGTGCGATGATAAGCAAGGTGCAAGAAGAGCTGAAGGATGCTCAGGTGGTTAAAGGAGCTGTGCGATGATAAGCAAGGTGCAAGAAGAGTTGAAGGATGCTCAGGTGGATAAAGGAGCTGTGCGATGATAAGCAAGGTGCAAGAAGAGCTGAAGGATGCTCAGGTGGATGAAGGAGCTGTGCGATGATAAGCAAGGTGCAAGTAGAGCTGAAGGATGCTCAGGTGAATGAAGGAGCTGTGCGATGATAAGCAAGGTGCAAGAAGAGCTGAAGGATGCTCAGGTGGATAAAGGAGCTGTGCGATGATAAGCAAGGTGCAAGAAGAGCTGAAGGATGCTCAGGTGGATAAAGGAGCTGTGCGATGATAAACAAGGTGCAAGAAGAGCTGAAGGATGCTCAGGTGGATAAAGGAGCTGTGCGATGATAAGCAAGGTGCAAGAAGAGCTGAAGGATGCTCAGGTGGATAAAGAAGCCGTGCGATGATAAGCAAGGTGCAAGAAGAGCTGAAGAGCTGAAGGATGCTCAGATGAGCTGTGCGATGATAAGCAAGGTCCAAGAAGAGCTGAAAGATGCTCAGATGAATAAAGGAGCTGCAGGGTGATTAGCGAGGTGCCAGAAGAACTGTAGGGTGCTCAGGTGAATGAAGGAGCTGCAGGATGATGAGCAAGGTGCAAGAAGAGCTTCAGGATACTCAGGTGGATGAAGGAGCTGTGCGATGGTAAGCAAGGCACAAGAAGAGCTTCAGGATGCTCAGGTGGATGAAGGAGGTGCCCGATCATGAGCAAGGTGCAAGAAGAGCTGCAGAATTTTTAGGTGCATGAAGGAGCTGTGCAATGATCAGCAAGGCACAGTAAGAGCTGCAGGATGCTCAGGTGAATAAAGGAGCTGTGCGATGATAAGCAAGGTGCAAGAAGAGCTGAAGGATGTTCAGGTGAATAAAGGAGCTGTGCGATGATAAGCAAGATGCAAGAAGAGCTGAAGGATGCTCAGGTGGTTAAAGGAGCTGTGCGATGATAAGCAAGGTGCAAGAAGAGTTGAAGGATGCTCAGGTGGATAAAGGAGCTGTGCGATGATAAGCAAGGTGCAAGAAGAGCTGAAGGATGCTCAGGTGGATGAAGGAGCTGTGCGATGATAAGCAAGGTGCAAGTAGAGCTGAAGGATGCTCAGGTGAATGAAGGAGCGGTGCGATGATAATCCAGGTGCAAGTAGAGCTGAAGGATGCTCAGGTGAATGAAGGAGCGGTGCGATGATAAGCAAGGTGCAAGAAGAGCTGAAGGATGCTCAGAGTTGAAGGATGCTCAGGTGGATAAAGGAGCTGTGCGATGATAAGCAAGGTGCAAGAAGAGCTGAAGGATGCTCAGGTGGATAAAGGAGCTGTGCGATGATAAACAAGGTGCAAGAAGAGATGAAGGATGCTCAGGTGGATAAAGGAGCTGTGCGATGATAAGCAAGGTGCAAGAAGAGCTGAAGGATGCTCAGGTGGATAAAGGAGCTGTGCGATGATAAGCTTTGCAAGAAGAGCTGAAGAGCTGAAGGATGCTCAGATGAGCTGTGCGATGATAAGCAAGTTCCAAGAAGAGCTGAAAGATGCTCAGATGAATAAAGGAGCTGCAGGGTGATTAGCGAGGTGCCAGAAGAACTGTAGGGTGCTCAGGTGAATGAAGGAGCTGCAGGATGATAAGGGGGGTGCAAGAAGAGCTTCAGGATACTCAGGTGGATGAAGGAGCTGTGCGATGATAAGCAAGGCACAAGAAGAGCTTGAGGATGCTCAGGTGGATGAAGGAGGTGCCCGATCATGGGCAAGGTGCAAGAAGAGCTGCAGAATTTTTAGGTGCATGAAGGAGCTGTGCAATGATCAGCAAGGCACAAGAAGAGCTGCAGGATGCTCAGGTGAATAAAGGAGCTGTGCGATGATAAGCAAGGTGCAAGAAGAGCTGAAGGATGCTCAGGTGAATAAAGGAGCTGTGCGATGATAAGCAAGGTGCAAGAAGAGCTGAAGGATGCTCAGGTGGTTAAAGGAGCTGTGCGATGATAAGCAAGGTGCAAGAAGAGTTGAAGGATGCTCAGGTGGATAAAGGAGCTGTGCGATGATAAGCAAGGTGCAAGAAGACCTGAAGGATGCTCAGGTGGATGAAGGAGCTGTGCGATGATAAGCAAGGTGCAAGTAGAGCTGAAGGATGCTCAGGGGAATGAAGGAGCTGTGCGATGATAAGCAAGGTGCAAGAAGAGCTGAAGGATGCTCAGGTGAATGAAGGAGCTGTGCGATGATAAGCAAGGTGCAAGAAGAGCTGAAGGATGCTCAGGTGAATGAAGGAGCTGTGCGATGATAAGCAAGGTGCAAGAAGAGCTGAAGGATGCTCAGGAGAATAAAGGAGGTGTGCGATGATAAGCAAGGTGCAAGAAGAGCTGAAGGATGCTCAGGTGAATGAAGGAGCTGTGCGATGATAAGCAAGGTGCAAGAAGAGCTGAAGGATGCTCAGGTGAATGAAGGAGCTGTGCGATGATAAACAAGGTGCAAGAAGAGCTGACGGATGCTCAGGTGGATAAAGGAGCTGTGCGATGATAAGCAAGGTGCAAGAAGAGCTGAAGGATGCTCAGGTGGATAAAGGAGCTGTGCGATGATAAGCAAGTTGCAAGAAGAGCTGAAGGATGCTCAGGTGAATGAAGGAGCTGTGCGATGATAAGCAAGGTGCAAGAAGAGCTAAAGGATGCTCAGGTGAATGAAGGAGCTGTGCGATGATGAGCAAGGTGCAAGAAGAGCTGAAGGATGCTCAGGTGAATAAAGGAGCTGTGCGATGATGAGCAAGGTGCAAGAAGAGCTGAAGGATGCTCAGGTGAATGAAGGAGCTGTGCGATGATAAGCAAGGTGCAAGAAGAGCTGAAGGATGCTCAGGTGAATGCAGGAGCTGTGCGATGATAAGCAAGGTGCAAGAAGAGCTGAAGGATGCTCAGGTGGATAAAGGAGCTGTGCGATAATAAGCAAGGTGCAAGAAGAGCTTCAGGATACTCAGGTGGATGAAGGAGCTGTGCGATGATAAGCAAGGCACAAGAAGAGCTTCAGGATGCTCAGGTGGATGAAGGAGGTGCCTGATCATGAGCAAGGTGCAAAAAGAGCTGCAGAATTTTTAGGTGCATGAAGGAGCTGTGCAATGATCAGCAAGGCACAAGAAGAGCTGAAGGATGCTCAGGCGGATAAAGGAGCTGTGCGATGATAAGCAAGGTCCAAGAAGAGCTGAAGGATGCTCAGGTGGATTAAGGAGCTGTGCGATGATAAGCAAGGTGCAAGAAGAGCTGAAGGATGCTCAGGTGGATAAAGGAGCTGTGCGATGATAAGCAAGGTGCAAGAAGAGCCGAAGGATGCTCAGGTGGACGAAGGAGCTGTGCGATGATAAGCAAGGTGCAAGAAGAGCCGAAGGATGCTCAGGTGAATGACGGAGCTGTGCGATGATAAGCAAGGTGCAAGAAGAGCTGAAGGATGCTCAGGTGGATAAAGGAGCTGTCCGATGATAAGCAAGGTGCAAGAAGAGCTGAAGGATGCTCAGGTGAATGAAGGAGCTGTGCGATGATAAGCAAGGTGCAAGAAGAGCTGAAGGATGCTCAGGTGGATGAAGGAGCTGTGCGATGATAAGCAAGGTGCAAGAAGAGCTGAAGGATGCTCAGGTGGATGAAGGAGCTTTGCGATGATAAGCAAGGTGCAAGAAGAGCTGAAGGATGCTCAGGTGAATGAAGGAGCTGTGCGATGATAAGCAAGGTGCAAGAAGAGCTGAAGGATGCTCAGGTGAATGAAGGAGCTGTGCGATGATAAGCAAGGTGCAAGAAGAGCTGAAGCATGCTCAGGCCAATGAAGGAGGTGTGCGATGATAAGCAAGGTGCAAGAAGAGCTGAAGGATGCTCAGGTGAATGAGGGAGCTGTGCGATTATAAGCAAGGTGCAAGAAGAGCTGAAGGATGCTCAGGTGAATGAAGGAGCTGTGCGATGATAAACAAGGTGCAAGAAGAGCTGACGGATGCTCAGGTGGATAAAGGAGCTGTGCGATGATAAGCAAGGTGCAAGAAGAGCTGAAGGATGCTCAGGTGGATAAAGGAGCTGTGCGATGATAAGCAAGGTGCAAGAAGAGCTGAAGGATGCTCAGGTGAATGAAGGAGCTGTGCGATGATAAGCAAGGTGCAAGAAGAGCTAAAGGATGCTCAGGTGAATGAAGGAGCTGTGCGATGATGAGCAAGGTGCAAGAAGAGCTGAAGGATGCTCAGGTGACTAAAAGAGCTGTGCGATGATGAGCAAGGTGCAAGAAGAGATGAAGGATGCTCAGGTGAATGAAGGAGCTGTGCGATGATAAGAAAGGTGCAAGAAGAGCTGAAGGATGCTCAGATGAATAAAGGAGCTGCAGGGTGATTAGCGAGGTGCCAGAAGAACTGTAGGGTGCTCAGGTGAATGAAGGAGCTGCAGCATGATAAGCAAGGTGCAAGAAGAGCTTCAGGATACTCAGGTGAATAAAGGAGCTGTGCGATGATAAGCAAGATGCAAGAAGAGCTGAAGGATGCTCAGGTGGTTAAAGGAGCTGTGCGATGATAAGCAAGGTGCAAGAAGAGTTGAAGGATGCTCAGGTGGATAAAGGAGCTGTGCGATGATAAGCAAGGTGCAAGAAGAGCTGAAGGATGCTCAGGTGAATGAAGGAGCTGTGCGATGATAAGAAAGGTGCAAGAAGAGCTGAAGGATGCTCAGGTGAATGAAGGAGCGGTGCGATGATAAGCAAGGTGCAAGAAGAGCTGAAGGATGCTCAGGTGAATGAAGGAGCTGTGCGATGATAAGCAAGGTGCAAGAAGAGCTGAAGGATGCTCAGAGTTGAAGGATGCTCAGGTGGATAAAGGAGCTGTGCGATGATAAGCAAGGTGCAAGAAGAGCTGAAGGATGCTCAGGTGAATGAAGGAGCTGTGCGATGATAAGCAAGGTGCAAGAAGAGCTGAAGGATGCTCAGGTAGATGAAGGAGCTGTGCGATGATAAGCAAGGTGCAAGAAGAGCTGAAGGATGCTCAGGTGGATGAAGGAGCTGTGCGATGAGAAGCAAGGTGCAAGAAGAGCTGAAGGATGTTCAGGTGAATGAAGGAGCTGTGCGATGATAAGCAAAGTGCAAGAAGAGCTGAAGGATGCTCAGGTGAATGAAGGAGCTGTGTGATGATAAGCAATGTGCAAGAAGAGCTGAAGGATGCTCAGGTGGATAAAGGAGCTGTGCGATGATAAGCAAGGTGCAAGAAGAGCTGAAGGATGCTCAGGTGGATAAAGGAGCTGTGCAATGAGAAACAAGGTGCAAGAAGAGCTGAAGGATGCTCAGGTGGATAAAGGAGCTGTGCGATGATAGGCAAGGAGCAAGAAGAGCTGAAGGATGCTCAGGTGGATAAAGGAGCTGTGCGATGATAAGCAAGGTGCAAGAAGAGCTGAAGAGCTGAAGGATGCTCAGATGAGCTGTGCGATGATAAGCAAGGTCCAAGAAGAGCTGAAAGATGCTCAGATGAATAAAGGAGCTGCAGGGTGATTAGCGAGGTGCCAGAAGAACTGTAGGGTGCTCAGGTGAATGAAGGAGCTGCAGGATGATGAGCAAGGTGCAAGAAGAGCTTCAGGATACTCAGGTGGATGAAGGAGCTGTGCGATGGTAAGCAAGGCACAAGAAGAGCTTCAGGATGCTCAGGTGGATGAAGGAGGTGCCCGATCATGAGCAAGGTGCAAGAAGAGCTGCAGAATTTTTAGGTGCATGAAGGAGCTGTGCAATGATCAGCAAGGCACAGTAAGAGCTGCAGGATGTTCAGGTGAATAAAGGAGCTGTGCGATGATAAGCAAGGTGCAAGAAGAGCTGAAGGATGTTCAGGTGAATAAAGGAGCTGTGCGATGATAAGCAAGATGCAAGAAGAGCTGAAGGATGCTCAGGTGGTTAAAGGAGCTGTGCGATGATAAGCAAGGTGCAAGAAGAGTTGAAGGATGCTCAGGTGGATAAAGGAGCTGTGCGATGATAAGCAAGGTGCAAGAAGAGCTGAAGGGTGCTCAGGTGGATGAAGGAGCTGTGCGATGATAAGCAAGGTGCAAGTAGAGCTGAAGGATGCTCAGGTGAATGAAGGAGCGGTGCGATGATAAGCCAGGTGCAAGAAGAGCTGAAGGATGCTCAGGTGAATGAAGGAGCTGTGCGATGATAAGCAAGGTGCAAGAAGAGCTGAAAGATGCTCAGATGAATAAAGGAGCTGCAGGGTGATTAGCGAGGTGCCAGAAGAACTGTAGGGTGCTCAGGTGAATGAAGGAGCTGCAGCATGATAAGCAAGGTGCAAGAAGAGCTTCAGGATACTCAGGTGGATGAAGGAGCTGTGCGATGATAAGCAAGGCACAAGAAGAGCTTCAGGATGCTCAGGTGGATGAAGGAGGTGCCCGATCATGAGCAAGGTGCAAGAAGAGCTGCAGAATTTTTAGGTGCATGAAGGAGCTGTGCAATGATCAGCAAGGCACAGGAAGAGCTGCAGGATGCTCAGGTGAATAAAGGAGCTGTGCGATGATAAGCAAGGTGCAAGAAGAGCTGAAGGATGCTCAGGTGAATAAAGGAGCTGTGCGATGATAAGCAAGGTGCAAGAAGAGCTGAAGGATGCTCAGGTGGTTAAAGGAGCTGTGCGATGATAAGCAAGGTGCAAGAAGAGTTGAAGGATGCTCAGGTGGATAAAGGAGCTGTGCGATGATAAGCAAGGTGCAAGAAGAGCTGAAGGATGCTCAGGTGGATGAAGGAGCTGTGCGATGATAAGCAAGGTGCAAGTAGAGCTGAAGGATGCTCAGGTGAATGAAGGAGCGGTGCGATGATAAGCAAGGTGCAAGAAGAGCTGAAGGATGCTCAGGTGAATGAAGGAGCTGTGCGATGATAAGCAAGGTGCAAGAAGAGTTGAAGGATGCTCAGGTGAATGAAGGAGCTGTGCGATGATATGCAAGGTGCAAGAAGAGCTGAAGGATGCTCAGGTGAATAAAGGAGCTGTGCGATGATAAGCAAGGTGCAAGAAGAGCTGAAGGATGCTCAGGTGAATGAAGGAGCTGTGCGATGATAAGCAAGGTGCAAGAAGAGCTGAAAGATGGTCAGGTGAATGAAGGAGCTGTGCGATGATATGCAAGGTGCAAGAAGAGCTGAAGGATGCTCAGGTGGAGAAAGGAGCTGTGCGATTATAAGCAAGGTGCAAGAAGAGCTGAAGGATGCTCAGGTGAATGAATGAGCAGTGCGATGATGAGCAAGGTGCAAAAAGAGCTGAAGGATGCTCAGGTGAATGAAGGATCTGTGCGATGCTAAGCAAGGTGCAAGAAGAGCTGAAGGATGCTCAGGTGGATAAAGGAGCTGTGCGATGATAAGCAAGGTGCAAGAAGAGCTGAAGGATGCTCAGGTGGATAAAGGAGCTGTGCGATGATAAGCAAGGTGCAAGAAGAGCTGAAGGATGCTCAGGTGAATGAAGGAGCTGTGCGATGATAAGCAAGGTGCAAGAAGAGCTAAAGGATGCTCAGGTGAATGAAGGAGCTGTGCGATGATGAGCAAGGTGCAAGAAGAGCTGAAGGATGCTCAGGTGAATAAAGGAGCTGTGCGATGATGAGCAAGGTGCAAGAAGAGCTGAAGGATGCTCAGGTGAATGAAGGAGCTGTGCGATGATAAGCAAGGTGCAAGAAGAGCTAAAGGATGCTCAGGTGAATGCAGGAGCTGTGCGATGATAAGCAAGGTGCAAGAAGAGCTGAAGGATGCTCAGGTGGATAAAGGAGCTGTGCGATGATAAGCAAGGTGCAAGAAGAGCCGAAGGATGCTCAGGTGGATGAAGGAGCTGTGCGATGATAAGCAAGGTGCAAGAAGAGCCGAAGGATGCTCAGGTGGACGAAGGAGCTGTGCGATGATAAGCAAGGTGCAAGAAGAGCCGAAGGATGCTCAGGTGAACGAAGGAGCTGTGCGATGATAAGCAAGGTGCAAGAAGAGCCGAAGGATGCTTGTTGGAAGGCGGACCCCGAGGAGTCGGTGAGACCACCAAGGGGGGCCCTCGCACTGCACGAAGTAGCCGAGCGCTGCCGAGAAGTCTCCTGAGAGATCCTTCTCCTATCACGTACTAGCACAGTAACACCACCACACCGGACTCAAGGAGGTTGTCTCAAGACAAGCAATTCTTTATCATCAATAAAAGGTTACGAGTTCAATATTTACACGAAGGGATCGAGGGATCCACCAAAAGTCTCAATGTCTCTTTGGAAGGGTAGGGGTAGCGGGACAGTCTTTGGCAGGAATGTGGTACGAGGGTACCTGGGGCCCAGTTCTTATCCTCAAGCTGGAGGACCTCCGATCTCGGAGGGGTCGAGCCGCGACGGCGTCAGCAGGGCTCTGGCGTACAGTTCGTGGAGAGCCGCGATTCAATCAGCAGGGCTCTCAAGATGGTTTCTGCTCAGCTCGAGCCGCGACGTCGTCAGCAGGGCTCCGAGGAAGGTCTCAGCGAGGTGGGGCCGCGACGGCGTCTGCAGGGCTCCGATGTTCCAGGTGGTTCAGGAAAGGTTCACAAGAGGGAGCCGCGACGCAGTCAGCAGGGCTCGTGATGGTTCCGACAAGAGTTCTTCTCCGTAGGGTCAGCCGCGATTCGATCAGCAGGGCTCTCGACTCCGGGATACAACTGCCGAGCTGTGGTGGGGTCGCCCCAGATATAGGTCTGGAGCCCTTTGATGTCCGGACCCTTGCGCCCAAGGGGGCGGAGTGGCCGGGTGGAGGTGGCCAGACGCCCAGCAGGAGAGGCGCCAGGCCCATGGGAGTTTGCAGGGCGATCACACCTCGAGAGGGGAGGACAGTTGGGGGTCCCAACGATACCGTCCTCCGCCGGGGGCGATGAATGGTTTCTGCGGCACCCCCTGGCCAGTCCGTGGTGCCTCGAGGTCGGGGCTTCGCTGGGGTCGAGGCCGGGTTGAGCGGGGTCGCGCCGGCTGGTGTACGGGGTGACGTAGATGCCAACAAGATGGCGGAGCCATGAGGAGCATGCGACCACGTGCAGTTCCAGGTGAAGGGCCTTGGAGCAGTTCAGACGGGTGGCCCGTGAAGGCCGGGGCGGGGAACGGCCACAGTCCAGGGGGGTTAAGGACCACGCCACGAGGCCGGGTCCAACAGGCGTCCCCCCCAGCCGAAGGCATGGAGAGTCACCCATCTCCTTGGGGATTCTCCTCGTCAAGGCGGAAGAAGCGGGACAGGCCGTCGGCGTTGGCGTGGTCATTGCCGGGCCGGTGTTCGACGTCAAAGTCCATCCCTTGTAGCGAGATGGACCATCGCAGCAGTTTGGGGTTCTCGCCCCGCATTCGCATTAACCATTGCAAGGGCCGGTGGTCGGTCTGGACCCGGAAGTGGGCGCCAAAGAGGTAGGGCCGGAGCTTCTTGAGGGCCCACACCACAGCGAAGGCCTCGCGCTCAATAGTGCTCCAGCGTTGCTCCCGGGGCAGTAGTCGCCGGCTGATGAAGGCCACTGGTCGGTCGAGCCCCTTTTCGTCAGTTTGGGAGAGAACGGCCCCGATCCCATACTCGGAGGCGTCCGTCTGTACCACGAACTCCTTCTGGTAGTCCGGGGCCTGCAGCACCGGAGCAGTACACATGGCCGTTTTGAGGGTGTCGAAGGCTGTTTGGCAGCGGGGTGTCCAGTGTACCTTCTTGGGCTGCTTTTTGGACGTTAACTCTGTGAGGGGGCCGACAATGCTCCCATAGTCCCGGATAAACCGTCGGTAGTATCCGGTGAGGCCCAGGAAGGCCCGGACAGCGGTCTGGGTAGTGGGGGGTTCCCAGGTCTGGATGGCATCTATCTTTGCTTGGAGGGGGGCCACCTGCCCGCTCCCCACTTGATGGCCCAGGTAGGTCACGGATCCGTGGCCGATTTGGCATTTGCTGGCCTTGATTGTGAGCCCGGCCCGCTGGAGGGCGGCCAGGACGGCCTTTAGGTGGAGGAGGTGCTCGGCCCAGTGGTTGCTGTACACGGCAATGTCATCTAAGTAGGCCGCGCTGAAGGCCTCAAGCCCGGCCAAAACTTTGTTCACCAGTCGCTGGAAGGTGGCCGGGGCGTTCTTCATTCCGAAGGGCATCACCCGAAAGTGGTAATGCCCATCCGGAGTCGAAAAGGCGGATCTTTCTTGGGCGCCGGGGGTGAGCTGGATTTGCCAGTACCCGGCGGTGAGGTCCAGCGTGCTCAGGTAGCGAGCGGCCCCTAGGCGGTCGATGAGTTCGTCGGCCCGGGGTATCGGGTGTGCGTCCGTCTTGGTTACTACATTCAGGGCTCGGTAGTCCACGCAGAATCGCAACTCCGGGGGGTGGCCGGGAGCTGCGGCCTTGGGCACCAGGACGACAGGGCTGGCCCACGGGCTGTCGGAAGGCTCGATGACCCCCAGGGCCAGCATCTTCGCTACTTCGGCCTGGATGCAGGCCCGCACTCGGTCAGGCACCCGGTAGGCTCTGTGTCGTATGGGGGGGTTCTCCCCGGTGTCGACGTCGTGGACGCACCAGTGGGTCACCCCCGGAGTGAGAGAGAAGAGGGCTGCGTAGTCCCGCAGTAATCGCTGGCAGTCGTTGCGCTGTTCCGGGGTCAGGGACGAGGCGAGTTGGACCCCTTCGATCGATCCATCGTGAATGTCGGATTGCAAGAGGTCGGGCAGGGGCTCGGAGTCGTCCTCGCCCCCCTCGTCGGTCGCCAGCAGCAGGCTCAGTTCGGTCCGGGCGAAGTGGGGTTTTAGCCTGTTAGCATGTAGGACCCGGAGGGGGTTCCGGGGGGACTCCAGATCGACCAAGTAGGTGACGGGACTTTTCTTCTCCACCACCTTGAAGGGCCCGGTCCACTTGTCCTGGAGGGCGCCGGGTTCGACCGGGGCCATGACCCATACTTTCTGACCTGGCTCGAATTCTACAGTAGAAGTGTTGCGATCGTACCACCGCTTCATGTCCTCCTGGCTGGCCTCGAGGTTGGCTTCGGCGAGGGCTCGGAACTTGCGGGTCTGGTTTCGGAGGGTCAGGAGGTATCGGTAGACGTCAGGAGGGGCGCCTCGGGGCTTCATCTCCCAGCCCTCCTTGACCAGACTGAGCGGTCCGCGGACCGGGTGTCCATACAATAGTTCAAACGGGCTGAACCCCAGGGACTTCTGCGGGACCTCCCGATAGGCGAACAGGAGGCAGGGCAGCAGGACATCCCATTTCCGCCTGAGTGGTTCTTCCAGGCCCTGGATCATCCCTTTCAATGTTCGGTTGAATCGCTCAACCAGTCCGTTCCCCTGAGGGTGATATGGGGTCGTGAACTTGTATGTGACCCCGCACTGTTGCCACAGGGACCGCATGTACCTGGAGATAAAGTTCGTGCCGCGGTCGCTCACCACTTCGCTGGGGAATCCCACTCGGGAGAAGATCCCCATCAAGGCCCGGCCTACCACAGGGGCCGTTATGGTTCTGAGCGGGACCGCCTCCGGGTACCTGGTGGCGTGGTCCACGAGGACCAGGATGAAGCGGTGGCCCAGGGCGGTTTGGGGGTCCAGGGGTCCCACAATGTCGATTCCGACCCGTTCAAACGGGGTGCTGACGGCGGGAAAGGGCTGGAGGGGGGCCTTGACCCGACCCCCCGTCTTTCCGCTGGCTTGGCAGGTCTGGCAGGACCGGCAGTGGTTGTCCACATCTCTCCGCATCCGGGGCCAGTAGAAGTGGGTCACCAGACGACTGTACGTTTTGTCTTGCCCCAAGTGTCCGGCGAGGGGCACATCATGGGCCAGGTTGAGAAGAAACTCCCGGAAGCGGAGGGGGACCACCAACACGCGGCTGGCCCCGAGTTCTGCTACTTTCTGTTCACTGTACAACAGGCCCTCGGCCCAGTAGATCCAGTGGGTGCCGGTCTGGTCACCGTTGGCTTGCGCGGTCGCCTGCTGCCGGACCCCTTCGAGAGAGGGACAGGACTGTTGCTCTTGCTGGAACTGCTCTCGGGTGGGGCCCCCTTCGTGTTGCCATTGCGTCAGCTCTGGTAGGGCGCTCGGAGAAGTCATCTCTTCGGGGGAGGATTCGCTGGACCCAGGGTCGGTGTCCGCCTCCTCCTCGCTGCTGGCGGGAGGGGGTGTGAGCCCCTCGGGTCGGGCGGTCCCGGAGGTCGAGGATGAGCGGGGGGCCTGGGCGGTCATGGACCGGGTGATGGCGCAGGCCCAATCAGCCAGTCCCAACATTCGGAGGTGCTCTCGTCGTTCTACTTGAGCCCAGGGGGAACTCTCCAAGTCGTTCCCCAGGAGGCAGTCGACCGGGGCGTCGTCGCGCACTGTCACCTTCAGCAGGCCCGTCACCCCTCCCCACTCGAAGGGGACCAGGGCCATCTGGCATAGGCTTTCACTGTTGTCGGCCGTCCGGACAGGGCACAGCACATTCGGTAGAATCTGTTCAGGGGTCACCAGGTGGCAGCGGACAGCGGTGATACTGGCGCCGGTGTCGCGAAGGGCTTCGGCCCGTTGTCCGTTGACCGTGACCTGCTGCCGGTACTTCTGGGTGTTGGTTGGGATGGGGGTGCAGGGTACCATCTCCCGGCTACCCAGGCAGACCAGGGACATGGCTGCCGGCTCCCACTCAGTGTTTTCTCGGTCGAGGGCCTCTTCTTCCTCTTCTCCTCCCCCCAAGGCGGCGGCTGTCAGCTGCCGGGGCGGGGGCCCGCCGGCCCCGTTTCTTCGGTTCAGAGGGCAGGCCGGGTCGCTGGCAAAGTGTCCGGTTTGTTGGCAGCCATAGCAGGTCACTGGTGGCCGTGGTCCGGGTCGGGCCGGGCCCACCCTTCGTGCTAGGCTCGGGGAGAGATGTGGCTGCGGTGGCCCTCGAGGGGGGCTCCTGGGGGCCCCAGCGGGAGGGTCTCGGTTCCTGTTCGGCCCTCCCCCCCCACCGCGCTGGCGTGGGGGTCCGTTGGGGTTCCTCTGGTACTCCCCCATTGAGCTCCGGGGGACCCGGGAGTTGACCCATCGATCGGCCTCGACGGCCAGTTTCCGCGGGTCGGTCATTTTGCTGTCGAGGAGGTGCTGTCTCAGCTCCACGAAGCAATTGTTGGAAAGATGTTCCCACACGATGAGGTCGACCAGTTGCCCGTAGGTGGTTACTTTGCTGCCTTCGATCCACCCTTCTAGGGCCCGACTAAAAAAGTCCACATATTCCACCCATGTGGTACCCGGGATTTTCTTGCAGTCTCGGAACCGCTGGCGGTACATTTCCGCTGTTAGCCCGTAGCGGGTGAGCAGGGCCTCCTTCATGTGATCGTAGGAGGTCATCACTTCCTCCGGTAGCTGGAGCAGCGTGTCCCGCCCTTCACTCAGGAATCGCCCCCACAGGCCTGCGCCCCAGTCTTTTCGGGGCACTCGATGGGAGGTCATGGCCACCTCATAGGCCTTGAACCACTGTTGGATATCGTCATTCTTGTAATACTCCTTGACGACCTCCTTCGGGATATGTACTTTGGCCTCGGCAGGCGGTAGAGTGTCTCTCGTACTGGGGGTGTTGGTCCCTCCGTTCTTGGCCTTGATCTCGAGCTCCTTGAGGCTGCGCTCGTGCTCAAGGGTGAGCTTCTTTTCCTCCAACTCCCGGTGTCGTCTCTTCTCTTCTATCTCTTCTTGAAGGCGTAGCTGCTCGAGGGCCAGTTTCTTTTCTGCCAGCTGGAGTTCGCCGTCCAGTCGCAGTCGGGCGAGCTCTAGCTCGTGGCTCCGGACCTTTTCCCGCTCTCGTATTTCTTCTTCGGAGAGGCCGGTTTCTAGGCTCTTTCGTCCTCCGGTTGCCGGGGTCAGTGCGGTTGCTGTGGTCTCCGTCAGGGGCAAGGGCCCTTCTTCCTGGGAGGGGCCTGCCCCGGCCTCCAGCCATGTCCTCAGAGCTTTCTGCATCTCTTCCTTGGTACCGAGGCTGGTGGTTGCAATGCCTTTGTCTCTGCAGAACTGTTTTAATTCTTTGTGCGTATATTCTTCCAGCCGTTCGGGCTGGAACTCCATTGTCGCGTTGTTTTCCTGGCTGCTCATGATGCTATTCGTTTGGATGGGTAGCTAGTGGGTACTGGCTGGTACGTACTGCGTTCGGCTCGGATCCCACCGCTGCCACCAAATGTTGGAAGGCGGACCCCGAGGAGTCGGTGAGACCACCAAGGGGGGCCCTCGCACTGCACGAAGTAGCCGAGCGCTGCCGAGAAGTCTCCTGAGAGATCCTTCTCCTATCACGTACTAGCACAGTAACACCACCACACCGGACTCAAGGAGGTTGTCTCAAGACAAGCAATTCTTTATCATCAATAAAAGGTTACGAGTTCAATATTTACACGAAGGGATCGAGGGATCCACCAAAAGTCTCAATGTCTCTTTGGAAGGGTAGGGGTAGCGGGACAGTCTTTGGCAGGAATGTGGTACGAGGGTACCTGGGGCCCAGTTCTTATCCTCAAGTTGGAGGACCTCCGATCTCGGAGGGGTCGAGCCGCGACGGCGTCAGCAGGGCTCTGGCGTACAGTTCGTGGAGAGCCGCGATTCAATCAGCAGGGCTCTCAAGATGGTTTCTGCTCAGCTCGAGCCGCGACGTCGTCAGCAGGGCTCCGAGGAAGGTCTCAGCGAGGTGGGGCCGCGACGGCGTCTGCAGGGCTCCGATGTTCCAGGTGGTTCAGGAAAGGTTCACAAGAGGGAGCCGCGACGCAGTCAGCAGGGCTCGTGATGGTTCCGACAAGAGTTCTTCTCCGTAGGGTCAGCCGCGATTCGATCAGCAGGGCTCTCGACTCCGGGATACAACTGCCGAGCTGTGGTGGGGTCGCCCCAGATATAGGTCTGGAGCCCTTTGATGTCCGGACCCTTGCGCCCAAGGGGGCGGAGTGGCCGGGTGGAGGTGGCCAGACGACCAGCAGGAGAGGCGCCAGGCCCATGGGAGTTTGCAGGGCGATCACACCTCGAGAGGGGAGGACAGTTGGGGGTCCCAACGATACCGTCCTCCGCCGGGGGCGATGAATGGTTCCTGCGGCACCCCCTGGCCAGTCCGTGGTGCCTCGAGGTCGGGGCTTCGCTGGGGTCGAGGCCGGGTTGAGCGGGGTCGCGCCGGCTGGTGTACGGGGTGACGTAGATGCCAACAAGATGGCGGAGCAATGAGGAGCATGCGACCACGTGCAGTTCCAGGTGAAGGGCCTTGGAGCAGTTCAGACGGGTGGCCCGTGAAGGCCGGGGCGGGGAACGGCCACAGTCCAGGGGGGTTAAGGACCACGCCACGAGGCCGGGTCCAACAATGCTCAGGTGAAGGAAGGAGCTGTGCGATGATAAGCAAGGTGCAAGAAGAGCCGAAGGATGCTCAGGTGAAGGAAGGAGCTGTGCGATGATAAGCAAGGTGCAAGAAGAGCCGAAGGATGCTCAGGTGGACGAAGGAGCTGTGCGATGATAAGCAAGGTGCAAGAAGAGCCGAAGGATGCTCAGGTGGACGAAGGAGCTGTGCGATGATAAGCAAGGTGCAAGAAGAGCCGAAGGATGCTCAGGTGGACGAAGGAGCTGTGCGATGATAAGCAAGGTGTAAGAAGAGCCGAAGGATGCTCAGGTGGACACAGGAGCTGTGCGATGATAAGCAAGGTGCAAGAAGAGCCGGAGGATGCTCAGGTGACAAAGGAGCTGTGCGATGATAAGCAAGGTGCAAGAAGAGCCGAAGGATGCTCAGGTGAATGAAGGAGGTGTGCGATGATAAGAAAGGTGCAAGAAGAGCTGAAGGATGCTCAGGTGAATGAAGGAGCTGTGCGATGATAAGAAAGGTGCAAGAAGAGCCGAAGGATGCTCAGGTGGACGAAGGAGGTGTGCGATGATAAGCAAGGTGTAAGAAGAGCCGAAGGATGCTCAGGTGGACGAAGGAGCTGTGCGATGATAAGCAAGGTGCAAGAAGAGCTGCAGGATGCTCAGGTGAATAAAGGAGCTGTGCGATGATAAGCAAGGTGCAAGAAGAGCTGAAGGATGTTCAGGTGAATAAAGGAGCTGTGCGATGATAAGCAAGATGCAAGAAGAGCTGAAGGATGCTCAGGTGGTTAAAGGAGCTGTGCGATGATAAGCAAGGTGCAAGAAGAGTTGAAGGATGCTCAGGTGGATAAAGGAGCTGTGCGATGATAAGCAAGGTGCAAGAAGAGCTGAAGGATGCTCAGGTGGATGAAGGAGCTGTGCGATGATAAGCAAGGTGCAAGTAGAGCTGAAGGATGCTCAGGTGAATGAAGGAGCGGTGCGATGATAAGCCAGGTGCAAGAAGAGCTGAAGGATGCTCAGGTGAATGAAGGAGCTGTGCGATGATAAGCAAGGTGCAAGAAGAGCTGAAAGATGCTCAGATGAATAAAGGAGCTGCAGGGTGATTAGCGAGGTGCCAGAAGAACTGTAGGGTGCTCAGGTGAATGAAGGAGCTGCAGCATGATAAGCAAGGTGCAAGAAGAGCTTCAGGATACTCAGGTGGATGAAGGAGCTGTGCGATGATAAGCAAGGCACAAGAAGAGCTTCAGGATGCTCAGGTGGATGAAGGAGGTGCCCGATCATGAGCAAGGTGCAAGAAGAGCTGCAGAATTTTTAGGTGCATGAAGGAGCTGTGCAATGATCAGCAAGGCACAGGAAGAGCTGCAGGATGCTCAGGTGAATAAAGGAGCTGTGCGATGATAAGCAAGGTGCAAGAAGAGCTGAAGGATGCTCAGGTGAATAAAGGAGCTGTGCGATGATAAGCAAGGTGCAAGAAGAGCTGAAGGATGCTCAGGTGGTTAAAGGAGCTGTGCGATGATAAGCAAGGTGCAAGAAGAGTTGAAGGATGCTCAGGTGGATAAAGGAGCTGTGCGATGATAAGCAAGGTGCAAGAAGAGCTGAAGGATGCTCAGGTGGATGAAGGAGCTGTGCGATGATAAGCAAGGTGCAAGTAGAGCTGAAGGATGCTCAGGTGAATGAAGGAGCGGTGCGATGATAAGCAAGGTGCAAGAAGAGCTGAAGGATGCTCAGGTGAATGAAGGAGCTGTGCGATGATAAGCAAGGTGCAAGAAGAGTTGAAGGATGCTCAGGTGAATGAAGGAGCTGTGCGATGATATGCAAGGTGCAAGAAGAGCTGAAGGATGCTCAGGTGAATAAAGGAGCTGTGCGATGATAAGCAAGGTGCAAGAAGAGCTGAAGGATGCTCAGGTGAATGAAGGAGCTGTGCGATGATAAGCAAGGTGCAAGAAGAGCTGAAAGATGCTCAGGTGAATGAAGGAGCTGTGCGATGATATGCAAGGTGCAAGAAGAGCTGAAGGATGCTCAGGTGGAGAAAGGAGCTGTGCGATTATAAGCAAGGTGCAAGAAGAGCTGAAGGATGCTCAGGTGAATGAATGAGCAGTGCGATGATGAGCAAGGTGCAAAAAGAGCTGAAGGATGCTCAGGTGAATGAAGGATCTGTGCGATGCTAAGCAAGGTGCAAGAAGAGCTAAAGGATGCTCAGGTGGATAAAGGAGCTGTGCGATGATAAGCAAGGTGCAAGAAGAGCTGAAGGATGCTCAGGTGGATAAAGGAGCTGTGCGATGATAAGCAAGGTGCAAGAAGAGCTGAAGGATGCTCAGGTGAATGAAGGAGCTGTGCGATGATAAGCAAGGTGCAAGAAGAGCTAAAGGATGCTCAGGTGAATGAAGGAGCTGTGCGATGATGAGCAAGGTGCAAGAAGAGCTGAAGGATGCTCAGGTGAATAAAGGAGCTGTGCGATGATGAGCAAGGTGCAAGAAGAGCTGAAGGATGCTCAGGTGAATGAAGGAGCTGTGCGATGATAAGCAAGGTGCAAGAAGAGCTAAAGGATGCTCAGGTGAATGCAGGAGCTGTGCGATGATAAGCAAGGTGCAAGAAGAGCTGAAGGATGCTCAGGTGGATAAAGGAGCTGTGCGATGATAAGCAAGGTGCAAGAAGAGCCGAAGGATGCTCAGGTGGATGAAGGAGCTGTGCGATGATAAGCAAGGTGCAAGAAGAGCCGAAGGATGCTCAGGTGGACGAAGGAGCTGTGCGATGATAAGCAAGGTGCAAGAAGAGCCGAAGGATGCTCAGGTGAACGAAGGAGCTGTGCGATGATAAGCAAGGTGCAAGAAGAGCCGAAGGATGCTCAGGTGAAGGAAGGAGCTGTGCGATGATAAGCAAGGTGCAAGAAGAGCCGAAGGATGCTCAGGTGAAGGAAGGAGCTGTGCGATGATAAGCAAGGTGCAAGAAGAGCCGAAGGATGCTCAGGTGGACGAAGCAGCTGTGCGATGATAAGCAAGGTGCAAGAAGAGCCGAAGGATGCTCAGGTGGACGAAGGAGCTGTGCGATGATAAGCAAAGTGCAAGAAGAGCCGAAGGATGCTCAGGTGGACGAAGGAGCTGTGCGATGATAAGCAAGGTGTAAGAAGAGCCGAAGGATGCTCAGGTGGACACAGGAGCTGTGCGATGATAAGCAAGGTGCAAGAAGAGCCGAAGGATGCTCAGGTGACAAAGGAGCTGTGCGATGATAAGCAAGGTGCAAGAAGAGCCGAAGGATGCTCAGGTGAATGAAGGAGGTGTGCGATGATAAGAAAGGTGCAAGAAGAGCTGAAGGATGCTCAGGTGAATGAAGGAGCTGTGCGATGATAAGAAAGGTGCAAGAAGAGCTGAAGGATGCTCAGGTGAATGAAGGAGCTGTGCGATGATAAGCAAGGTGCAAGAAGAGCTGAAGGATGCTCAGGTGGATAAAGGAGCTGTGCGATGATAAGCAAGGTGCAAGAAGAGCTGAAGGATGCTCAGGTGGATAAAGGAGCTGTGCGATGATAAGCAAGGTGCAAGAAGAGCTGAAGGATGCTCAGGTGAATGAAGGAGCTGTGCGATGATAAGCAAGGTGCAAGAAGAGCTGAAGGATGCTCAGGTGAATGAATGAGCAGTGCGATGATAAGAAAGGTGCAAGAAGAGCTGAAGGATACTCAGGTGAATGAAGGAGCTGTGCGATGATAAGCAAGGTGCAAGAAGAGCTGAAGGATGCTCAGATGAATGAAGGAGCTGTGCAATGATAAGCAAGGTGCAAGAAGAGCTGAAGGATGCTCAGGTGAATGAAGGAGCTGTGCGATGATAAGCAAGGTGCAAGAAGAGCCGAAGGATGCTCAGGTGGACGAAGGAGCTGTGCGATGATAAGCAAGGTGCAAGAAGAGCCGAAGGATGCTCAGGTGGACGAAGGAGCTGTGCAATGATCAGCAAGGTGCAAGAAGAGCTGAAGGATGCTCAGGTGAATGAAGGAGCTGTGCGATGATAAGCAAGGTGCAAGAAGAGCTGAAAGATGCTCAGGTGGATGAAGGAGCTGTGCGATGATAAGCAAGGTGCAAGAAGAGCTGAAGGATGCTCAGGTGAATGAAAGAGCTGTGCGATGATAAGCAAGGTGCAAGAAGAGCTGAAGGATGCTCAGGTGAATGAAGGAGCTGTGCGATGATAAGCAAGGTGCAAGAAGAGCTGAAGGATGCTCAGGTGGATAAAGGAGCTGTGCGATGATAAGCAAGGTGCAAGAAAAGCTGAAGGATGCTCAGGTGAATGAAGGAGCTGTGCGATGATAAGCAAGGTGCAAGAAGAGCTGAAGGATGCTCAGGTGAATGAATGAGCAGTGCGATGATAAGAAAGGTGCAAGAAGAGCTGAAGGATGCTCAGGTGAATGAAGGAGCTGTGCGATGATAAGCAAGGTGCAAGAAGAGCTGAAGGATGCTCAGCTGAATGAAGGAGCTGTGCAATGATAAGCAAGGTGCAAGAAGAGCTGAAGGATGCTCAGGTGAATGAAGGAGCTGTGCGATGATAAGCAAGGTGCAAGAAGAGCCGAAGGATGCTCAGGTGGACGAAGGAGCTGTGCGATGATAAGCAAGGTGCAAGAAGAGCCGAAGGATGCTCAGGTGAATGAAGGAGCTGTGCGATGATAAGCAAGGTGCAAGAAGAGCTGAAGGATGCTCAGGTGGATGAAGGAGCTGTCCGATGATAAGCAAGGTGCAAGAAGAGCTGAAGGATGCTCAGGTGAATGAAGGAGCTGTGCGATGATAAGCAAGGTACAAGAAGAGCTGAAGGATGCTCAGAGTTGAAGGATGCTCAGGTGGATAAAGGAGCTGTGCGATGATAAGCAAGGTGCAAGAAGAGCTGAAGGATGCTCAGGTGAATGAAGGAGCTGTGCGATGATCAGCAAGGTGCAAGAAGAGCTGAAGGATGCTCAGGTGAATGAAGGAGCTGTGCGATGATAAGCAAGGTGCAAGAAGAGCTGAAGGATGCTCAGGTGGATGAAGGAGCTGTGCGATGATAATTAAGGTGCAAGAAGAGCTGAAGGATGCTCAGGTGAATGAAGGAGCTGTGCGATGATAAGCAAGGTGCAAGAAGAGCTGAAGGATGCTCAGGTTAATGAAGGAGCTGTGCAATGATAAGCAAGGTGCAAACAGAGCTAAAGGATGCTGAGGTGAATGAAGGACCTGTGCGATGATAAGCAAGGTGCAAGAAGAGCTGAAGGATGCTTAGGTGAATGAAGGAGCTGTGCGATGATAAGCAAGGTGCAAGAAGAGCTGAAGGAAGCTCAGGTGGATGAAGGAGCTGTGCGATGATAAGCAAGGTGCAAGAAGATCTGAAGGATGCTCAGGTGGATGAAGGAGCTGTGCGATGATAAGCAAGGTGCAAGAAGAGCTGAAGGATGCTCAGGTGAATGAAGGAGCTGTGCGATGATAAGCAAGGTGCAAGAAGAGCTGAAGGATGCTCAGGTGGATGAAGGAGCTGTGCGATGATAAGCAAGGTGCAAGAAGAGCTGAAGGATGCTCAGGTGGATGAAGGAGCTGTGCGATGATAAGCAAGGTGCAAGAAGAGCTGAAGGATGCTCAGGTGAATGAAGGAGCTGTGCGATGATAAGCAAAGTGCAAAAGGAGCTGAAGGATGCTCAGGTGAATGAAGGAGCTGTGCGATGATAAGCAAGGTGCAAGAAGAGCTGAAGGATGCTCAGGTGGATAAAGGAGCTGTGCGATGATAAGCAAGGTGCAAGAAGAGCTGAAGGATGCTCAGGTGGATAAAGGAGCTGTGCGATGATAAACAAGGTGCAAGAAGAGCTGAAGGATGCTCAGGTGGATAAAGGAGCTGTGCGATGATAAGCAAGGTGCAAGAAGAGCTGAAGGATGCTCAGGTGGATAAAGGAGCTGTGCGATGATAAGCAAGGTGCAAGAAGAGCTGAAGAGCTGAAGGATGCTCAGATGAGACGTGCGATGATAAGCAAGGTCCAAGAAGAGCTGAAAGATGCTCAGATTAATAAAGGAGCTGCAGGGTGATTAGCGAGGTGCCAGAAGAACTGTAGGGTGCTCAGGTGAATGAAGGAGCTGCAGGATGATAAGCAAGGTGCAAGAAGAGCTTCAGGATACTCAGGTGGATGAAGGAGCTGTGCGATGGTAAGCAAGGCACAAGATTCAGGATGCTCAGGTGGATGAAGGAGGTGCCCGATCATGAGCAAGGTGCAAGAAGAGCTGCAGAATTTTTAGGTGCATGAAGGAGCTGTGCAATGATCAGCAAGGCACAGGAAGAGCTGCAGGATGCTCATGTGAATAAAGGAGCTGTGCGATGATAAGCAAGGTGCAAGAAGAGCTGAAGGATGTTCAGGTGAATAAAGGAGCTGTGCGATGATAAGCAAGATGCAAGAAGAGCTGAAGGATGCTCAGGTGGTTAAAGGAGCTGTGCGATGATAAGCAAGGTGCAAGAAGAGTTGAAGGATGCTCAGGTGGATAAAGGAGCTGTGCGATGATAAGCAAGGTGCAAGAAGAGCTGAAGGATGCTCAGGTGGATGAAGGAGCTGTGCGATGATAAGCAAGGTGCAAGTAGAGCTGAAGGATGCTCAGGTGAATGAAGGAGCAGTGCGATGATAAGCAAGGTGCAAGAAGAGCTGAAGGATGCTTAGGTGAATGAAGGCGCTGTGCGATGATAAGCAAGGTGCAAGAAGAGCTGAAAGATGCTCAGATGAATAAAGGAGCTGCAGGGTGATTAACGAGGTTCCAGAAGAACTGTAGGGTGCTCAGGTGAATGAAGGAGCTGCAGGATGATAAGCAAGGTGCAAGAAGAGCTTCAGGATACTCAGGTGGATGAAGGAGCTGTGCGATGATAAGCAAGGCACAAGAAGAGCTTCAGGATGCTCAGGTGGATGAAGGAGGTGCCCGATCATGAGCAAGGTGCAAGAAGAGCTGCAGAATTTTTAGGTGCATGAAGGAGCAGTGCAATGATCAGCAAGGCACAGGAAGAGCTGCAGGATGCTCAGGTGAATAAAGGAGCTGTGCGATGATAAGCAAGGTGCAAGAAGAGCTGAAGGATGCTCAGGTGAATAAAGGAGCTGTGCGATGATAAGCAAGGTGCAAGAAGAGCTGATGGATGCTCAGGTGGTTAAAGGAGCTGTGCGATGATAAGCAAGGTGCAAGAAGAGTTGAAGGATGCTCAGGTGGATAAAGGAGCTGTGCGATGATAAGCAAGGTGCAAGAAGAGCTGAAGGATGCTCAGGTGGATGAAGGAGCTGTGCGATGATAAGCAAGGTGCAAGTAGAGCTGAAGGATGCTTAGGTGAATGGAGGAGCGGTGAGATGATAAGCAAGGTGCAAGAAGAGCTGAAGGATGCTTAGGTGGATGAAGGAGCTGTCCGATGATAAGCAAGGTGCAAGAAGAGCTGAAGGATGCTCAGGTGAATGAAGGAGCTGTGCGATGATAAGCAAGGTGCAAGAAGAGTTGAAGGATGCTCAGGTGGATGAAGGAGCTGTGCGATGATAAGCAAGGTGCAAGAAGAGCTGAAGGATGCTCAGGTGGATGAAGGAGCTTTGCGATGATAAGCAAGGTGCAAGAAGAGCTGAAGAATGCTCAGGTGAATGAAGGAGCTGTGCGATGATAAGCAAGGTGCAAGAAGAGCTGAAGGATGCTCAGGTGAATGAAGGAGCTGTGCGATGATAAGCAAGGTGCAAGAAGAGCTGAAGGATGCTCAGAGTTGAAGGATGCTCAGGTGGATAAAGGAGCTGTGCGATGATAAGCAAGGTGCAAGAAGAGCTGAAGGATGCTCAGGTGAATGAAGGAGCTCTGCGATGATCAGCAAGGTGCAAGAAGAGCTGAAGGATGCTGAGGTGAATGAAGGAGCTGTGCGATGATAAGCAAGGTGCAAGAAGAGCTGAAGGATGCTCAGGTGGATGAAGGAGCTGTGCGATGATAAGCAAGGTGCAAGAAGAGCTGAAGGATGCTCAGGTGAATGAAGGAGCTGTGCGATGATAAGCAAGGTGCAAGAAGAGCTGAAGGATGCTCAGGTGAATGAAGGAGCTGTGCGATGATAAGCAAGGTGCAAACAGAGCTGAAGGATGCTGAGGTGAATGAAGGACCTGTGCGATGATAAGCAAGGTGCAAGAAGAGCTGAAGGATGCTGAGGTGAATGAAGGAGCTGTGCGATGATAAGCAAGGTGCAAGAAGAGCTGAAGGAAGCTCAGGTGGATGAAGGAGCTGTGCGATGATGAGCAAGGTGCAAGAAGAGCTGAAGGATGCTCAGGTGGATGAAGGAGCTGTGCGATGATAAGCAAGATGCAAGAAGAGCTGAAGGATGCTCAGGTGGTTAAAGGAGCTGTGCGATGATAAGCAAGGTGCAAGAAGAGTTGAAGGATGCTCAGGTGGATAAAGGAGCTGTGCGATGATAAGCAAGGTGCAAGAAGAGCTGAAGGATGCTCAGGTGGATGAAGGAGCTGTGCGATGATAAGCAAGGTGCAAGTAGAGCTGAAGGATGCTCAGGTGAATGAAGGAGCGGTGCGATGATAAGCAAGGTGCAAGAAGAGCTGAAGGATGCTCAGGTGAATGAAGGCGCTGTGCGATGATAAGCAAGGTGCAAGAAGAGCTGAAAGATGCTCAGATGAATAAAGGAGCTGCAGGGTGATTAACGAGGTTCCAGAAGAACTGTAGGGTGCTCAGGTGAATGAAGGAGCTGCAGGATGATAAGCAAGGTGCAAGAAGAGCTTCAGGATACTCAGGTGGATGAAGGAGCTGTGCGATGATAAGCAAGGCACAAGAAGAGCTTCAGGATGCTCAGGTGGATGAAGGAGGTGCCCGATCATGAGCAAGGTGCAAGAAGAGCTGCAGAATTTTTAGGTGCATGAAGGAGCTGTGCAATGATCAGCAAGGCACAGGAAGAGCTGCAGGATGCTCAGGTGAATAAAGGAGCTGTGCGATGATAAGCAAGGTGCAAGAAGAGCTGAAGGATGCTCAGGTGAATAAAGGAGCTGTGCGATGATAAGCAAGGTGCAAGAAGAGCTGATGGATGCTCAGGTGGTTAAAGGAGCTGTGCGATGATAAGCAAGGTGCAAGAAGAGTTGAAGGATGCTCAGGTGGATAAAGGAGCTGTGCGATGATAAGCAAGGTGCAAGAAGAGCTGAAGGATGCTCAGGTGGATGAAGGAGCTGTGCGATGATAAGCAAGGTGCAAGTAGAGCTGAAGGATGCTTAGGTGAATGGAGGAGCGGTGAGATGATAAGCAAGGTGCAAGAAGAGCTGAAGGATGCTCAGGTGAATGAAGGAGCTGTGCGATGATAAGCAAGGTGCAAGAAGAGCTGAAGGATGCTTAGGTGGATGAAGGAGCTGTCCGATGATAAGCAAGGTGCAAGAAGAGCTGAAGGATGCTCAGGTGAATGAAGGAGCTGTGCGATGATAAGCAAGGTGCAAGAAGAGTTGAAGGATGCTCAGGTGGATGAAGGAGCTGTGCGATGATAAGCAAGGTGCAAGAAGAGCTGAAGGATGCTCAGGAGGATGAAGGAGCTTTGCGATGATAAGCAAGGTTCAAGAAGAGCTGAAGAATGCTCAGGTGAATGAAGGAGCTGTGCGATGATAAGCAAGGTGCAAGAAGAGCTGAAGGATGCTCAGGTGAATGAAGGAGCTGTGCGATGATAAGCAAGGTGCAAGAAGAGCTGAAGGATGCTCAGAGTTGAAGGATGCTCAGGTGGATAAAGGAGCTGTGCGATGATAAGCAAGGTGCAAGAAGAGCTGAAGGATGCTCAGGTGAATGAAGGAGCTCTGCGATGATCAGCAAGGTGCAAGAAGAGCTGAAGGATGCTGAGGTGAATGAAGGAGCTGTGCGATGATAAGCAAGGTGCAAGAAGAGCTGAAGGATGCTCAGGTGGATGAAGGAGCTGTGCGATGATAAGCAAGGTGCAAGAAGAGCTGAAGGATGCTCAGGTGAATGAAGGAGCTGTGCGATGATAAGCAAGGTGCAAGAAGAGCTGAAGGATGCTCAGGTGAATGAAGGAGCTGTGCGATGATAAGCAAGGTGCAGACAGAGCTGAAGGATGCTGAGGTGAATGAAGGACCTGTGCGATGATAAGCAAGGTGCAAGAAGAGCTGAAGGATGCTGAGGTGAATGAAGGAGCTGTGCGATGATAAGCAAGGTGCAAGAAGAGCTGAAGGAAGCTCAGGTGGATGAAGGAGCTGTGCGATGATAAGCAAGGTGCAAGAAGAGCTGAAGGATGCTCAGGTGGATGAAGGAGCTGTGCGATGATAAGCAAGGTGCAAGAAGAGCTGAAGGATGCTCAGGTGAATGAAGGAGCTGTGCGATGATAAGCAAGGTGCAAGAAGAGCTGAAGGATGCTCAGGTGGATGAAGGAGCTGTGCGATGATAAGCAAGGTGCAAGAAGAGCTGAAGGATGCTCAGGTGGATGAAGGAGCTGTGCGATGATAAGCAAGGCGCAAGAAGAGCTGAAGGATGCTCAGGTGAATGAAGGAGCTGTGCGATGATAAGCAAAGTGCAAGAAGAGCTGAAGGATGCTCAGGTGAATGAAGGAGCTGTGTGATGATAAGCAAGGTGCAAGAAGAGCTGAAGGATGCTCAGGTGGATAAAGGAGCTGTGCGATGATAAGCAAGGTGCAAGAAGAGCTGAAGGATGCTCAGGTGGATAAAGGAGCTGTGCGATGATAAACAAGGTGCAAGAAGAGCTGAAGGATGCTCAGGTGGATAAAGGAGCTGTGCGATGATAAGCAAGGTGCAAGAAGAGCTGAAGGATGCTCAGGTGGATAAAGGAGCCGTGCGATGATAAGCAAGGTGCAAGAAGAGCTGAAGAGCTGAAGGATGCTCAGATGAGCTGTGCGATGATAAGCAAGGTCCAAGAAGAGCTGAAAGATGCTCAGATGAATAAAGGAGCTGCAGGGTGATTAGCGAGGTGCCAGAAGAACTGTAGGGTGCTCAGGTGAATGAAGGAGCTGCAGGATGATGAGCAAGGTGCAAGAAGAGCTTCAGGATACTCAGGTGGATGAAGGAGCTGTGCGATGGTAAGCAAGGCACAAGAAGAGCTTCAGGATGCTCAGGTGGATGAAGGAGGTGCCCGATCATGAGCAAGGTGCAAGAAGAGCTGCAGAATTTTTAGGTGCATGAAGGAGCTGTGCAATGATCAGCAAGGCACAGTAAGAGCTGCAGGATGCTCAGGTGAATAAAGGAGCTGTGCGATGATAAGCAAGGTGCAAGAAGAGCTGAAGGATGTTCAGGTGAATAAAGGAGCTGTGCGATGATAAGCAAGATGCAAGAAGAGCTGAAGGATGCTCAGGTGGTTAAAGGAGCTGTGCGATGATAAGCAAGGTGCAAGAAGAGTTGAAGGATGCTCAGGTGGATAAAGGAGCTGTGCGATGATAAGCAAGGTGCAAGAAGAGCTGAAGGATGCTCAGGTGGATGAAGGAGCTGTGTGATGATAAGCAAGGTGCAAGTAGAGCTGAAGGATGCTCAGGTGAATGAAGGAGCGGTGCGATGATAAGCCAGGTGCAAGAAGAGCTGAAGGATGCTCAGGTGAATGAAGGAGCTGTGCGATGATAAGCAAGGTGCAAGAAGAGCTGAAAGATGCTCAGATGAATAAAGGAGCTGCAGGGTGATTAACGAGGTGCCAGAAGAACTGTAGGGTGCTCAGGTGAATGAAGGAGCTGCATCATGATAAGCAAGGTGCAAGAAGAGCTTCAGGATGCTCAGGTGGATGAAGGAGGTGCCCGATCATGAGCAAGGTGCAAGAAGAGCTGCAGAATTTTTAGGTGCATGAAGGAGCTGTGCAATGATCGGCAAGGCACAGGAAGAGCTGCAGGATGCTCAGGTGAATAAAGGAGCTGTGCGATGATAAGCAAGGTGCAAGAAGAGCTGAAGGATGCTCAGGTGAATAAAGGAGCTGTGCGATGATAATTAAGGTGCAAGAAGAGTTGAAGGATGCTCAGGTGGATAAAGGAGCTGTGCAATGATAAGCAAGGTGCAAGAAGAGCTGAAGGATGCTCAGGTGGATGAAGGAGCTGTGCGATGATAAGCAAGGTGCAAGTAGAGCTGAAAGATGCTCAGGTGAATGAAGGAGCGGTGCGATGATAAGCAAGGTGTAAGAAGAGCTGAAGTAAGCTCAGGTGAATGAAGGAGCTGTGCGATGATAAGCAAGGTGCAAGAAGAGTTGAAGGATGCTCAGGTGAATGAAGGAGCTGTGCGATGATATGCAAGGTGCAAGAAGAGCTGAAGGATGCTCAGGTGAATAAAGGAGCTGTGCGATGATAAGCAAGGTGCAAGAAGAGCTGAAGGATGCTCAGGTGAATGAAGGAGCTGTGCGATGATATGCAAGGTGCAAGAAGAGCTGAAGGATGCTCAGGTGGAGAAAGGAGCTGTGCGATGATAAGCAAGGTGCAAGAAGAGCTGAAGGATGCTCAGGTGAATGAAGGAGCTGTGCGATGATAAGCAAGGTGCAAGAAGAGCTGAAGGATGCTCAGGTGAATGAATGAGCAGTGCGATGATGAGCAAGGTGCAAAAAGAGCTGAAGGATGCTCAGGTGAATGAAGGATCTGTGCGATGCTAAGCAAGGTGCAAGAAGAGCTGAAGGATGCTCAGGTGGATAAAGGAGCTGTGCGATGCTAAGCAAGGTGCAAGAAGAGCTGAAGGATGCTCAGGTGAATGAAGGAGCTGTGCGATGATTAGCAAGGTGCAAGAAGAGCTGAAGGATGCTCAGGTGAATGAAGGAGCTGTGCGATGATAAGCAAGGTGCAGAAGAGCTGAAGGATGCTCAGATGAATGAAGGAGCTGTGCAATGATAAGCAAGGTGCAAGAAGAGCTGAAGGATGCTCAGGTGAATGAAGGAGCTGTGCGATGATAAGCAAGGTGCAAGAAGAGCCGAAGGATGCTCAGGTGGACGAAGGAGCTGTGCGATGATAAGCAAGGTGCAAGAAGAGCCCAAGGATGCTCAGGTGGACGAAGGAGCTGTGCGATGATGAGCAAGGTGCAAGAAGAGCCGAAGGATGCTCAGGTGGACGAAGGAGCTGTGCGATAATAAGCAAGGTGCAAGAAGAGCCGAAGGATGCTCAGGTGGATAAAGGAGCTGTGCGATGATAAGCAAGGTGCAAGAAGAGCCGAAGGATGCTCAGTGAATGAAGGAGCTGTGCGATGATAAGCAAGGTGCAAGAAGAGCTGAAGGATGCTCAGATGAATGAAGGAGCTGTGCAATGATAAGCAAGGTGCAAGAAGAGCTGAAGGATGCTCAGGTGAATGAAGGAGCTGTGCGATGATAAGAAAGGTGCAAGAAGAGCTGAAGGATGCTCAGGTGAATGAAGGAGCTGTGCGATGATAAGCAAGGTGCAAGAAGAGCTGAAGGATGCTCAGGTGAATGAAGGAGCTGTGCGATGATAAGCAAGGTGCAAGAAGAGCTGAAGGATGGTCAGGTGAATAAAGGAGCTGTGCGATGATAAGCAAGGTGCAAGAAGAGCTGAAGGATGCTCAGATGAATAAAGGAGCTGTGCGATTATAAGCAAGGTGCAAGAAGAGCTGAAGCATGCTCAGGCCAATGAAGGAGCTGTGTGATGATAAGCAAGGTGCAAGAAGAGCTGAAGGATGCTCAGGTGAATGAATGAGCAGTGCGATGATAAGAAAGGTGCAAGAAGAGCTGTAGGATGCTCAGGTGAATGAAGGAGCTGTGCGATGATAAGCAAGGTGCAAGAAGAGCTGAAGGATGCTCAGGTGGATAAAGGAGCTGTGCGATGATAAGCAAGGTGCAAAAAGAGCTGACGGATGCTCAGGTGAATGAAGGAGCTGTGCGATGATAAGAAAGGTGCAAGAAGAGCTGAAGGATGCTCAGGTGAATGAAGGAGCTGTGCGATGATAAGCAAGGTGCAAGAAGAGCTGAAGGATGCTCAGGTGAATGAAGGAGCTGTGCGATGATAAGCAAGGTGCAAGAAGAGTTGAAGGATGCTCAGGTGGACGAAGGAGCTGTGCGATGATAAGCAAGGTGCAAGAAGAGCCGAAGGATGCTCAGGTGGACGAAGGAGCTGTGCGATGATAAGCAAGGTGCAAGAAGAGCCGAAGGATGCACAGGTGGATAAAGGAGCTGTGCGATGATAAGCAAGGTGCAAGAAGAGCCGAAGGGTTGCTCAGGTGGCTAAAGGAGCTGTGCGATGATAAGCAAGGTGCAAGAAGAGCTGAAGGATGCTCAGGTGGATGAAGGAGCTGTGCGATGATAAGCAAGGTGCAAGAAGAGCTGAAGGATGCTCAGGTGGACGAAGGAGCTGTGCGATGATGAGCAAGGTGCAAGAAGAGCTGAAGGATGCTCAGGTGAATAAAGGAGCTGTGCGATGATAAGCAAGGTGCAAGAAGAGCTGAAGGATGCTCAGGTGAATGAAGGAGCTGTGCGATGATCAGCAAGGTGCAAGAAGAGCTGAAAGATGCTCAGGTGGATGAAGGAGCTGTGCGATGATAAGCAAGGTGCAAGAAGAGCTGAAGGATGCTCAGGTGAATGAAGGAGGTGTGCGATGATAAGCAAGGTGCAAGAAGAGCTGAAGGATGCTCAGGTGAATGAAGGAGCTGTGCGATGATAAGCAAGGTGCAAGAAGAGCTGAAGGATGCTCAGGTGAATGAAGGAGCTGTGCGATGATAAGCAAGGTGCAAGAAGAGCTGAAGGATGCTCAGGTGAATGAATGAGCAGTGCGATGATAAGAAAGGTGCAAGAAGAGCCGAAGGATGCTCAGGTGGACGAAGGAGCTGTGCGATGATAAGCAAGGTGCAAGAAGAGCCGAAGGATGCTCAGGTGAACGAATGAGCAGTGCGATGATAAGAAAGGTGCAAGAAGAGCTGAAGGATGCTCAGGTGGACGAAGGAGCTGTGCGATGATAAGCAAGGTGCAAGAAGAGCCGAAGGATGCTCAGGTGAACGAAGGAGCTGTGCGATGATAAGCAAGGTGCAAGAAGAGCCGAAGGATGCTCAGGTGAACGAAGGAGCTCTGCGATGATAAGCAAGGTGCAAGAAGAGCCGAAGGATGCTCAGGTGGACGAAGGAGCTGTGCGATGATAAGCAAGGTGCAAGAAGAGCCGAAGGATGCTCAGGTGGACGAAGGAGGTGTGCGATGATAAGCAAGGTGCAAGAAGAGCCGAAGGATGCTCAGGTGGACGAAGGAGCTGTGCGATGATAAGCAAGGTGCAAGAAGAGCCGAAGGATGCTCAGGTGGACGAAGGAGCTGTGCGATGATAAGCAAGGTGCAAGAAGAGCCGAAGGACGCTCAGGTGGACGAAGGAGCTGTGCGATGATAAGCAAGGTGCAAGAAGAGCCGAAGGATGCTCAGGTGGACGAAGGAGCTGTGCGATGATAAGCAAGGTGCAAGAAGAGCCGAAGGATGCTCAGGTGGACGAAGGAGCTGTGCGATGATAAGCAAGGTGCAAGAAGAGCCGAAGGATGCTCAGGTGGACAAAGGAGCTGTGCGATGATAAGCAAGGTGCAAGAAGAGCGGAAGGATGCTCAGGTGGCTAAAGGAGCTGTGCGATGATAAGCAAGGTGCAAGAAGAGCTGAAGGATGCTCAGGTGAATGAAGGAGCTGTGCGATGATAAGCAAGGTGCAAGAAGAGCTGAAGGATGCTCAGGTGAATGAAGGAGCTGTGCGATGATAAGCAAGGTGCAAGAAGAGCTGAAGGATGCTCAGGTGAATGAAGGAGCTGTGCGATGCTAAGCAAGGTGCAAGAAGAGCTGAAGGAAGCTCAGGTGGATGAAGGAGGTGTGCGATGATAAGCAAGGTGCAAGAAGAGCTGAAGGATGCTCAGGTGGATGAAGGAGCTGTACGATGATAAGCAAGGTGCAAGAAGAGCTGAAGGATGCTCAGTTGAATGAAGGAGCTGTGCGATGATAAGCAAGGTGCAAGAAGAGCTGAAGGATGCTCAGGTGGATGAAGGAGCTGTGCGATGATAAGCAAGGTGCAAGAAGAGCTGAAGGATGCTCAGGTGGATGAAGGAGCTGTGCGATGATAAGCAAGGTGCAAGAAGAGCTGAAGGATTGTTAGAAAGGATAGACGGACCGGGAGGGTCGGCCGGGGTCAGGAGGAGAGGTCTCCGGGGAGAGCCGTCTCCAGCGATCGTACAGACAAGTAACTTTCCCCCCCACAGACGGATACCACACACGGATAAGGTTCAGGGTTCTTTATAAGCACTTCTTAGGGTACGGTTGAATGGTACAAGGAGGTCTGGACTCAGGGGTCCCCTCGATTCAAGTCTCTCAAAGCAGGGTAAGGGGTAGCGGGACAGTCTGTCTACCAGTCAGGTAGTTTGGATGAGATGATGATTAGCTCACAATCCTCGAGCTTAGTTGGCACGGGCCGCGGCAGCGCCAGCAGGTCCCGGTGGAGATGGTCGATGTACGGTCCGCGGCAGCGCCAGCAGGTCCCGGTGAGGATGGTCGTTACAACGGGCCGCGGCAGCGCCAGCAGGTCCCGACGAGGATGGATGTTGTAGAAGGCCGCGGCAGCGCCAGCAGGTCCCGGTGAGGATGGTCGTTACAACGGGCCGCGGCAGCGCCAGCAGGTCCCGACGAGGATGGATGTTGTAGAAGGCCGCGGCAGCGCCAGCAGGCAGGACGATGGTTCACAAGAGCGGGCTACGGCAGCGCCAGTAGTCCGTCAAGGCTGAGTTCTCTCGGTGTCTCTCGACTCCAGGATACAACTGCCTTCCTGCTCCGGAGCTGCCCCAGTTATAGGGCAGGCGCTCTTTGATGTCCGGACCCTCGCACTTGGAGGTCGGAGGGCCCGGGATGAAGGTGTCCAGACACCCAGCAGGGGGTGGAGCCAGCGCCTGGGGGAGCTGGAGGCGATCGGCACCTGGCGGGGGAAGAGCTCTTGACACTTCGTCCTCCCATTGACCTGCCAAGTGGTCCGCTCACCTCCCGGGTGGATGGTGGTGCCGGGATGTCGGGGCCGGTCAGGCCCGGGGTTAGGGTTGGGGCGAGGCCACGCGGCCTCGTGGTGCAGGGCCCAAGATGGCGGCTTGAACCGGCCGGGGGAGCCGGTGGGGCTGGGCCCCGTGATGAGTAGAGGTCCGAGGGCAGAAGATCCGTCGGGAGACGGGGTACAGGTGCTTTCCGTGGGTTATGCCTGGCGGGCCGGAGCTCGGGCCCTGTCGTGCGGGGAGGGAGCAAGCCCTTCGTGTGGCCTGTCCAACATGCGTCCCCCCCAGCTGAAGGCGGGGAGAGTCACCCATCTCCTTGGGGACTCTCTTCGTCGAGGCGGAAAAAGCGGGACAGGCCATCCGCGTTGGCGTGGTCTTGGCCTGGCCGGTGCTCCACAGTGAAGTCCATTCCCTGCAGGGAAATGGACCAGCGCAAGAGTTTTGGGTTCTCTCCCCGCATCTGCATCAGCCACTGCAGGGGTCGATGGTCGGTTTGTACCCGGAAGTGGGTACCGAAGAGATAAGGCCGGAGCTTTTTGAGGGCCCACACCACTGCGAAGGCCTCCCTCTCAATGGTGCTCCAGCGCTGTTCTCGGGCCAGGAGACGTCGACTGATGAAGGCCACCGGCTGGTCATGACCCTCGGGGTTTAACTGAGAAAGGACGGCTCCGATGCCGTGGTCGGAGGCGTCGGTCTGTACTACGAATTCCCGACTGTAATCGGGGGCCTGGAGCACAGGGGCGGTGCACAGGGCGGCCTTCAGTTTCTCGAAGGCCGCTTGACAATCGGGGGTCCAGTTAATCCGCTTCGGCTGGTTCTTGGACGTGAGACCCGTGAGGGGCCCCACGATGCTGCCATAGTCTTTCACGAACCGCCGGTAGTAGCCGGTGAGCCCCAAGAAGGCTCGGACCTCGGTCTGGGTGACGGGGGGCTGCCAGGACTGGATGGCAGCAATCTTAAGTTGTAGCGGGGCCACCAGCCCGCTTCCCACTTGGTGCCCAAGGTAGGTCACAGACCCTTGGCCAATTTGGCACTTGCCGGCCTTAATTGTGAGGCCGGCCCGCTGGAGGGCCTGTAGGACCTCGTGGAGGTGACGGAGGTGGTCGGGCCAGTGGCGGCTGTATACAGCGATATCGTCCAGATAGGCAGCGCTGAACTCTTCGAGCCCCGCTGTTGGACTTGGCCCTTCTGGCAGGTTCACCCCTGAACTTTTTTCTTTTTACTGATGACTTGGTGTGGTGATTGTTTGGTTTCTGCGCACTTTCCCTGTGTCCCAGGGTAAAGTGCGTGCGTGCTCTGAGTGCATGTGGTGAGATAGGCCTGCCCTCCCATAGGAATGCATGGGGAATGTATGTGTCCCTAGTAGTTCCTGATGCGTGGGGTGTGCAGGCCCGAGTTTGGTATGTGCGGACTCGTGGGAGTGAATGCTGCGCGATGATGTGTGCGGCGTGTATGTACCTAGTGTGGAAGTGCCACTTCTAGAAGTGGGCACTTCTGTGTGCAGTGTGTCTGTCGCGTGATTGGCTGGTCATGTCATGTGACGGGCTAGGGATTCCCCAGTGTCAGGATGAGTCACCCAGTGGTGAATGGGGAGATCAGCAGCTAGATGGGTGGGAGGAGTCCACCTGGGTCCTGAATAGGACAGGGTTTTCCAAACACAATGCTGGCCCCGCCCCCTGTGGTGCGACTGACGACCCTAGCCCTTCCAGTGAATAGAATGAGGGGCTGAGCACATCAAGGGTGCTCCCCAACCAGCTGCGACTGGTTTTCCCCCTCACCCTGAACCCAGAACAAAGGGTTTGCCTGTATAAAAATGGGGCTGTGTCCCCACAGAAACTGTTCTCTGCCAGGATCTTACCTGAGGGGGGCTGCTGCTGCTGCTGGACCAGAGGACCGCCACTTGGACTACCTCCCTGCCTGGAGGCCCAGTGAGCTGGCTCTGGGTCCAGCCTTGCCCCCCACCCCTGCCCTGCTGCATGCAGGGAAGAACTTTGCTGGACTTGGCTTGGATCCTACTCTAGGCGCTGGGAGCACTTTATTTTCCCCCTAGGGCGCCTGGAAGCGCCTTTCATTCACTTATAGCGCCAGAAGCGCTTTAATTGGGACCGGCAGCGCAACGCTGCGATTATCAGCGAGGGAACCCCGACGTAGGGATTCCCTGCTATTGTGCTATATTCGAAGCGGGTGCCCACCCCGCATTGTGTGCTTGTTGGCGGGTGCCCACCCCGCTTATTGAAGTATTCCTACGGCGGGTGCCCACCCCGCCGTGTACTGCATATCGAGGGAGCCCACCCCTCTTATCCCCGGAGAAATCACCGCGGCGGCCCGGTTCTCAAACCGGAAGTCAGGCAACGGCTCGTAGGACGGGGGCCGCCCCAACGTTGTTTGGGCCGACATTTGTTTTCAGAGCCACAGAGGCTCCAACGGTGCACATTTGTTTATTGAGCCCACGAGGCTCACGAGTCCCATTGATTGTTAAGAGCCTGTGGGGCTCACGAGTCCCCCGAGAGGACTCCATCGTGGGGGCATTATTACTTTAGAGCCCAGAGGGGCTCCAACGTTACAGGGCATTGGTTGTTTAGAGCCTCAAAGGCTCTAGGGGGCATTTCATTCGTTTCAGAGCCCTGGGAAGCTCCAACGTTGGCCCCAGCATTCCCCCAGTTGCCCAGCACTTAGTGGGCAACTGCAACGTTTAGGTTGTGGCCTCGGTGTTCTGGCTTGCGCAGCCTGCGCCGGCGCGCCCTGACTTTTCTGGACGCAGGGCGTCCTTGCCCCTACTAGGCCAGTTGGCCCAGGGACTGCCACAGTAGTGGCTAATGTGAGTTTTTGCGCCATTGTTCCTTTCCTGCACCTCTGAATGTGTTTATGCGTCATGTGCTTTGCTTTACACCTCTGAATGTTATGCATCATGTGTTTATGTGCTTAGACCCCTACAGGTATTGTGATACTTAGGTGGTTGTTTTCTCCCTAGTACAGGTGGTGCTAGTGAGGTCCTGATTCCCTGCGCAATACTGTCCTAAGGTGGTTAGGGTTGCGTAGGTGGTACTTACCTGATACCAGTAGTGACTGGTTGTGTGCTAGGTGTAATTTTGTGCAACAGTAATTTTATTTCCTATGTTCCAAGTGCTATGTTCTAAGAGTGCTAATTCCGGACAGCGGTCCATGTGGCCCTGTCCCCTGTACATATAATCCCTTGTAAATTCTGCCCGTGCCTGTTGGCACATTGTAGAGTGTGCGTTTTTATCTAATGTGTTGTGTATAATACAAAGGCTATTTTTATAGAATACCTTGTGTGGAGTTTCCTTTGTGGTGGGCCTTGGGTGTTGTTGCTGGGTGCGCGCGCAAACGCTTTACACATCGCCTCAGAGATAAGCCTGACTGCTCGTGCCAAGCTACCAAGGGGGTGAGCAGGGGTTATCTTTGGCGTGTAACTTCCTTGCCCTGATTAGAGTGGTGGTTTCTGCCTGACTTTGGCGCAAGCCTTAGCCAACCAGAAATCCCATTTCTAACATTGGTGATCAGCGGTGGGATTTGGACTTGCGTTTGCGCTGTACCGCAGCGGCAACTGGCCGCACTACAAAACTCTGCATTTAGATAAATCACATGGTATAGGGATTATTGTTTTAAAATTGTTTTTAATTGTCATTTCGTTGGAAATGTGGTTTTGTGCACTGTGAGTTAGGTGTCCCTAGCTCGGGAGGGTAGATCATCCCCCTAAGTGCATTGTGTTTTCTGGATTCACCAGAGGGTGGGATCCAGTGGTGGCAGCGTAATAGTGTCCAGTACATTTGTCCCCCGCCCTGCGCCCAGAGTTGGTACCTGTGTCACGTGGTGGTCAGGTTGAGGAATCAGGGGTGGTAGAAACTGCCTTACCAGTCCGAGGGGAGGGTTGTGTGTGGATGAAGGGTGTGTGGCACTAGGCAAGTGAGTGTGAGTTCTCTGGGTTAGAGAGCTTGCTGAATGTTTTTGTGAATTGTGTGCTCCTGTGTGAAACTCAGACACCTAGGTTCCCTGTATAATTTTTACCATAACGTCCGCCAGAATGGAGCCTGCTTGTGATCCCTATGAGCTAGCTTGGCGCCAGAGGCAGGAGTTAGAAAGGTACTGTACAGAGGAAGAGTCAGAAGAGGAGGTAGAGGATGACAATACCTGGACGCCAGTAGAGAGTGAGGACCCCATAGGTAGGGCGTCCCTTGCTGGGTCCAGCGTAGGAGGCAGCGCCTCATCCCTTTCCCTGTCCCCAGAGGAGTGGGAAGATAGGAGGAAAGAAAGGGAGCACCAGCTGGCGTTAGAGAAGCTCAGGTTAAAGCATGCTCAGGCTATGGCGCAGCTGGAGGCCAGGAAGCAACAGCGAGAGACTGAGTGGGTCTTGGCGCGGGAGAGGGTAGAGGAGGCTGAGAGGGCCTCCACCAGAGGCAAAGTAGCTCTGGAGGGTAGACTATCCCCTGCGTGCAGTTTTAATTTTCTGGGCTCCCCAGGGAGGGTTGAGTCCAGTGGTAGTAGCGATGTAGATTCCAGTGTAGGAAATCCCAGTCCCAGCTCCCCCAGTCTGGTACCTGTTCCCCAGGAGGAGGAGTTACGGTTGAAATTCAGGGGCAGTAGGAAACTGTCTCACCAGACTTGGGAGGAGTTTGTGGATGGATGTGAGGATACAATGTTTGATTGGATTTCCACAGCAAGTGATTTTGATATACTGTGTAATCTGGTTCTCAAAGAACACCTGCTCAGTTGTTGTGTGCCAGGGTTGCGCCAACACCTGTTGGGGTGTGGATTGTCTGAGCCATTTGACCTGGCGGAGGAAGCAGAGCGCTGGGAAAGGGCTAGAGGTTCTCTAGAGTCATTAGGGAGTGACTCCAAAAGTAGTGGGTCAGGTATCTTCCAGCCCAGCGTGGTGGAAGAGGCTCAGTGTAGCCCAGCTAGGTCCCAGGATAGCGAGGAGGGTGTAGGGGCTCACTGCCTGGCTCAGTGGAGCAGGAGTGAGAGGGTGACCGAGGGTCCCCGGACGTACGAAACACTGCCTCAGGACTTGGATGGTTCCATGAGGGAACACCAAGTTGGGGACCTAGGCTGTCCTGTTAGCCCATTTGAGGGAGATCTCCTGGTGAGTAGAGGACCTGGAGCACCTGTAACAAGGGCTCCTGTGGTTCTAGAGTCTGGCAGTACCGCTCCGGTAGGGAGGGTACAGGAGTCCAGTGTGAGGAGTGATTGGGGGATGAGTTCCCCAGTGGAAGAGCCTGTGGGTCAGGGACTACCCAGTTGGGCTAGGATCTCGTGTAGTGACCAGGGTGGCACCACTTCTGTTCTGGGGGATCTCCGCGCACTGTCAGGTGGACAGGGGACGGGAGATCAGCGCCAGACAGACAGTCGCTTGACGTATGTGTCCTTTGATAGCCTCAGGGGGATGGAGTGGAAATCCCCAGAAGTCCTGGAGTGCCAGGCAATTATTCCACCAAAGGTTCTAGGCCGGAGGTTGGAAGGCCAGGTTCGGGATCAGCCTGACCTGAAGGGTGGGACGTCTGTAACCAGCGTCCCGACCAGTTCTTCTTCCAGAGGTACCGCCCCAGTTGGTAGGGAGCAGGGCTCTGGAAGGGGGTGCAGAGGGTGGGAGAGCCCACCTCTGCCCCCGGTACAACCTGAGGGGTTAAACCCTGGGTTGGAATGGCGTTCTAGGTGTACCCCTCGCCAGAGGAGGAGGAACCCTAGGAGAAGAGGTAGGGGGAGGAGAGCCTTCCCTGAGACTCCTGGTCCGCCTGAGGGTGTAGACCCTAGGCTGGGGAACGAGTGGCAGTCTAGTCCTGTCTTTCAGAGAGGAAGAGTGGAGAATGGCCGCTATGTGCCAGGGGTTACTACCCCCCACTCTATGGTTAGGCAAAGACCGGTGGCACCTGGGTGGCCTAGGGCCTGGTCTTGGCCGCGGACAGCTTGGGAGTACCAGTGGGGTAGCCCAGTTGGTCCAGACAGTGGTGTTAAAAAGAATTCCATGGGTTCACCGTGGCGTAGAACGGGAGGGTGTCCATGCAGTTGCGGGCCCGCGTCCGTGTTCTATCGCCCCAAGCAGGGAAGTCCATCACGGTGGTGATTGGTCTGCCCTGCGTTTTGGCTGGAAGGGGGTTGTGTTGGACTTGGCCCTTCTGGCAGGTTCACCCCTGAACTTTTTTCTTTTTACTGATGACTTGGTGTGGTGATTGTTTGGTTTCTGCGCACTTTCCCTGTGTCCCAGGGTAAAGTGCGTGCGTGCTCTGAGTGCATGTGGTGAGATAGGCCTGCCCTCCCATAGGAATGCATGGGGAATGTATGTGTCCCTAGTAGTTCCTGATGCGTGGGGTGTGCAGGCCCGAGTTTGGTATGTGCGGACTCGTGGGAGTGAATGCTGCGCGATGATGTGTGCGACGTGTATGTACCTAGTGTGGAAGTGCCACTTCTAGAAGTGGGCACTTCTGTGTGCAGTGTGTCTGTCGCGTGATTGGCTGGTCATGTCATGTGACGGGCTAGGGATTCCCCAGTGTCAGGATGAGTCACCCAGTGGTGAATGGGGAGATCAGCAGCTAGATGGGTGGGAGGAGTCCACCTGGGTCCTGAATAGGACAGGGTTTTCCAAACACAATGCTGGCCCCGCCCCCTGTGGTGCGACTGACGACCCTAGCCCTTCCAGTGAATAGAATGAGGGGCTGAGCACATCAAGGGTGCTCCCCAACCAGCTGCGACTGGTTTTCCCCCTCACCCTGAACCCAGAACAAAGGGTTTGCCTGTATAAAAATGGGGCTGTGTCCCCACAGAAACTGTTCTCTGCCAGGACCTTACCTGAGGGGGGCTGCTGCTGCTGCTGGACCAGAGGACCGCCACTTGGACTACCTCCCTGCCTGGAGGCCCAGTGAGCTGGCTCTGGGTCCAGCCTTGCCCCCCACCCCTGCCCTGCTGCATGCAGGGAAGAACTTTGCTGGACTTGGCTTGGATCCTACTCTAGGCGCTGGGAGCACTTTATTTTCCCCCTAGGGCGCCTGGAAGCGCCTTTCATTCACTTATAGCGCCAGAAGCGCTTTAATTGGGACCGGCAGCGCAACGCTGCGATTATCAGCGAGGGAACCCCGACGTAGGGATTCCCTGCTATTGTGCTATATTCGAAGCGGGTGCCCACCCCGCATTGTGTGCTTGTTGGCGGGTGCCCACCCCGCTTATTGAAGTATTCCTACGGCGGGTGCCCACCCCGCCGTGTACTGCATATCGAGGGAGCCCACCCCTCTTATCCCCGGAGAAATCACCGCGGCGGCCCGGTTCTCAAACCGGAAGTCAGGCAACGGCTCGTAGGACGGGGGCCGCCCCAACGTTGTTTGGGCCGACATTTGTTTTCAGAGCCACAGAGGCTTCAACGGTGCACATTTGTTTATTGAGCCCACGAGGCTCACGAGTCCCATTGATTGTTAAGAGCCTGTGAGGCTCACGAGTCCCCCGAGAGGACTCCATCGTGGGGGCATTATTACTTTAGAGCCCAGAGGGGCTCCAACGTTACAGGGCATTGGTTGTTTAGAGCCACAAAGGCTCTAGGGGGCATTTCATTCGTTTCAGAGCCCTGGGAAGCTCCAACGTTGGCCCCAGCATTCCCCCAGTTGCCCAGCACTTAGTGGGCAACTGCAACGTTTAGGTTGTGGCCTCGGTGTTCTGGCTTGCGCAGCCTGCGCCGGCGCGCCCTGACTTTTCTGGACGCAGGGCGTCCTTGCCCCTACTAGGCCAGTTGGCCCAGGGACTGCCACAGTAGTGGCTAATGTGAGTTTTTGCGCCATTGTTCCTTTCCTGCACCTCTGAATGTGTTTATGCGTCATGTGCTTTGCTTTACACCTCTGAATGTTATGCATCATGTGTTTATGTGCTTAGACCCCTACAGGTATTGTGATACTTAGGTGGTTGTTTTCTCCCTAGTACAGGTGGTGCTAGTGAGGTCCTGATTCCCTGCGCAATACTGTCCTAAGGTGGTTAGGGTTGCGTAGGTGGTACTTACCTGATACCAGTAGTGACTGGTTGTGTGCTAGGTGTAATTTTGTGCAACAGTAATTTTATTTCCTATGTTCCAAGTGCTATGTTCTAAGAGTGCTAATTCCGGACAGCGGTCCATGTGGCCCTGTCCCCTGTACATATAATCCCTTGTAAATTCTGCCCGTGCCTGTTGGCACATTGTAGAGTGTGCGTTTTTATCTAATGTGTTGTGTATAATACAAAGGCTATTTTTATAGAATACCTTGTGTGGAGTTTCCTTTGTGGTGGGCCTTGGGTGTTGTTGCTGGGTGCGCGCGCAAACGCTTTACACATCGCCTCAGAGATAAGCCTGACTGCTCGTGCCAAGCTACCAAGGGGGTGAGCAGGGGTTATCTTTGGCGTGTAACTTCCTTGCCCTGACTAGAGTGGTGGTTTCTGCCTGACTTTGGCGCAAGCCTTAGCCAACCAGAAATCCCATTTCTAACACCCGCCAAGACCTGGTTCACGAGGCGTTGAAACGTGGCGGGGGCATTTTTCATGCCGAAGGGCATGACCTTGAATTGGTAGTGGCCATCGGGGGTAGAGAAGGCTGACCGTTCCTGAGCCCTGGGTGTGAGGCCGATCTGCCAGTAGCCCGCTGTTAGGTCGAAGATACTAAGGTAGCGGGCGGCCCCCAGCCGGTCGATCAGCTCGTCTGCTCGGGGAATCGGATGGGCGTCGGTCCGGGTGACAGTGTTCAAGCCCCGGTAGTCGACGCAGAATCTCAGTTCAGGTGCGGTGCCGGGGGCAGCGGCTTTGGAAACCAATACCACCGGACTGGCCCAGGGACTGTCCGAGGGCTCGATGACCCCGATTGTGAGCATCTTGGCCACTTCCTCCTGTATGCAGGCCCGTACCCGATCTGGTACGCGGTAGGCCCGGTGTCGGACAGGGGGGCTGTCCCCGGTGTCCAAGTCGTGCAAACACCAAGGGGTGACCCCGGGGGTGAGGGAGAACAGTGTAGCGAACCGCAGCAGGAGGTTTCGGCAGCCCTGGCGTTGCTCCGAAGTGAGGGCGTCAGATAGCCGGACCCCGTCCACGGAGCCGTCATTCTCCTGAGTCTTCAGAAGATCCGGAAGGGGTTCGGAGTCTTCCTCTGCCCCACTGTCCGTAGCCATCAGGAGGCTGAGTTCTGAGCGCACAAAGTGTGGTTTGAGTCGGTTGGTGTGGAGGACCCGGAGGGGGTTCCGGGAGGTCCCCAGGTCGATGAGGTAAGTGACGGGGCTTTTGCGCTCGACCACTTTGAAGGGCCCCGTCCACTTATCCTGCAAGGCACATGGTTCGGTGGGGGACATCACCCATACTTGTTGCCCAGGCTCGAACTCAACGGAGGAGGCATTGTGATCATACCACCTCTTCATGTCCTCCTGGCTGGCCTCGAGGTTCGCCTTGGCCATCCCTCTGAAGCGCCGGGTCTGATTGCGTAGGGCCAGGATGTAGTTGAAGACGTCTGGAGGGGTCTTCAGGGGGGCCATCTCCCAACCTTCTTTTACTAGGCTGAGGGGCCCTCGCACAGGGTGCCCGTACAGGAGTTCGAACCGAGGGACTTCTGGGGAACTTCTCGGTAGGCGAAGAGGAGGCACGGGAGTAGTACATCCCACTGGCGACGGAGGGGCTCTTCCAATCCCCCAATCATCCCCTTGAGGGTGCGGTTAAAACGCTCCACTAGTCCGTTCCCTTGGGGGTGATAGGGGGTCATGAATCTGTAGGTGACCCCGCATTGTTGCCAGAGGGACTTCATGTATTTGGATATAAAGTTCGTGCCTCGGTCGCTGACGACTTCTCGGGGGAAGCCTACCCGGGAGAAGATCCCCATTAGGGCCCGGCCAACCACCGGAGCTGTCACGGTCCGTAGGGGCACCGCCTCGGGGTAGCGGGTGGCATGGTCCACCAGTACTAAGATGAACCTGTGTCCTTGTTCCGTGCGGGGGTCCAGAGGCCCCACGATGTCTATCCCCACCCTCTCGAACGGGGTGGTGACCACAGGGAAGGGTTGCAGAGGGGCTTTCAGCTTCCGACCACTCTTCCCGCTGGCTTGGCATGTGGGGCAAGATCGGCAGTGGTTCAGGACGTCGTTCCTCATTTTCGGCCAGAAAAAGTGGGTCACTAGGCGGCTGTACGTTTTATCCTGGCCCAGGTGTCCAGCCAGGGGGACATCGTGGGCCAGGTTGAGCAGAAAGTCTCTGAAGCGGAGAGGTACCACCAGTACTCGACCGGCCCCCAGCTCGGCGATTCTTGGCTCGCTGTATAGCAGGTCGTTATCCCAGTAGACCCAGTGAGTTCCGGTGGAGTCCCCTGCGTTCTGGGCGCTGGCTTGTTGGCGGAGTCCCTCGAGGGAGGGACAGGTCTTTTGTTCCTGGCGGAACTGTTCTTGGGTGGGCCCCCCTTCTTGACGCCACTGAGCCAGGTCAGGAAGGTCCTGGGGTTGCGCGTCCCCTTCGGTCGTCGGGTCTGGGAGGCTGGCCTCGTCGTTGTCTTCTACTGGGGCGACCGGGGGCGGAGGTGCTGGCCATTCTGGTTCTTCTGATCGAGGGACGGCACGGGCGGCCATGGACCGGGTGGTTATGCAGGCCCAGTCCGGGAGGCCCAGCATCCCCAGGTGCTCTCTTCTCTCAACGGTGGCCCACGGGGAACTCTCGAGGTCATTCCCCAGGAGGCAGTCCACGGGGGCATCGTCCCGGACCGTCACCTTCAACAGGCCGGAGACCCCTCCCCATTCGAATGGGACGCAGGCCATTTGACACATACTTTCAGAGTTGTCTGCCGAGCGGACGGGGCAGAGAATGTTCGGCAGGATCTGCTCGGGCTTCACCAGGTGACAGCGGACGGCCGTCACACTGGCGCCTGTGTCACGCAAGGCCTCGGCTCGCTGTCCATTAATGGTCACCCACTGACCGTATTTCCTGGTGTTAGCGGGTAGGGGAGCCCGCGGGACCATGTCTCTTCCCCCTAAGCACGCCAGGACCATGGCGGCCGGTTCCCACTCTTGCTGGGCCGGCTCATACTCCTCTGGTTCCTCCAATGATCGCTCTTCCCCCAGGGCGGCGGCAGCTACCTGGCGGGGCTTGGGTGTTTGGTTCTGCGGGCAGCTCGGGTCATTGGCGTAGTGGCCGACTCGCTGGCATCGGTGGCACGTGACGTTGGCTCGGACCCCAGGACGCCACGGGGGGTTGCCCCGACCGGCCGGAGCCGGGGTGCTGGCCACGGGTGTTGCGGGCAAGGCGTCTCTCCCTCGCCCCTGGCCCCCTCCTCCTCCCCGAGGACGGTGCTGGCCTTGGTTGTTTCTGTTCTGTTCGTGTGGCCCCCTCCGGCCCACTCGGGTGCTTTCCCATCGGTCAGCTTCGGCGGCGAGCTGCCGGGGGTCAGTCAGCTTACTGTCGAGGAGGTGCTGCCTGAGCTCGACGAAGCAGTTGTTCGACAGGTGCTCCCATACCATCAGGTTAAAGAGTTGTTCGTAGGTGGTGACCTGGCTCCCCTTTATCCAACCCTCGAAGGCACGGCTGAAATAGTTCACGTATTCTACCCAAGTTGTACCTGGGATCCGGGTGCAATCTCTGAACCTCTGGCGGTACATCTCGGGTGTGAGGCCGTAGCGGGTGAGGAGGGCAGCCTTCATGTGGTCGTAGGACGACATTTGGTGATCTGGGAGCTGCAGTAGGGCATCGCGACCCTCGTTGATAAACCTCCCCCAAAGTCCGGCTCCCCAATCACTCCGGTCGATCCGGTGGGAGGTCATGGCGATCTCGTAGGCTTTAAACCACTGTTGTATGTCGTCTTCTCGGACATACTCGCGGACAACATCCTTGGGGATGTGGACTTTTTTCTCGATTGGCCCCGGGGTGTGTGGTCGCTCAGGCACCCCCAGTTCCTTATTCTGTTTCCGAAGTTCTATTTCCGCCAGTTTGCGCTCGTGCTCGAGCGTTATTTTTTTCTCCTCCAGCTCTCTCTGTCTCTGCTTCTCTTCTCGTTCATCTCGGAGCCGCATGTGCTCGAGGTTGAGTTTCTGTTCAGCTAACTTGAGTTCCCCATCCATCTTGAGTCGTGCCATTTCCAACTCGTGCAATCTGGTTCTTTCTCTTTCTCGGATCTCCTCCTGCGAGAGGCCCGTTCCCCGCTCCTCGGGAGCCGTGGCGTTCCCCTCTGGTGTGATGCTGCTTTGGTCGGAGGGTCCGGCGACCCCAGTTTCTGTCCACGACTCTAGGGCGTGCTTTAGATCATCTTTGGTACTCAGGCCGGTGGTAGCAATGCCAAGTTCTATGCAGAATTGTCTCAGTTCGCGGTGGTTGTATTCTTCTAATTTATCCATTTGGAATTTCTCGGTGGAGTTGCTATCTTTGGCTGACATCGTGTTTTTGTCGTGGGGTGAGCTACTCTCTGTACGATTACGCGTTGATTCGGATCGCGCCGCTGGCCACCAATGTTAGAAAGGATAGACGGACCGGGAGGGTCGGCCGGGGTCAGGAGGAGAGGTCTCCGGGGAGAGCCGTCTCCAGCGATCGTACAGACAAGTAACTTTCCCCCCCACAGACGGATACCACACACGGATAAGGTTCAGGGTTCTTTATAAGCACTTCTTAGGGTACGGTTGAATGGTACAAGGAGGTCTGGACTCAGGGGTCCCCTCGATTCAAGTCTCTCAAAGCAGGGTAAGGGGTAGCGGGACAGTCTGTCTACCAGTCAGGTAGTTTGGATGAGATGATGATTAGCTCACAATCCTCGAGCTTAGTTGGCACGGGCCGCGGCAGCGCCAGCAGGTCCCGGTGGAGATGGTCGATGTACGGTCCGCGTCAGCGCCAGCAGGTCCCGGTGAGGATGGTCGTTACAACGGGCCGCGGCAGCGCCAGCAGGTCCCGACGAGGATGGATGTTGTAGAAGGCCGCGGCAGCGCCAGCAGGTCCCGGTGAGGATGGTCGTTACAACGGGCCGCGGCAGCGCCAGCAGGTCCCGACGAGGATGGATGTTGTAGAAGGCCGCGGCAGCGCCAGCAGGCAGGACGATGGTTCACAAGAGCTGGCTATGGCAGCGCCAGTAGTCCGTCAAGGCTGAGTTCTCTCGGTGTCTCTCGACTCCAGGATACAACTGCCTTCCTGCTCCGGAGCTGCCCCAGTTATAGGGCAGGCGCTCTTTGATGTCCGGACCCTCGCACTTGGAGGTCGGAGGGCCCGGGATGAAGGTGTCCAGACACCCAGCAGGGGGTGGAGCCAGCGCCTGGGGGAGCTGGAGGCGATCGGCACCTGGCGGGGGAAGAGCTCTTGACACTTCGTCCTCCCATTGACCTGCCAAGTGGTCCGCTCACCTCCCGGGTGGATGGTGGTACCGGGATGTCGGGGCCGGTCAGGCCCGGGGTTAGGGTCGGGGCGAGGCCACGCGGCCTCGTGGTGCAGGGCCCAAGATGGCGGCTTGAACCGGCCGGGGGAGCCGGTGGGGCTGGGCCCCGTGATGAGTAGAGGTCCGAGGGCAGAAGATCCGTCGGGAGACGGGGTACAGGTGCTTTCCGTGGGTTATGCCTGGCGGGCCGGAGCTCGGGCCCTGTCGTGCGGGGAGGGAGCAAGCCCTTCGTGTGGCCTGTCCAACAAGGATGCTCAGGTGGATGAAGGAGCTGTGCGATGATAAGAAAGGTGCAAGAAGAGCTGAAGGATGCTCAGGTGAATGAAGGAGCTGTGCAATGATAAGCAAGGTGCAAGAAGAGCTGAAGGATGCTCAGGTGGATAAAGGAGCTGTGCGATGATAAGCAAGGTGCAAAAAGAGCTGAAGGATGCTCAGGTGAATGAAGGAGCAGTGCGATGATAAGAAAGGTGCAAGAAGAGCTGAAGGATGCTCATGTGAATGAAGGAGCTGTGCGATGATAAGCAAGGTGCAAGAAGAGCTGAAGGATGCTCAGATGAATGAAGGAGCTGTGCAATGATAAGCAAGGTGCAAGAAGAGCTGAAGGATGCTCAGGTGAATAAAGGAGCTGTGCGATGATAAGCAAGGTGCAAGAAGAGCCGAAGGATGCTCAGGTGGACGAAGGAGCTGTGCGATGATAAGCAAGGTGCAAGAAGAGCCAAAGGATGCTCAGGCCGACGAAGGAGCTGTGCGATGATAAGCAAGGTGCAAGAAGAGCCGAAGGATGCTCAGGTGGACGAAGGAGCTGTGCGATGATAAGCAAGGTGCAAGAAGAGCCGAAGGATGCTCAGGTGGATAAAGGAGCTGTGCGATGATAAGCAAGGTGCAAGAAGAGCCGAAGGATGCTCAGGTGGCTAAAGGAGCTGTGCGATGATAAGCAAGGTGCAAGAAGAGCTGAAGGATGCTCAGGTGGATGAAGGAGCTGTGCGATGATAAGCAAGGTGCAAGAAGAGCTGAAGGATGCTCAGGTGGACGAAGGAGCTGTGCGATGATGAGCAAGGTGCAAGAAGAGCTGAAGGATGCTCAGGTGAATAAAGGAGCTGTGCAATGATAGGCAAGGTGCAAGAAGAGCTGAAGGATGCTCAGTGAATGAAGGAGCTGTGCGATGATAAGCAAGGTGCAAGAAGAGCTGAAGGATGCTCAGATGAATGAAGGAGCTGTGCAATGATAAGCAAGGTGCAAGGAGAGCTGAAGGATGCTCAGGTGAATGAAGGAGCTGTGCGATGATAAGCAAGGTGCAAGAAGAGCTGAAGGATGCTCAGGTGAATGAAGGAGCTGTGCGATGATAAGCAAGGTGCAAGAAGAGCTGAAGGATGGTCAGGTGAATAAAGGAGCTGTGCGATGATAAGCAAGGTGCAAGAAGAGCTGAAGGATGCTCAGATGAATAAAGGAGCTGTGCGATGATAAGCAAGGTGCAAGAAGAGCTGAAGGATGCTCAGGTGGATAAAGGAGCTGTGCGATGATAAGTGTTGGAAGGCGGACCCCGAGGAGTCGGTGAGACCACCAAGGGGGGGGCCCTCTCACTGCACGAAGTAGCCGAGCGCTGCCGAGAAGTCTCCTGAGAGATCCTTCTCCTATCCCGTACTAGCACAGTAACACCACCACACCGGACTCAAGGAGGTTGTCTCAAGACAAGCAATTCTTTATCATCAATACAAGGTTACGAGCTCAATATTTACACGAAGGGATCGAGGGATCCACCAAAAGTCTCAATGTCTCTTTGGAGGGGTAGGGGTAGCGGGACAGTCTTTGGCAGGAATGTGGTACGAGGGTACCTGGGGCCCAGTTCTTATCCTCACGCTGGAGGACCTCCGATCTCGGAGGGGTCGAGCCGCGACGGCGTCAGCAGGGCTCTGGCGTACAGTTCGTGGAGAGCCGCGATTCAATCAGCAGGGCTCTCAAGATGGTCTCTGTTCAGCTCGAGCCGCGACGTCGTCAGCAGGGCTCCGAGGAAGGTTCCAGCGAGGTTGGGCCGCGACGGCGTCTGCAGGGCTCCGATGTTCCAGGTGGTTCAGAAAAGGGTTCACAGGAGGGAGCCGCGACGCAGTCAGCAGGGCTCGTGATGGTTCCGACAAGAGTTCTTCTCCGTAGGGTCAGCCGCGATTCAATCAGCAGGGCTCTCGACTCCGGGATACAACTGCCGAGCTGTGGTGGGGTCGCCCCAGATATAGGTCTGGAGCCCTTTGATGTCCGGACCTATGCGCCCGAGGGGGCGGAGTGGCCGGGTGGAGGTGGCCAGACGCCCAGCAGGAGAGGCGCCAGGCCCATGGGAGTTTGCAGGGTGATCACACCTCGAGAGGGGAGGACAGTTGGGGGTCCCATCGATACTGTCCTCCGCCGGGGCGATGAATGGTTCCTGCGGCACCCACTGGCCAGTTCGTGGTGCCTCGATGTCGGGGCTTCGTTGGGGTCGAGGATGGGTTGAGCGGGGTCGCGCCGGCTGGGGCACGGTGTGACGTGGATGCCAACAAGATGGCGGAGCCACGAGGAGTATGCGACCACGTGTAGCTCCGGGTGAAGGGCCTTGGTGCAGTCCAGATGGGTGGCCCGTGACGGCCGGGGCGGGGAACGGCCACAATCCAGGGGGTTAAGGACCACGCCACGAGGCCAGGTCCAACAGGCGTCCCCCCCAGCCGAAGGCATGGAGAGTCACCCATCTCCTTGGGGATTCTCCTCGTCAAGGCGGAAGAAGCGGGACAGGCCGTCGGCGTTGGCGTGGTCATTGCCGGGCCGGTGTTCGACGTCAAAGTCCATCCCTTGTAGCGAGATGGACCATCGCAGCAGCTTGGGGTTCTCGCCCCGCATTCGCATTAACCATTGCAAGGGCCGGTGGTCGGTCTGGACCCGGAAGTGGGCGCCAAAGAGGTAGGGCCGGAGCTTCTTGAGGGCCCACACCACAGCGAAGGCCTCGCGCTCAATAGTGCTCCAGCGTTGCTCCCGGGGCAGTAGTCGCCGGCTGATGAAGGCCACTGGTCTGTCGAGCCCCCTTTCGTCAGTTTGGGAGAGGACGGCCCCGATCCCATACTCGGAGGCGTCCGTCTGTACCACGAACTCCTTCTGGTAGTCCGGGGCTTGCAGCACCGGAGCAGTACACATGGCCGTTTTGAGGGTGTCGAAGGCTGTTTGGCAGCGGGGTGTCCAGTGTACCTTCTTGGGCTGTTTTTTGGACGTTAACTCTGTGAGGGGGCCAACAATGCTCCCATAGTCCCGGATAAACCGCCGGTAGTATCCGGTGAGGCCCAGGAAGGCCCGGACAGCGGTCTGGGTAGTGGGGGGTTCCCAGGTCTGGATGGCATCTATCTTCGCTTGGAGGGGGGCCACCTGCCCGCTCCCCACTTGATGGCCCAGGTAGGTCACGGATCCGTGGCCGATTTGGCATTTGCTGGCCTTGATTGTGAGCCCGGCCCGCTGGAGGGCGGCCAGGACGGCCTCCAGGTGGAGGAGGTGCTCGGCCCAGTGGTTGCTGTACACGGCAATGTCATCTAAGTAGGCCGCGCTGAAGGCCTCAAGCCCGGCCAAAACCTTGTTCACCAGTCTTTGGAAGGTGGCCGGGGCGTTCTTCATTCCGAAGGGCATCACCCGAAAGTGGTAATGCCCATCCGGAGTCGAAAAGGCGGATCTTTCTTGGGCGCCGGGGGTGAGCTGGATTTGCCAGTACCCGGCGGTGAGGTCCAGCGTGCTCAAGTAGCGAGCGGCCCCTAGGCGGTCGATCAGTTCGTCGGCCCGGGGTATCGGGTGTGCGTCTGTCTTGGTTACTACATTCAGGGCTCGGTAGTCCACGCAGAATCGCAACTCCGGGGGGTGACCGGGAGCTGCGGCCTTGGGCACCAGGACGACAGGGCTGGCCCACGGGCTGTCGGAAGGCTCGATGACCCCCAGGGCCAGCATCTTCGCTACTTCGGCCTGGATGCAGGCCCGCACTCGGTCAGGCACCCGGTAGGCTCTGTGTCGTATGGGGGGGTTCTCCCCGGTGTCGACGTCGTGGACGCACCAGTGGGTCACCCCCGGGGTGAGAGAGAAGAGGGCTGCGTAGTCCCGCAGTAATCGCTGGCAGTCGTTGCGCTGCTCCGGGGTCAGGGACGAGGCGAGTTGGACCCCTTCGATCGATCCATCGTGACTGTCGGATTGCAAGAGGTCGGGCAAGGGCTCGGAGTCGTCCTCGCTCCCCTCGTCGGTCGCCAGCAGCAGGCTCAGTTCGGTCCGGGCGAAGTGGGGTTTTAGCCTGTTCGCATGTAGGACCCGGAGGGGGTTCCGGGGGGACTCCAGATCGACCAGGTAGGTGACGGGACTTTTCTTCTCCACCACCTTGAAGGGCCCGGTCCACTTGTCCTGGAGGGCGCCGGGTTCGACCGGGGCCATGACCCATACTTTCTGACCTGGCTCGAATTCTACCGTAGAAGTGTTGCGATCGTACCACCGCTTCATGTCCTCCTGGCTGGCCTCGAGGTTGGCTTCGGCTATGGCTCGGAACTTGCGGGTCTGGTTTCGGAGGGTCAGGAGGTATCGGTAGACGTCAGGAGGGGCGCCTCGGGGCTTCATCTCCCAGCCCTCCTTGACCAGGCTGAGTGGTCCGCGGACCGGGTGCCCATACAATAGTTCAAACGGGCTGAACCCCAGGGACTTCTGCGGGACCTCCCGATAGGCAAACAGGAGGCAGGGCAGCAGGACATCCCATTTCCGCCTGAGGGGTTCTTCCAGGCCCTGGATCATCCCTTTCAATGTTCGGTTGAACCGCTCAACCAGCCTGTTCCCCTGAGGGTGATATGGGGTCGTGAACTTGTATGTGACCCCGCATTGTTGCCACAGGGACCGCATGTACCTGGAGATAAAGTTCGTGCCACGGTCGCTCACCACTTCGCTGGGGAATCCCACTCGGGAGAAGATCCCCATCAAGGCCCGGCCTACCACAGGGGCCGTTATAGTTCTGAGCGGGACCGCCTCCGGGTACCTGGTGGCGTGGTCCACGAGGACCAGGATGAAGCGGTGGCCCAGGGCGGTTTGGGGGTCCAGGGGTCCCACAATGTCGATTCCGACTCGTTCAAACGGGGTGCTGACGGCGGGAAAGGGCTGGAGGGGGGCCTTGACCCGACCCCCCGTCTTTCCGCTGGCTTGGCAGGTCTGGCAGGACCGGCAGTGGTTGTCCACATCTCTCCGCATCCGAGGCCAGTAGAAGTGGGTCACCAGACGACTGTACGTTTTGTCTTGCCCTAAGTGTCCGGCGAGGGGCACATCATGGGCCAGGTTGAGAAGGAACTCCCGGAAGCGGAGGGGGACCACCAACACGCGGCCGGCCCCGAGTTCTGCCACTTTCTGTTCACTGTACAACAGGCCCTCGGCCCAGTAGATCCAGTGGGTGCCGGTCTGGTCACCGTTGGCTTGCGCGGTCGCCTGCTGTCGGACCCCTTCGAGAGAGGGACAGGACTGTTGCTCTTGCTGGAACTGCTCTCGGGTGGGGCCCCCTTCATGTTGCCATTGCGTCAGTTCTGGTAGGGCGCTCGGAGAAGCCATCTCTTCGGGGGAGGATTCGCTGGGCCCGGGGTCGGTGTCCGCCTCCTCCTCGCTGCTGGCGGGAGGGGGTGTGAGCCCCTCGGGTCGGGCCGTCCCGGAGGTCGAGGAGGAGCGGGGGGCCTGGGCGGTCATGGACCGGGTGATGGCGCAGGCCCAATCAGCCAGTCCCAACATTCGGAGGTGCTCTCGTCGTTCTACTTGAGCCCAGGGGGAACTCTCCAAGTCGTTCCCCAGGAGGCAGTCGACCGGGGCGTCGTCGCGCACCGTCACCTTCAGCAGGCCCGTCACCCCTCCCCACTCGAAGGGGACCAGGGCCATCTGGCATAGGCTTTCACTGTTGTCGGCCGTCCGCACAGGGCACAGCACATTCGGTAGAATCTGTTCAGGGGTCACCAGGTGGCAGCGGACAGCGGTGATACTGGCGCCGGTGTCGCGAAGGGCTTCGGCCCGTTGTCCGTTGACCGTGACCTGCTGCCGGTACTTCTGGGTGTTGGTTGGGATGGGGGTGCAGGGTACCATCTCTCGGCTACCCAGGCAGACCAGGGACATGGCTGCCGGCTCCCACTCAGTGTTTTCTCGGTCGAGGGCCTCTTCTTCCTCCTCTCCCCCCAAGGCGGCGGCGGTCAGCTGCCGGGGCGGGGGCCCGCCGGCCCCGTTTCTTCGGTTCAGGGGGCAGGCCGGGTCGCTGGCAAAGTGTCCGGTTTGTTGGCAGCCATAGCAGGTCACGGGTGGCCGTGGTCCGGGTCGGGCCGGGCCCACCCTTCGCGCTAGGCTCGGGGAGAGATGTGGCTGCGGTGGCCCTCGAGGGGGGCTCCTGGGGGCCCCAGCGGGAGGGTCTCGGTTCCTGTTCGGCCCTCCCCCCCCACCGCGCTGGCGTGGGGGTCCGTTGGGGTTCCTCTGGTACTCCCCCATTGAGCTCCGGGGGACCCGGGAGTTGACCCATCGATCGGCCTCGACGGCAAGTTTTCGCGGGTCGGTCATTTTGCTGTCGAGGAGGTGCTGTCTCAGTTCCACGAAGCAATTATTGGAAAGATGTTCCCAGACGATGAGGTCGACCAGTTGTCCGTAGGTGGTTACTTTGCTGCCTTTGATCCACCCTTCTAGGGCCCGACTGAAAAAGTCCACATATTCCACCCATGTGGTACCCGGGATTTTCTTGCAGTCTCGGAACCGCTGGCGGTACATCTCCGCTGTTAGCCCGTATCGGGTGAGCAGGGCCTCCTTCATGTGATCGTAGGAGGTCATCACCTCCTCCGGTAGCTGGAGCAGCGTGTCCCGCCCTTCACTCAGGAATCGCCCCCACAGGCCTGCGCCCCAGTCTTTTCGGGGCACCCGATGGGAGGTCATGGCCACCTCGTAGGCCTTGAACCATTGTTGGATATCGTCATTCTTGTAATACTCCTTGACGACCTCCTTCGGGATATGCACCTTGGCCTCGGGGGGCGGTAGAGTGTCTCTAGTACTGGGGGTGTTGGTCCCTCCGTTCTTGGCCTTGATCTCGAGCTCCTTGAGACTGCGCTCGTGCTCAAGAGTTAGTTTCTTTTCCTCCAACTCCCGGTGTCGTCTCTTCTCTTCTATTTCTTCCTGAAGGCGTAGCTGCTCGAGGGCCAGTTTCTTTTCTGCCAGCTGGAGTTCGCCGTCCAGCCGCAGTCGGGCGAGCTCTAGTTCGTGGCTCCGGACCTTTTCCCGCTCTCGTATTTCTTCCTCGGAGAGGCCGGTTTCTAGGCTCTTTCTTCCTCCGGTTGCCGGGGTCAGTGCGGTTGCTGTGGTCTCCGTCAGGGGCAAGGGCCCTTCTTCCTGGGAGGGGCCTGCCCCAGCCTCCAACCATGCCCTCAGAGCTTTCTGCATCTCTTCCTTGGTACCGAGGCTGGTGGTTGCAATGCCTTTGTCTCTGCAGAACTGTTTTAATTCTTTGTGCGTATATTCTTCCAGCCGTTCGGGCTGGAACTCCATTGTCGCGTTGTTTTCCTGGCTGCTCATGATGCTATTCGTTTGGATGGGTAGCTAGTGGGTACTGGCTGGTACGTACTGCGTTCGGCTCGGATCCCGTCGCTGGCCACCAAATGTTGGAAGGCGGACCCCGAGGAGTCGGTGAGACCACCAAGGGGGGGGCCCTCTCACTGCACTAAGTAGCCGAGCGCTGCCGAGAAGTCTCCTGAGAGATCCTTCTCCTATCCCGTACTAGCACAGTAACACCACCACACCGGACTCAAGGAGGTTGTCTCAAGACAAGCAATTCTTTATCATCAATACAAGGTTACGAGCTCAATATTTACACGAAGGGATCGAGGGATCCACCAAAAGTCTCAATGTCTCTTTGGAAGGGTAGGGGTAGCGGGACAGTCTTTGGCAGGAATGTGGTACGAGGGTACCTGGGGCCCAGTTCTTATCCTCACGCTGGAGGACCTCCGATCTCGGAGGGGTCGAGCCGCGACGGCGTCAGCAGGGCTCTGGCGTACAGTTCGTGGAGAGCCGCGATTCAATCAGCAGGGCTCTCAAGATGGTCTCTGTTCAGCTCGAGCCGCGACGTCGTCAGCAGGGCTCCGAGGAAGGTTCCAGCGAGGTTGGGCCGCGACGGCGTCTGCAGGGCTCCGATGTTCCAGGTGGTTCAGAAAAGGGTTCACAGGAGGGAGCCGCGACGCAGTCAGCAGGGCTCGTGATGGTTCCGACAAGAGTTCTTCTCCGTAGGGTCAGCCGCGATTCAATCAGCAGGGCTCTCGACTCCGGGATACAACTGCCGAGCTGTGGTGGGGTCGCCCCAGATATAGGTCTGGAGCCCTTTGATGTCCGGACCTATGCGCCCGAGGGGGCGGAGTGGCCGGGTGGAGGTGGCCAGACGCCCAGCAGGAGAGGCGCCAGGCCCATGGGAGTTTGCAGGGTGATCACACCTCGAGAGGGGAGGACAGTTGGGGGTCCCATCGATACTGTCCTCCGCCGGGGCGATGAATGGTTCCTGCGGCACCCCCTGGCCAGTTCGTGGTGCCTCGATGTCGGGGCTTCGTTGGGGTCGAGGCTGGGTTGAGCGGGGTCGCGCCGGCTGGGGCACGGTGTGACGTGGATGCCAACAAGATGGCGGAGCCACGAGGAGTATGCGACCACGTGTAGCTCCGGGTGAAGGGCCTTGGTGCAGTCCAGATGGGTGGCCCGTGACGGCCGGGGCGGGGAACGGCCACAATCCAGGGGGTTAAGGACCACGCCACGAGGCCAGGTCCAACAATAAGCAAGGTGCAAAAAGAGCTGAAGGATGCTCAGGTGGATAAAGTAGCTGTGCGATGATAAGCAAGGTGCAAAAAGAGCTGAAGGATGCTCAGGTGAATGAAGGAGCAGTGCGATGATAAGAAAGGTGCAAGAAGAGCTGAAGGATGCTCAGGTGAATGAAGGAGCTGTGCGATGATAAGCAAGGTGCAAGAAGAGCTGAAGGATGCTCAGATGAATGAAGGAGCTGTGCAATGATAAGCAAGGTGCAAGAAGAGCTGAAGGATGCTCAAGTGAATGAAGGAGCTGTGCAATGATAAGCAAGGTGCAAGAAGAGCCGAAGGATGCTCAGGTGGATGAAGGAGCTGTGCGATGATAAGCAAGGTGCAAGAAGAGCCAAAGGATGCTCAGGTGGACGAAAGAGCTGTGCGATGATAAGCAAGGTGCAAGAAGAGCCGAAGGATGCTCAGGTGGACAAAGGAGCTGTGCGATGATAAGCAAGGTGCAAGAAGAGCCGAAGGATGCTCAGGTGGCTAAAGGAGCTGTGCGATGATAAGCAAGGTGCAAGAAGAGCTGAAGGATGCTCAGGTGGATGAAGGAGCTGTGCGATGATAAGCAAGGTGCAAGAAGAGCTGAAGGATGCTCAGGTGGACGAAGGAGCTGTGCGATGATGAGCAAGGTGCAAGAAGAGCTGAAGGATGCTCAGGTGAATAAAGGAGCTGTGCGATGATAAGCAAGGTGCAAGAAGAGCTGAAGGATGCTCAGGTGAATGAAGGAGCTGTGCGATGATCAGCAAGGTGCAAGAAGACCTGAAAGATGCTCAGGTGGATGAAGGAGCTGTGCGATGATAAGCAAGGTGCAAGAAGAGCTGAAGGATGCTCAGGTGAATGAAGGAGCTGTGCGATGATAAGCAAGGTGCAAGAAGAGCTGAAGGATGCTCAGGTGAATGAAGGAGCTGTGCGATGATAAGCAAGGTGCAAGAAGAGCTGAAGGATGCTCAGGTGGATGAAGGAGCTGTGCGATGATAAGCAAGGTGCAAGAAGAGCTGAAGGATGCTCAGGTGAATGAAGGAGCTGTGCGATGATAAGCAAGGTGCAAGAAGAGCTGAAGGATGCTCAGGTGAATGAATGAGCAGTGCGATGATAAGAAAGGTGCAAGAAGAGCTGAAGGATGCTCAGGTGAACGAAGGAGCTGTGCGATGATAAGCCAGGTGCAAGAAGAGCCGAAGGATGCTCAGGTGAATGAAGGAGCTGTGCGATGATAAGCCAGGTGCAAGAAGAGCCGAAGGATGCTCAGGTGGACGAAGGAGCTGTGCGATGATAAGCAAGGTGCAAGAAGAGCCGAAGGATGCTCAGGTGGACGAAGGAGGTGTGCGATGATAAGCAAGGTGCAAGAAGAGCCGAAGGATGCTCAGGTGGACGAAGGAGGTGTGCGATGATAAGCAAGGTGGAAGAAGAGCCGAAGGATGCTCAGGTGGACGAAGGAGCTGTGCGATGATAAGCAAGGTGGAAGAAGAGCCGAAGGATGCTCAGGTGGACGAAGGAGCTGTGCGATGATAAGCAAGGTGGAAGAAGAGCCAAAGGATGCTCAGGTGGACGAAGGAGCTGTGCGATGATAAGCAAGGTGCAAGAAGAGCCGAAGGATGCTCAGGTGGACGAAGGAGCTGTGCGATGATAAGCAAGGTGCAAGAAGAGCCGAAGGATGCTCAGGTGGACGAAGGAGCTGTGCGATGATAAGCAAGTTGCAAGAAGAGCCGAAGGATGCTCAGGTGGATAAAGGAGCTGTGCGGTGATAAGCAAGGTGCAAGAAGAGCCGAAGGATGCTCAGGTGGCTAAAGGAGCTGTGCGATGATAAGCAAGGTGCAAGAAGAGCGGAAGGATGCTCAGGTGAATGAAGGAGCTGTGCGATGATAAACAAGGTGCAAGAAGAGCTGACGGATGCTCAGGTGGATAAAGGAGCTGTGCGATGATAAGCAAGGTGCAAGAAGAGCTGAAGGATGCTCAGGTGGATAAAGGAGCTGTGCGATGATAAGCAAGGTGCAAGAAGAGCTGAAGGATGCTCAGGTGAATGAAGGAGCTGTGCGATGATAAGCAAGGTGCAAGAAGAGCTAAAGGATGCTCAGGTGAATGAAGGAGCTGTGCGATGATGAGCAAGGTGCAAGAAGAGCTGAAGGATGCTCAGGTGAATAAAGGCGCTGTGCGATGATGAGCAAGGTGCAAGAAGAGCTGAAGGATGCTCAGGTGAATGAAGGAGCTGTGCGATGATAAGCAAGGTGCAAGAAGAGCTAAAGGATGCTCAGGTGAATGCAGGAGCTGTGCGATGATAAGCAAGGTGCAAGAAGAGCCGAAGGATGCTCAGGTGGATGAAGGAGCTGTGCGATGATAAGCAAGGTGCAAGAAGAGCCGAAGGATGCTCAGGTGGACGAAGGAGCTGTGCGATGATAAGCAACGTGCAAGAAGAGCCGAAGGATGCTCAGGTGAACGAAGGAGCTGTGCGATGATAAGCAAGGTGCAAGAAGAGCCGAAGGATGCTCAGGTGAAGGAAGGAGCTGTGCGATGATAAGCAAGGTGCAAGAAGAGCCGAAGGATGCTCAGGTGAAGGAAGGAGCTGTGCGATGATAAGCAAGGTGCAAGAAGAGCCGAAGGATGCTCAGGTGGACGAAGGAGCTGTGCGATGATAAGCAAGGTGCAAGAAGAGCCGAAGGATGCTCAGGTGGACGAAGGAGCTGTGCGATGATAAGCAAGGTGCAAGAAGAGCCGAAGGATGCTCAGGTGGACTAAGGAGCTGTGCGATGATAAGCAAGGTGTAAGAAGAGCCGAAGGATGCTCAGGTGGACACAGGAGCTGTGCGATGATAAGCAAGGTGCAAGAAGAGCCGAAGGATGCTCAGGTGACAAAGGAGCTGTGCGATGATAAGCAAGGTGCAAGAAGAGCCGAAGGATGCTCAGGTGAATGAAGGATGTGTGCGATGATAAGAAAGGTGCAAGAAGAGCTGAAGGATGCTCAGGTGGATAAAGGAGCTGTGCGATGATAAGAAAGGTGCAAGAAGAGCTGAAGGATGCTCAGGTGAATGAAGGAGCTGTGCGATGATAAGCAAGGTGCAAGAAGAGCTGAAGGATGCTCAGGTGGATAAAGGAGCTGTGCGATGATAAGCAAGGTGCAAGAAGAGCTGAAGGATGCTCAGGTGGATAAAGGAGCTGTGCGATGATAAGCAAGGTGCAAGAAGAGCTGAAGGATGCTCAGGTGAATGAAGGAGCTGTGCGATGATAAGCAAGGTGCAAGAAGAGCTGAAGGATGCTCAGGTGAATGAAGGAGCTGTGCGATGATAAGCAAGGTGCAAGAAGAGCTGAAGGATACTCAGGTGAATGAAGGAGCTGTGCGATGATAAGCAAGGTGCAAGAAGAGCTGAAGGATGCTCAGATGAATGAAGGAGCTGTGCAATGATAAGCAAGGTGCAAGAAGAGCTGAAGGATGCTCAGGCGAATGAAGGAGCTGTGCGATGATAAGCAAGGTGCAAGAAGAGCCGAAGGATGCTCAGGTGGACGAAGGAGCTGTGCGATGGTAAGCAAGGTGCAAGAAGAGCCGAAGGATGCTCAGGTGGACGAAGGAGCTGTGCGATGCTCAGCAAGGTGCAAGAAGAGCTGAAGGATGCTCAGGTGAATGAAGGAGCTGTGCGATGATAAGCAAGGTGCAAGAAGAGCTGAAAGATGCTCAGATGGATGAAGGAGCTGTGCGATGATAAGCAAGGTGCAAGAAGAGCTGAAGGATGCTCAGGTGAATAACAGAGCTGTGCGATGATAAGCAAGGTGCAAGAAGAGCTGAAGGATGCTCAGGTGAATGAAGGAGCTGTGCGATGATAAGCAAGGTGCAAGAAGAGCTGAAGGATGCTCAGGTGGATAAAGGAGCTGTGCGATGATAAGCAAGGTGCAAGAAGAGCTGAAGGATGCTCAGGTGAATGAAGGAGCTGTGCAATGATAAGCAAGGTGCAAGAAGAGCTGAAGGATGCTCAGGTGGATGAATGAGCAGTGCGATGATAAGAAAGGTGCAAGAAGAGCTGAAGGATGCTCAGGTGAATGAAGGAGCTGTGCGATGATAAGCAAGGTGCAAGAAGAGCTGAAGGATGCTCAGATGAATGAAGGAGCTGTGCAATGATAAGCAAGGTGCAAGAAGAGCTGAAGGATGCTCAGGTGAATGAAGGAGCTGTGCGATGATAAGCAAGGTGCAAGAAGAGCCGAAGGATGCTCAGGTGGACGAAGGAGCTGTGCGATGATAAGCAAGGTGCAAGAAGAGCCGAAGGATGCTCAGGTGAATGAAGGAGCTGTGCGATGATAAGCAAGGTGCAAGAAGAGCTGAAGGATGCTCAGGTGGATGAAGGAGCTGTCCGATGATAAGCAAGGTGCAAGAAGAGCTGAAGGATGCTCAGGTGGATGAAGGAGCTGTGCGATGATAAGCAAGGTGCAAGAAGAGCTGAAGGATGCTCAGGTGGATGAAGGAGCTTTGCGATGATAAGCAAGGTGCAAGAAGAGCTGAAGGATGCTCAGGTGAATGAAGGAGCTGTGCGATGATAAGCAAGGTGCAAGAAGAGCTGAAGGATGCTCAGGTGGATGAAGGAGCTGTGCGATGATAAGCAAGGTGCAAGAAGAGCTGAAGGATGCTCAGGTGGATGAAGGAGCTTTGCGATGATAAGCAAGGTGCAAGAAGAGCTGAAGGATGCTCAGGTGAATGAAGGAGCTGTGCGATGATAAGCAAGGTGCAAGAAGAGCTGAAGGATGCTCAGGTGAATGAAGGAGCTGTGCGATGATAAGCAAGGTGCAAGAAGAGCTGAAGGATGCTCAGAGTTGAAGGATGCTCAGGTGGATAAAGGAGCTGTGCGATGATAAGCAAGGTGCAAGAAGAGCTGAAGGATGCTCAGGTGAATGAAGGAGCTGTGCGATGATCAGCAAGGTGCAAGAAGAGCTGAAGGATGCTCAGGTGAATGAAGGAGCTGTGCGATGATAAGCAAGGTGCAAGAAGAGCTGAAGGATGCTCAGGTGGATGAAGGAGCTGTGCGATGATAATTAAGGTGCAAGAAGAGCTGAAGGATGCTCAGGTGAATGAAGGAGCTGTGCGATGATAAGCAAGGTGCAAGAAGAGTTGAAGGATGCTCAGGTGAATGAAGGAGCTGTGCGATGATAAGCAAGGTGCAAACAGAGCTGAAGGATGCTGAGGTGAATGAAGGACCTGTGCAATGATAAGCAAGGTGCAAGAAGAGCTGAAGGATGCTGAGGTGAATGAAGGAGCTGTGCGATGATAAGCAAGGTGCAAGAAGAGCTGAAGGAAGCTCAGGTGGATGAAGGAGCTGTGCGATGATAAGCAAGGTGCAAGAAGAGCTGAAGGATGCTCAGGTGGATGAAGGAGCTGTGCGATGATAAGCAAGGTGTAAGAAGAGCTGAAGGATGCTCAGGTGAATGAAGGAGCTGTGCGATGATAAGCAAGGTGCAAGAAGAGCTGAAGGATGCTCAGGTGGATGAAGGAGCTGTGCGATGATAAGCAAGGTGCTATAAGAGCTGAAGGATGCTCAGGTGGATGAAGGAGCTGTGCGATGATAAGCAAGGTGCAAGAAGAGCTGAAGGATGCTCAGGTGAATGAAGGAGCTGTGCGATGATAAGCAAAGTGCAAAAGGAGCTGAAGGATGCTCAGGTGAATGAAGGAGCTGTGCGATGATAAGCAAGGTGCAAGAAGAGCTGAAGGATGCTCAGGTGGATAAAGGAGCTGTGCGATGATAAGCAAGGTGCAAGAAGAGCTGAAGGATGCTCAGGTGGATAAAGGAGCTGTGCGATGATAAACAAGGTGCAAGAAGAGATGAAGGATGCTCAGGTGGATAAAGGAGCTGTGCGATGATAAGCAAGGTGCAAGAAGAGCTGAAGGATGCTCAGGTGGATAAAGGAGCTGTGCGATGATAAGCAAGGTGCAAGAAGAGCTGAAGAGCTGAAGGATGCTCAGATGAGCTGTGCGATGATAAGCAAGGTCCAAGAAGAGCTGAAAGATGCTCAGATGAATAAAGGAGCTGCAGGGTGATTAGCGAGGTGCCAGAAGAACTGTAGGGTGCTCAGGTGAATGAAGGAGCTGCAGGATGATAAGCAAGGTGCAAGAAGAGCTTCAGGATACTCAGGTGGATGAAGGAGCTGTGCGATGGTAAGCAAGGCACAAGAAGAGCTTCAGGATGCTCAGGTGGATGAAGGAGGTGCCCGATCATGAGCAAGGTGCAAGAAGAGCTGCAGAATTTTTAGGTGCATGAAGGAGCTGTGCAATGATCAGCAAGGCACAGGAAGAGCTGCAGGATGCTCATGTGAATAAAGGAGCTGTGCGATGATAAGCAAGGTGCAAGAAGAGCTGAAGGATGTTCAGGTGAATAAAGGAGCTGTGCGATGATAAGCAAGATGCAAGAAGAGCTGAAGGATGCTCAGGTGGTTAAAGGAGCTGTGCGATGATAAGCAAGGTGCAAGAAGAGTTGAAGGATGCTCAGGTGGATAAAGGAGCTGTGCGATGATAAGCAAGGTGCAAGAAGAGCTGAAGGATGCTCAGGTGGATGAAGGAGCTGTGCGATGATAAGCAAGGTGCAAGTAGAGCTGAAGGATGCTCAGGTGAATGAAGGAGCGGTGCGATGATAAGCAAGGTGCAAGAAGAGCTGAAGGATGCTCAGATGAATAAAGGAGCTGCAGGGTGATTAGCGAGGTGCCAGAAGAACTGTAGGGTGCTCAGGTGAATGAAGGAGCTGCAGCATGATAAGCAAGGTGCAAGAAGAGCTTCAGGATACTCAGGTGAATAAAGGAGCTGTGCGATGATAAGCAAGATGCAAGAAGAGCTGAAGGATGCTCAGGTGGTTAAAGGAGCTGTGCGATGATAAGCAAGGTGCAAGAAGAGCTGAAGAATGCTCAGGTGAATGAAGGAGCTGTGCGATGATAAACAAGGTGCAAGAAGAGCTGAAGGATGCTCAGGTGAATGAAGGAGCTGTGCGATGATAAGCATGGTGCAAGAAGCGCTGAAGGATGCTCAGAGTTGAAGGATGCTTAGGTGGATAAAGGAGCTGTGCGATGATAAGCAAGGTGCAAGAAGAGCTGAAGGATGCTCAGGTGAATGAAGGAGCTGTGCGATGATAAGCAAGGTGCAAGAAGAGCTGAAGGATGCTCAGGTGGATGAAGGAGCTGTGCGATGATAAGCAAGGTGCAAGAAGAGCTGAAGGATGCTCAGGTGGATGAAGGAGCTGTGCGATGATAAGCAAGGTGCAAGAAGAGCTGAAGGATGTTCAGGTGAACGAAGGAGCTGTGCGATGATAAGCAAAGTGCAAGAAGAGCTGAAGGATGCTCAGGTGAATGAAGGAGCTGTGTGATGATAAGCAATGTGCAAGAAGAGCTGAAGGATGCTCAGGTGGATAAAGGAGCTGTGCGATGATAAGCAAGGTGCAAGAAGAGCTGAAGGATGCTCAGGTGGATAAAGGAGCTGTGCGATGAGAAACAAGGTGCAAGAAGAGCTGAAGGATGCTCAGGTGGATAAAGGAGCTGTGCGATGATAAGCAAGGAGCAAGAAGAGCTGAAGGATGCTCAGGTGGATAAAGGAGCTGTGCGATGATAAGCAAGGTGCAAGAAGAGCTGAAGAGCTGAAGGATGCTCAGATGAGCTGTGCGATGATAAGCAAGGTCCAAGAAGAGCTGAAAGATGCTCAGATGAATAAAGGAGCTGCAGGGTGATTAGCGAGGTGCCAGAAGAACTGTAGGGTGCTCAGGTGAATGAAGGAGCTGCAGGATGATGAGCAAGGTGCAAGAAGAGCTTCAGGATACTCAGGTGGATGAAGGAGCTGTGCGATGGTAAGCAAGGCACAAGAAGAGCTTCAGGATGCTCAGGTGGATGAAGGAGGTGCCCGATCATGAGCAAGGTGCAAGAAGAGCTGCAGAATTTTTAGGTGCATGAAGGAGCTGTGCAATGATCAGCAAGGCACAGTAAGAGCTGCAGGATGCTCAGGTGAATAAAGGAGCTGTGCGATGATAAGCAAGGTGCAAGAAGAGCTGAAGGATGTTCAGGTGAATAAAGGAGCTGTGCGATGATAAGCAAGATGCAAGAAGAGCTGAAGGATGCTCAGGTGGTTAAAGGAGCTGTGCGATGATAAGCAAGGTGCAAGAAGAGTTGAAGGATGCTCAGGTGGATAAAGGAGCTGTGCGATGATAAGCAAGGTGCAAGAAGAGCTGAAGGATGCTCAGGTGGATGAAGGAGCTGTGCGATGATAAGCAAGGTGAGAGTAGAGCTGAAGGATGCTCAGGTGAATGAAGGAGCGGTGCGATGATAAGCCAGGTGCAAGAAGAGCTGAAGGATGCTCAGGTGAATGAAGGAGCTGTGCGATGATAAGCAAGGTGCAAGAAGAGCTGAAAGATGCTCAGATGAATAAAGGAGCTGCAGGGTGATTAGCGAGGTGCCAGAAGAACTCTAGGGTGCTCAGGTGAATGAAGGAGCTGCAGCATGATAAGCAAGGTGCAAGAAGAGCTTCAGGATACTCAGGTGGATGAAGGAGCTGTGCGATGATAAGCAAGGCACAAGAAGAGCTTCAGGATGCTCAGGTGGATGAAGGAGGTGCCCGATCATGAGCAAGGTGCAAGAAGAGCTGCAGAATTTTTAGGTGCATGAAGGAGCTGTGCAATGATCAGCAAGGCACAGGAAGAGCTGCAGGATGCTCAGGTGAATAAAGGAGCTGTGCGATGATAAGCAAGGTGCAAGAAGAGCTGAAGGATGCTCAGGTGAATAAAGGAGCTGTGCGATGATAAGCAAGGTGCAAGAAGAGCTGAAGGATGCTCAGGTGGTTAAAGGAGCTGTGCGATGATAAGCAAGGTGCAAGAAGAGTTGAAGGATGCTCAGGTGGATAAAGGAGCTGTGCGATGATAAGCAAGGTGCAAGAAGAGCTGAAGGATGCTCAGGTGGATGAAGGAGCTGTGCGATGATAAGCAAGGTGCAAGTAGAGCTGAAGGATGCTCAGGTGAATGAAGGAGCGGTGCGATGATAAGCAAGGTGCAAGAAGAGCTGAAGGATGCTCAGGTGAATGAAGGAGCTGTGCGATGATAAGCAAGGTGCAAGAAGAGTTGAAGGATGCTCAGGTGAATGAAGGAGCTGTGCGATGATATGCAAGGTGCAAGAAGAGCTGAAGGATGCTCAGGTGAATAAAGGAGCTGTGCGATGATAAGCAAGGTGCAAGAAGAGCTGAAGGATGCTCAGGTGAATGAAGGAGCTGTGCGATGATAAGCAAGGTGCAAGAAGAGCTGAAAGATGCTCAGGTGAATGAAGGAGCTGTGCGATGATATGCAAGGTGCAAGAAGAGCTGAAGGATGCTCAGGTGGAGAAAGGTGCTGTGCGATGATAAGCAAGGTGCAAGAAGAGCTGAAGGATGCTCAGGTGAATGAAGGAGCTGTGCGATGATAAGCAAGGTGCAAGAAGAGCTGAAGGATGCTCAGGTGAATGAATGAGCAGTACGATGATGAGCAAGGTGCAAAAAGAGCTGAAGGATGCTCAGGTGAATGAAGGATCTGTGCGATGCTAAGCAAGGTGCAAGAAGAGCTGAAGGATGCTCAGGTGGATAAAGGAGCTGTGCGATGATAAGCAAGGTGCAAGAAGAGCTGAAGGATGCTCAGGTGGATAAAGGAGCTGTGCGATGATAAGCAAGGTGCAAGAAGAGCTGAAGGATGCTCAGGTGAATGAGGGAGCTGTGCGATGATAAGCAAGGTGCAAGAAGAGCTAAAGGATGCTCAGGTGAATGAAGGAGCTGTGCGATGATGAGCAAGGTGCAAGAAGAGCTGAAGGATGCTCAGGTGAATAAAGGAGCTGTGCGATGATGAGCAAGGTGCAAGAAGAGCTGAAGGATGCTCAGGTGAATGAAGGAGCTGTGCGATGATAAGCAAGGTGCAAGAAGAGCTAAAGGATGCTCAGGTGAATGCAGGAGCTGTGCGATGATAAGCAAGGTGCAAGAAGAGCTGAAGGATGCTCAGGTGGATAAAGGAGCTGTGCGATGATAAGCAAGGTGCAAGAAGAGCCGAAGGATGCTCAGGTGGATGAAGGAGCTGTGCGATGATAAGCAAGGTGCAAGAAGAGCCGAAGGATGCTCAGGTGGACGAAGGAGCTGTGCGATGATAAGCAAGGTGCAAGAAGAGCCGAAGGATGCTCAGGTGAACAAAGGAGCTGTGCGATGATAAGCAAGGTGCAAGAAGAGCCGAAGGATGCTCAGGTGAAGGAAGGAGCTGTGCGATGATAAGCAAGGTGCAAGAAGAGCCGAAGGATGCTCAGGTGAAGGAAGGAGCTGTGCGATGATAAGCAAGGTGCAAGAAGAGCCGAAGGATGCTCAGGTGGACGAAGGAGCTGTTCGATGATAAGCAAGGTGCAAGAAGAGCCGAAGGATGCTCAGGTGGACGAAGGAGCTGTGCGATGATAAGCAAGGTGCAAGAAGAGCCGAAGGATGCTCAGGTGGACGAAGGAGCTGTGCGATGATAAGCAAGGTGTAAGAAGAGCCGAAGGATGCTCAGGTGGACACAGGAGCTGTGCGATGATAAGCAAGGTGCGATGATAAGCAAGGTGCAAGAAGAGCCGAAGGATGCTCAGGTGACAAAGGAGCTGTGCGATGATAAGCAAGGTGCAAGAAGAGCCGAAGGATGCTCAGGTGAATGAAGGAGGTGTGCGATGATAAGAAAGGTGCAAGAAGAGCTGAAGGATGCTCAGGTGAATGAAGGAGCTGTGCGATGATAAGAAAGGTGCAAGAAGACCTGAAGGATGCTCAGGTGAATGAAGGAGCTGTGCGATGATAAGCAAGGTGCAAGAAGAGCTGAAGGATGCTCAGGTGGATAAAGGAGCTGTGCGATGATAAGCAAGGTGCAAGAAGAGCTGAAGGATGCTCAGGTGGATAAAGGAGCTGTGCGATGATAAGCACGGTGCAAGAAGAGCTGAAGGATGCTCAGGTGAATGAAGGAGCTGTGCGATGATAAGCAAGGTGCAAGAAGAGCTGAAGGATGCTCAGGTGAATGAATGAGCAGTGCGATGATAAGAAAGGTGCAAGAAGAGCTGAAGGATACTCAGGTGAATGAAGGAGCTGTGCGATGATAAGCAAGGTGCAAGAAGAGCTGAAGGATGCTCAGATGAATGAAGGAGCTGTGCAATGATAAGCAAGGTGCAAGAAGAGCTGAAGGATGCTCAGGTGAATGAAGGAGCTGTGCGATGATAAGCAAGGTGCAAGAAGAGCCGAAGGATGCTCAGGTGGACGAAGGAGCTGTGCGATGATAAGCAAGGTGCAAGAAGAGCCGAAGGATGCTCAGGTGGACGAAGGAGCTGTGCGATGATCAGCAAGGTGCAAGAAGAGCTGAAGGATGCTCAGGTGAATGAAGGAGCTGTGCGATGATAAGCAAGGTGCAAGAAGAGCTGAAAGATGCTCAGGTGGATGAAGGAGCTGTGCGATGATAAGCAAGGTGCAAGAAGAGCTGAAGGATGCTCAGGTGAATGAAAGAGCTGTGCGATGATAAGCAAGGTGCAAGAAGAGCTGAAGGATGCTCAGGTGAATGAAGGAGCTGTGCGATGATAAGCAAGGTGCAAGAAGAGCTGAAGGATGCTCAGGTGGATAAAGGAGCTGTGCGATGATAAGCAAGGTGCAAGAAGAGCTGAAGGATGCTCAGGTGAATGAAGGAGCTGTGCGATGATAAGCAAGGTGCAAGAAGAGCTGAAGGATGCTCAGGTGAATGAATGAGCAGTGCGATGATAAGAAAGGTGCAAGAAGAGCTGAAGGATGCTCAGGTGAATGAAGGAGCTGTGCGATGATAAGCAAGGTGCAAGAAGAGCTGAAGGATGCTCAGATGAATGAAGGAGCTGTGCAATGATAAGCAAGGTGCAAGAAGAGCTGAAGGATGCTCAGGTGAATGAAGGAGCTGTGCGATGATAAGCAAGGTGCAAGAAGAGCCGAAGGATGCTCAGGTGGACGAAGGAGCTGTGCGATGATAAGCAAGGTGCAAGAAGAGCCGAAGGATGCTCAGGTGAATGAAGGAGCTGTGCGATGATAAGCAAGGTGCAAGAAGAGCTGAAGGATGCTCAGGTGGATGAAGGAGCTGTCCGATGATAAGCAAGGTGCAAGAAGAGCTGAAGGATGCTCAGGTGAATGAAGGAGCTGTGCGATGATAAGCAAGGTACAAGAAGAGCTGAAGGATGCTCAGGTGGATGAAGGAGCTGTGCGATCATAAGCAAGGTGCAAGAAGAGCTGAAGGATGCTCAGGTGGATGAAGGAGCTTTGCGATGATAAGCAAGGTGCAAGAAGAGCTGAAGGATGCTCAGGTGAATGAAGGAGCTGTGCGATGATAAGCAAGGTGCAAGAAGAGCTGAAGGATGCTCAGGTGAATGAAGGAGCTGTGCGATGATAAGCAAGGTGCAAGAAGAGCTGAAGGATGCTCAGAGTTGAAGGATGCTCAGGTGGATAAAGGAGCTGTGCGATGATAAGCAAGGTGCAAGAAGAGCTGAAGGATGCTCAGGTGAATGAAGGAGCTGTGCGATGATCAGCAAGGTGCAAGAAGAGCTGAAGGATGCTCAGGTGAATGAAGGAGCTGTGCGATGATAAGCAAGGTGCAAGAAGAGCTGAAGGATGCTCAGGTGGATGAAGGAGCTGTGCGATGATAATTAAGGTGCAAGAAGAGCTGAAGGATGCTCAGGTGAATGAAGGAGCTGTGCGATGATAAGCAAGGTGCAAGAAGAGCTGAAGGATGCTCAGGTGAATGAAGGAGCTGTGCGATGATAAGCAAGGTGCAAACAGAGCTGAAGGATGCTGAGGTGAATGAAGGACCTGTGCGATGATAAGCAAGGTGCAAGAAGAGCTGAAGGATGCTTAGGTGAATGAAGGAGCTTTGCGATGATAAGCAAGGTGCAAGAAGAGCTGAAGGAAGCTCAGGTGGATGAAGGAGCTGTGCGATGATAAGCAAGGTGCAAGAAGATCTGAAGGATGCTCAGGTGGATGAAGGAGCTGTGCGATGATAAGCAAGGTGCAAGAAGAGCTGAAGGATGCTCAGGTGAATGAAGGAGCTGTGCGATGATAAGCAAGGTGCAAGAAGAGCTGAAGGATGCTTAGGTGGATGAAGGAGCTGTGCGATGATAAGCAAGGTGCAAGAAGAGCTGAAGGATGCTCAGGTGGATGAAGGAGCTGTGTGATGATAAGCAAGGTGCAAGAAGAGCTGAAGGATGCTCAGGTGAATGAAGGAGCTGTGCGATGATAAGCAAAGTGCAAAAGGAGCTGAAGGATGCTCAGGTGAATGAAGGAGCTGTGCGATGATAAGCAAGGTGCAAGAAGAGCTGAAGGATGCTCAGGTGGATAAAGGAGCTGTGCGATGATAAGCAAGGTGCAAGAAGAGCTGAAGGATGCTCAGGTGGATAAAGGAGCTGTGCGATGATAAACAAGGTGCAAGAAGAGCTGAAGGATGCTCAGGTGGATAAAGGAGCTGTGCGATGATAAGCAAGGTGCAAGAAGAGCTGAAGGATGCTCAGGTGGATAAAGGAGCTGTGCGATGATAAGCAAGGTGCAAGAAGAGCTGAAGAGCTGAAGGATGCTCAGATGAGCTGTGCGATGATAAGCAAGGTCCAAGAAGAGCTGAAAGATGCTCAGATGAATAAAGGAGCTGCAGGGTGATTAGCGAGGTGCCAGAAGAACTGTAGGGTGCTCAGGTGAATGAAGGAGCTGCAGGATGATAAGCAAGGTGCAAGAAGAGCTTCAGGATACTCAGGTGGATGAAGGAGCTGTGCGATGGTAAGCAAGGCACAAGAAGAGCTTCAGGATGCTCAGGTGGATGAAGGAGGTGCCCGATCATGAGCAAGGTGCAAGAAGAGCTGCAGAATTTTTAGGTGCATGAAGGAGCTGTGCAATGATCAGCAAGGCACAGGAAGAGCTGCAGGATGCTCATGTGAATAAAGGAGCTGTGCGATGATAAGCAAGGTGCAAGAAGAGCTGAAGGATGTTCAGGTGAATAAAGGAGCTGTGCGATGATAAGCAAGATGCAAGAAGAGCTGAAGGATGCTCAGGTGGTTAAAGGAGCTGTGCGATGATAAGCAAGGTGCAAGAAGAGTTGAAGGATGCTCAGGTGGATAAAGGAGCTGTGCGATGATAAGCAAGGTGCAAGAAGAGCTGAAGGATGCTCAGGTGGATGAAGGAGCGGTGCGATGATAAGCAAGGTGCAAGAAGAGCTGAAGGATGCGCAGGTGAATGAAGGAGCTGTGCGATGATAAGCAAGGTGCAAGAAGAGCTGAAAGATGCTCAGATGAATAAAGGAGCTGCAGGGTGATTAACGAGGTTGCAGAAGAACTGTAGGGTGCTCAGGTGAATGAAGGAGCTGCAGGATGATAAGCAAGGTGCAAGAAGAGCTTCAGGATACTCAGGTGGATGAAGGAGCTGTGCGATGATAAGCAAGGCACAAGAAGAGCTTCAGGATGCTCAGGTGGATGAAGGAGGTGCCCGATCATGAGCAAGGTGCAAGAAGAGCTGCAGAATTTTTAGGTGCATGAAGGAGCTGTGCAATGATCAGCAAGGCACAGGAAGAGCTGCAGGATGCTCAGGTGAATAAAGGAGCTGTGCGATGATAAGCAAGGTGCAAGAAGAGCTGAAGGATGCTCAGGTGAATAAAGGAGCTGTGCGATGATAAGCAAGGTGCAAGAAGAGCTGATGGATGCTCAGGTGGTTAAAGGAGCTGTGCGATGATAAGCAAGGTGCAAGAAGAGTTGAAGGATGCTCAGGTGGATAAAGGAGCTGTGCGATGATAAGCAAGGTGCAAGAAGAGCTGAAGGATGCTCAGGTGGATGAAGGAGCTGTGCGATGATAAGCAAGGTGCAAGTAGAGCTGAAGGATGCTTAGGTGAATGAAGGAGCGGTGAGATGATAAGCAAGGTGCAAGAAGAGCTGAAGGATGCTCAGGTGAATGAAGGAGCTGTGCGATGATAAGCAAGGTGCAAGAAGAGCTGAAGGATGCTTAGGTGGATGAAGGAGCTGTCCGATGATAAGCAAGGTGCAAGAAGAGCTGAAGGATGCTCAGGTGAATGAAGGAGCTGTGCGATGATAAGCAAGGTGCAAGAAGAGCTGAAGGATGCTCAGGTGGATGAAGGAGCTGTGCGATGATAAGCAAGGTGCAAGAAGAGCTGAAGGATGCTCAGGTGGATGAAGGTGCTTTGCGATGATAAGCAAGGTGCAAGAAGAGCTGAAGAATGCTCAGGTGAATGAAGGAGCTGTGCGATGATAAGCAAGGTGCAAGAAGAGCTGAAGGATGCTCAGGTGAATGAAGGAGCTGTGCGATGATAAGCAAGGTGCAAGAAGAGCTGAAGGATGCTCAGAGTTGAAGGATGCTCAGGTGGATAAAGGAGCTGTGCGATGATAAGCAAGGTGCAAGAAGAGCTGAAGGATGCTCAGGTGAATGAAGGAGCTGTGCGATGATCAGCAAGGTGCAAGAAGAGCTGAAGGATGCTCAGGTGAATGAAGGAGCTGTGCGATGATAAGCAAGGTGCAAGAAGAGCTGAAGGATGCTCAGGTGGATGAAGGAGCTGTGCGATGATAAGCAAGGTGCAAGAAGAGCTGAAGGATGCTCAGGTGAATGAAGGAGCTGTGCGATGATAAGCAAGGTGCAAGAAGAGCTGAAGGATGCTCAGGTGAATGAAGGAGCTGTGCGATGATAAGCAAGGTGCAAACAGAGCTGAAGGATGCTGAGGTGAATGAAGGACCTGTGCGATGATAAGCAAGGTGCAAGAAGAGCTGAAGGATGCTGAGGTGAATGAAGGAGCTGTGCGATGATAAGCAAGGTGCAAGAAGAGCTGAAGGAAGCTCAGGTGGATGAAGGAGCTGTGCGATGATAAGCAAGGTGCAAGAAGAGCTGAAGGATGCTCAGGTGGATGAAGGAGCTGTGCGATGATAAGCAAGGTGCAAGAAGAGCTGAAGGATGCTCAGGTGAATAAAGGAGCTGTGCGATGATAAGCAAGGTGCAAGAAGAGCTGAAGGATGCTCAGGTGGATGAAGGAGCTGTGCGATGATAAGCAAGGTGCAAGAAGAGCTGAAGGATGCTCAGGTGGATGAAGGAGCTGTGCGATGATAAGCAAGGTACAAGAAGAGCTGAAGGATGCTCAGGTGAATGAAGGAGCTGTGCGATGATAAGCAAAGTGCAAGAAGAGCTGAAGGATGCTCAGGTGAATGAAGGAGCTGTGTGATGATAAGCAAGGTGCAAGAAGAGCTGAAGGATGCTCAGGTGGATAAAGGAGCTGTGCGATGATAAGCAAGGTGCAAGAAGAGCTGAAGGATGCTCAGGTGGATAAAGGAGCTGTGCGATGATAAACAAGGTGCAAGAAGAGCTGAAGGATGCTCAGGTGGATAAAGGAGCTGTGCGATGATAAGCAAGGTGCAAGAAGAGCTGAAGGATGCTCAGGTGGATAAAGGAGCCGTGCGATGATAAGCAAGGTGCAAGAAGAGCTGAAGAGCTGAAGGATGCTCAGATGAGCTGTGCGATGATAAGCAAGGTCCAAGAAGAGCTGAAAGATGCTCAGATGAATAAAGGAGCTGCAGGGTGATTAGCGAGGTGCCAGAAGAACTGTAGGGTGCTCAGGTGAATGAAGGAGCTGCAGGATGATGAGCAAGGTGCAAGAAGAGCTTCAGGATACTCAGGTGGATGAAGGAGCTGTGCGATGGTAAGCAAGGCACAAGAAGAGCTTCAGGATGCTCAGGTGGATGAAGGAGGTGCCCGATCATGAGCAAGGTGCAAGAAGAGCTGCAGAATTTTTAGGTGCATGAAGGAGCTGTGCAATGATCAGCAAGGCACAGTAAGAGCTGCAGGATGCTCAGGTGAATAAAGGAGCTGTGCGATGATAAGCAAGGTGCAAGAAGAGCTGAAGGATGTTCAGGTGAATAAAGGAGCTGTGCGATGATAAGCAAGATGCAAGAAGAGCTGAAGGATGCTCATGTGGTTAAAGGAGCTGTGCGATGATAAGCAAGGTGCAAGAAGAGTTGAAGGATGCTCAGGTGGATAAAGGAGCTGTGCGATGATAAGCAAGGTGCAAGAAGAGCTGAAGGATGCTCAGGTGGATGAAGGAGCTGTGCGATGATAAGCAAGGTGCAAGTAGAGCTGAAGGATGCTCAGGTGAATGAAGGAGCGGTGCGATGATAAGCCAGGTGCAAGAAGAGCTGAAGGATGCTCAGGTGAATGAAGGAGCTGTGCGATGATAAGCAAGGTGCAAGAAGAGCTGAAAGATGCTCAGATGAATAAAGGAGCTGCAGGGTGATTAAGGAGGTGCCAGAAGAACTGTAGGGTGCTCAGGTGAATGAAGGAGCTGCATCATGATAAGCAAGGTGCAAGAAGAGCTTCAGGATGCTCAGGTGGATGAAGGAGGTGCCCGATCATGAGCAAGGTGCAAGAAGAGCTGCAGAATTTTTAGGTGCATGAAGGAGCTGTGCAATGATCGGCAAGGCACAGGAAGAGCTGCAGGATGCTCAGGTGAATAAAGGAGCTGTGCGATGATAAGCAAGGTGCAAGAAGAGCTGAAGGATGCTCAGGTGAATAAAGGAGCTGTGCGATGATAATTAAGGTGCAAGAAGAGTTGAAGGATGCTCAGGTGGATAAAGGAGCTGTGCAATGATAAGCAAGGTGCAAGAAGAGCTGAAGGATGCTCAGGTGGATGAAGGAGCTGTGCGATGATAAGCAAGGTGCAAGTAGAGCTGAAGGATGCTCAGGTGAATGAAGGAGCGGTGCGATGATAAGCAAGGTGCAAGAAGAGCTGAAGTAAGCTCAGGTGAATGAAGGAGCTGTGCGATGATAAGCAAGGTGCAAGAAGAGTTGAAGGATGCTCAGGTGAATGAAGGAGCTGTGCGATGATATGCAAGGTGCAAGAAGAGCTGAAGGATGCTCAGGTGAATAAAGGAGCTGTGCGATGATAAGCAAGGTGCAAGAAGAGCTGAAGGATGCTCAGGTGAATGAAGGAGCTGTGCGATGATAAGGAAGGTGCAAGAAGAGCTGAAGGATGCTCAGGTGAATGAATGAGCAGTGCGATGATGAGCAAGGTGCAAAAAGAGCTGAAGGATGCTCAGGTGAATGAAGGATCTGTGCGATGCTAAGCAAGGTGCAAGAAGAGCTGAAGGATGCTCAGGTGGATAAAGGAGCTGTGCGATGCTAAGCAAGGTGCAAGAAGAGCTGAAGGATGCTCAGGTGAATGAAGGAGCTGTGCGATGATAAGCAAGGTGCAAGCAGAGCTGAAGGATGCTCAGGTGAATGAAGGAGCTGTGCGATGATAAGCAAGGTGCAGAAGAGCTGAAGGATGCTCAGATGAATGAAGGAGCTGTGCAATGATAAGCAAGGTGCAAGAAGAGCTGAAGGATGCTCAGGTGAATGAAGGAGCTGTGCGATGATAAGCAAGGTGCAAGAAGAGCCGAAGGATGCTCAGGTGGACGAAGGAGCTGTGCGATGATAAGCAAGGTGCAAGAAGAGCCGAAGGATGCTCAGGTGGACGAAGGAGCTGTGCGATGATAAGCAAGGTGCAAGAAGAGCCGAAGGATGCTCAGGTGGACGAAGGAGCTGTGCGATAATAAGCAAGGTGCAAGAAGAGCCGAAGGATGCTCAGGTGGATAAAGGAGCTGTGCGATGATAAGCAAGGTGCAAGAAGAGCCGAAGGATGCTCAGTGAATGAAGGAGCTGTGCGATGATAAGCAAGGTGCAAGAAGAGCTGAAGGATGCTCAGATGAATGAAGGAGCTGTGCAATGATAAGCAAGGTGCAAGAAGAGCTGAAGGATGCTCAGGTGAATGAAGGAGCTGTGCGATGATAAGAAAGGTGCAAGAAGAGCTGAAGGATGCTCAGGTGAATGAAGGAGCTGTGCGATGATAAGCAAGGTGCAAGAAGAGCTGAAGGATGCTCAGGTGAATGAAGGAGCTGTGCGATGATAAGCAAGGTGCAAGAAGAGCTGAAGGATGGTCAGGTGAATAAAGGAGCTGTGCGATGATAAGCAAGGTGCAAGAAGAGCTGAAGGATGCTCAGATGAATAAAGGAGCTGTGCGATTATAAGCAAGGTGCAAGAAGAGCTGAAGCATGCTCAGGCCAATGAAGGAGCTGTGTGATGATAAGCAAGGTGCGAGAAGAGCTGAAGGATGCTCAGGTGAATGAATGAGCAGTGCGATGATAAGAAAGGTGCAAGAAGAGCTGTAGGATGCTCAGGTGAATGAAGGAGCTGTGCGATGATAAGCAAGGTGCAAGAAGTGCTGAAGGATGCTCAGGTGGATAAAGGAGCTGTGCGATGATAAGCAAGGTGCAAAAAGAGCTGAAGGATGCTCAGGTGAATGAAGGAGCTGTGCGATGATAAGAAAGGTGCAAGAAGAGCTGAAGGATGCTCAGGTGAATGAAGGAGCTGTGCGATGATAAGCAAGGTGCAAGAAGAGCTGAAGGATGCTCAGGTGAATGAAGGAGCTGTGCGATGATAAGCAAGGTGCAAGAAGAGTTGAAGGATGCTCAGGTGGATAAAGGAGCTGTGCGATGATAAGCAAGGTGCAAGAAGAGCCGAAGGGTTGCTCAGGTGGCTAAAGGAGCTGTGCGATGATAAGCAAGGTGCAAGAAGAGCTGAAGGATGCTCAGGTGGATGAAGGAGCTGTGCGATGATAAGCAAGGTGCAAGAAGAGCTGAAGGATGCTCAGGTGGACGAAGGAGCTGTGCGATGATGAGCAAGGTGCAAGAAGAGCTGAAGGATGCTCAGGTGAATAAAGGAGCTGTGCGATGATAAGCAAGGTGCAAGAAGAGCTGAAGGATGCTCAGGTGAATGAAGGAGCTGTGCGATGATCAGCAAGGTGCAAGAAGAGCTGAAAGATGCTCAGGTGGATGAAGGAGCTGTGCGATGATAAGCAAGGTGCAAGAAGAGCTGAAGGATGCTCAGGTGAATGAAGGAGCTGTGCGATGATAAGCAAGGTGCAAGAAGAGCTGAAGGATGCTCAGGTGAATGAATGAGCAGTGCGATGATAAGAAAGGTGCAAGAAGAGCTGAAGGATGCTCAGGTGAACGAAGGAGCTGTGCGATGATAAGCCAGGTGCAAGAAGAGCCGAAGGATGCTCAGGTGAATGAAGGAGCTGTGCGATGATAAGCCAGGTGCAAGAAGAGCCGAAGGATGCTCAGGTGGACGAAGGAGCTGTGCGATGATAAGCAAGGTGCAAGAAGAGCCGAAGGATGCTCAGGTGGACGAAGGAGGTGTGCGATGATAAGCAAGGTGCAAGAAGAGCCGAAGGATGCTCAGGTGGACGAAGGAGGTGTGCGATGATAAGCAAGGTGGAAGAAGAGCCGAAGGATGCTCAGGTGGACGAAGGAGCTGTGCGATGATAAGCAAGGTGGAAGAAGAGCCGAAGGATGCTCAGGTGGACGAAGGAGCTGTGCGATGATAAGCAAGGTGGAAGAAGAGCCAAAGGATGCTCAGGTGGACGAAGGAGCTGTGCGATGATAAGCAAGGTGCAAGAAGAGCCGAAGGATGCTCAGGTGGACGAAGGAGCTGTGCGATGATAAGCAAGGTGCAAGAAGAGCCGAAGGATGCTCAGGTGGACGAAGGAGCTGTGCGAAGATAAGCAAGGTGCAAGAAGAGCCGAAGGATGCTCAGGTGGATAAAGGAGCTGTGCGGTGATAAGCAAGGTGCAAGAAGAGCCGAAGGATGCTCAGGTGGCTAAAGGAGCTGTGCGATGATAAGCAAGGTGCAAGAAGAGCTGAAGGATGCTCAGGTGAATGAAGGAGCTGTGCGATGATAAACAAGGTGCAAGAAGAGCTGACGGATGCTCAGGTGGATAAAGGAGCTGTGCGATGATAAGCAAGGTGCAAGAAGAGCTGAAGGATGCTCAGGTGGATAAAGGAGCTGTGCGATGATAAGCAAGGTGCAAGAAGAGCTGAAGGATGCTCAGGTGAATGAAGGAGCTGTGCGATGATAAGCAAGGTGCAAGAAGAGCTAAAGGATGCTCAGGTGAATGAAGGAGCTGTGCGATGATGAGCAAGGTGCAAGAAGAGCTGAAGGATGCTCAGGTGAATAAAGGCGCTGTGCGATGATGAGCAAGGTGCAAGAAGAGCTGAAGGATGCTCAGGTGAATGAAGGAGCTGTGCGATGATAAGCAAGGTGCAAGAAGAGCTAAAGGATGCTCAGGTGAATGCAGGAGCTGTGCGATGATAAGCAAGGTGCAAGAAGAGCCGAAGGATGCTCAGGTGGATGAAGGAGCTGTGCGATGATAAGCAAGGTGCAAGAAGAGCCGAAGGATGCTCAGGTGGACGAAGGAGCTGTGCGATGATAAGCAAGGTGCAAGAAGAGCCGAAGGATGCTCAGGTGAACGAAGGAGCTGTGCGATGATAAGCAAGGTGCAAGAAGAGCCGAAGGATGCTCAGGTGAAGGAAGGAGCTGTGCGATGATAAGCAAGGTGCAAGAAGAGCCGAAGGATGCTCAGGTGAAGGAAGGAGCTGTGCGATAATAAGCAAGGTGCAAGAAGAGCCGAAGGATGCTCAGGTGGACGAAGGAGCTGTGCGATGATAAGCAAGGTGCAAGAAGAGCCGAAGGATGCTCAGGTGGACGAAGGAGCTGTGCGATGATAAGCAAGGTGCAAGAAGAGCCGAAGGATGCTCAGGTGGACGAAGGAGCTATGCGATGATAAGCAAGGTGTAAGAAGAGCCGAAGGATGCTCAGGTGGACACAGGAGCTGTGCGATGATAAGCAAGGTGCAAGAAGAGCCGAAGGATGCTCAGGTGACAAAGGAGCTGTGCGATGATAAGCAAGGTGCAAGAAGAGCCGAAGGATGCTCAGGTGAATGAAGGAGGTGTGCGATGATAAGAAAGGTGCAAGAAGAGCCGAAGGATGCTCAGGTGAATGAAGGAGCTGTGCGATGATAAGAAAGGTGCAAGAAGAGCTAAAGGATGCTCAGGTGAATGAAGGAGCTGTGCGATGATAAGCAAGGTGCAAGAAGAGCTGAAGGATGCTCAGGTGGATAAAGGAGCTGTGCGATGATAAGCAAGGTGCAAGAAGAGCTGAAGGATGCTCAGGTGGATAAAGGAGCTGTGCGATGATAAGCAAGGTGCAAGAAGAGCTGAAGGATGCTCAGGTGAATGAAGGAGCTGTGCGATGATAAGCAAGGTGCAAGAAGAGCTGAAGGATGCTCAGGTGAATGAAGGAGCTGTGCGATGATAAGCAAGGTGCAAGAAGAGCTGAAGGATGCTCAGGTGAATGAATGAGCAGTGCGATGATAAGAAAGGTGCAAGAAGAGCTGAAGGATACTCAGGTGAATGAAGGAGCTGTGCGATGATAAGCAAGGTGCAAGAAGAGCTGAAGGATGCTCAGATGAATGAAGGAGCTGTGCAATGATAAGCAAGGTGCAAGAAGAGCTGAAGGATGCTCAGGCGAATGAAGGAGCTGTGCGATGATAAGCAAGGTGCAAGAAGAGCCGAAGGATGCTCAGGTGGACGAAGGAGCTGTGCGATGGTAAGCAAGGTGCAAGAAGAGCCGAAGGATGCTCAGGTGGACGAAGGAGCTGTGCGATGATCAGCAAGGTGCAAGAAGAGCTGAAGGATGCTCAGGTGAATGAAGGAGCTGTGCGATGATAAGCAAGGTGCAAGAAGAGCTGAAAGATGCTCAGATGGATGAAGGAGCTGTGCGATGATAAGCAAGGTGCAAGAAGAGCTGAAGGATGCTCAGGTGAATGAAAGAGCTGTGCGATGATAAGCAAGGTGCAAGAAGAGCTGAAGGATGCTCAGGTGAATGAAGGAGCTGTGCGATGATAAGCAAGGTGCAAGAAGAGCTGAAGGATGCTCAGGTGGATAAAGGAGCTGTGCGATGATAAGCAAGGTGCAAGAAGAGCTGAAGGATGCTCAGGTGAATGAAGGAGCTGTGCGATGATAAGCAAGGTGCAAGAAGAGCTGAAGGATGCTCAGGTGAATGAATGAGCAGTGCGATGATAAGAAAGGTGCAAGAAGAGCTGAAGGATGCTCAGGTGAATGAAGGAGCTGTGCGATGATAAGCAAGGTGCAAGAAGAGCTGAAGGATGCTCAGATGAATGAAGGAGCTGTGCAATGATAAGCAAGGTGCAAGAAGAGCTGAAGGATGCTCAGGTGAATGAAGGAGCTGTGCGATGATAAGCAAGGTGCAAGAAGTGCCGAAGGATGCTCAGGTGGACGAAGGAGCTGTGCGATGATAAGCAAGGTGCAATAAGAGCCGAAGGATGCTCAGGTGAATGAAGGAGCTGTGCGATGATAAGCAAGGTGCAAGAAGAGCTGAAGGATGCTCAGGTGGATGAAGGAGCTGTCCGATGATAAGCAAGGTGCAAGAAGAGCTGAAGGATGCTCAGGTGAATGAAGGAGCTGTGCGATGATAAGCAAGGTGCAAGAAGAGCTGAAGGATGCTCAGGTGGATGAAGGAGCTGTGCGATGATAAGCAAGGTGCAAGAAGAGCTAAAGGATGCTCAGGTGGATGAAGGAGCTTTGCGATGATAAGCAAGGTGCAAGAAGAGCTGAAGGATGCTCAGGTGAATGAAGGAGCTGTGCGATGATAAGCAAGGTGCAAGAAGAGCTGAAGGATGCTCAGGTGAATGAAGGAGCTGTGCGATGATAAGCAAGGTGCAAGAAGAGCTGAAGGATGCTCAGAGTTGAAGGATGCTCAGGTGGATAAAGGAGCTGTGCGATGATAAGCAAGGTGCAAGAAGAGCTGAAGGATGCTCAGGTGAATGAAGGAGCTGTGCGATGATCAGCAAGGTGCAAGAAGAGCTGAAGGATGCTCAGGTGAATGAAGGAGCTGTGCGATGATAAGCAAGGTGCAAGAAGAGCTGAAGGATGCTCAGGTGGATGAAGGAGCTGTGCGATGATAATTAAGGTGCAAGAAGAGCTGAAGGATGCTCAGGTGAATGAAGGAGCTGTGCGATGATAAGCAAGGTGCAAGAAGAGCTGAAGGATGCTCAGGTGAATGAAGGAGCTGTGCGATGATAAGCAAGGTGCAAACAGAGCTGAAGGATGCTGAGGTGAATGAAGGACCTGTGCAATGATAAGCAAGGTGCAAGAAGAGCTGAAGGATGCTGAGGTGAATGAAGGAGCTGTGCGATGATAAGCAAGGTGCAAGAAGAGCTGAAGGAAGCTCAGGTGGATGAAGGAGCTGTGCGATGATAAGCAAGGTGCAAGAAGAGCTGAAGGATGCTCAGGTGGACGAAGGAGCTATGCGATGATAAGCAAGGTGTAAGAAGAGCCGAAGGATGCTCAGGTGGACACAGGAGCTGTGCGATGATAAGCAAGGTGCAAGAAGAGCCGAAGGATGCTCAGGTGACAAAGGAGCTGTGCGATGATAAGCAAGGTGCAAGAAGAGCCGAAGGATGCTCAGGTGAATGAAGGAGGTGTGCGATGATAAGAAAGGTGCAAGAAGAGCCGAAGGATGCTCAGGTGAATGAAGGAGCTGTGCGATGATAAGAAAGGTGCAAGAAGAGCTGAAGGATGCTCAGGTGAATGAAGGAGCTGTGCGATGATAAGCAAGGTGCAAGAAGAGCTGAAGGATGCTCAGGTGGATAAAGGAGCTGTGCGATGATAAGCAAGGTGCAAGAAGAGCTGAAGGATGCTCAGGTGGATAAAGGAGCTGTGCGATGATAAGCAAGGTGCAAGAAGAGCTGAAGGATGCTCAGGTGAATGAAGGAGCTGTGCGATGATAAGCAAGGTGCAAGAAGAGCTGAAGGATGCTCAGGTGAATGAAGGAGCTGTGCGATGATAAGCAAGGTGCAAGAAGAGCTGAAGGATGCTCAGGTGAATGAATGAGCAGTGCGATGATAAGAAAGGTGCAAGAAGAGCTGAAGGATACTCAGGTGAATGAAGGAGCTGTGCGATGATAAGCAAGGTGCAAGAAGAGCTGAAGGATGCTCAGATGAATGAAGGAGCTGTGCAATGATAAGCAAGGTGCAAGAAGAGCTGAAGGATGCTCAGGCGAATGAAGGAGCTGTGCGATGATAAGCAAGGTGCAAGAAGAGCCGAAGGATGCTCAGGTGGACGAAGGAGCTGTGCGATGGTAAGCAAGGTGCAAGAAGAGCCGAAGGATGCTCAGGTGGACGAAGGAGCTGTGCGATGATCAGCAAGGTGCAAGAAGAGCTGAAGGATGCTCAGGTGAATGAAGGAGCTGTGCGATGATAAGCAAGGTGCAAGAAGAGCTGAAAGATGCTCAGATGGATGAAGGAGCTGTGCGATGATAAGCAAGGTGCAAGAAGAGCTGAAGGATGCTCAGGTGAATGAAAGAGCTGTGCGATGATAAGCAAGGTGCAAGAAGAGCTGAAGGATGCTCAGGTGAATGAAGGAGCTGTGCGATGATAAGCAAGGTGCAAGAAGAGCTGAAGGATGCTCAGGTGGATAAAGGAGCTGTGCGATGATAAGCAAGGTGCAAGAAGAGCTGAAGGATGCTCAGGTGAATGAAGGAGCTGTGCGATGATAAGCAAGGTGCAAGAAGAGCTGAAGGATGCTCAGGTGAATGAATGAGCAGTGCGATGATAAGAAAGGTGCAAGAAGAGCTGAAGGATGCTCAGGTGAATGAAGGAGCTGTGCGATGATAAGCAAGGTGCAAGAAGAGCTGAAGGATGCTCAGATGAATGAAGGAGCTGTGCAATGATAAGCAAGGTGCAAGAAGAGCTGAAGGATGCTCAGGTGAATGAAGGAGCTGTGCGATGATAAGCAAGGTGCAAGAAGTGCCGAAGGATGCTCAGGTGGACGAAGGAGCTGTGCGATGATAAGCAAGGTGCAATAAGAGCCGAAGGATGCTCAGGTGAATGAAGGAGCTGTGCGATGATAAGCAAGGTGCAAGAAGAGCTGAAGGATGCTCAGGTGGATGAAGGAGCTGTCCGATGATAAGCAAGGTGCAAGAAGAGCTGAAGGATGCTCAGGTGAATGAAGGAGCTGTGCGATGATAAGCAAGGTGCAAGAAGAGCTGAAGGATGCTCAGGTGGATGAAGGAGCTGTGCGATGATAAGCAAGGTGCAAGAAGAGCTAAAGGATGCTCAGGTGGATGAAGGAGCTTTGCGATGATAAGCAAGGTGCAAGAAGAGCTGAAGGATGCTCAGGTGAATGAAGGAGCTGTGCGATGATAAGCAAGGTGCAAGAAGAGCTGAAGGATGCTCAGGTGAATGAAGGAGCTGTGCGATGATAAGCAAGGTGCAAGAAGAGCTGAAGGATGCTCAGAGTTGAAGGATGCTCAGGTGGATAAAGGAGCTGTGCGATGATAAGCAAGGTGCAAGAAGAGCTGAAGGATGCTCAGGTGAATGAAGGAGCTGTGCGATGATCAGCAAGGTGCAAGAAGAGCTGAAGGATGCTCAGGTGAATGAAGGAGCTGTGCGATGATAAGCAAGGTGCAAGAAGAGCTGAAGGATGCTCAGGTGGATGAAGGAGCTGTGCGATGATAATTAAGGTGCAAGAAGAGCTGAAGGATGCTCAGGTGAATGAAGGAGCTGTGCGATGATAAGCAAGGTGCAAGAAGAGCTGAAGGATGCTCAGGTGAATGAAGGAGCTGTGCGATGATAAGCAAGGTGCAAACAGAGCTGAAGGATGCTGAGGTGAATGAAGGACCTGTGCAATGATAAGCAAGGTGCAAGAAGAGCTGAAGGATGCTGAGGTGAATGAAGGAGCTGTGCGATGATAAGCAAGGTGCAAGAAGAGCTGAAGGAAGCTCAGGTGGATGAAGGAGCTGTGCGATGATAAGCAAGGTGCAAGAAGAGCTGAAGGATGCTCAGGTGGATGAAGGAGCTGTGCGATGATAAGCAAGGTGTAAGAAGAGCTGAAGGATGCTCAGGTGAATGAAGGAGCTGTGCGATGATAAGCAAGGTGCAAGAAGAGCTGAAGGATGCTCAGGTGAATGAAGGAGCTGTGCGATGATAAGCAAGGTGCAGAAGAGCTGAAGGATGCTCAGATGAATGAAGGAGCTGTGCAATGATAAGCAAGGTGCAAGAAGAGCTGAAGGATGCTCAGGTGAATGAAGGAGCTGTGCGATGATAAGCAAGGTGCAAGAAGAGCCGAAGGATGCTCAGGTGGACGAAGGAGCTGTGCGATGATAAGCAAGGTGCAAGAAGAGCCGAAGGATGCTCAGGTGGACGAAGGAGCTGTGCGATGATAAGCAAGGTGCAAGAAGAGCCGAAGGATGCTCAGGTGGACGAAGGAGCTGTGCGATAATAAGCAAGGTGCAAGAAGAGCCGAAGGATGCTCAGGTGGATAAAGGAGCTGTGCGATGATAAGCAAGGTGCAAGAAGAGCCGAAGGATGCTCAGTGAATGAAGGAGCTGTGCGATGATAAGCAAGGTGCAAGAAGAGCTGAAGGATGCTCAGATGAATGAAGGAGCTGTGCAATGATAAGCAAGGTGCAAGAAGAGCTGAAGGATGCTCAGGTGAATGAAGGAGCTGTGCGATGATAAGAAAGGTGCAAGAAGAGCTGAAGGATGCTCAGGTGAATGAAGGAGCTGTGCGATGATAAGCAAGGTGCAAGAAGAGCTGAAGGATGCTCAGGTGAATGAAGGAGCTGTGCGATGATAAGCAAGGTGCAAGAAGAGCTGAAGGATGGTCAGGTGAATAAAGGAGCTGTGCGATGATAAGCAAGGTGCAAGAAGAGCTGAAGGATGCTCAGATGAATAAAGGAGCTGTGCGATTATAAGCAAGGTGCAAGAAGAGCTGAAGCATGCTCAGGCCAATGAAGGAGCTGTGTGATGATAAGCAAGGTGCGAGAAGAGCTGAAGGATGCTCAGGTGAATGAATGAGCAGTGCGATGATAAGAAAGGTGCAAGAAGAGCTGTAGGATGCTCAGGTGAATGAAGGAGCTGTGCGATGATAAGCAAGGTGCAAGAAGTGCTGAAGGATGCTCAGGTGGATAAAGGAGCTGTGCGATGATAAGCAAGGTGCAAAAAGAGCTGAAGGATGCTCAGGTGAATGAAGGAGCTGTGCGATGATAAGAAAGGTGCAAGAAGAGCTGAAGGATGCTCAGGTGAATGAAGGAGCTGTGCGATGATAAGCAAGGTGCAAGAAGAGCTGAAGGATGCTCAGGTGAATGAAGGAGCTGTGCGATGATAAGCAAGGTGCAAGAAGAGTTGAAGGATGCTCAGGTGGATAAAGGAGCTGTGCGATGATAAGCAAGGTGCAAGAAGAGCCGAAGGGTTGCTCAGGTGGCTAAAGGAGCTGTGCGATGATAAGCAAGGTGCAAGAAGAGCTGAAGGATGCTCAGGTGGATGAAGGAGCTGTGCGATGATAAGCAAGGTGCAAGAAGAGCTGAAGGATGCTCAGGTGGACGAAGGAGCTGTGCGATGATGAGCAAGGTGCAAGAAGAGCTGAAGGATGCTCAGGTGAATAAAGGAGCTGTGCGATGATAAGCAAGGTGCAAGAAGAGCTGAAGGATGCTCAGGTGAATGAAGGAGCTGTGCGATGATCAGCAAGGTGCAAGAAGAGGTGAAAGATGCTCAGGTGGATGAAGGAGCTGTGCGATGATAAGCAAGGTGCAAGAAGAGCTGAAGGATGCTCAGGTGAATGAAGGAGCTGTGCGATGATAAGCAAGGTGCAAGAAGAGCTGAAGGATGCTCAGGTGAATGAATGAGCAGTGCGATGATAAGAAAGGTGCAAGAAGAGCTGAAGGATGCTCAGGTGAACGAAGGAGCTGTGCGATGATAAGCCAGGTGCAAGAAGAGCCGAAGGATGCTCAGGTGAATGAAGGAGCTGTGCGATGATAAGCCAGGTGCAAGAAGAGCCGAAGGATGCTCAGGTGGACGAAGGAGCTGTGCGATGATAAGCAAGGTGCAAGAAGAGCCGAAGGATGCTCAGGTGGACGAAGGAGGTGTGCGATGATAAGCAAGGTGCAAGAAGAGCCGAAGGATGCTCAGGTGGACGAAGGAGGTGTGCGATGATAAGCAAGGTGGAAGAAGAGCCGAAGGATGCTCAGGTGGACGAAGGAGCTGTGCGATGATAAGCAAGGTGGAAGAAGAGCCGAAGGATGCTCAGGTGGACGAAGGAGCTGTGCGATGATAAGCAAGGTGGAAGAAGAGCCAAAGGATGCTCAGGTGGACGAAGGAGCTGTGCGATGATAAGCAAGGTGCAAGAAGAGCCGAAGGATGCTCAGGTGGACGAAGGAGCTGTGCGATGATAAGCAAGGTGCAAGAAGAGCCGAAGGATGCTCAGGTGGACGAAGGAGCTGTGCGAAGATAAGCAAGGTGCAAGAAGAGCCGAAGGATGCTCAGGTGGATAAAGGAGCTGTGCGGTGATAAGCAAGGTGCAAGAAGAGCCGAAGGATGCTCAGGTGGCTAAAGGAGCTGTGCGATGATAAGCAAGGTGCAAGAAGAGCTGAAGGATGCTCAGGTGAATGAAGGAGCTGTGCGATGATAAACAAGGTGCAAGAAGAGCTGACGGATGCTCAGGTGGATAAAGGAGCTGTGCGATGATAAGCAAGGTGCAAGAAGAGCTGAAGGATGCTCAGGTGGATAAAGGAGCTGTGCGATGATAAGCAAGGTGCAAGAAGAGCTGAAGGATGCTCAGGTGAATGAAGGAGCTGTGCGATGATAAGCAAGGTGCAAGAAGAGCTAAAGGATGCTCAGGTGAATGAAGGAGCTGTGCGATGATGAGCAAGGTGCAAGAAGAGCTGAAGGATGCTCAGGTGAATAAAGGCGCTGTGCGATGATGAGCAAGGTGCAAGAAGAGCTGAAGGATGCTCAGGTGAATGAAGGAGCTGTGCGATGATAAGCAAGGTGCAAGAAGAGCTAAAGGATGCTCAGGTGAATGCAGGAGCTGTGCGATGATAAGCAAGGTGCAAGAAGAGCCGAAGGATGCTCAGGTGGATGAAGGAGCTGTGCGATGATAAGCAAGGTGCAAGAAGAGCCGAAGGATGCACAGGTGGACGAAGGAGCTGTGCGATGATAAGCAAGGTGCAAGAAGAGCCGAAGGATGCTCAGGTGAACGAAGGAGCTGTGCGATGATAAGCAAGGTGCAAGAAGAGCCGAAGGATGCTCAGGTGAAGGAAGGAGCTGTGCGATGATAAGCAAGGTGCAAGAAGAGCCGAAGGATGCTCAGGTGAAGGAAGGAGCTGTGCGATAATAAGCAAGGTGCAAGAAGAGCCGAAGGATGCTCAGGTGGACGAAGGAGCTGTGCGATGATAAGCAAGGTGCAAGAAGAGCCGAAGGATGCTCAGGTGGACGAAGGAGCTGTGCGATGATAAGCAAGGTGCAAGAAGAGCCGAAGGATGCTCAGGTGGACGAAGGAGCTATGCGATGATAAGCAAGGTGTAAGAAGAGCCGAAGGATGCTCAGGTGGACACAGGAGCTGTGCGATGATAAGCAAGGTGCAAGAAGAGCCGAAGGATGCTCAGGTGACAAAGGAGCTGTGCGATGATAAGCAAGGTGCAAGAAGAGCCGAAGGATGCTCAGGTGAATGAAGGAGGTGTGCGATGATAAGAAAGGTGCAAGAAGAGCCGAAGGATGCTCAGGTGAATGAAGGAGCTGTGCGATGATAAGAAAGGTGCAAGAAGAGCTGAAGGATGCTCAGGTGAATGAAGGAGCTGTGCGATGATAAGCAAGGTGCAAGAAGAGCTGAAGGATGCTCAGGTGGATAAAGGAGCTGTGCGATGATAAGCAAGGTGCAAGAAGAGCTGAAGGATGCTCAGGTGGATAAAGGAGGTGTGCGATGATAAGCAAGGTGCAAGAAGAGCTGAAGGATGCTCAGGTGAATGAAGGAGCTGTGCGATGATAAGCAAGGTGCAAGAAGAGCTGAAGGATGCTCAGGTGAATGAAGGAGCTGTGCGATGATAAGCAAGGTGCAAGAAGAGCTGAAGGATGCTCAGGTGAATGAATGAGCAGTGCGATGATAAGAAAGGTGCAAGAAGAGCTGAAGGATACTCAGGTGAATGAAGGAGCTGTGCGATGATAAGCAAGGTGCAAGAAGAGCTGAAGGATGCTCAGATGAATGAAGGAGCTGTGCAATGATAAGCAAGGTGCAAGAAGAGCTGAAGGATGCTCAGGCGAATGAAGGAGCTGTGCGATGATAAGCAAGGTGCAAGAAGAGCCGAAGGATGCTCAGGTGGACGAAGGAGCTGTGCGATGGTAAGCAAGGTGCAAGAAGAGCCGAAGGATGCTCAGGTGGACGAAGGAGCTGTGCGATGATCAGCAAGGTGCAAGAAGAGCTGAAGGATGCTCAGGTGAATGAAGGAGCTGTGCGATGATAAGCAAGGTGCAAGAAGAGCTGAAAGATGCTCAGATGGATGAAGGAGCTGTGCGATGATAAGCAAGGTGCAAGAAGAGCTGAAGGATGCTCAGGTGAATGAAAGAGCTGTGCGATGATAAGCAAGGTGCAAGAAGAGCTGAAGGATGCTCAGGTGAATGAAGGAGCTGTGCGATGATAAGCAAGGTGCAAGAAGAGCTGAAGGATGCTCAGGTGGATAAAGGAGCTGTGCGATGATAAGCAAGGTGCAAGAAGAGCTGAAGGATGCTCAGGTGAATGAAGGAGCTGTGCGATGATAAGCAAGGTGCAAGAAGAGCTGAAGGATGCTCAGGTGAATGAATGAGCAGTGCGATGATAAGAAAGGTGCAAGAAGAGCTGAAGGATGCTCAGGTGAATGAAGGAGCTGTGCGATGATAAGCAAGGTGCAAGAAGAGCTGAAGGATGCTCAGATGAATGAAGGAGCTGTGCAATGATAAGCAAGGTGCAAGAAGAGCTGAAGGATGCTCAGGTGAATGAAGGAGCTGTGCGATGATAAGCAAGGTGCAAGAAGTGCCGAAGGATGCTCAGGTGGACGAAGGAGCTGTGCGATGATAAGCAAGGTGCAATAAGAGCCGAAGGATGCTCAGGTGAATGAAGGAGCTGTGCGATGATAAGCAAGGTGCAAGAAGAGCTGAAGGATGCTCAGGTGGATGAAGGAGCTGTCCGATGATAAGCAAGGTGCAAGAAGAGCTGAAGGATGCTCAGGTGAATGAAGGAGCTGTGCGATGATAAGCAAGGTGCAAGAAGAGCTGAAGGATGCTCAGGTGGATGAAGGAGCTGTGCGATGATAAGCAAGGTGCAAGAAGAGCTAAAGGATGCTCAGGTGGATGAAGGAGCTTTGCGATGATAAGCAAGGTGCAAGAAGAGCTGAAGGATGCTCAGGTGAATGAAGGAGCTGTGCGATGATAAGCAAGGTGCAAGAAGAGCTGAAGGATGCTCAGGTGAATGAAGGAGCTGTGCGATGATAAGCAAGGTGCAAGAAGAGCTGAAGGATGCTCAGAGTTGAAGGATGCTCAGGTGGATAAAGGAGCTGTGCGATGATAAGCAAGGTGCAAGAAGAGCTGAAGGATGCTCAGGTGAATGAAGGAGCTGTGCGATGATCAGCAAGGTGCAAGAAGAGCTGAAGGATGCTCAGGTGAATGAAGGAGCTGTGCGATGATAAGCAAGGTGCAAGAAGAGCTGAAGGATGCTCAGGTGGATGAAGGAGCTGTGCGATGATAATTAAGGTGCAAGAAGAGCTGAAGGATGCTCAGGTGAATGAAGGAGCTGTGCGATGATAAGCAAGGTGCAAGAAGAGCTGAAGGATGCTCAGGTGAATGAAGGAGCTGTGCGATGATAAGCAAGGTGCAAACAGAGCTGAAGGATGCTGAGGTGAATGAAGGACCTGTGCAATGATAAGCAAGGTGCAAGAAGAGCTGAAGGATGCTGAGGTGAATGAAGGAGCTGTGCGATGATAAGCAAGGTGCAAGAAGAGCTGAAGGAAGCTCAGGTGGATGAAGGAGCTGTGCGATGATAAGCAAGGTGCAAGAAGAGCTGAAGGATGCTCAGGTGGATGAAGGAGCTGTGCGATGATAAGCAAGGTGTAAGAAGAGCTGAAGGATGCTCAGGTGAATGAAGGAGCTGTGCGATGATAAGCAAGGTGCAAGAAGAGCTGAAGGATGCTCAGGTGGATGAAGGAGCTGTGCGATGATAAGCAAGGTGCTATAAGAGCTGAAGGATGCTCAGGTGGATGAAGGAGCTGTGCGATGATAAGCAAGGTGCAAGAAGAGCTGAAGGATGCTCAGGTGAATGAAGGAGCTGTGCGATGATAAGCAAAGTGCAAAAGGAGCTGAAGGATGCTCAGGTGAATGAAGGAGCTGTGCGATGATAAGCAAGGTGCAAGAAGAGCTGAAGGATGCTCAGGTGGATAAAGGAGCTGTGCGATGATAAGCAAGGTGCAAGAAGAGCTGAAGGATGCTCAGGTGGATAAAGGAGCTGTGCGATGATAAGCAAGGTGCAAGAAGAGCTGAAGCGCTGAAGGATGCTCAGATGAGCTGTGCGATGATAAGAAAGGTCCAAGAAGATCTGAAAGATGCTCAGATGAATAAAGGAGCTGCAGGGTGATTAGCGAGGTGCCAGAAGAACTGTAGGGTGCTCAGGTGAATGAAGGAGCTGCAGGATGATAAGCAAGGTGCAAGAAGAGCTTCAGGATACTCAGGTGGATGAAGGAGCTGTGCGATGGTAAGCAGGGCACAAGAAGAGCTTCAGGATGCTCAGGTGGATGAAGGAGGTGCCCGATCATGAGCAAGGTGCAAGAAGAGCTGCAGAATTTTTAGGTGCATGAAGGAGCTGTGCAATGATCAGCAAGGCACAGGAAGAGCTGCAGGATGCTCATGTGAATAAAGGAGCTGTGCGATGATAAGCAAGGTGCAAGAAGAGCTGAAGGATGTTCAGGTGAATAAAGGAGCTGTGCGATGATAAGCAAGATGCAAGAAGAGCTGAAGGATGCTCAGGTGGTTAAAGGAGCTGTGCGATGATAAGCAAGGTGCAAGAAGAGTTGAAGGATGCTCAGGTGGATAAAGGAGCTGTGCGATGATAAGCAAGGTGCAAGAAGAGCTGAAGGATGCTCAGGTGGATGAAGGAGCTGTGCGATGATAAGCAAGGTGCAAGTAGAGCTGAAGGATGCTCAGGTGAATGAAGGAGCGGTGCGATGATAAGCAAGGTGCAAGAAGAGCTGAAGGATGCTCAGATGAATAAAGGAGCTGCAGGGTGATTAGCGAGGTGCCAGAAGAACTGTAGGGTGCTCAGGTGAATGAAGGAGCTGCAGCATGATAAGCAAGGTGCAAGAAGAGCTTCAGGATACTCAGGTGAATAAAGGAGCTGTGCGATGATAAGCAAGATGCAAGAAGAGCTGAAGGATGTTCAGGTGGTTAAAGGAGCTGTGCGATGATAAGCAAGGTGCAAGAAGAGCTGAAGAATGCTCAGGTGAATGAAGGAGCTGTGCGATGATAAGCAAGGTGCAAGAAGAGCTGAAGGATGCTCAGGTGAATGAAGGAGCTGTGCGATGATAAGCATGGTGCAAGAAGCGCTGAAGGATGCTCAGAGTTGAAGGATGCTCAGGTGGATAAAGGAGCTGTGCGATGATAAGCAAGGTGCAAGAAGAGCTGAAGGATGCTCAGGTGAATGAAGGAGCTGTGCGATGATAAGCAAGGTGCAAGAAGAGCTGAAGGATGCTCAGGTGGATGAAGGAGCTGTGCGATGATAAGCAAGGTGCAAGAAGAGCTGAAGGATGCTCAGGTGGATGAAGGAGCTGTGCGATGATAAGCAAGGTGCAAGAAGAGCTGAAGGATGTTCAGGTGAATGAAGGAGCTGTGCGATGATAAGCAAAGTGCAAGAAGAGCTGAAGGATGCTCAGGTGAATGAAGGAGCTGTGTGATGATAAGCAATGTGCAAGAAGAGCTGAAGGATGCTCAGGTGGATAAAGGAGCTGTGCGATGATAAGCAAGGTGCAAGAAGAGCTGAAGGATGCTCAGGTGGATAAAGGAGCTGTGCGATGAGAAACAAGGTGCAAGAAGAGCTGAAGGATGCTCAGGTGGATAAAGGAGCTGTGCGATGATAAGCAAGGAGCAAGAAGAGCTGAAGGATGCTCAGGTGGATAAAGGAGCTGTGCGATGATAAGCAAGGTGCAAGAAGAGCTGAAGAGCTGAAGGATGCTCAGATGAGCTGTGCGATGATAAGCTAGGTCCAAGAAGAGCTGAAAGATGCTCAGATGAATAAAGGAGCTGCAGGGTGATTAGCGAGGTGCCAGAAGAACTGTAGGGTGCTCAGGTGAATGAAGGAGCTGCAGGATGATGAGCAAGGTGCAAGAAGAGCTTCAGGATACTCAGGTGGATGAAGGAGCTGTGCGATGGTAAGCAAGGCACAAGAAGAGCTTCAGGATGCTCAGGTGGATGAAGGAGGTGCCCGATCATGAGCAAGGTGCAAGAAGAGCTGCAGAATTTTTAGGTGCATGAAGGAGCTGTGCAATGATATGCAAGGTGCAAGAAGAGCTGAAGGATGCTCAGGTGAATAAAGGAGCTGTGCGATGATAAGCAAGGTGCAAGAAGAGCTGAAGGATGCTCAGGTGAATAAAGGAGCTGTGCGATGATAAGCAAGGTGCAAGAAGAGCTGAAGGATGCTCAGGTGAATGAAGGAGCTGTGCGATGATAAGCAAGGTGCAAGAAGAGCTGAAAGATGCTCAGGTGAATGAAGGAGCTGTGCGATGATATGCAAGGTGCAAGAAGAGCTGAAGGATGCTCAGGTGGAGAAAGGAGCTGTGCGATGATAAGCAAGGTGCAAGAAGAGCTGAAGGATGCTCAGGTGAATGAAGGAGCTGTGCGATGATAAGCAAGGTGCAAGAAGAGCTGAAGGATGCTCAGGTGAATGAATGAGCAGTACGATGATGAGCAAGGTGCAAAAAGAGCTGAAGGATGCTCAGGTGAATGAAGGATCTGTGCGATGCTAAGCAAGGTGCAAGAAGAGCTGAAGGATGCTCAGGTGGATAAAGGAGCTGTGCGATGATAAGCAAGGTGCAAGAAGAGCTGAAGGATGCTCAGGTGGATAAAGGAGCTGTGCGATGATAAGCAAGGTGCAAGAAGAGCTGAAGGATGCTCAGGTGAATGAGGGAGCTGTGCGATGATAAGCAAGGTGCAAGAAGAGCTAAAGGATGCTCAGGTGAATGAAGGAGCTGTGCGATGATGAGCAAGGTGCAAGAAGAGCTGAAGGATGCTCAGGTGAATAAAGGAGCTGTGCGATGATGAGCAAGGTGCAAGAAGAGCTGAAGGATGCTCAGGTGAATGAAGGAGCTGTGCGATGATAAGCAAGGTGCAAGAAGAGCTAAAGGATGCTCAGGTGAATGCAGGAGCTGTGCGATGATAAGCAAGGTGCAAGAAGAGCTGAAGGATGCTCAGGTGGATAAAGGAGCTGTGCGATGATAAGCAAGGTGCAAGAATAGCCGAAGGATGCTCAGGTGGATGAAGGAGCTGTGCGATGATAAGCAAGGTGCAAGAAGAGCCGAAGGATGCTCAGGTGGACGAAGGAGCTGTGCGATGATAAGCAAGGTGCAAGAAGAGCCGAAGGATGCTCAGGTGAACGAAGGAGCTGTGCGATGATAAGCAAGGTGCAAGAAGAGCCGAAGGATGCTCAGGTGAAGGAAGGAGCTGTGCGATGATAAGCAAGGTGCAAGAAGAGCCGAAGGATGCTCAGGTGAAGGAAGGAGCTGTGCGATGATAAGCAAGGTGCAAGAAGAGCCGAAGGATGCTCAGGTGGACAAAGGAGCTGTTCGATGATAAGCAAGGTGCAAGAAGAGCCGAAGGATGCTCAGGTGGACGAAGGAGCTGTGCGATGATAAGCAAGGTGCAAGAAGAGCCGAAGGATGCTCAGGTGGACGAAGGAGCTGTGCGATGATAAGCAAGGTGCAAGAAGAGCCGAAGGATGCTCAGGTGGACGAAGGAGCTGTGCGATGATAAGCAAGGTGTAAGAAGAGCCGAAGGATGCTCAGGTGGACACAGGAGCTGTGCGATGATAAGCAAGGTGCGATGATAAGCAAGGTGCAAGAAGAGCCGAAGGATGCTCAGGTGACAAAGGAGCTGTGCGATGATAAGCAAGGTGCAAGAAGAGCCGAAGGATGCTCAGGTGAATGAAGGAGGTGTGCGATGATAAGGAAGGTGCAAGAAGAGCTGAAGAATGCTCAGGTGAATGAAGGAGCTGTGCGATGATAAGAAAGGTGCAAGAAGACCTGAAGGATGCTCAGGTGAATGAAGGAGCTGTGCGATGATAAGCAAGGTGCAAGAAGAGCTGAAGGATGCTCAGGTGGATAAAGGAGCTGTGCGATGATAAGCAAGGTGCAAGAAGAGCTGAAGGATGCTCAGGTGGATAAAGGAGCTGTGCGATGATAAGCAAGGTGCAAGAAGAGCTGAAGGATGCTCAGGTTAATGAATGAGCAGTGCGATGATAAGAAAGGTGCAAGAAGAGCTGAAGGATACTCAGGTGAATGAAGGAGCTGTGCGATGATAAGCAAGGTGCAAGAAGAGCTGAAGGATGCTCAGATGAATGAAGGAGCTGTGCAATGATAAGCAAGGTGCAAGAAGAGCTGAAGGATGCTCAGGTGAATGAAGGAGCTGTGCGATGATAAGCAAGGTGCAAGAAGAGCCGAAGGATGCTCAGGTGGACGAAGGAGCTGTGCGATGATAAGCAAGGTGCAAGAAGAGCCGAAGGATGCTCAGGTGGACGAAGGAGCTGTGCGATGATCAGCAAGGTGCAAGAAGAGCTGAAGGATGCTCAGGTGAATGAAGGAGCTGTGCGATGATAAGCAAGGTGCAAGAAGAGCTGAAAGATGCTCAGGTGGATGAAGGAGCTGTGCGATGATAAGCAAGGTGCAAGAAGAGCTGAAGGATGCTCAGGTGAATGAAAGAGCTGTGCGATGATAAGCAAGGTGCAAGAAGAGCTGAAGGATGCTCAGGTGAATGAAGGAGCTGTGCGATGATAAGCAAGGTGCAAGAAGAGCTGAAGGATGCTCAGGTGGATAAAGGAGCTGTGCGATGATAAGCAAGGTGCAAGAAGAGCTGAAGGATGCTCAGGTGAATGAAGGAGCTGTGCGATGATAAGCAAGGTGCAAGAAGAGCTGAAGGATGCTCAGGTGAATGAATGAGCAGTGCGATGATAAGAAAGGTGCAAGAAGAGCTGAAGGATGCTCAGGTGAATGAAGGAGCTGTGCGATGATAAGCAAGGTGCAAGAAGAGCTGAAGGATGCTCAGATGAATGAAGGAGCTGTGCAATGATAAGCAAGGTGCAAGAAGAGCTGAAGGATGCTCAGGTGAATGAAGGAGCTGTGCGATGATAAGCAAGGTGCAAGAAGAGCCGAAGGATGCTCAGGTGGACGAAGGAGCTGTGCGATGATAAGCAAGGTGCAAGAAGAGCCGAAGGATGCTCAGGTGAATGAAGGAGCTGTGCGATGATAAGCAAGGTGCAAGAAGAGCTGAAGGATGCTCAGGTGGATGAAGGAGCTGTCCGATGATAAGCAAGGTGCAAGAAGAGCTGAAGGATGCTCAGGTGAATGAAGGAGCTGTGCGATGATAAGCAAGGTACAAGAAGAGCTGAAGGATGCTCAGGTGGATGAAGGAGCTGTGCGATCATAAGCAAGGTGCAAGAAGAGCTGAAGGATGCTCAGGTGGATGAAGGAGCTTTGCGATGATAAGCAAGGTGCAAGAAGAGCTGAAGGATGCTCAGGTGAATGAAGGAGCTGTGCGATGATAAGCAAGGTGCAAGAAGAGCTGAAGGATGCTCAGGTGAATGAAGGAGCTGTGCGATGATAAGCAAGGTGCAAGAAGAGCTGAAGGATGCTCAGAGTTGAAGGATGCTCAGGTGGATAAAGGAGCTGTGCGATGATAAGCAAGGTGCAAGAAGAGCTGAAGGATGCTCAGGTGAATGAAGGAGCTGTGCGATGATCAGCAAGGTGCAAGAAGAGCTGAAGGATGCTCAGGTGAATGAAGGAGCTGTGCGATGATAAGCAAGGTGCAAGAAGAGCTGAAGGATGCTCAGGTGGATGAAGGAGCTGTGCGATGATAATTAAGGTGCAAGAAGAGCTGAAGGATGCTCAGGTGAATGAAGGAGCTGTGCGATGATAAGCAAGGTGCAAGAAGAGCTGAAGGATGCTCAGGTGAATGAAGGAGCTGTGCGATGATAAGCAAGGTGCAAACAGAGCTGAAGGATGCTGAGGTGAATGAAGGACCTGTGCGATGATAAGCAAGGTGCAAGAAGAGCTGAAGGATGCTTAGGTGAATGAAGGAGCTGTGCGATGATAAGCAAGGTGCAAGAAGAGCTGAAGGAAGCTCAGGTGGATGAAGGAGCTGTGCGATGATAAGCAAGGTGCAAGAAGATCTGAAGGATGCTCAGGTGGATGAAGGAGCTGTGCGATGATAAGCAAGGTGCAAGAAGAGCTGAAGGATGCTCAGGTGAATGAAGGAGCTGTGCGATGATAAGCAAGGTGCAAGAAGAGCTGAAGGATGCTCAGGTGGATGAAGGAGCTGTGCGATGATAAGCAAGGTGCAAGAAGAGCTGAAGGATGCTCAGGTGGATGAAGGAGCTGTGCGATGATAAGCAAGGTGCAAGAAGAGCTGAAGGATGCTCAGGTGAATGAAGGAGCTGTGCGATGATAAGCAAAGTGCAAAAGGAGCTGAAGGATGCTCAGGTGAATGAAGGAGCTGTGCGATGATAAGCAAGGTGCAAGAAGAGCTGAAGGATGCTCAGGTGGATAAAGGAGCTGTGCGATGATAAGCAAGGTGCAAGAAGAGCTGAAGGATGCTCAGGTGGATAAAGGAGCTGTGCGATGATAAACAAGGTGCAAGAAGAGCTGAAGGATGCTCAGGTGGATAAAGGAGCTGTGCGATGATAAGCAAGGTGCAAGAAGAGCTGAAGGATGCTCAGGTGGATAAAGGAGCTGTGCGATGATAAGCAAGGTGCAAGAAGAGCTGAAGAGCTGAAGGATGCTCAGATGAGCTGTGCGATGATAAGCAAGGTCCAAGAAGAGCTGAAAGATGCTCAGATGAATAAAGGAGCTGCAGGGTGATTAGCGAGGTGCCAGAAGAACTGTAGGGTGCTCAGGTGAATGAAGGAGCTGCAGGATGATAAGCAAGGTGCAAGAAGAGCTTCAGGATACTCAGGTGGATGAAGGAGCTGTGCGATGGTAAGCAAGGCACAAGAAGAGCTTCAGGATGCTCAGGTGGATGAAGGAGGTGCCCGATCATGAGCAAGGTGCAAGAAGAGCTGCAGAATTTTTAGGTGCATAAAGGAGCTGTGCAATGATCAGCAAGGCACAGGAAGAGCTGCAGGATGCTCATGTGAATAAAGGAGCTGTGCGATGATAAGCAAGGTGCAAGAAGAGCCGAAGGATGCTCAGGTGGACGAAGGAGCTGTGCGATGATAAGCAAGGTGCAAGAAGAGCCGAAGGATGCTCAGGTGGACGAAGGAGCTATGCGATGATAAGCAAGGTGTAAGAAGAGCCGAAGGATGCTCAGGTGGACACAGGAGCTGTGCGATGATAAGCAAGGTGCAAGAAGAGCCGAAGGATGCTCAGGTGACAAAGGAGCTGTGCGATGATAAGCAAGGTGCAAGAAGAGCCGAAGGATGCTCAGGTGAATGAAGGAGGTGTGCGATGATAAGAAAGGTGCAAGAAGAGCCGAAGGATGCTCAGGTGAATGAAGGAGCTGTGCGATGATAAGAAAGGTGCAAGAAGAGCTGAAGGATGCTCAGGTGAATGAAGGAGCTGTGCGATGATAAGCAAGGTGCAAGAAGAGCTGAAGGATGCTCAGGTGGATAAAGGAGCTGTGCGATGATAAGCAAGGTGCAAGAAGAGCTGAAGGATGCTCAGGTGGATAAAGGAGCTGTGCGATGATAAGCAAGGTGCAAGAAGAGCTGAAGGATGCTCAGGTGAATGAAGGAGCTGTGCGATGATAAGCAAGGTGCAAGAAGAGCTGAAGGATGCTCAGGTGAATGAAGGAGCTGTGCGATGATAAGCAAGGTGCAAGAAGAGCTGAAGGATGCTCAGGTGAATGAATGAGCAGTGCGATGATAAGAAAGGTGCAAGAAGAGCTGAAGGATACTCAGGTGAATGAAGGAGCTGTGCGATGATGAGCAAGGTGCAAGAAGAGCTGAAGGATGCTCAGATGAATGAAGGAGCTGTGCAATGATAAGCAAGGTGCAAGAAGAGCTGAAGGATGCTCAGGCGAATGAAGGAGCTGTGCGATGATAAGCAAGGTGCAAGAAGAGCCGAAGGATGCTCAGGTGGACGAAGGAGCTGTGCGATGGTAAGCAAGGTGCAAGAAGAGCCGAAGGATGCTCAGGTGGACGAAGGAGCTGTGCGATGATCAGCAAGGTGCAAGAAGAGCTGAAGGATGCTCAGGTGAATGAAGGAGCTGTGCGATGATAAGCAAGGTGCAAGAAGAGCTGAAAGATGCTCAGATGGATGAAGGAGCTGTGCGATGATAAGCAAGGTGCAAGAAGAGCTGAAGGATGCTCAGGTGAATGAAAGAGCTGTGCGATGATAAGCAAGGTGCAAGAAGAGCTGAAGGATGCTCAGGTGAATGAAGGAGCTGTGCGATGATAAGCAAGGTGCAAGAAGAGCTGAAGGATGCTCAGGTGGATAAAGGAGCTGTGCGATGATAAGCAAGGTGCAAGAAGAGCTGAAGGATGCTCAGGTGAATGAAGGAGCTGTGCGATGATAAGCAAGGTGCAAGAAGAGCTGAAGGATGCTCAGGTGAATGAATGAGCAGTGCGATGATAAGAAAGGTGCAAGAAGAGCTGAAGGATGCTCAGGTGAATGAAGGAGCTGTGCGATGATAAGCAAGGTGCAAGAAGAGCTGAAGGATGCTCAGATGAATGAAGGAGCTGTGCAATGATAAGCAAGGTGCAAGAAGAGCTGAAGGATGCTCAGGTGAATGAAGGAGCTGTGCGATGATAAGCAAGGTGCAAGAAGTGCCGAAGGATGCTCAGGTGGACGAAGGAGCTGTGCGATGATAAGCAAGGTGCAATAAGAGCCGAAGGATGCTCAGGTGAATGAAGGAGCTGTGCGATGATAAGCAAGGTGCAAGAAGAGCTGAAGGATGCTCAGGTGGATGAAGGAGCTGTCCGATGATAAGCAAGGTGCAAGAAGAGCTGAAGGATGCTCAGGTGAATGAAGGAGCTGTGCGATGATAAGCAAGGTGCAAGAAGAGCTGAAGGATGCTCAGGTGGATGAAGGAGCTGTGCGATGATAAGCAAGGTGCAAGAAGAGCTAAAGGATGCTCAGGTGGATGAAGGAGCTTTGCGATGATAAGCAAGGTGCAAGAAGAGCTGAAGGATGCTCAGGTGAATGAAGGAGCTGTGCGATGATAAGCAAGGTGCAAGAAGAGCTGAAGGATGCTCAGGTGAATGAAGGAGCTGTGCGATGATAAGCAAGGTGCAAGAAGAGCTGAAGGATGCTCAGAGTTGAAGGATGCTCAGGTGGATAAAGGAGCTGTGCGATGATAAGCAAGGTGCAAGAAGAGCTGAAGGATGCTCAGGTGAATGAAGGAGCTGTGCGATGATCAGCAAGGTGCAAGAAGAGCTGAAGGATGCTCAGGTGAATGAAGGAGCTGTGCGATGATAAGCAAGGTGCAAGAAGAGCTGAAGGATGCTCAGGTGGATGAAGGAGCTGTGCGATGATAATTAAGGTGCAAGAAGAGCTGAAGGATGCTCAGGTGAATGAAGGAGCTGTGCGATGATAAGCAAGGTGCAAGAAGAGCTGAAGGATGCTCAGGTGAATGGGGGAGCTGTGCGATGATAAGCAAGGTGCAAACAGAGCTGAAGGATGCTGAGGTGAATGAAGGACCTGTGCAATGATAAGCAAGGTGCAAGAAGAGCTGAAGGATGCTGAGGTGAATGAAGGAGCTGTGCGATGATAAGCAAGGTGCAAGAAGAGCTGAAGGAAGCTCAGGTGGATGAAGGAGCTGTGCGATGATAAGCAAGGTGCAAGAAGAGCTGAAGGATGCTCAGGTGGACGAAGGAGCTATGCGATGATAAGCAAGGTGTAAGAAGAGCCGAAGGATGCTCAGGTGGACACAGGAGCTGTGCGATGATAAGCAAGGTGCAAGAAGAGCCGAAGGATGCTCAGGTGACAAAGGAGCTGTGCGATGATAAGCAAGGTGCAAGAAGAGCCGAAGGATGCTCAGGTGAATGAAGGAGGTGTGCGATGATAAGAAAGGTGCAAGAAGAGCCGAAGGATGCTCAGGTGAATGAAGGAGCTGTGCGATGATAAGAAAGGTGCAAGAAGAGCTGAAGGATGCTCAGGTGAATGAAGGAGCTGTGCGATGATAAGCAAGGTGCAAGAAGAGCTGAAGGATGCTCAGGTGGATAAAGGAGCTGTGCGATGATAAGCAAGGTGCAAGAAGAGCTGAAGGATGCTCAGGTGGATAAAGGAGCTGTGCGATGATAAGCAAGGTGCAAGAAGAGCTGAAGGATGCTCAGGTGAATGAAGGAGCTGTGCGATGATAAGCAAGGTGCAAGAAGAGCTGAAGGATGCTCAGGTGAATGAAGGAGCTGTGCGATGATAAGCAAGGTGCAAGAAGAGCTGAAGGATGCTCAGGTGAATGAATGAGCAGTGCGATGATAAGCAAGGTGCAAGAAGAGCTGAAGGATGCTCAGATGAATGAAGGAGCTGTGCAATGATAAGCAAGGTGCAAGAAGAGCTGAAGGATGCTCAGGCGAATGAAGGAGCTGTGCGATGATAAGCAAGGTGCAAGAAGAGCCGAAGGATGCTCAGGTGGACGAAGGAGCTGTGCGATGGTAAGCAAGGTGCAAGAAGAGCCGAAGGATGCTCAGGTGGACGAAGGAGCTGTGCGATGATCAGCAAGGTGCAAGAAGAGCTGAAGGATGCTCAGGTGAATGAAGGAGCTGTGCGATGATAAGCAAGGTGCAAGAAGAGCTGAAAGATGCTCAGATGGATGAAGGAGCTGTGCGATGATAAGCAAGGTGCAAGAAGAGCTGAAGGATGCTCAGGTGAATGAAAGAGCTGTGCGATGATAAGCAAGGTGCAAGAAGAGCTGAAGGATGCTCAGGTGAATGAAGGAGCTGTGCGATGATAAGCAAGGTGCAAGAAGAGCTGAAGGATGCTCAGGTGGATAAAGGAGCTGTGCGATGATAAGCAAGGTGCAAGAAGAGCTGAAGGATGCTCAGGTGAATGAAGGAGCTGTGCGATGATAAGCAAGGTGCAAGAAGAGCTGAAGGATGCTCAGGTGAATGAATGAGCAGTGCGATGATAAGAAAGGTGCAAGAAGAGCTGAAGGATGCTCAGGTGAATGAAGGAGCTGTGCGATGATAAGCAAGGTGCAAGAAGAGCTGAAGGATGCTCAGATGAATGAAGGAGCTGTGCAATGATAAGCAAGGTGCAAGAAGAGCTGAAGGATGCTCAGGTGAATGAAGGAGCTGTGCGATGATAAGCAAGGTGCAAGAAGTGCCGAAGGATGCTCAGGTGGACGAAGGAGCTGTGCGATGATAAGCAAGGTGCAATAAGAGCCGAAGGATGCTCAGGTGAATGAAGGAGCTGTGCGATGATAAGCAAGGTGCAAGAAGAGCTGAAGGATGCTCAGGTGGATGAAGGAGCTGTCCGATGATAAGCAAGGTGCAAGAAGAGCTGAAGGATGCTCAGGTGAATGAAGGAGCTGTGCGATGATAAGCAAGGTGCAAGAAGAGCTGAAGGATGCTCAGGTGGATGAAGGAGCTGTGCGATGATAAGCAAGGTGCAAGAAGAGCTAAAGGATGCTCAGGTGGATGAAGGAGCTTTGCGATGATAAGCAAGGTGCAAGAAGAGCTGAAGGATGCTCAGGTGAATGAAGGAGCTGTGCGATGATAAGCAAGGTGCAAGAAGAGCTGAAGGATGCTCAGGTGAATGAAGGAGCTGTGCGATGATAAGCAAGGTGCAAGAAGAGCTGAAGGATGCTCAGAGTTGAAGGATGCTCAGGTGGATAAAGGAGCTGTGCGATGATAAGCAAGGTGCAAGAAGAGCTGAAGGATGCTCAGGTGAATGAAGGAGCTGTGCGATGATCAGCAAGGTGCAAGAAGAGCTGAAGGATGCTCAGGTGAATGAAGGAGCTGTGCGATGATAAGCAAGGTGCAAGAAGAGCTGAAGGATGCTCAGGTGGATGAAGGAGCTGTGCGATGATAATTAAGGTGCAAGAAGAGCTGAAGGATGCTCAGGTGAATGAAGGAGCTGTGCGATGATAAGCAAGGTGCAAGAAGAGCTGAAGGATGCTCAGGTGAATGAAGGAGCTGTGCGATGATAAGCAAGGTGCAAACAGAGCTGAAGGATGCTGAGGTGAATGAAGGACCTGTGCAATGATAAGCAAGGTGCAAGAAGAGCTGAAGGATGCTGAGGTGAATGAAGGAGCTGTGCGATGATAAGCAAGGTGCAAGAAGAGCTGAAGGAAGCTCAGGTGGATGAAGGAGCTGTGCGATGATAAGCAAGGTGCAAGAAGAGCTGAAGGATGCTCAGGTGGATGAAGGAGCTGTGCGATGATAAGCAAGGTGTAAGAAGAGCTGAAGGATGCTCAGGTGAATGAAGGAGCTGTGCGATGATAAGCAAGGTGCAAGAAGAGCTGAAGGATGCTCAGGTGAATGAAGGAGCTGTGCGATGATAAGCAAGGTGCAGAAGAGCTGAAGGATGCTCAGATGAATGAAGGAGCTGTGCAATGATAAGCAAGGTGCAAGAAGAGCTGAAGGATGCTCAGGTGAATGAAGGAGCTGTGCGATGATAAGCAAGGTGCAAGAAGAGCCGAAGGATGCTCAGGTGGACGAAGGAGCTGTGCGATGATAAGCAAGGTGCAAGAAGAGCCGAAGGATGCTCAGGTGGACGAAGGAGCTGTGCGATGATAAGCAAGGTGCAAGAAGAGCCGAAGGATGCTCAGGTGGACGAAGGAGCTGTGCGATAATAAGCAAGGTGCAAGAAGAGCCGAAGGATGCTCAGGTGGATAAAGGAGCTGTGCGATGATAAGCAAGGTGCAAGAAGAGCCGAAGGATGCTCAGTGAATGAAGGAGCTGTGCGATGATAAGCAAGGTGCAAGAAGAGCTGAAGGATGCTCAGATGAATGAAGGAGCTGTGCAATGATAAGCAAGGTGCAAGAAGAGCTGAAGGATGCTCAGGTGAATGAAGGAGCTGTGCGATGATAAGAAAGGTGCAAGAAGAGCTGAAGGATGCTCAGGTGAATGAAGGAGCTGTGCGATGATAAGCAAGGTGCAAGAAGAGCTGAAGGATGCTCAGGTGAATGAAGGAGCTGTGCGATGATAAGCAAGGTGCAAGAAGAGCTGAAGGATGGTCAGGTGAATAAAGGAGCTGTGCGATGATAAGCAAGGTGCAAGAAGAGCTGAAGGATGCTCAGATGAATAAAGGAGCTGTGCGATTATAAGCAAGGTGCAAGAAGAGCTGAAGCATGCTCAGGCCAATGAAGGAGCTGTGTGATGATAAGCAAGGTGCGAGAAGAGCTGAAGGATGCTCAGGTGAATGAATGAGCAGTGCGATGATAAGAAAGGTGCAAGAAGAGCTGTAGGATGCTCAGGTGAATGAAGGAGCTGTGCGATGATAAGCAAGGTGCAAGAAGTGCTGAAGGATGCTCAGGTGGATAAAGGAGCTGTGCGATGATAAGCAAGGTGCAAAAAGAGCTGAAGGATGCTCAGGTGAATGAAGGAGCTGTGCGATGATAAGAAAGGTGCAAGAAGAGCTGAAGGATGCTCAGGTGAATGAAGGAGCTGTGCGATGATAAGCAAGGTGCAAGAAGAGCTGAAGGATGCTCAGGTGAATGAAGGAGCTGTGCGATGATAAGCAAGGTGCAAGAAGAGTTGAAGGATGCTCAGGTGGATAAAGGAGCTGTGCGATGATAAGCAAGGTGCAAGAAGAGCCGAAGGGTTGCTCAGGTGGCTAAAGGAGCTGTGCGATGATAAGCAAGGTGCAAGAAGAGCTGAAGGATGCTCAGGTGGATGAAGGAGCTGTGCGATGATAAGCAAGGTGCAAGAAGAGCTGAAGGATGCTCAGGTGGACGAAGGAGCTGTGCGATGATGAGCAAGGTGCAAGAAGAGCTGAAGGATGCTCAGGTGAATAAAGGAGCTGTGCGATGATAAGCAAGGTGCAAGAAGAGCTGAAGGATGCTCAGGTGAATGAAGGAGCTGTGCGATGATCAGCAAGGTGCAAGAAGAGGTGAAAGATGCTCAGGTGGATGAAGGAGCTGTGCGATGATAAGCAAGGTGCAAGAAGAGCTGAAGGATGCTCAGGTGAATGAAGGAGCTGTGCGATGATAAGCAAGGTGCAAGAAGAGCTGAAGGATGCTCAGGTGAATGAATGAGCAGTGCGATGATAAGAAAGGTGCAAGAAGAGCTGAAGGATGCTCAGGTGAACGAAGGAGCTGTGCGATGATAAGCCAGGTGCAAGAAGAGCCGAAGGATGCTCAGGTGAATGAAGGAGCTGTGCGATGATAAGCCAGGTGCAAGAAGAGCCGAAGGATGCTCAGGTGGACGAAGGAGCTGTGCGATGATAAGCAAGGTGCAAGAAGAGCCGAAGGATGCTCAGGTGGACGAAGGAGGTGTGCGATGATAAGCAAGGTGCAAGAAGAGCCGAAGGATGCTCAGGTGGACGAAGGAGGTGTGCGATGATAAGCAAGGTGGAAGAAGAGCCGAAGGATGCTCAGGTGGACGAAGGAGCTGTGCGATGATAAGCAAGGTGGAAGAAGAGCCGAAGGATGCTCAGGTGGACGAAGGAGCTGTGCGATGATAAGCAAGGTGGAAGAAGAGCCAAAGGATGCTCAGGTGGACGAAGGAGCTGTGCGATGATAAGCAAGGTGCAAGAAGAGCCGAAGGATGCTCAGGTGGACGAAGGAGCTGTGCGATGATAAGCAAGGTGCAAGAAGAGCCGAAGGATGCTCAGGTGGACGAAGGAGCTGTGCGAAGATAAGCAAGGTGCAAGAAGAGCCGAAGGATGCTCAGGTGGATAAAGGAGCTGTGCGGTGATAAGCAAGGTGCAAGAAGAGCCGAAGGATGCTCAGGTGGCTAAAGGAGCTGTGCGATGATAAGCAAGGTGCAAGAAGAGCTGAAGGATGCTCAGGTGAATGAAGGAGCTGTGCGATGATAAACAAGGTGCAAGAAGAGCTGACGGATGCTCAGGTGGATAAAGGAGCTGTGCGATGATAAGCAAGGTGCAAGAAGAGCTGAAGGATGCTCAGGTGGATAAAGGAGCTGTGCGATGATAAGCAAGGTGCAAGAAGAGCTGAAGGATGCTCAGGTGAATGAAGGAGCTGTGCGATGATAAGCAAGGTGCAAGAAGAGCTAAAGGATGCTCAGGTGAATGAAGGAGCTGTGCGATGATGAGCAAGGTGCAAGAAGAGCTGAAGGATGCTCAGGTGAATAAAGGCGCTGTGCGATGATGAGCAAGGTGCAAGAAGAGCTGAAGGATGCTCAGGTGAATGAAGGAGCTGTGCGATGATAAGCAAGGTGCAAGAAGAGCTAAAGGATGCTCAGGTGAATGCAGGAGCTGTGCGATGATAAGCAAGGTGCAAGAAGAGCCGAAGGATGCTCAGGTGGATGAAGGAGCTGTGCGATGATAAGCAAGGTGCAAGAAGAGCCGAAGGATGCACAGGTGGACGAAGGAGCTGTGCGATGATAAGCAAGGTGCAAGAAGAGCCGAAGGATGCTCAGGTGAACGAAGGAGCTGTGCGATGATAAGCAAGGTGCAAGAAGAGCCGAAGGATGCTCAGGTGAAGGAAGGAGCTGTGCGATGATAAGCAAGGTGCAAGAAGAGCCGAAGGATGCTCAGGTGAAGGAAGGAGCTGTGCGATAATAAGCAAGGTGCAAGAAGAGCCGAAGGATGCTCAGGTGGACGAAGGAGCTGTGCGATGATAAGCAAGGTGCAAGAAGAGCCGAAGGATGCTCAGGTGGACGAAGGAGCTGTGCGATGATAAGCAAGGTGCAAGAAGAGCCGAAGGATGCTCAGGTGGACGAAGGAGCTATGCGATGATAAGCAAGGTGTAAGAAGAGCCGAAGGATGCTCAGGTGGACACAGGAGCTGTGCGATGATAAGCAAGGTGCAAGAAGAGCCGAAGGATGCTCAGGTGACAAAGGAGCTGTGCGATGATAAGCAAGGTGCAAGAAGAGCCGAAGGATGCTCAGGTGAATGAAGGAGGTGTGCGATGATAAGAAAGGTGCAAGAAGAGCCGAAGGATGCTCAGGTGAATGAAGGAGCTGTGCGATGATAAGAAAGGTGCAAGAAGAGCTGAAGGATGCTCAGGTGAATGAAGGAGCTGTGCGATGATAAGCAAGGTGCAAGAAGAGCTGAAGGATGCTCAGGTGGATAAAGGAGCTGTGCGATGATAAGCAAGGTGCAAGAAGAGCTGAAGGATGCTCAGGTGGATAAAGGAGCTGTGCGATGATAAGCAAGGTGCAAGAAGAGCTGAAGGATGCTCAGGTGAATGAAGGAGCTGTGCGATGATAAGCAAGGTGCAAGAAGAGCTGAAGGATGCTCAGGTGAATGAAGGAGCTGTGCGATGATAAGCAAGGTGCAAGAAGAGCTGAAGGATGCTCAGGTGAATGAATGAGCAGTGCGATGATAAGAAAGGTGCAAGAAGAGCTGAAGGATACTCAGGTGAATGAAGGAGCTGTGCGATGATAAGCAAGGTGCAAGAAGAGCTGAAGGATGCTCAGATGAATGAAGGAGCTGTGCAATGATAAGCAAGGTGCAAGAAGAGCTGAAGGATGCTCAGGCGAATGAAGGAGCTGTGCGATGATAAGCAAGGTGCAAGAAGAGCCGAAGGATGCTCAGGTGGACGAAGGAGCTGTGCGATGGTAAGCAAGGTGCAAGAAGAGCCGAAGGATGCTCAGGTGGACGAAGGAGCTGTGCGATGATCAGCAAGGTGCAAGAAGAGCTGAAGGATGCTCAGGTGAATGAAGGAGCTGTGCGATGATAAGCAAGGTGCAAGAAGAGCTGAAAGATGCTCAGATGGATGAAGGAGCTGTGCGATGATAAGCAAGGTGCAAGAAGAGCTGAAGGATGCTCAGGTGAATGAAAGAGCTGTGCGATGATAAGCAAGGTGCAAGAAGAGCTGAAGGATGCTCAGGTGAATGAAGGAGCTGTGCGATGATAAGCAAGGTGCAAGAAGAGCTGAAGGATGCTCAGGTGGATAAAGGAGCTGTGCGATGATAAGCAAGGTGCAAGAAGAGCTGAAGGATGCTCAGGTGAATGAAGGAGCTGTGCGATGATAAGCAAGGTGCAAGAAGAGCTGAAGGATGCTCAGGTGAATGAATGAGCAGTGCGATGATAAGAAAGGTGCAAGAAGAGCTGAAGGATGCTCAGGTGAATGAAGGAGCTGTGCGATGATAAGCAAGGTGCAAGAAGAGCTGAAGGATGCTCAGATGAATGAAGGAGCTGTGCAATGATAAGCAAGGTGCAAGAAGAGCTGAAGGATGCTCAGGTGAATGAAGGAGCTGTGCGATGATAAGCAAGGTGCAAGAAGTGCCGAAGGATGCTCAGGTGGACGAAGGAGCTGTGCGATGATAAGCAAGGTGCAATAAGAGCCGAAGGATGCTCAGGTGAATGAAGGAGCTGTGCGATGATAAGCAAGGTGCAAGAAGAGCTGAAGGATGCTCAGGTGGATGAAGGAGCTGTCCGATGATAAGCAAGGTGCAAGAAGAGCTGAAGGATGCTCAGGTGAATGAAGGAGCTGTGCGATGATAAGCAAGGTGCAAGAAGAGCTGAAGGATGCTCAGGTGAATGAAGGAGCTGTGCGATGATAAGCAAGGTGCAAGAAGAGCTGAAGGATGCTCAGGTGGATGAAGGAGCTGTGCGATGATAATTAAGGTGCAAGAAGAGCTGAAGGATGCTCAGGTGAATGAAGGAGCTGTGCGATGATAAGCAAGGTGCAAGAAGAGCTGAAGGATGCTCAGGTGAATGAAGGAGCTGTGCGATGATAAGCAAGGTGCAAACAGAGCTGAAGGATGCTGAGGTGAATGAAGGACCTGTGCAATGATAAGCAAGGTGCAAGAAGAGCTGAAGGATGCTGAGGTGAATGAAGGAGCTGTGCGATGATAAGCAAGGTGCAAGAAGAGCTGAAGGAAGCTCAGGTGGATGAAGGAGCTGTGCGATGATAAGCAAGGTGCAAGAAGAGCTGAAGGATGCTCAGGTGGATGAAGGAGCTGTGCGATGATAAGCAAGGTGTAAGAAGAGCTGAAGGATGCTCAGGTGAATGAAGGAGCTGTGCGATGATAAGCAAGGTGCAAGAAGAGCTGAAGGATGCTCAGGTGGATGAAGGAGCTGTGCGATGATAAGCAAGGTGCTATAAGAGCTGAAGGATGCTCAGGTGGATGAAGGAGCTGTGCGATGATAAGCAAGGTGCAAGAAGAGCTGAAGGATGCTCAGGTGAATGAAGGAGCTGTGCGATGATAAGCAAAGTGCAAAAGGAGCTGAAGGATGCTCAGGTGAATGAAGGAGCTGTGCGATGATAAGCAAGGTGCAAGAAGAGCTGAAGGATGCTCAGGTGGATAAAGGAGCTGTGCGATGATAAGCAAGGTGCAAGAAGAGCTGAAGGATGCTCAGGTGGATAAAGGAGCTGTGCGATGATAAGCAAGGTGCAAGAAGAGCTGAAGCGCTGAAGGATGCTCAGATGAGCTGTGCGATGATAAGAAAGGTCCAAGAAGATCTGAAAGATGCTCAGATGAATAAAGGAGCTGCAGGGTGATTAGCGAGGTGCCAGAAGAACTGTAGGGTGCTCAGGTGAATGAAGGAGCTGCAGGATGATAAGCAAGGTGCAAGAAGAGCTTCAGGATACTCAGGTGGATGAAGGAGCTGTGCGATGGTAAGCAGGGCACAAGAAGAGCTTCAGGATGCTCAGGTGGATGAAGGAGGTGCCCGATCATGAGCAAGGTGCAAGAAGAGCTGCAGAATTTTTAGGTGCATGAAGGAGCTGTGCAATGATCAGCAAGGCACAGGAAGAGCTGCAGGATGCTCATGTGAATAAAGGAGCTGTGCGATGATAAGCAAGGTGCAAGAAGAGCTGAAGGATGTTCAGGTGAATAAAGGAGCTGTGCGATGATAAGCAAGATGCAAGAAGAGCTGAAGGATGCTCAGGTGGTTAAAGGAGCTGTGCGATGATAAGCAAGGTGCAAGAAGAGTTGAAGGATGCTCAGGTGGATAAAGGAGCTGTGCGATGATAAGCAAGGTGCAAGAAGAGCTGAAGGATGCTCAGGTGGATGAAGGAGCTGTGCGATGATAAGCAAGGTGCAAGTAGAGCTGAAGGATGCTCAGGTGAATGAAGGAGCGGTGCGATGATAAGCAAGGTGCAAGAAGAGCTGAAGGATGCTCAGATGAATAAAGGAGCTGCAGGGTGATTAGCGAGGTGCCAGAAGAACTGTAGGGTGCTCAGGTGAATGAAGGAGCTGCAGCATGATAAGCAAGGTGCAAGAAGAGCTTCAGGATACTCAGGTGAATAAAGGAGCTGTGCGATGATAAGCAAGATGCAAGAAGAGCTGAAGGATGTTCAGGTGGTTAAAGGAGCTGTGCGATGATAAGCAAGGTGCAAGAAGAGCTGAAGAATGCTCAGGTGAATGAAGGAGCTGTGCGATGATAAGCAAGGTGCAAGAAGAGCTGAAGGATGCTCAGGTGAATGAAGGAGCTGTGCGATGATAAGCATGGTGCAAGAAGCGCTGAAGGATGCTCAGAGTTGAAGGATGCTCAGGTGGATAAAGGAGCTGTGCGATGATAAGCAAGGTGCAAGAAGAGCTGAAGGATGCTCAGGTGAATGAAGGAGCTGTGCGATGATAAGCAAGGTGCAAGAAGAGCTGAAGGATGCTCAGGTGGATGAAGGAGCTGTGCGATGATAAGCAAGGTGCAAGAAGAGCTGAAGGATGCTCAGGTGGATGAAGGAGCTGTGCGATGATAAGCAAGGTGCAAGAAGAGCTGAAGGATGTTCAGGTGAATGAAGGAGCTGTGCGATGATAAGCAAAGTGCAAGAAGAGCTGAAGGATGCTCAGGTGAATGAAGGAGCTGTGTGATGATAAGCAATGTGCAAGAAGAGCTGAAGGATGCTCAGGTGGATAAAGGAGCTGTGCGATGATAAGCAAGGTGCAAGAAGAGCTGAAGGATGCTCAGGTGGATAAAGGAGCTGTGCGATGAGAAACAAGGTGCAAGAAGAGCTGAAGGATGCTCAGGTGGATAAAGGAGCTGTGCGATGATAAGCAAGGAGCAAGAAGAGCTGAAGGATGCTCAGGTGGATAAAGGAGCTGTGCGATGATAAGCAAGGTGCAAGAAGAGCTGAAGAGCTGAAGGATGCTCAGATGAGCTGTGCGATGATAAGCTAGGTCCAAGAAGAGCTGAAAGATGCTCAGATGAATAAAGGAGCTGCAGGGTGATTAGCGAGGTGCCAGAAGAACTGTAGGGTGCTCAGGTGAATGAAGGAGCTGCAGGATGATGAGCAAGGTGCAAGAAGAGCTTCAGGATACTCAGGTGGATGAAGGAGCTGTGCGATGGTAAGCAAAGCACAAGAAGAGCTTCAGGATGCTCAGGTGGATGAAGGAGGTGCCCGATCATGAGCAAGGTGCAAGAAGAGCTGCAGAATTTTTAGGTGCATGAAGGAGCTGTGCAATGATATGCAAGGTGCAAGAAGAGCTGAAGGATGCTCAGGTGAATAAAGGAGCTGTGCGATGATAAGCAAGGTGCAAGAAGAGCTGAAGGATGCTCAGGTGAATAAAGGAGCTGTGCGATGATAAGCAAGGTGCAAGAAGAGCTGAAGGATGCTCAGGTGAATGAAGGAGCTGTGCGATGATAAGCAAGGTGCAAGAAGAGCTGAAAGATGCTCAGGTGAATGAAGGAGCTGTGCGATGATATGCAAGGTGCAAGAAGAGCTGAAGGATGCTCAGGTGGAGAAAGGAGCTGTGCGATGATAAGCAAGGTGCAAGAAGAGCTGAAGGATGCTCAGGTGAATGAAGGAGCTGTGCGATGATAAGCAAGGTGCAAGAAGAGCTGAAGGATGCTCAGGTGAATGAATGAGCAGTACGATGATGAGCAAGGTGCAAAAAGAGCTGAAGGATGCTCAGGTGAATGAAGGATCTGTGCGATGCTAAGCAAGGTGCAAGAAGAGCTGAAGGATGCTCAGGTGGATAAAGGAGCTGTGCGATGATAAGCAAGGTGCAAGAAGAGCTGAAGGATGCTCAGGTGGATAAAGGAGCTGTGCGATGATAAGCAAGGTGCAAGAAGAGCTGAAGGATGCTCAGGTGAATGAGGGAGCTGTGCGATGATAAGCAAGGTGCAAGAAGAGCTAAAGGATGCTCAGGTGAATGAAGGAGCTGTGCGATGATGAGCAAGGTGCAAGAAGAGCTGAAGGATGCTCAGGTGAATAAAGGAGCTGTGCGATGATGAGCAAGGTGCAAGAAGAGCTGAAGGATGCTCAGGTGAATGAAGGAGCTGTGCGATGATAAGCAAGGTGCAAGAAGAGCTAAAGGATGCTCAGGTGAATGCAGGAGCTGTGCGATGATAAGCAAGGTGCAAGAAGAGCTGAAGGATGCTCAGGTGGATAAAGGAGCTGTGCGATGATAAGCAAGGTGCAAGAATAGCCGAAGGATGCTCAGGTGGATGAAGGAGCTGTGCGATGATAAGCAAGGTGCAAGAAGAGCCGAAGGATGCTCAGGTGGACGAAGGAGCTGTGCGATGATAAGCAAGGTGCAAGAAGAGCCGAAGGATGCTCAGGTGAACGAAGGAGCTGTGCGATGATAAGCAAGGTGCAAGAAGAGCCGAAGGATGCTCAGGTGAAGGAAGGAGCTGTGCGATGATAAGCAAGGTGCAAGAAGAGCCGAAGGATGCTCAGGTGAAGGAAGGAGCTGTGCGATGATAAGCAAGGTGCAAGAAGAGCCGAAGGATGCTCAGGTGGACAAAGGAGCTGTTCGATGATAAGCAAGGTGCAAGAAGAGCCGAAGGATGCTCAGGTGGACGAAGGAGCTGTGCGATGATAAGCAAGGTGCAAGAAGAGCCGAAGGATGCTCAGGTGGACGAAGGAGCTGTGCGATGATAAGCAAGGTGTAAGAAGAGCCGAAGGATGCTCAGGTGGACACAGGAGCTGTGCGATGATAAGCAAGGTGCGATGATAAGCAAGGTGCAAGAAGAGCCGAAGGATGCTCAGGTGACAAAGGAGCTGTGCGATGATAAGCAAGGTGCAAGAAGAGCCGAAGGATGCTCAGGTGAATGAAGGAGGTGTGCGATGATAAGGAAGGTGCAAGAAGAGCTGAAGAATGCTCAGGTGAATGAAGGAGCTGTGCGATGATAAGAAAGGTGCAAGAAGACCTGAAGGATGCTCAGGTGAATGAAGGAGCTGTGCGATGATAAGCAAGGTGCAAGAAGAGCTGAAGGATGCTCAGGTGGATAAAGGAGCTGTGCGATGATAAGCAAGGTGCAAGAAGAGCTGAAGGATGCTCAGGTGGATAAAGGAGCTGTGCGATGATAAGCAAGGTGCAAGAAGAGCTGAAGGATGCTCAGGTTAATGAATGAGCAGTGCGATGATAAGAAAGGTGCAAGAAGAGCTGAAGGATACTCAGGTGAATGAAGGAGCTGTGCGATGATAAGCAAGGTGCAAGAAGAGCTGAAGGATGCTCAGATGAATGAAGGAGCTGTGCAATGATAAGCAAGGTGCAAGAAGAGCTGAAGGATACTCAGGTGAATGAAGGAGCTGTGCGATGATATGCAAGGTGCAAGAAGAGCTGAAGGATGCTCAGGTGGAGAAAGGAGCTGTGCGATGATAAGCAAGGTGCAAGAAGAGCTGAAGGATGCTCAGGTGAATGAAGGAGCTGTGCGATGATAAGCAAGGTGCAAGAAGAGCTGAAGGATGCTCAGGTGAATGAATGAGCAGTACGATGATGAGCAAGGTGCAAAAAGAGCTGAAGGATGCTCAGGTGAATGAAGGATCTGTGCGATGCTAAGCAAGGTGCAAGAAGAGCTGAAGGATGCTCAGGTGGATAAAGGAGCTGTGCGATGATAAGCAAGGTGCAAGAAGAGCTGAAGGATGCTCAGGTGGATAAAGGAGCTGTGCGATGATAAGCAAGGTGCAAGAAGAGCTGAAGGATGCTCAGGTGAATGAGGGAGCTGTGCGATGATAAGCAAGGTGCAAGAAGAGCTAAAGGATGCTCAGGTGAATGAAGGAGCTGTGCGATGATGAGCAAGGTGCAAGAAGAGCTGAAGGATGCTCAGGTGAATAAAGGAGCTGTGCGATGATGAGCAAGGTGCAAGAAGAGCTGAAGGATGCTCAGGTGAATGAAGGAGCTGTGCGATGATAAGCAAGGTGCAAGAAGAGCTAAAGGATGCTCAGGTGAATGCAGGAGCTGTGCGATGATAAGCAAGGTGCAAGAAGAGCTGAAGGATGCTCAGGTGGATAAAGGAGCTGTGCGATGATAAGCAAGGTGCAAGAATAGCCGAAGGATGCTCAGGTGGATGAAGGAGCTGTGCGATGATAAGCAAGGTGCAAGAAGAGCCGAAGGATGCTCAGGTGGACGAAGGAGCTGTGCGATGATAAGCAAGGTGCAAGAAGAGCCGAAGGATGCTCAGGTGAACGAAGGAGCTGTGCGATGATAAGCAAGGTGCAAGAAGAGCCGAAGGATGCTCAGGTGAAGGAAGGAGCTGTGCGATGATAAGCAAGGTGCAAGAAGAGCCGAAGGATGCTCAGGTGAAGGAAGGAGCTGTGCGATGATAAGCAAGGTGCAAGAAGAGCCGAAGGATGCTCAGGTGGACAAAGGAGCTGTTCGATGATAAGCAAGGTGCAAGAAGAGCCGAAGGATGCTCAGGTGGACGAAGGAGCTGTGCGATGATAAGCAAGGTGCAAGAAGAGCCGAAGGATGCTCAGGTGGACGAAGGAGCTGTGCGATGATAAGCAAGGTGTAAGAAGAGCCGAAGGATGCTCAGGTGGACACAGGAGCTGTGCGATGATAAGCAAGGTGCGATGATAAGCAAGGTGCAAGAAGAGCCGAAGGATGCTCAGGTGACAAAGGAGCTGTGCGATGATAAGCAAGGTGCAAGAAGAGCCGAAGGATGCTCAGGTGAATGAAGGAGGTGTGCGATGATAAGGAAGGTGCAAGAAGAGCTGAAGAATGCTCAGGTGAATGAAGGAGCTGTGCGATGATAAGAAAGGTGCAAGAAGACCTGAAGGATGCTCAGGTGAATGAAGGAGCTGTGCGATGATAAGCAAGGTGCAAGAAGAGCTGAAGGATGCTCAGGTGGATAAAGGAGCTGTGCGATGATAAGCAAGGTGCAAGAAGAGCTGAAGGATGCTCAGGTGGATAAAGGAGCTGTGCGATGATAAGCAAGGTGCAAGAAGAGCTGAAGGATGCTCAGGTTAATGAATGAGCAGTGCGATGATAAGAAAGGTGCAAGAAGAGCTGAAGGATACTCAGGTGAATGAAGGAGCTGTGCGATGATAAGCAAGGTGCAAGAAGAGCTGAAGGATGCTCAGATGAATGAAGGAGCTGTGCAATGATAAGCAAGGTGCAAGAAGAGCTGAAGGATGCTCAGGTGAATGAAGGAGCTGTGCGATGATAAGCAAGGTGCAAGAAGAGCCGAAGGATGCTCAGGTGGACGAAGGAGCTGTGCGATGATAAGCAAGGTGCAAGAAGAGCCGAAGGATGCTCAGGTGGACGAAGGAGCTGTGCGATGATCAGCAAGGTGCAAGAAGAGCTGAAGGATGCTCAGGTGAATGAAGGAGCTGTGCGATGATAAGCAAGGTGCAAGAAGAGCTGAAAGATGCTCAGGTGGATGAAGGAGCTGTGCGATGATAAGCAAGGTGCAAGAAGAGCTGAAGGATGCTCAGGTGAATGAAAGAGCTGTGCGATGATAAGCAAGGTGCAAGAAGAGCTGAAGGATGCTCAGGTGAATGAAGGAGCTGTGCGATGATAAGCAAGGTGCAAGAAGAGCTGAAGGATGCTCAGGTGGATAAAGGAGCTGTGCGATGATAAGCAAGGTGCAAGAAGAGCTGAAGGATGCTCAGGTGAATGAAGGAGCTGTGCGATGATAAGCAAGGTGCAAGAAGAGCTGAAGGATGCTCAGGTGAATGAATGAGCAGTGCGATGATAAGAAAGGTGCAAGAAGAGCTGAAGGATGCTCAGGTGAATGAAGGAGCTGTGCGATGATAAGCAAGGTGCAAGAAGAGCTGAAGGATGCTCAGATGAATGAAGGAGCTGTGCAATGATAAGCAAGGTGCAAGAAGAGCTGAAGGATGCTCAGGTGAATGAAGGAGCTGTGCGATGATAAGCAAGGTGCAAGAAGAGCCGAAGGATGCTCAGGTGGACGAAGGAGCTGTGCGATGATAAGCAAGGTGCAAGAAGAGCCGAAGGATGCTCAGGTGAATGAAGGAGCTGTGCGATGATAAGCAAGGTGCAAGAAGAGCTGAAGGATGCTCAGGTGGATGAAGGAGCTGTCCGATGATAAGCAAGGTGCAAGAAGAGCTGAAGGATGCTCAGGTGAATGAAGGAGCTGTGCGATGATAAGCAAGGTACAAGAAGAGCTGAAGGATGCTCAGGTGGATGAAGGAGCTGTGCGATCATAAGCAAGGTGCAAGAAGAGCTGAAGGATGCTCAGGTGGATGAAGGAGCTTTGCGATGATAAGCAAGGTGCAAGAAGAGCTGAAGGATGCTCAGGTGAATGAAGGAGCTGTGCGATGATAAGCAAGGTGCAAGAAGAGCTGAAGGATGCTCAGGTGAATGAAGGAGCTGTGCGATGATAAGCAAGGTGCAAGAAGAGCTGAAGGATGCTCAGAGTTGAAGGATGCTCAGGTGGATAAAGGAGCTGTGCGATGATAAGCAAGGTGCAAGAAGAGCTGAAGGATGCTCAGGTGAATGAAGGAGCTGTGCGATGATCAGCAAGGTGCAAGAAGAGCTGAAGGATGCTCAGGTGAATGAAGGAGCTGTGCGATGATAAGCAAGGTGCAAGAAGAGCTGAAGGATGCTCAGGTGGATGAAGGAGCTGTGCGATGATAATTAAGGTGCAAGAAGAGCTGAAGGATGCTCAGGTGAATGAAGGAGCTGTGCGATGATAAGCAAGGTGCAAGAAGAGCTGAAGGATGCTCAGGTGAATGAAGGAGCTGTGCGATGATAAGCAAGGTGCAAACAGAGCTGAAGGATGCTGAGGTGAATGAAGGACCTGTGCGATGATAAGCAAGGTGCAAGAAGAGCTGAAGGATGCTTAGGTGAATGAAGGAGCTGTGCGATGATAAGCAAGGTGCAAGAAGAGCTGAAGGAAGCTCAGGTGGATGAAGGAGCTGTGCGATGATAAGCAAGGTGCAAGAAGATCTGAAGGATGCTCAGGTGGATGAAGGAGCTGTGCGATGATAAGCAAGGTGCAAGAAGAGCTGAAGGATGCTCAGGTGAATGAAGGAGCTGTGCGATGATAAGCAAGGTGCAAGAAGAGCTGAAGGATGCTCAGGTGGATGAAGGAGCTGTGCGATGATAAGCAAGGTGCAAGAAGAGCTGAAGGATGCTCAGGTGGATGAAGGAGCTGTGCGATGATAAGCAAGGTGCAAGAAGAGCTGAAGGATGCTCAGGTGAATGAAGGAGCTGTGCGATGATAAGCAAAGTGCAAAAGGAGCTGAAGGATGCTCAGGTGAATGAAGGAGCTGTGCGATGATAAGCAAGGTGCAAGAAGAGCTGAAGGATGCTCAGGTGGATAAAGGAGCTGTGCGATGATAAGCAAGGTGCAAGAAGAGCTGAAGGATGCTCAGGTGGATAAAGGAGCTGTGCGATGATAAACAAGGTGCAAGAAGAGCTGAAGGATGCTCAGGTGGATAAAGGAGCTGTGCGATGATAAGCAAGGTGCAAGAAGAGCTGAAGGATGCTCAGGTGGATAAAGGAGCTGTGCGATGATAAGCAAGGTTCAAGAAGAGCTGAAGAGCTGAAGGATGCTCAGATGAGCTGTGCGATGATAAGCAAGGTCCAAGAAGAGCTGAAAGATGCTCAGATGAATAAAGGAGCTGCAGGGTGATTAGCGAGGTGCCAGAAGAACTGTAGGGTGCTCAGGTGAATGAAGGAGCTGCAGGATGATAAGCAAGGTGCAAGAAGAGCTTCAGGATACTCAGGTGGATGAAGGAGCTGTGCGATGGTAAGCAAGGCACAAGAAGAGCTTCAGGATGCTCAGGTGGATGAAGGAGGTGCCCGATCATGAGCAAGGTGCAAGAAGAGCTGCAGAATTTTTAGGTGCATAAAGGAGCTGTGCAATGATCAGCAAGGCACAGGAAGAGCTGCAGGATGCTCATGTGAATAAAGGAGCTGTGCGATGATAAGCAAGGTGCAAGAAGAGCTGAAGGATGTTCAGGTGAATAAAGGAGCTGTGCGATGATAAGCAAGATGCAAGAAGAGCTGAAGGATGCTCAGGTGGTTAAAGGAGCTGTGCGATGATAAGCAAGGTGCAAGAAGAGTTGAAGGATGCTCAGGTGGATAAAGGAGCTGTGCGATGATAAGCAAGGTGCAAGAAGAGCTGAAGGATGCTCAGGTGGATGAAGGAGCTGTGCGATGATAAGCAAGGTGCAAGTAGAGCTGAAGGATGCTCAGGTGAATGAAGGAGCTGTGCGATGATAAGCAAGGTGCAAGAAGAGCTGAAAGAAGCTCAGATGAATAAAGGAGCTGCAGGGTGATTAACGAGGTTCCAGAAGAACTGTAGGGTGCTCAGGTGAATGAAGGAGCTGCAGGATGATAAGCAAGGTGCAAGAAGAGCTTCAGGATACTCAGGTGGATGAAGGAGCTGTGCGATGATAAGCAAGGCACAAGAAGAGCTTCAGGAAGCTCAGGTGGATGAAGGAGGTGCCCGATCATGAGCAAGGTGCAAGAAGAGCTGCAGAATTTTTAGGTTCATGAAGGAGCTGTGCAATGATCAGCAAGGCACAGGAAGAGCTGCAGGATGCTCAGGTGAATAAAGGAGCTGTGCGATGATAAGCAAGGTGCAAGAAGAGCTGAAGGATGCTCAGGTGAATAAAGGAGCTGTGCGATGATAAGCAAGGTGCAAGAAGAGCTGATGGATGCTCAGGTGGTTAAAGGAGCTGTGCGATGATAAGCAAGGTGCAAGAAGAGTTGAAGGATGCTCAGGTGGATAAAGGAGCTGTGCGATGATAAGCAAGGTGCAAGAAGAGCTGAAGGATGCTCAGGTGGATGAAGGAGCTGTGCGATGATAAGCAAGGTGCAAGTAGAGCTGAAGGATGCTTAGGTGAATGAAGGAGCGGTGAGATGATAAGCAAGGTGCAAGAAGAGCTGAAGGATGCTCAGGTGAATGAAGGAGCTGTGCGATGATAAGCAAGGTGCAAGAAGAGCTGAAGGATGCTTAGGTGGATGAAGGAGCTGTCCGATGATAAGCAAGGTGCAAGAAGAGCTGAAGGATGCTCAGGTGAATGAAGGAGCTGTGCGATGATAAGCAAGGTGCAAGAAGAGCTGAAGGATGCTCAGGTGGATGAAGGAGCTGTGCGATGATAAGCAAGGTGCAAGAAGAGCTGAAGGATGCTCAGGTGGATGAAGGAGCTTTGCGATGATAAGCAAGGTGCAAGAAGAGCTGAAGAATGCTCAGGTGAATGAAGGAGCTGTGCGATGATAAGCAAGGTGCAAGAAGAGCTGAAGGATGCTCAGGTGAATGAAGGAGCTGTGCGATGATAAGCAAGGTGCAAGAAGAGCTGAAGGATGCTCAGAGTTGAAGGATGCTCAGGTGGATAAAGGAGCTGTGCGATGATAAGCAAGGTGCAAGAAGAGCTGAAGGATGCTCAGGTGAATGAAGGAGCTGTGCGATGATCAGCAAGGTGCAAGAAGAGCTGAAGGATGCTCAGGTGAATGAAGGAGCTGTGCGATGATAAGCAAGGTGCAAGAAGAGCTGAAGGATGCTCAGGTGGACGAAGGAGCTGTGCGATGATAAGCAAGGTGCAAGAAGAGCTGAAGGATGCTCAGGTGAATGAAGGAGCTGTGCGATGATAAGCAAGGTGCAAGAAGAGCTGAAGGATGCTCAGGTGAATGAAGGAGCTGTGCGATGATAAGCAAGGTGCAAACAGAGCTGAAGGATGCTGAGGTGAATGAAGGACCTGTGCGATGATAAGCAAGGTGCAAGAAGAGCTGAAGGATGCTGAGGTGAATGAAGGAGCTGTGCGATGATAAGCAAGGTGCAAGAAGAGCTGAAGGAAGCTCAGGTGGATGAAGGAGCTGTGCGATGATAAGCAAGGTGCAAGAAGAGCTGAAGGATGCTCAGGTGGATGAAGGAGCTGTGCGATGATAAGCAAGGTGCAAGAAGAGCTGAAGGATGCTCAGGTGAATAAAGGAGCTGTGCGATGATAAGCAAGGTGCAAGAAGAGCTGAAGGATGCTCAGGTGGATGAAGGAGCTGTGCGATGATAAGCAAGGTGCAAGAAGAGCTGAAGGATGCTCAGGTGGATGAAGGAGCTGTGCGATGATAAGCAAGGTGCAAGAAGAGCTGAAGGATGCTCAGGTGAATGAAGGAGCTGTGCGATGATAAGCAAAGTGCAAGAAGAGCTGAAGGATGCTCAGGTGAATGAAGGAGCTGTGTGATGATAAGCAAGGTGCAAGAAGAGCTGAAGGATGCTCAGGTGGATAAAGGAGCTGTGCGATGATAAGCAAGGTGCAAGAAGAGCTGAAGGATGCTCAGGTGGATAAAGGAGCTGTGCGATGATAAACAAGGTGCAAGAAGAGCTGAAGGATGCTCAGGTGGGTAAAGGAGCTGTGCGATGATAAGCAAGGTGCAAGAAGAGCTGAAGGATGCTCAGGTGGATAAAGGAGCCGTGCGATGATAAGCAAGGTGCAAGAAGAGCTGAAGAGCTGAAGGATGCTCAGATGAGCTGTGCGATGATAAGCAAGGTCCAAGAAGAGCTGAAAGATGCTCAGATGAATAAAGGAGCTGCAGGGTGATTAGCGAGGTGCCAGAAGAACTGTAGGGTGCTCAGGTGAATGAAGGAGCTGCAGGATGATGAGCAAGGTGCAAGAAGAGCTTCAGGATACTCAGGTGGATGAAGGAGCTGTGCGATGGTAAGCAAGGCACAAGAAGAGCTTCAGGATGCTCAGGTGGATGAAGGAGGTGCCCGATCATGAGCAAGGTGCAAGAAGAGCTGCAGAATTTTTAGGTGCATGAAGGAGCTGTGCAATGATCAGCAAGGCACAGTAAGAGCTGCAGGATGCTCAGGTGAATAAAGGAGCTGTGCGATGATAAGCAAGGTGCAAGAAGAGCTGAAGGATGTTCAGGTGAATAAAGGAGCTGTGCGATGATAAGCAAGATGCAAGAAGAGCTGAAGGATGCTCAGGTGGTTAAAGGAGCTGTGCGATGATAAGCAAGGTGCAAGAAGAGTTGAAGGATGCTCAGGTGGATAAAGGAGCTGTGCGATGATAAGCAAGGTGCAAGAAGAGCTGAAGGATGCTCAGGTAGATGAAGGAGCTGTGCGATGATAAGCAAGGTGCAAGTAGAGCTGAAGGATGCTCAGGTGAATGAAGGAGCGGTGCGATGATAAGCCAGGTGCAAGAAGAGCTGAAGGATGCTCAGGTGAATGAAGGAGCTGTGCGATGATAAGCAAGGTGCAAGAAGAGCTGAAAGATGCTCAGATGAATAAAGGAGCTGCAGGGTGATTAAGGAGGTGCCAGAAGAACTGTAGGGTGCTCAGGTGAATGAAGGAGCTGCATCATGATAAGCAAGGTGCAAGAAGAGCTTCAGGATGCTCAGGTGGATGAAGGAGGTGCCCGATCATGAGCAAGGTGCAAGAAGAGCTGCAGAATTTTTAGGTGCATGAAGGAGCTGTGCAATGATCGGCAAGGCACAGGAAGAGCTGCAGGATGCTCAGGTGAATAAAGGAGCTGTGCGATGATAAGCAAGGTGCAAGAAGAGCTGAAGGATGCTCAGGTGAATAAAGGAGCTGTGCGATGATAATTAAGGTGCAAGAAGAGTTGAAGGATGCTCAGGTGGATAAAGGAGCTGTGCAATGATAAGCAAGGTGCAAGAAGAGCTGAAGGATGCTCAGGTGGATGAAGGAGCTGTGCGATGATAAGCAAGGTGCAAGTAGAGCTGAAGGATGCTCAGGTGAATGAAGGAGCGGTGCGATGATAAGCAAGGTGCAAGAAGAGCTGAAGTAAGCTCAGGTGAATGAAGGAGCTGTGCGATGATAAGCAAGGTGCAAGAAGAGTTGAAGGATGCTCAGGTGAATGAAGGAGCTGTGCGATGATATGCAAGGTGCAAGAAGAGCTGAAGGATGCTCAGGTGAATAAAGGAGCTGTGCGATGATAAGCAAGGTGCAAGAAGAGCTGAAGGATGCTCAGGTGAATGAAGGAGCTGTGCGATGATATGCAAGGTGCAAGAAGAGCTGAAGGATGCTCAGGTGGAGAAAGGAGCTGTGCGATGATAAGCAAGGTGCAAGAAGAGCTGAAGGATGCTCAGGTGAATGAAGGAGCTGTGCGATGATAAGGAAGGTGCAAGAAGAGCTGAAGGATGCTCAGGTGAATGAATGAGCAGTGCGATGATGAGCAAGGGTCAAAAAGAGCTGAAGGATGCTCAGGTGAATGAAGGATCTGTGCGATGCTAAGCAAGGTGCAAGAAGAGCTGAAGGATGCTCAGGTGGATAAAGGAGCTGTGCGATGCTAAGCAAGGTGCAAGAAGAGCTGAAGGATGCTCAGGTGAATGAAGGAGCTGTGCGATGATAAGCAAGGTGCAAGAAGAGCTGAAGGATGCTCAGGTGAATGAAGGAGCTGTGCGATGATAAGCAAGGTGCAGAAGAGCTGAAGGATGCTCAGATGAATGAAGGAGCTGTGCAATGATAAGCAAGGTGCAAGAAGAGCTGAAGGATGCTCAGGTGAATGAAGGAGCTGTGCGATGATAAGCAAGGTGCAAGAAGAGCCGAAGGATGCTCAGGTGGACGAAGGAGCTGTGCGATGATAAGCAAGGTGCAAGAAGAGCCGAAGGATGCTCAGGTGGACGAAGGAGCTGTGCGATGATAAGCAAGGTGCAAGAAGAGCCGAAGGATGCTCAGGTGGACGAAGGAGCTGTGCGATAATAAGCAAGGTGCAAGAAGAGCCGAAGGATGCTCAGGTGGATAAAGGAGCTGTGCGATGATAAGCAAGGTGCAAGAAGAGCCGAAGGATGCTCAGTGAATGAAGGAGCTGTGCGATGATAAGCAAGGTGCAAGAAGAGCTGAAGGATGCTCAGATGAATGAAGGAGCTGTGCAATGATAAGCAAGGTGCAAGAAGAGCTGAAGGATGCTCAGGTGAATGAAGGAGCTGTGCGATGATAAGAAAGGTGCAAGAAGAGCTGAAGGATGCTCAGGTGAATGAAGGAGCTGTGCGATGATAAGCAAGGTGCAAGAAGAGCTGAAGGATGCTCAGGTGAATGAAGGAGCTGTGCGATGATAAGCAAGGTGCAAGAAGAGCTGAAGGATGGTCAGGTGAATAAAGGAGCTGTGCGATGATAAGCAAGGTGCAAGAAGAGCTGAAGGATGCTCAGATGAATAAAGGAGCTGTGCGATTATAAGCAAGGTGCAAGAAGAGCTGAAGCATGCTCAGGCCAATGAAGGAGCTGTGTGATGATAAGCAAGGTGCGAGAAGAGCTGAAGGATGCTCAGGTGAATGAATGAGCAGTGCGATGATAAGAAAGGTGCAAGAAGAGCTGTAGGATGCTCAGGTGAATGAAGGAGCTGTGCGATGATAAGCAAGGTGCAAGAAGTGCTGAAGGATGCTCAGGTGGATAAAGGAGCTGTGCGATGATAAGCAAGGTGCAAAAAGAGCTGAAGGATGCTCAGGTGAATGAAGGAGCTGTGCGATGATAAGAAAGGTGCAAGAAGAGCTGAAGGATGCTCAGGTGAATGAAGGAGCTGTGCGATGATAAGCAAGGTGCAAGAAGAGCTGAAGGATGCTCAGGTGAATGAAGGAGCTGTGCGATGATAAGCAAGGTGCAAGAAGAGTTGAAGGATGCTTAGGTGGACGAAGGAGGTGTGCGATGATAAGCAAGGTGCAAGAAGAGCCGAAGGATGCTCAGGTGGACGAAGGAGCTGTGCGATGATAAGCAAGGTGCCAGAAGAGCCGAAGGATGCTCAGGTGGATAAAGGAGCTGTGCGATGATAAGCAAGGTGCAAGAAGAGCCGAAGGGTTGCTCAGGTGGCTAAAGGAGCTGTGCGATGATAAGCAAGGTGCAAGAAGAGCTGAAGGATGCTCAGGTGGATGAAGGAGCTGTGCGATGATAAGCAAGGTGCAAGAAGAGCTGAAGGATGCTCAGGTGGACGAAGGAGCTGTGCGATGATGAGCAAGGTGCAAGAAGAGCTGAAGGATGCTCAGGTGAATAAAGGAGCTGTGCGATGATAAGCAAGGTGCAAGAAGAGCTGAAGGATGCTCAGGTGAATGAAGGAGCTGTGCGATGATCAGCAAGGTGCAAGAAGAGCTGAAAGATGCTCAGGTGGATGAAGGAGCTCTGCGATGATAAGCAAGGTGCAAGAAGAGCTGAAGGATGCTCAGGTGAATGAAGGAGCTGTGCGATGATAAGCAAGGTGCAAGAAGAGCTGAAGGATGCTTAGGTGAATGAAGGAGCTGTGCGATGATACGCAAGGTGCAAGAAGAGCTGAAGGATGCTCAGGTGAATGAAGGAGCTGTGTGATGATAAGCAAGGTGCAAGAAGAGCTGAAGGATGCTCAGGTGAATGAATGAGCAGTGCGATGATAAGAAAGGTGCAAGAAGAGCTGAAGGATGCTCAGGTGGACGAAGGAGCTTTGCGATGATAAGCAAGGTGCAAGAAGAGCCGAAGGATGCTCAGGTGAACGAAGGAGCTGTGCGATGATAAGCAAGGTGCAAGAAGAGCTGAAGGATGCTCAGGTGAATGAATGAGCAGTGCGATGATAAGAAAGGTGCAAGAAGAGCTGAAGGATGCTCAGGTGGACGAAGGAGCTGTGCGATGATAAGCAAGGTGCAAGAAGAGCCGAAGGATGCTCAGGTGAACGAAGGAGCTGTGCGATGATAAGCAAGGTGCAAGAAGAGCCGAAGAATGCTCAGGTGAACGAAGGAGCTCTGCGATGATAAGCAAGGTGCAAGAAGAGCCGAAGGATGCTCAGGTGGACGAAGGAGCTGTGCGATGATAAGCAAGGTGCAAGAAGAGCCGAAGGATGCTCAGGTGGACGAAGGAGGTGTGCGATGATAAGCAAGGTGCAAGAAGAGCCGAAGGATGCTCAGGTGGACGAAGGAGGTGTGCGATGATAAGCAAGGTGTAAGAAGAGCCGAAGGATGCTCAGGTGGACGAAGGAGCTGTGCGATGATAAGCAAGGTGCAAGAAGAGCCGAAGGATGCTCAGGTGGACGAAGGAGCTGTGCGATGATAAGCAAGGTGCAAGAAGAGCCGAAGGATGCTCAGGTGGACGAAGGAGCTGTGCGATGATAAGCAAAGTGCAAGAAGAGCCGAAGGATGCTCAGGTGGACGAAGGAGCTGTGCGATGATAAGCAAGGTGCAAGAAGAGCCGAAGGATGCTCAGGTGGACGAAGGAGCTGTGCGATGATAAGCAAGGTGCAAGAAGAGCCGAAGGATGCTCAGGTGGATGAAGGAGCTGTGCGATGATAAGCAAGGTGCAAGAAGAGCGGAAGGATGCTCAGGTGGCTAAAGGAGCTGTGCGATGAAAAGCAAGGTGCAAGAAGAGCTGAAGGATGCTCAGGTGAATGAAGGAGCTGTGCGATGATAAGCAAGGTGCAAGAAGAGCTGAAGGATGCTCAGGTGAATGAAGGAGCTGTGCGATGCTAAGCAAGGTGCAAGAAGAGCTGAAGGAAGCTCAGGTGGATGAAGGAGCTGTGCGATGATAAGCATGACAGTCTGCCTGGCGCTGATCTCACGACCTCCTGTCCATCTGACAGTGCGTGCAGACCCCCCAGGACAGAAGTGGCGACACCACGGTCACTCAGTGGCGACACAGCCCTCCCGGCTGGTCCCTGACCTACTGGTTCCCACTGGGGAATCCCTCCCCCTCTCACCCCTCCCTCTGGACTTCCGCACCCTCCCAACTGGAGCGGTACCGCCAGACACCAGGACTACTGGAGCTCTGATTACAGACGCTCCACGTCCTCTAGACACTGGGAGATCCTCCTCAAGTGACCTATTGGTACAGCCTAGGCCCCCGACCTGATGTTCCCTAAAGAAACCATCCAGGCCCTGACACTGGGTTTCGGGCACCTGGAGACACGCAGTCCCACCCACTCCTTCTCCGCAGAGACAGGCCGTGAGCCCCTACACCGAGACCTAGCTGGGCTACTCTGAACCTCTTCCACCACGCTGGGCTGGAAGACACCTCAGCCACTACTTTTGGAATCACTCCCCAATGCAAGCTCCCTATCCCAGAGAACTCACACCCAATCAACCAGCAAGCTCCTTATTTCAGAGAACTCACATCATTCATCCACATACACACACCCCCCAGACTAGTAAGACAGTTTCTACCGCCCCTGATTTCTCAACCTGACCACCACGTGACACAGGTACTATTACTCTGGGAACTGGGAATGGGACATCCACATTCATCCAGCGCATTACACATTCATCCCCAAACCCCTCCCAAGACTGGTAAGACAGTTTCTACCGCCCCTGATTTCTCAACCTGACCACCACGTGACACAGGTACCACTACCCCGGGAACTGGGAATGGGAATACATGCACTGGACACACATCTGCTGCCACCACTGGATCCCACCCTCTGGTGAATCCAGAAAACACAATGCACTAAGGGGGATGATCTACCCTCCCGAGCTAGGGACACCTAACTCACAGTGCACAAGAAACACATTTCCAAAGAAATGACACTTAAAAACAAACTTAGAACAATAATCCCTATACCATGTGATTTATCTAAATGCAGAGTTTTGTAGTGCGGCCAGTTGCTGCTGCGGTACAGCGCAAACGCAAGTCCAAATCCCACCGCTGCCACCAATGTTAGAAATGGGATTTCTGGTTGGCTAGGGCTTGCGCCAAAGCCAGACAGAAACCACCACTCTAGTCAGGGCTGGGGAGTTACACGCCAAAGATAACCCCTGCTCACCCCCTTGGTAGCTTGGCACGAGCAGTCAGGCTTATCCCTGAGGCGATGTGTAAAGCGTTTGCGCGCGCACCCAGCAACAACACCCAAGGCCCACCACAAAGGAAACTCCACACAAGGTATTCTATAAAAATAGCCTTTGTATTATACACAACACATTAGACAAAAACACACACTCTACAATGTGCCAACAGGCACGGGCAGAATTTACAAGGGATTATATATACAGGGGACAGGGCCACATGGACCACTGTCAGGAATTAGCACTTAGAACATAACACAAATTACCAAGTGTACATGTAGAACATAACCAGTCTCTACTGGCGCAATAATGACCTCAGCGTCATCACACTAGCATCAGGTATAAAACCTATCCTGCATCTATCACAGGGGCATAAATCACATTTATGCAATTGTCCTTGGTCTAACGCCTTAGACCTAACCACCTAAGTATAACTATACTAGGGGCGCACATCGCACAGGGAAGTACATTCTCCCTACCATCAACCTAAGCAGGTAAAACAACCTTCTAGGCAGAAATAACCACATTTAGAGGTATAAGACACAGGGTGCGCAAAACATGCTATATACAGTACATTTCCTAGCACCAAAAGCATGAACACAGGGTGCGCAAAACATACTACACCGTACATTTCCTAGCACCCAAATCACATCAGAGTCCAGGTTGCGCCCGAACCTAAACGTAGCAGCTGCCCACTACTTGCTGGGCAGCTGAGGACAAGGCAGAGCCTAAACGCTGCAGCTGGCACTAAGTGCTGCGCAGCTGGGGAAGGCAGATAGCCGGCAGGGGCTCTCACTAGCCCCTGAAACAATATCCAGAACGTTGGAGCCACCTAGGCTCGAAACACACCATGTCCCCATGTTGGAGCCTCTCCTGGCTCTGAAACAATAATGCCCGTGGGAGCCATGCAGGCTCGAGGAACAATCGTGCCCACATGGGGGCAGGGCGCGCCTAAACGCAACATGCCCCCGTTGGAGCCTCATAGGCTCTAAAACCAATTCTTCCCACATCGTTGGAGCCACGCAGGCTCAGAAAGTAAATAATGATGCCCCCTCGTTGCAGCTGACCCCTGCAAAGTGGGGCAGCTGGAGAATACTGGCCACTGGGGCAGTATGGGGCCACGGGACCTCAGGACCCCCACGGGGCCCTTGAAACAAATATGGCCATCGTTGGAGCCACCTAGGCTCGGAACAGGAGCATGCCCATGTTGGAGCGGCCCGCTGCACAAACGGGGCCGCTCTGACCAGGTACCTCTGCCAGGCCACATTGAACTCTCGCCCCACTCACCTGGGCACTTCTCTCTGGAGATCTCCTCTCTGCGACAGGACTCTTTCCCATTGAGGAGACTCCGTCCGGTGTTCGGCTGCAGTCCCCGGGGCCCGCAAAGCTCCGGTCTTCTATTTCCCGTGCTGCGGGACCGGCGGCAGTTCTCTCGCGGCGCGGGGCATCCCTTTCACTCTTGGGAGCCCCGCGCTGCATCGGCGGCCTTTGCAGCCTTCCTGGCTCCTCTCTCCCGCTCTGGGAGGCGGGGTGGGCTCCCGTCCTCCCTCGTTGAGTAACTAGCTTCGGGGCTCCCGCGCACAGCTTCCGGTCCTGCCGCGGCCCCGCCCCCGTCACAGGCGGACTTGCCTGACTTCCGGGGCGGCCGCGGCGGGACCCAGAGCGGCGATCTCGGAGGCAGTCAAGTCGCGGGGTGGGCACCCGTGCACCAAAAGGCGAGCCATAAGCGGAAATAAGCGGGGTGGGCACCCGCTTTTAAATAAAAGCAGATGGTGGCATATTTAGCGGGGTGGGCACCCGCAAACCAGGAAATCAATCAAAGAGGCACAAGCGCGGGGTGGGCTCCCGCTAAAGCACGCATCATGGGGGAATCCCTACGTCGGGATTCCCTTGGCGGAGATCGCAGCCCAGCGCTGCAAAGATCACACGCATTCCCCTTTCCTTGGGGGAAACCTGAAAAAGCGCTCTCCAGGCGCTATGTTGAGGACCAGAAAAGCACCTTGCTGCAAGGAAAATAAAGCGCTCCCAGGGCGCTAGGCCAGCATCAAGCCTTGGCAAGGTAAAAGGAAAGTCACAAGGGTCCAGAAGGTCCAGAAGGCATCCAGGGGCCAAGGTAGGGCCCAGGGGCCAGCACACAGGGCCCTCCAGCAGGGAGGTAGCCCCCATGGCGGTCCCTCCTGGGCCCCACCAGCAGCACGCCCCTGGTAGATTCAAGACAGAGCAAGAACATTTTGTAAGGGGACACAGCCCCTTTTTATACACCAAATCCCTTTGTCTGGGTTCAGGGTGAGGGGGAAAACCAGTCGCAGCTGGTTGGGGAGCACCCTTGATGTGCTCAGCCCCTCACTCTATTCATTGGCAGGGCTAGGGTCGTCAGTCGCACCGCAGGGGGCGGGGCCAGCATTGTGTGTGGAAAACCCTGTCCTATTCAGGACCCAGGTGTACTCCTCCCACCCATCTAGCTGCTGATCTCCCCATTCACCACTGGGTGACTCATCCTGACTCTGGGGAATCCCTAGCCCGTCACATGACTTGATCAGCCAATCACGCGACAGACACACTGCACACCGAAGTGCCCACTTCTAGAAGTGGCACTTCCACACTAGGTACATGCACGCCGCACACATCATCGCGCAGCATTCACTCCCACGAGTCCGCACATACCAAACTCGGGCCTGCACACCCCACGCATCAGGAACTACTAGGGACACATACATTCCCCATGCATTCCTATGGGAGGGCAGGCCTATCTCACCACATGCACTCAGAGTGTGCACGCACTTTACCCTGGGACACAGGGAAAGTGCGCAGAAACCAAAAATCACCACACCAAGTCACCAATAAAAAGCAAAAAGTTCAGGGGTGAACCTGCCAGAAGGGCCAAGTCCAACAGTGCAAGAAGAGCTGAAGGATGCTCAGGTGGATGAAGGAGCTGTACGATGATAAGCAAGGTGCAAGAAGAGCTGAAGGATGCTCAGTTGAATGAAGGAGCTGTGCGATGATAAGCAAGGTGCAAGAAGAGCTGAAGGATGCTCAGGTGGATGAAGGAGCTGTGCGATGATAAGCAAGGTGCAAGAAGAGCTGAAGGATGCTCAGGTGGATGAAGGAGCTGTGCGATGATAAGCAAGGTGCAAGAAGAGCTGAAGGATGCTCAGGTGGATGAAGGAGCTGTGCGATGATAAGAAAGGTGCAAGAAGAGCTGAAGGATGCTCAGGTGAATGAAGGAGCTGTGCGATGATAAGCAAGGTGCAAGAAGAGCTGAAGGATGCTCAGGTGGATAAAGGAGCTGTGCGATGATAAACAAGGTGCAAAAAGAGCTGAAGGATGCTCAGGTGAATGAAGGAGCAGTGCGATGATAAGAAAGGTGCAAGAAGAGCTGAAGGATGCTCATGTGAATGAAGGAGCTGTGCGATGATAAGCAAGGTGCAAGAAGAGCTGAAGGATGCTCAGATGAATGAAGGAGCTGTGCAATGATAAGCAAGGAGCAAGAAGAGCTGAAGGATGCTCAGGTGAATAAAGGAGCTGTGCGATGATAAGCAAGGTGCAAGAAGAGCCGAAGGATGCTCAGGTGGACGAAGGAGCTGTGCGATGATAAGCAAGGTGCAAGAAGAGCCAAAGGATGCTCAGGTGGACGAAGGAGCTGTGCGATGATAAGCAAGGTGCAAGAAGAGCCGAAGGATGCTCAGGTGGACGAAGGAGCTGTGCGATGATAAGCAAGGTGCAAGAAGAGCCGAAGGATGCTCAGGTGGATAAAGGAGCTGTGCGATGATAAGCAAGGTGCAAGAAGAGCCGAAGGATGCTCAGGTGGCTAAAGGAGCTGTGCGATGATAAGCAAGGTGCAAGAAGAGCTGAAGGATGCTCAGGTGGATGAAGGAGCTGTGCGATGATAAGCAAGGTGCAAGAAGAGCTGAAGGATGCTCAGGTGGACGAAGGAGCTGTGCGATGATGAGCAAGGTGCAAGAAGAGCTGAAGGATGCTCAGGTGAATAAAGGAGCTGTGCGATGATAAGCAAGGTGCAAGAAGAGCTGAAGGATGCTCAGTGAATGAAGGAGCTGTGCGATGATAAGCAAAGTGCAAGAAAAGCTGAAGGATGCTCAGATGAATGAAGGAGCTGTGCAATGATAAGCAAGGTGCAAGAAGAGCTGAAGGATGCTCAGGTGAATGAAGGAGCTGTGCGATGATAAGAAAGGTGCAAGAAGAGCTGAAGGATGCTCAGGTGAATGAAGGAGCTGTGCGATGATAAGCAAGGTGCAAGAAGAGCTGAAGGATGCTCAGGTGAATGAAGGAGCTGTGCGATGATAAGCAAGGTGCAAGAAGAGCTGAAGGATGGTCAGGTGAATGAAGGAGCTGTGCGATGATAAGCAAGGTGCAAGAAGAGCTGAAGGATGGTCAGGTGAATAAAGGAGCTGTGCGATGATAAGCAAGGTGCAAGAAGAGCTGAAGGATGCTCAGATGAATAAAGGAGCTGTGCGATGATAAGCAAGGTGCAAGAAGAGCTGAAGGATGCTCAGGTGGATAAAGGAGCTGTGCGATGATAAGCAAGGTGCAAAAAGAGCTGAAGGATGCTCAGGTGGATAAAGGAGCTGTGCGATGATAAGCAAGGTGCAAAAAGAGCTGAAGGATGCTCAGGTGAATGAAGGAGCAGTGCGATGATAAGAAAGGTGCAAGAAGAGCTGAAGGATGCTCAGGTGAATGAAGGAGCTGTGCGATGATAAGCAAGGTGCAAGAAGAGCTGAAGGATGCTCAGATGAATGAAGGAGCTGTGCAATGATAAGCAAGGTGCAAGAAGAGCTGAAGGATGCTCAAGTGAATGAAGGAGCTGTGCGATGATAAGCAAGGTGCAAGAAGAGCCGAAGGATGCTCAGGTGGATGAAGGAGCTGTGCGATGATAAGCAAGGTGCAAGAAGAGCCGAAGGATGCTCAGGTGGAAGAAGGAGCTGTGCGATGATAAGCAAGGTGCAAGAAGAGCCGAAGGATGCTCAGGTGGATAAAGGAGCTGTGCGATGATAAGCAAGGTGCAAGAAGAGCCGAAGGATGCTCAGGTGGCTAAAGGAGCTGTGCGATGATAAGCAAGGTGCAAGAAGAGCTGAAGGATGCTCAGGTGGATGAAGGAGCTGTGCGATGATAAGCAAGGTGCAAGAAGAGCTGAAGGATGCTCAGGTGGACGAAGGAGCTGTGCGATGATGAGCAAGGTGCAAGAAGAGCTGAAGGATGCTCAGGTGAATAAAGGAGCTGTGCGATGATAAGCAAGGTGCAAGAAGAGCTGAAGGATGCTCAGGTGAATGAAGGAGCTGTGCGATGATCAGCAAGGTGCAAGAAGACCTGAAAGATGCTCAGGTGGATGAAGGAGCTGTGCGATGATAAGCAAGGTGCAAGAAGAGCTGAAGGATGCTCAGGTGAATGAAGGAGCTGTGCGATGATAAGCAAGGTGCAAGAAGAGCTGAAGGATGCTCAGGTGAATGAAGGAGCTGTGCGATGATAAGCAAGGTGCAAGAAGAGCTGAAGGATGCTCAGGTGGATAAAGGAGCTGTGCGATGATAAGCAAGGTGCAAGAAGAGCTGAAGGATGCTCAGGTGAATGAAGGAGCTGTGCGATGATAAGCAAGGTGCAAGAAGAGCTGAAGGATGCTCAGGTGAATGAATGAGCAGTGCGATGATAAGCAAGGTGCAAGAAGAGCTGAAGGATGCTCAGGTGGACGAAGGAGCTGTGCGATGATAAGCAAGGTGCAAGAAGAGCCGAAGGATGCTCAGGTGAACGAAGGAGCTGTGCGATGATAAGCAAGGTGCAAGAAGAGCCGAAGGATGCTCAGGTGAACGAAGGAGCTGTGCGATGATAAGCAAGGTGCAAGAAGAGCCGAAGGATGCTCAGGTGAATGAAGGAGCTGTGCGATGATAAGCCAGGTGCAAGAAGAGCCGAAGGATGCTCAGGTGGACGAAGGAGCTGTGCGATGATAAGCAAGGTGCAAGAAGAGCCGAAGGATGCTCAGGTGGACGAAGGAGGTGTGCGATGATAAGCAAGGTGCAAGAAGAGCCGAAGGATGCTCAGGTGGACGAAGGAGGTGTGCGATGATAAGCAAGGTGGAAGAAGAGCCGAAGGATGCTCAGGTGGACGAAGGAGCTGTGCGATGATAAGCAAGGTGGAAGAAGAGCCAAAGGATGCTCAGGTGGACGAAGGAGCTGTGCGATGATAAGCAAGGTGCAAGAAGAGCCGAAGGATGCTCAGGTGGACGAAGGAGCTGTGCGATGATAAGCAAGGTGCAAGAAGAGCCGAAGGATGCTCAGGTGGACGAAGGAGCTGTGCGATGATAAGCAAGGTGCAAGAAGAGCCGAAGGATGCTCAGGTGGATAAAGGAGCTGTGCGGTGATAAGCAAGGTGCAAGAAGAGCCGAAGGATGCTCAGGTGGCTAAAGGAGCTGTGCGATGATAAGCAAGGTGCAAGAAGAGCTGAAGGATGCTCAGGTGAATGAAGGAGCTGTGCGATGATAAACAAGGTGCAAGAAGAGCTGACGGATGCTCAGGTGGATAAAGGAGCTGTGCGATGATAAGCAAGGTGCAAGAAGAGCTGAAGGATGCTCAGGTGGATAAAGGAGCTGTGCGATGATAAGCAAGGTGCAAGAAGAGCTGAAGGATGCTCAGGTGAATGAAGGAGCTGTGCGATGATAAGCAAGGTGCAAGAAGAGCTAAAGGATGCTCAGGTGAATGAAGGAGCTGTGCGATGATGAGCAAGGTGCAAGAAGAGCTGAAGGATGCTCAGGTGAATAAAGGAGCTGTGCGATGATGAGCAAGGTGCAAGAAGAGCTGAAGGATGCTCAGGTGAATGAAGGAGCTGTGCGATGATAAGCAAGGTGCAAGAAGAGCTAAAGGATGCTCAGGTGAATGCAGGAGCTGTGCGATGATAAGCAAGGTGCAAGAAGAGCTGAAGGATGCTCAGGTGGATAAAGGAGCTGTGCGATGATAAGCAAGGTGCAAGAAGAGCCGAAGGATGCTCAGGTGGATGAAGGAGCTGTGCGATGATAAGCAAGGTGCAAGAAGAGCCGAAGGATGCTCAGGTGGACGAAGGAGCTGTGCGATGATAAGCAAGGTGCAAGAAGAGCCGAAGGATGCTCAGGTGGAAGAAGGAGCTGTGCGATGATAAGCAAGGTGCAAGAAGAGCCGAAGGATGCTCAGGTGGATAAAGGAGCTGTGCGATGATAAGCAAGGTGCAAGAAGAGCCGAAGGATGCTCAGGTGGCTGAAGGAGCTGTGCGATGATAAGCAAGGTGCAAGAAGAGCTGAAGGATGCTCAGGTGGATGAAGGAGCTGTGCGATGATAAGCAAGGTGCAAGAAGAGCCGAAGGATGCTCAGGTGGACGAAGGAGCTGTGCGATGATAAGCAAGGTGCAAGAAGAGCCGAAGGATGCTCAGGTGGACGAAGGAGCTGTGCGATGATAAGCAAGGTGCAAGAAGAGCCGAAGGATGCTCAGGTGGACGAAGGAGCTGTGCGATGATAAGCAAGGTGCAAGAAGAGCCGAAGGATGCTCAGGTGGACGAAGGAGCTGTGCGATGATAAGCAAGGTGTAAGAAGAGCCGAAGGATGCTCAGGTGGACACAGGAGCTGTGCGATGATAAGCAAGGTGCAAGAAGAGCCGAAGGATGCTCAGGTGACAAAGGAGCTGTGCGATGATAAGCAAGGTGCAAGAAGAGCCGAAGGATGCTCAGGTGAATGAAGGAGGTGTGCGATGATAAGAAAGGTGCAAGAAGAGCTGAAGGATGCTCAGGTGAATGAAGGAGCTGTGCGATGATAAGAAAGGTGCAAGAAGAGCTGAAGGATGCTCAGGTGAATGAAGGAGCTGTGCGATGATAAGCAAGGTGCAAGAAGAGCTGAAGGATGCTCAGGTGGATAAAGGAGCTGTGCGATGCTAAGCAAGGTGCAAGAAGAGCTGAAGGATGCTCAGGTGGATAAAGGAGCTGTGCGATGATAAGCAAGGTGCAAGAAGAGCTGAAGGATGCTCAGGTGAATGAAGGAGCTGTGCGATGATAAGAAAGGTGCAAGAAGAGCTGAAGGATACTCAGGTGAATGAAGGAGCTGTGCGATGATAAGCAAGGTGCAAGAAGAGCTGAAGGATGCTCAGATGAATGAAGGAGCTGTGCAATGATAAGCAAGGTGCAAGAAGAGCTGAAGGATGCTCAGGCGAATGAAGGAGCTGTGCGATGATAAGCAAGGTGCAAGAAGAGCCGAAGGATGCTCAGGTGGACGAAGGAGCTGTGCGATGGTAAGCAAGGTGCAAGAAGAGCCGAAGGATGCTCAGGTGGACGAAGGAGCTGTGCGATGATCAGCAAGGTGCAAGAAGAGCTGAAGGATGCTCAGGTGAATGAAGGAGCTGTGCGATGATAAGCAAGGTGCAAGAAGAGCTGAAAGATGCTCAGATGGATGAAGGAGCTGTGCGATGATAAGCAAGGTGCAAGAAGAGCTGAAGGATGCTCAGGTGAATGAAAGAGCTGTGCGATGATAAGCAAGGTGCAAGAAGAGCTGAAGGATGCTCAGGTGAATGAAGGAGCTGTGCGATGATAAGCAAGGTGCAAGAAGAGCTGAAGGATGCTCAGGTGGATAAAGGAGCTGTGCGATGATAAGCAAGGTGCAAGAAGAGCTGAAGGATGCTCAGGTGAATGAAGGAGCTGTGCGATGATAAGCAAGGTGCAAGAAGAGCTGAAGAGCTGAAGGATGCTCAGATGAGCTGTGCGATGATAAGCAAGGTCCAAGAAGAGCTGAAAGATGCTCAGATGAATAAAGGAGCTGCAGGGTGATTAGCGAGGTGCCAGAAGAACTGTAGGGTGCTCAGGTGAATGAAGGAGCTGCAGGATGATGAGCAAGGTGCAAGAAGAGCTTCAGGATACTCAGGTGGATGAAGGAGCTGTGCGATGGCAAGCAAGGCACAAGAAGAGCTTCAGGATGCTCAGGTGGATGAAGGAGGTGCCCGATCATGAGCAAGGTGCAAGAAGAGCTGCAGAATTTTTAGGTGCATGAAGGAGCTGTGCAATGATCAGCAAGGCACAGTAAGAGCTGCAGGATGCTCAGGTGAATAAAGGAGCTGTGCGATGATAAGCAAGGTGCAAGAAGAGCTGAAGGATGTTCAGGTGAATAAAGGAGCTGTGCGATGATAAGCAAGATGCAAGAAGAGCTGAAGGATGCTCAGGTGGTTAAAGGAGCTGTGCGATGATAAGCAAGGTGCAAGAAGAGTTGAAGGATGCTCAGGTGGATAAAGGAGCTGTGCGATGATAAGCAAGGTGCAAGAAGAGCTGAAGGATGCTCAGGTGGATGAAGGAGCCGTGCGATGATAAGCAAGGTGCAAGTAGAGCTGAAGGATGCTCAGGTGAATGAAGGAGCGGTGCGATGATAAGCCAGGTGCAAGAAGAGCTGAAGGATGCTCAGGTGAATGAAGGAGCTGTGCGATGATAAGCAAGGTGCAAGAAGAGCTGAAAGATGCTCAGATGAATAAAGGAGCTGCAGGGTGATTAAGGAGGTGCCAGAAGAACTGTAGGGTGCTCAGGTGAATGAAGGAGCTGCATCATGATAAGCAAGGTGCAAGAAGAGCTTCAGGATGCTCAGGTGGATGAAGGAGGTGCCCGATCATGAGCAAGGTGCAAGAAGAGCTGCAGAATTTTTAGGTGCATGAAGGAGCTGTGCAATGATCGGCAAGGCACAGGAAGAGCTGCAGGATGCTCAGGTGAATAAAGGAGCTGTGCGATGATAAGCAAGGTGCAAGAAGAGCTGAAGGATGCTCAGGTTAATAAAGGAGCTGTGCGATGATAATTAAGGTGCAAGAAGAGTTGAAGGATGCTCAGGTGGATAAAGGAGCTGTGCAATGATAAGCAAGGTGCAAGAAGAGCTGAAGGATGCTCAGGTGGATGAAGGAGCTGTGCGATGATAAGCAAGGTGCAAGTAGAGCTGAAGGATGCTCAGGTGAATGAAGGAGCGGTGCGATGATAAGCAAGGTGCAAGAAGAGCTGAAGTAATCTCAGGTGAATGAAGGAGCTGTGCGATGATAAGCAAGGTGCAAGAAGAGTTGAAGGATGCTCAGGTGAATGAAGGAGCTGTGCAATGATATGCAAGGTGCAAGAAGAGCTGAAGGATGCTCAGGTGAATAAAGGAGCTGTGCGATGATAAGCAAGGTGCAAGAAGAGCTGAAGGATGCTCAGGTGAATGAAGGAGCTGTGCGATGATATGCAAGGTGCAAGAAGAGCTGAAGGATGCTCAGGTGGAGAAAGGAGCTGTGCGATGATAAGCAAGGTGCAAGAAGAGCTGAAGGATGCTCAGGTGAATGAAGGAGCTGTGCGATGATAAGCAAGGTGCAAGAAGAGCTGAAGGATGCTCAGGTGAATGAATGAGCAGTGCGATGATGAGCAAGGTGCAAAAAGAGCTGAAGGATGCTCAGGTGAATGAAGGATCTGTGCGATGCTAAGCAAGGTGCAAGAAGAGCTGAAGGATGCTCAGGTGGATAAAGGAGCTGTGCGATACTAAGCAAGGTGCAAGAAGAGCTGAAGGATGCTCAGGTGAATGAAGGAGCTGTGCGATGATAAGCAAGGTGCAAGAAGAGCTGAAGGATGCTCAGGTGAATGAAGGAGCTGTGCGATGATAAGTGTTAGAAATGGGATTTCTGGTTGGCTAGGGCTTGCGCCAAAGCCAGACAGAAACCACCACTCTAGTCAGGGCTGGGGAGTTACACGCCAAAGATAACCCCTGCTCACCCCCTTGGTAGCTTGGCACGAGCAGTCAGGCTTATCCCTGAGGCGATGTGTAAGGCGTTTGCGCGCGCACCCAGCAACAACACCCAAGGCCCACCACAAAGGAAACTCCACACAAGGTATTCTATAAAAATAGCCTTTGTATTATACACAACACATTAGATAAAAACACACACTCTACAATGTGCCAACAGGCACGGGCAGAATTTACAAGGGATTATATATACAGGGGACAGGGCCACATGGACCACTGTCAGGAATTAGCACTTTGTAGGAATAGCAATTAGAACGTAGGAATAATATTTTAGAACATAGCACATACAATCACTGTAGCACTAAAAATAGAACATATAGCACACAACCAGTACCTACTGGCGCAATAATGACCTCAGCGTCATCACACTAGCATCAGGTAAGTACCACCTACGCAACCCTAACCACCTTTAGAAAAACATTGCGCAGGGAATCAGGACCTCACTAGCACCACCTGTGTTAGGGAGAAAACAACCACCTAAGTATCACAATACCTGTAGGGGTCTAAGCACATAAACACATGATGCATAACATTCAGAGGTGTAAAGCAAAGCACATGACGCATAACCACATTCAGAGGTGCAGGAAAGGTACAATGGCGCAAAAACTCACATTAGCCACTATCTGTGGCAGTCCCTGGGCCAGCTGGCCTAGTAGGGGCAAGGACGCCCTGCGTCCAGAAAAGTCAGGGCACGCCGGCGCAGGCTGCGCAAGCCAGAACACCGAGGCCACAACCTAAACGTTGCAGTTGCCCACTAAGTGCTGGGCAACTGGGGAAATGCTGGGGCCAACGTTGGAGCCTCCCAGGGCTCTGAAACGAATGAAATGCCCCCTAGAGCCTTTGTGGCTCTAAACAACCAATGCCCTGTAACGTTGGAGCCCCTCTGGGCTCTAAAGTAATAATGCCCCCACGATGGAGTCCCTTCCGTTGGAGTCCCGCTCGGGGGACTCGAAAGAAGAAGGCGCCCACGTTGGAGCTACCCGGAGCTCTAGGGGAAAGGTGGGGGCGACGTTGGAGCGGCCCGCTGCCTTCCGGGGCCGCTCTACGGACTAAGAAATGCCCCCGTAGCGTTTGGAGCCTTCACGGCTCTGAACTACATGGCCCCCGTTCGGTGGAGTCCTCCTCCGGGACTCGAGGAGAGAGATGCCCTCGCTGGGGCGGCCCGCTATCAGACGGGGCCGCCCGAGAACTGCGCTGTTCCGTGCCTTCACTGGCACTTCGCACAAGTACCGGCTCCCTCCTGCGGCCCTCACTCACCTTCGGACTTCCGCGGGTCACCCGGGGCTCTCCCTCGCTCTCGGGAGCCCCGGGGGGAGACACCAGCCTCTTCCGCTTCCCGGCTTCGGACGCGGCTTCGTCGTCGAGGCCCCGATCACGTGGGCCACACCCCCTCCCGCTGGACCAATCCCAGCGCGGCAGGGGGATGACGCGGCCGGGACTCCGGGCTGCGGCGGTGATCTTGTTGTCGCGGTGATGCGGGGTGGGCACCCGCTATGGGGGGGTCACCAAGACCAACGCGGAAAAGCCCCTGGCGGGGTGGGCACCCGCTAGGGGTAATAATCCTTCAATAAAGCGGGGTGGGCACCCGCTAACACGCTCAGAAATGTCCCTGGCAGGGTGGGCACCTGCCCGTGGACGTGGGGATCGGCAAGGACCGGGCAAACGCCGGGTGGGCACCGGCTTCCAAAAATAAAGCGCTCCTAGCGCTATGAAGCCAATGAAAGCGCTCCCAGCGCTACCAGTCGAATAAAAGCGCTCCCAGGCGCTTAGGGCTGCAAAAAGCGCTCCCAGCGCTTTAAGAATGATAATAAAGTCCAGCAACAAATGGTCCTTCAAGAGCAGGGGGGCAAGGCTGGACCCAGAGCCAGCTCACTGGGCCTCCAGGCAGGGAGGTAGTCCAAGTGGCGGTCCTCTGGTCCAGCAGCAGCAGCAGCCCCCCTCAGGTAAGATCCTGGCAGAGAACAGTTTCTGTGGGGACACAGCCCCATTTTTATACAGGCAAACCCTTTGTTCTGGGTTCAGGGTGAGGGGGAAAACCAGTCGCAGCTGGTTGGGGAGCACCCTTGATGTGCTCAGCCCCTCACTCTATTCACTGGCAGGGCTAGGGTCGTCAGTCGCACCACAGGGGGCGGGGCCAGCATTGTGTTTGGAAAACCCTGTCCTATTCAGGACCCAGGTGGACTCCTCCCACCCATCTAGCTGCTGATCTCCCCATTCACCACTGGGTGACTCATCCTGACACTGGGGAATCCCTAGCCCGTCACATGACACGACCAGCCAATCACGCGACAGACACACTGCACACCGAAGTGCCCACTTCTAGAAGTGGCACTTCCACACTAGGTACATGCACGCCGCACACATCATCGCGCAGCATTCACTCCCACGAGTCCGCACATACCAAACTCGGGCCTGCACACCCCACGCATCAGGAACTACTAGGGACACATACATCCCCCATGCATTCCTATGGGAGGGCAGGCCTATCTCACCACATGCACTCAGAGCACGCACGCACTTTACCCTGGGACACAGGGAAAGTGCGCAGAGACCAAACAATCACCATACCAAGTCACCAATAAAAATCCAAAAAGTCCAGGGGTGAACCTGCCAGAAGGGCCAAGTCCAACAATAAGCAAGGTGCAGAAGAGCTGAAGGATGCTCAGATGAATGAAGGAGCTGTGCAATGATAAGCAAGGTGCAAGAAGAGCTGAAGGATGCTCAGGTGAATGAAGGAGCTGTGCGATGATAAGCAAGGTGCAAGAAGAGCCGAAGGATGCTCAGGTGGACGAAGGAGCTGTGTGATGATAAGCAAGGTGCAAGAAGAGCCGAAGGATGCTCAGGTGGACGAAGGAGCTGTGCGATGATAAGCAAGGTGCAAGAAGAGCCGAAGGATGCTCAGGTGGACGAAGGAGCTGTGCGATAATAAGCAAGGTGCAAGAAGAGCCGAAGGATGCTCAGGTGGATAAAGGAGCTGTGCGATGATAAGCAAGGTGCAAGAAGAGCCGAAGGATGCTCAGTGAATGAAGGAGCTGTGCGATGATAAGCAAGGTGCAAGAAGAGCTGAAGGATGCTCAGATGAATGAAGGAGCTGTGCAATGATAAGCAAGGTGCAAGAAGAGCTGAAGGATGCTCAGGTGAATGAAGGAGCTGTGCGATGATAAGAAAGGTGCAAGAAGAGCTGAAGGATGCTCAGGTGAATGAAGGAGCTGTGCGATGATAAGCAAGGTGCAAGAAGAGCTGAAGGATGCTCAGGTGAATGAAGGAGCTGTGCGATGATAAGCAAGGTGCAAGAAGAGCTGAAGGATGGTCAGGTGAATAAAGGAGCTGTGCGATGATAAGCAAGGTGCAAGAAGAGCTGAAGGATGCTCAGATGAATAAAGGAGCTGTGCGATTATAAGCAAGGTGCAAGAAGAGCTGAAGCATGCTCAGGCCAATGAAGGAGCTGTGTGATGATAAGCAAGGTGCAAGAAGAGCTGAAGGATGCTCAGGTGAATGAATGAGCAGTGCGATGATAAGAAAGGTGCAAGAAGAGCTGTAGGATGCTCAGGTGAATGAAGGAGCTGTGCGATGATAAGCAAGGTGCAAGAAGTGCTGAAGGATGCTCAGGTGGATAAAGGAGCTGTGCGATGATAAGCAAGGTGCAAAAAGAGCTGAAGGATGCTCAGGTGAATGAAGGAGCTGTGCGATGGTAAGAAAGGTGCAAGAAGAGCTGAAGGATGCTCAGGTGAATGAAGGAGCTGTGCGATGATAAGCAAGGTGCAAGAAGAGCTGAAGGATGCTCAGGTGAATGAAGGAGCTGTGCGATGATAAGCAAGGTGCAAGAAGAGTTGAAGGATGCTCAGGTGGACGAAGGAGCTGTGCGATGGTAAGCAAGGTGCAAGAAGAGCCGAAGGATGCTCAGGTGGACGAAGGAGCTGTGCGATGATAAGCAAGGTGCAAGAAGAGCCGAAGGATGCTCAGGTGGATAAAGGAGCTGTGCGATGATAAGCAAGGTGCAAGAAGAGCCGAAGGGTTGCTCAGGTGGCTAAAGGAGCTGTGCGATGATAAGCAAGGTGCAAGAAGAGCTGAAGGATGCTCAGGTGGACGAAGGAGCTGTGCGATGATGAGCAAGGTGCAAGAAGAGCTGAAGGATGCTCAGGTGAATAAAGGAGCTGTGCGATGATAAGCAAGGTGCAAGAAGAGCTGAAGGATGCTCAGGTGAATGAAGGAGCTGTGCGATGATAAGCAAGGTGCAAGAAGAGCTGAAGGATGCTCAGGTGAATGAAGGAGCTGTGCGATGATAAGCAAGGTGCAAGAAGAGCTGAAGGATGCTCAGGTGAATGAATGAGCAGTGCGATGATAAGAAAGGTGCAAGAAGAGCTGAAGGATGCTCAGGTGGACGAAGGAGCTTTGCGATGATAAGCAAGGTGCAAGAAGAGCCGAAGGATGCTCAGGTGAACGAAGGAGCTGTGCGATGATAAGCAAGGTGCAAGAAGAGCTGAAGGATGCTCAGGTGAACGAATGAGCAGTGCGATGATAAGAAAGGTGCAAGAAGAGCTGAAGGATGCTCAGGTGGACGAAGGAGCTGTGCGATGATAAGCAAGGTGCAAGAAGAGCCGAAGGATGCTCAGGTGAACGAAGGAGCTCTGCGATGATAAGCAAGGTGCAAGAAGAGCCGAAGGATGCTCAGGTGAACGAAGGAGCTCTGCGATGATAAGCAAGGTGCAAGAAGAGCCGAAGGATGCTCAGGTGGACGAAGGAGGTGTGCGATGATAAGCAAGGTGCAAGAAGAGCCGAAGGATGCTCAGGTGGACGAAGGAGGTGTGCGATGATAAGCAAGGTGCAAGAAGAGCCGAAGGATGCTCAGGTGGACGAAGGAGCTGTGCGATGATAAGCAAGGTGCAAGAAGAGCCGAAGGATGCTCAGGTGAATGAAGGAGCTGTGCGATGATAAGAAAGGTGCAAGAAGAGCTGAAGGATGCTCAGGTGAATGAAGGAGCTGTGCGATGATAAGCAAGGTGCAAGAAGAGCTGAAGGATGCTTAGGTGAATGAAGGAGCTGTGCGATGATAAGCAAGGTGCAAGAAGAGCTGAAGGATGGTCAGGTGAATAAAGGAGCTGTGCGATGATAAGCAAGGTGCAAGAAGAGCTGAAGGATGCTCAGATGAATAAAGGAGCTGTGCGATTATAAGCAAGGTGCAAGAAGAGCTGAAGCATGCTCAGGCCAATGAAGGAGCTGTGTGATGATAAGCAAGGTGCAAGAAGAGCTGAAGGATGCTCAGGTGAATGAATGAGCAGTGCGATGATAAGAAAGGTGCAAGAAGAGCTGTAGGATGCTCAGGTGAATGAAGGAGCTGTGCGATGATAAGCAAGGTGCAAGAAGTGCTGAAGGATGCTCAGGTGGATAAAGGAGCTGTGCGATGATAAGCAAGGTGCAAAAAGAGCTGAAGGATGCTCAGGTGAATGAAGGAGCTGTGCGATGATAAGAAAGGTGCAAGAAGAGCTGAAGGATGCTCAGGTGAATGAAGGAGCTGTGCGATGATAAGCAAGGTGCAAGAAGAGCTGAAGGATGCTCAGGTGAATGAAGGAGCTGTGCGATGATAAGCAAGGTGCAAGAAGAGTTGAAGGATGCTCAGGTGGACGAAGGAGCTGTGCGATGATAAGCAAGGTGCAAGAAGAGCCGAAGGATGCTCAGGTGGACGAAGGAGCTGTGCGATGATAAGCAAGGTGCAAGAAGAGCCGAAGGATGCTCAGGTGGATAAAGGAGCTGTGCGATGATAAGCAAGGTGCAAGAAGAGCCGAAGGGTTGCTCAGGTGGCTAAAGGAGCTGTGCGATGATAAGCAAGGTGCAAGAAGAGCTGAAGGATGCTCAGGTGGACGAAGGAGCTGTGCGATGATGAGCAAGGTGCAAGAAGAGCTGAAGGATGCTCAGGTGAATAAAGGAGCTGTGCGATGATAAGCAAGGTGCAAGAAGAGCTGAAGGATGCTCAGGTGAATGAAGGAGCTGTGCGATGATAAGCAAGGTGCAAGAAGAGCTGAAGGATGCTCAGGTGAATGAAGGAGCTGTGCGATGATAAGCAAGGTGCAAGAAGAGCTGAAGGATGCTCAGGTGAATGAATGAGCAGTGCGATGATAAGAAAGGTGCAAGAAGAGCTGAAGGATGCTCAGGTGGACGAAGGAGCTTTGCGATGATAAGCAAGGTGCAAGAAGAGCCGAAGGATGCTCAGGTGAACGAAGGAGCTGTGCGATGATAAGCAAGGTGCAAGAAGAGCTGAAGGATGCTCAGGTGAACGAATGAGCAGTGCGATGATAAGAAAGGTGCAAGAAGAGCTGAAGGATGCTCAGGTGGACGAAGGAGCTGTGCGATGATAAGCAAGATGCAAGAAGAGCCGAAGGATGCTCAGGTGAACGAAGGAGCTCTGCGATGATAAGCAAGGTGCAAGAAGAGCCGAAGGATGCTCAGGTGAACGAAGGAGCTCTGCGATGATAAGCAAGGTGCAAGAAGAGCCGAAGGATGCTCAGGTGGACGAAGGAGGTGTGCGATGATAAGCAAGGTGCAAGAAGAGCCGAAGGATGCTCAGGTGGACGAAGGAGGTGTGCGATGATAAGCAAGGTGCAAGAAGAGCCGAAGGATGCTCAGGTGGACGAAGGAGCTGTGCGATGATAAGCAAGGTGCAAGAAGAGCCGAAGGATGCTCAGGTGGACGAAGGAGCTGTGCGATGATAAGCAAGGTGCAAGAAGAGCCGAAGGATGCTCAGGTGGACGAAGGAGCTGTGCGATGATAAGCAAGGTGCAAGAAGAGCCGAAGGATGCTCAGGTGGACGAAGGAGCTGTGCGATGATAAGCAAGGTGCAAGAAGAGCCGAAGGATGCTCAGGTGGACGAAGGAGCTGTGCGATGATAAGCAAGGTGCAAGAAGAGCCGAAGGATGCTCAGGTGGACAAAGGAGCTGTGCGATGATAAGCAAGGTGCAAGAAGAGCGGAAGGATGCTCAGGTGGCTAAAGGAGCTGTGCGATGATAAGCAAGGTGCAAGAAGAGCTGAAGGATGCTCAGGTGAATGAAGGAGCTGTGCGATGATAAGCAAGGTGCAAGAAGAGCTGAAGGATGCTCAGGTGAATGAAGGAGCTGTGCGATGCTAAGCAAGGTGCAAGAAGAGCTGAAGGAAGCTCAGGTGGATGAAGGAGCTGTGCGATGATAAGCAAGGTGCAAGAAGAGCTGAAGGATGCTCAGGTGGATGAAGGAGCTGTACGATGATAAGCAAGGTGCAAGAAGAGCTGAAGGATGCTCAGTTGAATGAAGGAGCTGTGCGATGATAAGCAAGGTGCAAGAAGAGCTGAAGGATGCTCAGGTGGATGAAGGAGCTGTGCGATGATAAGCAAGGTGCAAGAAGAGCTGAAGGATGCTCAGGTGGATGAAGGAGCTGTGCGATGATAATCAAGGTGCAAGAAGAGCTGAAGGATGCTCAGGTGGATGAAGGAGCTGTGCGATGATAAGAAAGGTGCAAGAAGAGCTGAAGGATGCTCAGGTGAATGAAGGAGCTGTGCGATGATAAGCAAGGTGCAAGAAGAGCTGAAGGATGCTCAGGTGGATAAAGGAGCTGTGCGATGATAAGCAAGGTGCAAAAAGAGCTGAAGGATGCTCAGGTGAATGAAGGAGCAGTGCGATGATAAGAAAGGTGCAAGAAGAGCTGAAGGATGCTCATGTGAATGAAGGAGCAGTGCGATGATAAGCAAGGTGCAAGAAGAGCTGAAGGATGCTCATGTGAATGAAGGAGCTGTGCGATGATAAGCAAGGTGCAAGAAGAGCTGAAGGATGCTCAGATGAATGAAGGAGCTGTGCAATGATAAGCAAGGTGCAAGAAGAGCTGAAGGATGCTCAGGTGAATAAAGGAGCTGTGCGATGATAAGCAAGGTGCAAGAAGAGCCGAAGGATGCTCAGGTGGACGAAGGAGCTGTGCGATGATAAGCAAGATGCAAGAAGAGCCAAAGGATGCTCAGGTGGACGAAGGAGCTGTGCGATGATAAGCAAGGTGCAAGAAGAGCCGAAGGATGCTCAGGTGGACGAAGGAGCTGTGCGATGATAAGCAAGGTGCAAGAAGAGCCGAAGGGTGCTCAGGTGGATAAAGGAGCTGTGCGATGATAAGCAAGGTGCAAGAAGAGCCGAAGGATGCTCAGGTGGCTAAAGGAGCTGTGCGATGATAAGCAAGGTGAAAGAAGAGCTGAAGGATGCTCAGGTGGATGAAGGAGCTGTGCGATGATAAGCAAGGTGCAAGAAGAGCTGAAGGATGCTCAGGTGGACGAAGGAGCTGTGCGATGATGAGCAAGGTGCAAGAAGAGCTGAAGGATGCTCAGGTGAATAAAGGAGCTGTGCGATGATAAGCAAGGTGCAAGAAGAGCTGAAGGATGCGCAGTGAATGAAGGAGCTGTGCGATGATAAGCAAGGTGCAAGAAGAGCTGAAGGATGCTCAGATGAATGAAGGAGCTGTGCAATGATAAGCAAGGTGCAAGAAGAGCTGAAGGATGCTCAGGTGAATGAAGGAGCTGTGCGATGATAAGAAAGGTGCAAGAAGAGCTGAAGGATGCTCAGGTGAATGAAGGAGCTGTGCGATGATAAGCAAGGTGCAAGAAGAGCTGAAGGATGCTCAGGTGAATGAAGGAGCTGTGCGATGATAAGCAAGGTGCAAGAAGAGCTGAAGGATGGTCAGGTGAATAAAGGAGCTGTGCGATGATAAGCAAGGTGCAAGAAGAGCTGAAGGATGCTCAGATGAATAAAGGAGCTGTGCGATGATAAGCAAGGTGCAAGAAGAGCTGAAGGATGCTCAGGTGGATAAAGGAGCTGTGCGATGATAAGCAAGGTGCAAAAAGAGCTGAAGGATGCTCAGGTGGATAAAGGAGCTGTGCGATGATAAGCAAGGTGCAAAAAGAGCTGAAGGATGCTCAGGTGAATGAAGGAGCAGTGCGATGATAAGAAAGGTGCAAGAAGAGCTGAAGGATGCTCAGGTGAATGAAGGAGCTGTGCGATGATAAGCAAGGTGCAAGAAGAGCTGAAGGATGCTCAGATGAATGAAGGAGCTGTGCAATGATAAGCAAGGTGCAAGAAGAGCTGAAGGATGCTCAAGTGAATGAAGGAGCTGTGCGATGATAAGCAAGGTGCAAGCAGAGCCGAAGGATGCTCAGGTGGATGAAGGAGCTGTGCGATGATAAGCAAGGTGCAAGAAGAGCCGAAGGATGCTCAGGTGGCTAAAGGAGCTGTGCGATGATAAGCAAGGTGCAAGAAGAGCTGAAGGATGCTCAGGTGGATGAAGGAGCTGTGCGATGATAAGCAAGGTGCAAGAAGAGCTGAAGGATGCTCAGGTGGACGAAGGAGCTGTGCGATGATGAGCAAGGTGCAAGAAGAGCTGAAGGATGCTCAGGTGAATAAAGGAGCTGTGCGATGATAAGCAAGGTGCAAGAAGAGCTGAAGGATGCTCAGGTGAATGAAGGAGCTGTGCGATGATCAGCAAGGTGCAAGAAGACCTGAAAGATGCTCAGGTGGATGAAGGAGCTGTGCGATGATAAGCAAGGTGCAAGAAGAGCTGAAGGATGCTCAGGTGAATGAAGGAGCTGTGCGATGATAAGCAAGGTGCAAGAAGAGCTGAAGGATGCTCAGGTGAATGAAGGAGCTGTGCGATGATAAGCAAGGTGCAAGAAGAGCTGAAGGATGCTCAGGTGGATAAAGGAGCTGTGCGATGATAAGCAAGGTGCAAGAAGAGCTGAAGGATGCTCAGGTGAATGAAGGAGCTGTGCGATGATAAGCAAGGTGCAAGAAGAGCTGAAGGATGCTCAGGTGAATGAAGGAGCAGTGCGATGATAAGAAAGGTGCAAGAAGAGCTGAAGGATGCTCAGGTGGACGAAGGAGCTGTGCGATGATAAGCAAGGTGCAAGAAGAGCCGAAGGATGCTCAGGTGAACGAAGGAGCTGTGCGATGATAAGCAAGGTGCAAGAAGAGCCGAAGGATGCTCAGGTGAATGAAGGAGCTGTACGATGATAAGCCAGGTGCAAGAAGAGCCGAAGGATGCTCAGGTGGACGAAGGAGCTGTGCGATGATAAGCAAGGTGCAAGAAGAGCCGAAGGATACTCAGGTGGACGAAGGAGGTGTGCGATGATAAGCAAGGTGCAAGAAGAGCCGAAGGATGCTCAGGTGGACGAAGGAGGTGTGCGATGATAAGCAAGGTGGAAGAAGAGCCGAAGGATGCTCAGGTGGACGAAGGAGCTGTGCGATGATAAGCAAGGTGGAAGAAGAGCCGAAGGATGCTCAGGTGGACGAAGGAGCTGTGCGATGATAAGCAAGGTGGAAGAAGAGCCAAAGGATGCTCAGGTGGACGAAGGAGCTGTGCGATGATAAGCAAGGTGCAAGAAGAGCCGAAGGATTCTCAGGTGCACGAAGGAGCTGTGCGATGATAAGCAAGGTGCAAGAAGAGCCGAAGGATGCTCAGGTGGATAAAGGACCTGTGCGGTGATAAGCAAGGTGCAAGAAGAGCCGAAGGATGCTCAGGTGGATAAAGGACCTGTGCGATGATAAGCAAGGTGCAAGAAGAGCTGAAGGATGCTCAGGTGAATGAAGGAGCTGTGCGATGATAAGCAAGGTGCAAGAAGAGCTAAAGGATGCTCAGGTGAATGAAGGAGCTGTGCGATGATGAGCAAGGTGCAAGAAGAGCTGAAGGATGCTCAGGTGAATAAAGGAGCTGTGCGATGATGAGCAAGGTGCAAGAAGAGCTGAAGGATGCTCAGGTGCATGAAGGAGCTGTGCGATGATAAGCAAGGTGCAAGAAGAGCTAAAGGATGCTCAGGTGAATGCAGGAGCTGTGCGATGATAAGCAAGGTGCAAGAAGAGCCGAAGGATGCTCAGGTGGATGAAGGAGCTGTGCGATGATAAGCAAGGTGCAAGAAGAGCCAAAGGATGCTCAGGTGGACGAAGGAGCTGTGCGATGATAAGCAAGGTGCAAGAAGAGCCGAAGGATGCTCAGGTGAACGAAGGAGCTGTGCGATGATAAGCAAGGTGCAAGAAGAGCCGAAGGATGCTCAGGTGAAGGAAGGAGCTGTGCGATGATAAGCAAGGTGCAAGAAGAGCCGAAGGATGCTCAGGTGAAGGAAGGAGCTGTGCGATGATAAGCAAGGTGCAAGAAGAGCCGAAGGATGCTCAGGTGGACGAAGGAGCTGTGCGATGATAAGCAAGGTGCAAGAAGAGCCGAAGGATGCTCAGGTGGACGAAGGAGCTGTGCGATGATAAGCAAGGTGCAAGAAGAGCCGAAGGATGCTCAGGTGGACGAAGGAGCTGTGCGATGATAAGCAAGGTGCAAGAAGAGCCGAAGGATGCTCAGGTGGACGAAGGAGGTGTGCGATGATAAGCAAGGTGCAAGAAGAGCCGAAGGATGCTCAGGTGGACGAAGGAGCTGTGCGATGATAAGCAAGGTGCAAGAAGAGCCGAAGGATGCTCAGGTGGACGAAGGAGCTGTGCGATGATAAGCAAGGTGCAAGAAGAGCCGAAGGATGCTCAGGTGGACGAAGGAGCTGTGCGATGATAAGCAAGGTGCAAGAAGAGCCGAAGGATGCTCAGGTGGACGAAGGAGCTGTGCGATGATAAGCAAGGTGCAAGAAGAGCCGAAGGATGCTCAGGTGGACGAAGGAGCTGTGCGATGATAAGCAAGGTGCAAGAAGAGCCGAAGGATGCTCAGGTGGACAAAGGAGCTGTGCGATGATAAGCAAGGTGCAAGAAGAGCGGAAGGATGCTCAGGTGGCTAAAGGAGCTGTGCGATGATAAGCAAGGTGCAAGAAGAGCTGAAGGATGCTCAGGTGAATGAAGGAGCTGTGCGATGATAAGCAAGGTGCAAGAAGAGCTGAAGGATGCTCAGGTGAATGAAGGAGCTGTGCGATGCTAAGCAAGGTGCAAGAAGAGCTGAAGGAAGCTCAGGTGGATGAAGGAGCTGTGCGATGATAAGCAAGGTGCAAGAAGAGCTGAAGGATGCTCAGGTGGATGAAGGAGCTGTACGATGATAAGCAAGGTGCAAGAAGAGCTGAAGGATGCTCAGTTGAATGAAGGAGCTGTGCGATGATAAGCAAGGTGCAAGAAGAGCTGAAGGATGCTCAGGTGGATGAAGGAGCTGTGCGATGATAAGCAAGGTGCAAGAAGAGCTGAAGGATGCTCAGGTGGATGAAGGAGCTGTGCGATGATAATCAAGGTGCAAGAAGAGCTGAAGGATGCTCAGGTGGATGAAGGAGCTGTGCGATGATAAGAAAGGTGCAAGAAGAGCTGAAGGATGCTCAGGTGAATGAAGGAGCTGTGCGATGATAAGCAAGGTGCAAGAAGAGCTGAAGGATGCTCAGGTGGATAAAGGAGCTGTGCGATGATAAGCAAGGTGCAAAAAGAGCTGAAGGATGCTCAGGTGAATGAAGGAGCAGTGCGATGATAAGAAAGGTGCAAGAAGAGCTGAAGGATGCTCATGTGAATGAAGGAGCTGTGCGATGATAAGCAAGGTGCAAGAAGAGCTGAAGGATGCTCATGTGAATGAAGGAGCTGTGCGATGATAAGCAAGGTGCAAGAAGAGCTGAAGGATGCTCAGATGAATGAAGGAGCTGTGCAATGATAAGCAAGGTGCAAGAAGAGCTGAAGGATGCTCAGGTGAATAAAGGAGCTGTGCGATGATAAGCAAGGTGCAAGAAGAGCCGAAGGATGCTCAGGTGGACGAAGGAGCTGTGCGATGATAAGCAAGATGCAAGAAGAGCCAAAGGATGCTCAGGTGGACGAAGGAGCTGTGCGATGATAAGCAAGGTGCAAGAAGAGCCGAAGGATGCTCAGGTGGACGAAGGAGCTGTGCGATGATAAGCAAGGTGCAAGAAGAGCCGAAGGGTGCTCAGGTGGATAAAGGAGCTGTGCGATGATAAGCAAGGTGCAAGAAGAGCCGAAGGATGCTCAGGTGGCTAAAGGAGCTGTGCGATGATAAGCAAGGTGAAAGAAGAGCTGAAGGATGCTCAGGTGGATGAAGGAGCTGTGCGATGATAAGCAAGGTGCAAGAAGAGCTGAAGGATGCTCAGGTGGACGAAGGAGCTGTGCGATGATGAGCAAGGTGCAAGAAGAGCTGAAGGATGCTCAGGTGAATAAAGGAGCTGTGCGATGATAAGCAAGGTGCAAGAAGAGCTGAAGGATGCTCAGTGAATGAAGGAGCTGTGCGATGATAAGCAAGGTGCAAGAAGAGCTGAAGGATGCTCAGATGAATGAAGGAGCTGTGCAATGATAAGCAAGGTGCAAGAAGAGCTGAAGGATGCTCAGGTGAATGAAGGAGCTGTGCGATGATAAGAAAGGTGCAAGAAGAGCTGAAGGATGCTCAGGTGAATGAAGGAGCTGTGCGATGATAAGCAAGGTGCAAGAAGAGCTGAAGGATGCTCAGGTGAATGAAGGAGCTGTGCGATGATAAGCAAGGTGCAAGAAGAGCTGAAGGATGGTCAGGTGAATAAAGGAGCTGTGCGATGATAAGCAAGGTGCAAGAAGAGCTGAAGGATGCTCAGATGAATAAAGGAGCTGTGCGATGATAAGCAAGGTGCAAGAAGAGCTGAAGGATGCTCAGGTGGATAAAGGAGCTGTGCGATGATAAGCAAGGTGCAAAAAGAGCTGAAGGATGCTCAGGTGGATAAAGGAGCTGTGCGATGATAAGCAAGGTGCAAAAAGAGCTGAAGGATGCTCAGGTGAATGAAGGAGCAGTGCGATGATAAGAAAGGTGCAAGAAGAGCTGAAGGATGCTCAGGTGAATGAAGGAGCTGTGCGATGATAAGCAAGGTGCAAGAAGAGCTGAAGGATGCTCAGATGAATGAAGGAGCTGTGCAATGATAAGCAAGGTGCAAGAAGAGCTGAAGGATGCTCAAGTGAATGAAGGAGCTGTGCGATGATAAGCAAGGTGCAAGCAGAGCCGAAGGATGCTCAGGTGGATGAAGGAGCTGTGCGATGATAAGCAAGGTGCAAGAAGAGCCGAAGGATGCTCAGGTGGCTAAAGGAGCTGTGCGATGATAAGCAAGGTGCAAGAAGAGCTGAAGGATGCTCAGGTGGATGAAGGAGCTGTGCGATGATAAGCAAGGTGCAAGAAGAGCTGAAGGATGCTCAGGTTGACGAAGGAGCTGTGCGATGATGAGCAAGGTGCAAGAAGAGCTGAAGGATGCTCAGGTGAATAAAGGAGCTGTGCGATGATAAGCAAGGTGCAAGAAGAGCTGAAGGATGCTCAGGTGAATGAAGGAGCTGTGCGATGATCAGCAAGGTGCAAGAAGACCTGAAAGATGCTCAGGTGGATGAAGGAGCTGTGCGATGATAAGCAAGGTGCAAGAAGAGCTGAAGGATGCTCAGGTGAATGAAGGAGCTGTGCGATGATAAGCAAGGTGCAAGAAGAGCTGAAGGATGCTCAGGTGAATGAAGGAGCTGTGCGATGATAAGCAAGGTGCAAGAAGAGCTGAAGGATGCTCAGGTGGATAAAGGAGCTGTGCGATGATAAGCAAGGTGCAAGAAGAGCTGAAGGATGCTCAGGTGAATGAAGGAGCTGTGCGATGATAAGCAAGGTGCAAGAAGAGCTGAAGGATGCTCAGGTGAATGAAGGAGCAGTGCGATGATAAGAAAGGTGCAAGAAGAGCTGAAGGATGCTCAGGTGGACGAAGGAGCTGTGCGATGATAAGCAAGGTGCAAGAAGAGCCGAAGGATGCTCAGGTGAACGAAGGAGCTGTGCGATGATAAGCAAGGTGCAAGAAGAGCCGAAGGATGCTCAGGTGAATGAAGGAGCTGTACGATGATAAGCCAGGTGCAAGAAGAGCCGAAGGATGCTCAGGTGGACGAAGGAGCTGTGCGATGATAAGCAAGGTGCAAGAAGAGCCGAAGGATACTCAGGTGGACGAAGGAGGTGTGCGATGATAAGCAAGGTGCAAGAAGAGCCGAAGGATGCTCAGGTGGACGAAGGAGGTGTGCGATGATAAGCAAGGTGGAAGAAGAGCCGAAGGATGCTCAGGTGGACGAAGGAGCTGTGCGATGATAAGCAAGGTGGAAGAAGAGCCGAAGGATGCTCAGGTGGACGAAGGAGCTGTGCGATGATAAGCAAGGTGGAAGAAGAGCCAAAGGATGCTCAGGTGGACGAAGGAGCTGTGCGATGATAAGCAAGGTGCAAGAAGAGCCGAAGGATGCTCAGGTGCACGAAGGAGCTGTGCGATGATAAGCAAGGTGCAAGAAGAGCCGAAGGATGCTCAGGTGGACGAAGGAGCTGTGCGATGATAAGCAAGGTGCAAGAAGAGCCGAAGGATGCTCAGGTGGATAAAGGACCTGTGCGGTGATAAGCAAGGTGCAAGAAGAGCCGAAGGATGCTCAGGTGGATAAAGGAGCTGTGCGATGATAAGCAAGGTGCAAGAAGAGCTGAAGGATGCTCAGGTGAATGAAGGAGCTGTGCGATGATAAGCAAGGTGCAAGAAGAGCTAAAGGATGCTCAGGTGAATGAAGGAGCTGTGCGATGATGAGCAAGGTGCAAGAAGAGCTGAAGGATGCTCAGGTGAATAAAGGAGCTGTGCGATGATGAGCAAGGTGCAAGAAGAGCTGAAGGATGCTCAGGTGCATGAAGGAGCTGTGCGATGATAAGCAAGGTGCAAGAAGAGCTAAAGGATGCTCAGGTGAATGCAGGAGCTGTGCGATGATAAGCAAGGTGCAAGAAGAGCTGAAGGATGCTCAGGTGGATAAAGGAGCTGTGCGATGATAAGCAAGGTGCAAGAAGAGCCGAAGGATGCTCAGGTGGATGAAGGAGCTGTGCGATGATAAGCAAGGTGCAAGAAGAGCCAAAGGATGCTCAGGTGGACGAAGGAGCTGTGCGATGATAAGCAAGGTGCAAGAAGAGCCGAAGGATGCTCAGGTGAACGAAGGAGCTGTGCGATGATAAGCAAGGTGCAAGAAGAGCCGAAGGATGCTCAGGTGAAGGAAGGAGCTGTGCGATGATAAGCAAGGTGCAAGAAGAGCCGAAGGATGCTCAGGTGAAGGAAGGAGCTGTGCGATGATAAGCAAGGTGCAAGAAGAGCCGAAGGATGCTCAGGTGAAGGAAGGAGCTGTGCGATGATAAGCAAGGTGCAAGAAGAGCCGAAGGATGCTCAGGTGGACGAAGGAGCTGTGCGATGATAAGCAAGGTGCAAGAAGAGCCGAAGGATGCTCAGGTGGACGAAGGAGCTGTGCGATGATAAGCAAGGTGCAAGAAGAGCCGAAGGATGCTCAGGTGGACGAAGGAGCTGTGCGATGATAAGCAAGGTGTAAGAAGAGCCGAAGGATGCTCAGGTGGACACAGGAGCTGTGCGATGATAAGCAAGGTGCAAGAAGAGCCGAAGGATGCTCAGGTGACAAAGGAGCTGTGCGATGATAAGCAAGGTGCAAGAAGAGCCGAAGGATGCTCAGGTGAATGAAGGAGGTGTGCAATGATAAGAAAGGTGCAAGAAGAGCTGAAGGATGCTCAGGTGAATGAAGGAGCTGTGCGATGATAAGAAAGGTGCAAGAAGAGCTGAAGGATGCTCAGGTGAATGAAGGAGCTGTGCGATGATAAGCAAGGTGCAAGAAGAGCTGAAGGATGCTCAGGTGGATAAAGGAGCTGTGCGATGATAAGCAAGGTGCAAGAAGAGCTGAAGGATGCTCAGGTGGATAAAGGAGCTGTGCGATGATAAGCAAGGTGCAAGAAGAGCTGAAGGATGCTCAGGTGAATGAAGGAGCTGTGCGATGATAAGAAAGGTGCAAGAAGAGCTGAAGGATACTCAGGTGAATGAAGGAGCTGTGCGATGATAAGCAAGGTGCAAGAAGAGCTGAAGGATGCTCAGATGAATGAAGGAGCTGTGCAATGATAAGCAAGGTGCAAGAAGAGCTGAAGGATGCTCAGGCGAATGAAGGAGCTGTGCGATGATAAGCAAGGTGCAAGAAGAGCCGAAGGATGCTCAGGTGGACGAAGGAGCTGTGCGATGGTAAGCAAGGTGCAAGAAGAGCCGAAGGATGCTCAGGTGGACGAAGGAGCTGTGCGATGATCAGCAAGGTGCAAGAAGAGCTGAAGGATGCTCAGGTGAATGAAGGAGCTGTGCGATGATAAGCAAGGTGCAAGAAGAGCTGAAAGATGCTCAGATGGATGAAGGAGCTGTGCGATGATAAGCAAGGTGCAAGAAGAGCTGAAGGATGCTCAGGTGAATGAAAGAGCTGTGCGATGATAAGCAAGGTGCAAGAAGAGCTGAAGGATGCTCAGGTGAATGAAGGAGCTGAGCGATGATAAGCAAGGTGCAAGAAGAGCTGAAGGATGCTCAGGTGGATAAAGGAGCTGTGCGATGATAAGCAAGGTGCAAGAAGAGCTGAAGGATGCTCAGGTGAATGAAGGAGCTGTGCGATGATAAGCAAGGTGCAAGAAGAGCTGAAGGATGCTCAGGTGAATGAATGAGCAGTGCGATGATAAGAAAGGTGCAAGAAGAGCTGAAGGATGCTCAGGTGAATGAAGGAGCTGTGCGATGATAAGCAAGGTGCAAGAAGAGCTGAAGGATGCTCAGATGAATGAAGGAGCTGTGCAATGATAAGCAAGGTGCAAGAAGAGCTGAAGGATGCTCAGGTGGACGAAGGAGCTGTGCGATGATAAGCAAGGTGCAAGAAGAGCCGAAGGATGCTCAGATGAATGAAGGAGCTGTGCGATGATAAGCAAGGTGCAAGAAGAGCCGAAGGATGCTCAGGTGGACGAAGGAGCTGTGCGATGATAAGCAAGGTGCAAGAAGAGCCGAAGGATGCTCAGGTGAATGAAGGAGCTGTGCGATGATAAGCAAGGTGCAAGAAGAGCTGAAGGATGCTCAGGTGGATGAAGGAGCTGTCCGATGATAAGCAAGGTGCAAGAAGAGCTGACGGATGCTCAGGTGGATAAAGGAGCTGTGCGATGATAAGCAAGGTGCAAGAAGAGCTGAAGGATGCTCAGGTGGATAAAGGAGCTGTGCGATGATAAGCAAGGTGCAAGAAGAGCTGAAGGATGCTCAGGTGAATGAAGGAGCTGTGCGATGATAAGCAAGGTGCAAGAAGAGCTAAAGGATGCTCAGGTGAATGAAGGAGCTGTGCGATGATGAGCAAGGTGCAAGAAGAGCTGAAGGATGCTCAGGTGAATAAAGGAGCTGTGCGATGATGAGCAAGGTGCAAGAAGAGCTGAAGGATGCTCAGGTGAATGAAGGAGCTGTGCGATGATAAGCAAGGTGCAAGAAGAGCTAAAGGATGCTCAGGTGAATGCAGGAGCTGTGCGATGATAAGCAAGGTGCAAGAAGAGCTGAAGGATGCTCAGGTGGATAAAGGAGCTGTGCGATGATAAGCAAGGTGCAAGAAGAGCCGAAGGATGCTCAGGTGGATGAAGGAGCTGTGCGATGATAAGCAAGGTGCAAGAAGAGTCAAAGGATGCTCAGGTGGACGAAGGAGCTGTGCGATGATAAGCAAGGTGCAAGAAGAGCCGAAGGATGCTCAGGTGAACGAAGGAGCTGTGCGATGATAAGCAAGGTGCAAGAAGAGCCGAAGGATGCTCAGGTGAAGGAAGGAGCGGTGCGATGATAAGCAAGGTGCAAGAAGAGCCGAAGGATGCTCAGGTGAAGGAAGGAGCTGTGCGATGATAAGCAAGGTGCAAGAAGAGCCGAAGGATGCTCAGGTGAAGGAAGGAGCTGTGCGATGATAAGCAAGGTGCAAGAAGAGCCGAAGGATGCTCAGGTGGACGAAGGAGCTGTGCGATGATAAGCAAGGTGCAAGAAGAGCCGAAGGATGCTCAGGTGGACGAAGGAGCTGTGCGATGATAAGCAAGGTGCAAGAAGAGCCGAAGGATGCTCAGGTGGACGAAGGAGCTGTGCGATGATAAGCAAGGTGTAAGAAGAGCCGAAGGATGCTCAGGTGGACACAGGAGCTGTGCGATGATAAGCAAGGTGCAAGAAGAGCCGAAGGATGCTCAGGTGACAAAGGAGCTGTGCGATGATAAGCAAGGTGCAAGAAGAGCCGAAGGATGCTCAGGTGAATGAAGGAGGTGTGCGATGATAAGAAAGGTGCAAGAAGAGCTGAAGGATGCTCAGGTGAATGAAGGAGCTGTGCGATGATAAGAAAGGTGCAAGAAGAGCTGAAGGATGCTCAGGTGAATGAAGGAGCTGTGCGATGATAAGCAAGGTGCAAGAAGAGCTGAAGGATGCTCAGGTGGATAAAGGAGCTGTGCGATGATAAGCAAGGTGCAAGAAGAGCTGAAGGATGCTCAGGTGGATAAAGGAGCTGTGCGATGATAAGCAAGGTGCAAGAAGAGCTGAAGGATGCTCAGGTGAATGAAGGAGCTGTGCGATGATAAGAAAGGTGCAAGAAGAGCTGAAGGATACTCAGGTGAATGAAGGAGCTGTGCGATGATAAGCAAGGTGCAAGAAGAGCTGAAGGATGCTCAGATGAATGAAGGAGCTGTGCAATGATAAGCAAGGTGCAAGAAGAGCTGAAGGATGCTCAGGCGAATGAAGGAGCTGTGCGATGATAAGCAAGGTGCAAGAAGAGCCGAAGGATGCTCAGGCGGACGAAGGAGCTGTGCGATGGTAAGCAAGGTGCAAGAAGAGCCGAAGGATGCTCAGGTGGACGAAGGAGCTGTGCGATGATCAGCAAGGTGCAAGAAGAGCTGAAGGATGCTCAGGTGAATGAAGGAGCTGTGCGATGATAAGCAAGGTGCAAGAAGAGCTGAAAGATGCTCAGATGGATGAAGGAGCTGTGCGATGATAAGCAAGGTGCAAGAAGAGCTGAAGGATGCTCAGGTGAATGAAAGAGCTGTGCGATGATAAGCAAGGTGCAAGAAGAGCTGAAGGATGCTCAGGTGAATGAAGGAGCTGTGCGATGATAAGCAAGGTGCAAGAAGAGCTGAAGGATGCTCAGGTGGATAAAGGAGCTGTGCGATGATAAGCAAGGTGCAAGAAGAGCTGAAGGATGCTCAGGTGAATGAAGGAGCTGTGCGATGATAAGCAAGGTGCAAGAAGAGCTGAAGGATGCTCAGGTGAATGAATGAGCAGTGCGATGATAAGAAAGGTGCAAGAAGAGCTGAAGGATGCTCAGGTGAATGAAGGAGCTGTGCGATGATAAGCAAGGTGCAAGAAGAGCTGAAGGATGCTCAGATGAATGAAGGAGCTGTGCAATGATAAGCAAGGTGCAAGAAGAGCTGAAGGATGCTCAGGTGGACGAAGGAGATGTGCGATGATAAGCAAGGTGCAAGAAGAGCCGAAGGATGCTCAGATGAATGAAGGAGCTGTGCGATGATAAGCAAGGTGCAAGAAGAGCCGAAGGATGCTCAGGTGGACGAAGGAGCTGTGCGATGATAAGCAAGGTGCAAGAAGAGCCGAAGGATGCTCAGGTGAATGAAGGAGCTGTGCGATGATAAGCAAGGTGCAAGAAGAGCTGAAGGATGCTCAGGTGGATGAAGGAGCTGTCCGATGATAAGCAAGGTGCAAGAAGAGCTGAAGGATGCTCAGGTGAATGAAGGAGCTGTGCGATGATAAGCAAGGTGCAAGAAGAGCTGAAGGATGCTCAGGTGGATGAAGGAGCTGTGCGATGATAAGCAAGGTGCAAGAAGAGCTGAAGGATGCTCAGGTGGATGAAGGAGCTTTGCGATGATAAGCAAGGTGAAAGAAGAGCTGAAGGATGCTCAGGTGAATGAAGGAGCTGTGCGATGATAAGCAAGGTGCAAGAAGAGCTGAAGGATGCTCAGGTGAATGAAGGAGCTGTGCGATGATAAGCAAGGTGCAAGAAGAGCTGAGGGATGCTCAGAGTAGAAGGATGCTCAGGTGGATAAAGGAGCTGTGCGATGATAAGCAAGGTGCAAGAAGAGCTGAAGGATGCTCAGGTGAATGAAGGAGCTGTGCGATGATCAGCAAGGTGCAAGAAGAGCTGAAGGATGCTCAGGTGAATGAAGGAGCTGTGCGATGATAAGCAAGGTGCAAGAAGAGCTGAAGGATGCTCAGGTGGATGAAGGAGCTGTGCGATGATAATTAAGGTGCAAGAAGAGCTGAAGGATGCTCAGGTGAATGAAGGAGCTGTGCGATGATAAGCAAGGTGCAAGAAGAGCTGAAGGATGCTCAGGTGAATGACGGAGCTGTGCGATGATAAGCAAGGTGCAAACAGAGCTGAAGGATGCTGAGGTGAATGAAGGACCTGTGCAATGATAAGCAAGGTGCAAGAAGAGCTGAAGGATGCTGAGGTGAATGAAGGAGCTGTGCGATGATAAGCAAGGTGCAAGAAGAGCTGAAGGAAGCTCAGGTGGATGAAGGAGCTGTGCGATGATAAGCAAGGTGCAAGAAGAGCTGAAGGATGCTCAGGTGGATGAAGGAGCTGTGCGATGATAAGCAAGGTGCAAGAAGAGCTGAAGGATGCTCAGGTGAATGAAGGAGCTGTGCGATGATAAGCAAGGTGCAAGAAGAGCTGAAGGATGCTCAGGTGGATGAAGGAGCTGTGCGATGCTAAGCAAGGTGCAAGAAGAGCTGAAGGAAGCTCAGGTGGATGAAGGAGCTGTGCGATGATAAGCAAGGTGCAAGAAGAGCTGAAGGATGCTCAGTTGAATGAAGGAGCTGTGCGATGATAAGTAAGGTGCAAGAAGAGCTGAAGGATGCTCAGGTGGATGAAGGAGCTGTGCGATGATAAGCAAGGTGCAAGAAGAGCTGAAGGATGCTCAGGTGGATGAAGGAGCTGTGCGATGATAAGCAAGGTGCAAGAAGAGCTGAAGGATGCTCAGGTGGACGAAGGAGCTGTGCGATGATGAGCAAGGTGCAAGAAGAGCTGAAGGATGCTCAGGTGAATAAAGGAGCTGTGCGATGATAAGCAAGGTGCAAGAAGAGCTGAAGGATGCTCAGGTGAATGAAGGAGCTGTGCGATGATCAGCAAGGTGCAAGAAGAGCTGAAGGATGCTCAGGTGAATGAAGGAGCTGTGCGATGATAAGCAAGGTGCAAGAAGAGCTGAAAGATGCTCAGGTGGATGAAGGAGCTGTGCTATGATAAGCAAGGTGCAAGAAGAGCTGAAGGATGCTCAGGTGAATGAAAGAGCTGTGCGATGATAAGCAAGGTGCAAGAAGAGCTGAAGGATGCTCAGGTGAATGAAGGAGCTGTGCGATGATAAGCAAGGTGCAAGAAGAGCTGAAGGATGCTCAGGTGGATAAAGGAGCTGTGCGATGATAAGCAAGGTGCAAGAAGAGCTGAAGGATGCTCAGGTGAATGAAGGAGCTGTGCGGTGATAAGCAAGGTGCAAGAAGAGCTGAAGGATGCTCAGGTGAACGAATGAGCAGTGCGATGATAAGAAAGGTGCAAGAAGAGCTGAAGGATGCTCAGGTGAATGAAGGAGCTGTGCGATGATAAGCAAGGTGCAAGAAGAGCTGAAGGATGCTCAGATGAATGAAGGAGCTGTGCAATGATAAGCAAGGTGCAAGAAGAGCTGAAGGATGCTCAGGTAAATGAAGGAGCTGTGCGATGATAAGCAAGGTGCAAGAAGAGCCGAAGGATGCTCAGGTGGACGAAGGAGCTGTGCGATGATAAGCAAGGTGCAAGAAGAGCCGAAGGATGCTCAGGTGAATGAAGGAGCTGTGCGATGATAAGCAAAGTGCAAGAAGAGCTGAAGGATGCTCAGGTGGATGAAGGAGCTGTCCGATGATAAGCAAGGTGTAAGAAGAGCTGAAGGATGCTCAGGTGAATGAAGGAGCTGTGCGATGATAAGCAAGGTGCAAGAAGAGCTGAAGGATGCTCAGGTGGATGAAGGAGCTGTGCGATGATAAGCAAGGTGCAAGAAGAGCTGAAGGATGCTCAGGTGGATGAAGGAGCTTTGCGATGATAAGCAAGGTGCAAGAAGAGCTGAAGGATGCTCAGGTGAATGAAGGAGCTGTGCGATGATGAGCAAGGTGCAAGAAGAGCTGAAGGATGCTCAGGTGAATAAAGGAGCTGTGCGATGATAAGCAAGGTGCAAGAAGAGCTGAAGGATGCTCAGGTGAATGAAGGAGCTGTGAGATGATAAGCAAGGTGCAAGAAGAGCTGAAGGAAGCTCAGGTGGATAAAGGAGCTGTGCGATGATAAGCAAGGTGCAAGAAGAGCTGAAGGATGCTCAGGTGAATGAAGGAGCTGTGCGATGATAAGAAAGGTGCAAGAAGAGCTGAAGGATGCTCAGGTGAATGAAGGAGCTGTGCGATGATAAGCAAGGTGCAAGAAGAGCTGAAGGATGCTCAGATGAATGAAGGAGCTGTGCAATGATAAGCAAGGTGCAAGAAGAGCTGAAGGATGCTCAAGTGAATGAAGGAGCTGTGCGATGATAAGCAAGGTGCAAGAAGAGCCGAAGGATGCTCAGGTGGATGAAGGAGCTGTGCGATGATAAGCAAGGTGCAAGAAGAGCCGAAGGATGCTCAGGTGGACGAAGGAGCTGTGCGATGATAAGCAAGGTGCAAGAAGAGCCGAAGGATGCTCAGGTGGATAAAGGAGCTGTGCGATGATAAGCAAGGTGCAAGAAGAGCCGAAGGATGCTGAGGTGGCTAAAGGAGCTGTGCGATGATAAGCAAGGTGCAAGAAGAGCTGAAGGATGCTCAGGTGGATGAAGGAGCTGTGCGATGATAAGCAAGGTGCAAGAAGAGCTGAAGGATGCTCAGGTGGACGAAGGAGCTGTGCGATGATGAGCAAGGTGCAAGAAGAGCTGAAGGATGCTCAGGTGAATAAAGGAGCTGTGCGATGATAAGCAAGGTGCAAGAAGAGCTGAAGGATGCTCAGGTGAATGAAGGAGCTGTGCGATGATCAGCAAGGTGCAAGAAGACCTGAAAGATGCTCAGGTGGATGAAGGAGCTGTGCGATGATAAGCAAGGTGCAAGAAGAGCTGAAGGATGCTCAGGTGAATGAAGGAGCTGTGCGATGATAAGCAAGGTGCAAGAAGAGCTGAAGGATGCTCAGGTGAATGAAGGAGCTGTGCGATGATAAGCAAGGTGCAAGAAGAGCTGAAGGATGCTCAGGTGGATAAAGGAGCTGTGCGATGATAAGCAAGGTGCAAGAAGAGCTGAAGGATGCTCAGGTGAATGAAGGAGCTGTGCGATGATAAGCAAGGTGCAAGAAGAGCTAAAGGATGCTCAGGTGAATGAATGAGCAGTGCGATGATAAGAAAGGTGCAAGAAGAGCTGAAGGATGCTCAGGTGGACGAAGGAGCTGTGCGATGATAAGCAAGGTGCAAGAAGAGCCGAAGGATGCTCAGGTGAACGAAGGAGCTGTGCGATGATAAGCAAGGTGCAAGAAGAGCCGAAGGATGCTCAGGTGAATGAAGGAGCTGTGCGATGATAAGCCAGGTGCAAGAAGAGCCGAAGGATGCTCAGGTGGACGAAGGAGCTGTGTGATGATAAGCAAGGTGCAAGAAGAGTCGAAGGATGCTCAGGTGGACGAAGGAAGTGTGCGATGATAAGCAAGGTGCAAGAAGAGCCGAAGGATGCTCAGGTGGACGAAGGAGGTGTGCGATGATAAGCAAGGTGGAAGAAGAGCCGAAGGATGCTCAGGTGGACGAAGGAGCTGTGCGATGATAAGCAAGGTGGAAGAAGAGCCGAAGGATGCTCAGGTGGACGAAGGAGCTGTGCGATGATAAGCAAGGTGGAAGAAGAGCCAAAGGATGCTCAGGTGGACGAAGGAGCTGTGCGATGATAAGCAAGGTGCAAGAAGAGCCGAAGGATGCTCAGGTGGACGAAGGAGCTGTGCGATGATAAGCAAGGTGCAAGAAGAGCCGAAGGATGCTCAGGTGGACGAAGGAGCTGTGCGATGATAAGCAAGGTGCAAGAAGAGCCGAAGGATGCTCAGGTGGATAAAGGAGCTGTGCGGTGATAAGCAAGGTGCAAGAAGAGCCAAAGGATGCTCAGGTGGCTAAAGGAGCTGTGCGATGGTAAGCAAGGTGCAAGAAGAGCTGAAGGATGCTCAGGTGAATGAAGGAGCTGTGCGATGATAAGCAAGGTGCAAGAAGAGCTGAAGGATGCTCAGGTGAATGAAGGAGCTGTGCGATGATAAGCAAGGTGCAAACAGAGCTGAAGGATGCTCAGGTGAATGAAGGAGCTGTGCGTTGATAAGCAAGGTGCAAGAAGAGCTGAAGGATGCTCAGGTGAATGAAGGAGCTGTGCGATGCTAAGCAAGGTGCAAGAAGAGCTGAAGGAAGCTCAGGTGGATGAAGGAGCTGTGCGATGATAAGCAAGGTGCAAGAAGAGCTGAAGGATGCTCAGGTGAATGAATGAGCAGTGCGATGATAAGAAAGGTGCAAGAAGAGCTGAAGGATGCTCAGGTGAATGAAGGAGCTGTGCGATGATAAGCAAGGTGCAAGAAGAGCTGAAGGATGCTCAGATGAATGAAGGAGCTGTGCAATGATAAGCAAGGTGCAAGAAGAGCTGAAGGATGCTCAGGTAAATGAAGGAGCTGTGCGATGATAAGCAAGGTGCAAGAAGAGCCGAAGGATGCTCAGGTGGACGAAGGAGCTGTGCGATGATAAGCAAGGTGCAAGAAGAGCCGAAGGATGCTCAGGTGAATGAAGGAGCTGTGCGATGATAAGCAAAGTGCAAGAAGAGCTGAAGGATGCTCAGGTGGATGAAGGAGCTGTCCGATGATAAGCAAGGTGTAAGAAGAGCTGAAGGATGCTCAGGTGAATGAAGGAGCTGTGCGATGATAAGCAAGGTGCAAGAAGAGCTGAAGGATGCTCAGGTGGATGAAGGAGCTGTGCGATGATAAGCAAGGTGCAAGAAGAGCTGAAGGATGCTCAGGTGGATGAAGGAGCTTTGCGATGATAAGCAAGGTGCAAGAAGAGCTGAAGGATGCTCAGGTGAATGAAGGAGCTGTGCGATGATGAGCAAGGTGCAAGAAGAGCTGAAGGATGCTCAGGTGAATAAAGGAGCTGTGCGATGATAAGCAAGGTGCAAGAAGAGCTGAAGGATGCTCAGGTGAATGAAGGAGCTGTGCGATGATAAGCAAGGTGCAAGAAGAGCTGAAGGAAGCTCAGGTGGATAAAGGAGCTGTGCGATGATAAGCAAGGTGCAAGAAGAGCTGAAGGATGCTCAGGTGAATGAAGGAGCTGTGCGATGATAAGAAAGGTGCAAGAAGAGCTGAAGGATGCTCAGGTGAATGAAGGAGCTGTGCGATGATAAGCAAGGTGCAAGAAGAGCTGAAGGATGCTCAGATGAATGAAGGAGCTGTGCAATGATAAGCAAGGTGCAAGAAGAGCTGAAGGATGCTCAAGTGAATGAAGGAGCTGTGCGATGATAAGCAAGGTGCAAGAAGAGCCGAAGGATGCTCAGGTGGATGAAGGAGCTGTGCGATGATAAGCAAGGTGCAAGAAGAGCCGAAGGATGCTCAGGTGGACGAAGGAGCTGTGCGATGATAAGCAAGGTGCAAGAAGAGCCGAAGGATGCTCAGGTGGATAAAGGAGCTGTGCGATGATAAGCAAGGTGCAAGAAGAGCCGAAGGATGCTCAGGTGGCTAAAGGAGCTGTGCGATGATAAGCAAGGTGCAAGAAGAGCTGAAGGATGCTCAGGTGGATGAAGGAGCTGTGCGATGATAAGCAAGGTGCAAGAAGAGCTGAAGGATGCTCAGGTGGACGAAGGAGCTGTGCGATGATGAGCAAGGTGCAAGAAGAGCTGAAGGATGCTCAGGTGAATAAAGGAGCTGTGCGATGATAAGCAAGGTGCAAGAAGAGCTGAAGGATGCTCAGGTGAATGAAGGAGCTGTGCGATGATCAGCAAGGTGCAAGAAGACCTGAAAGATGCTCAGGTGGATGAAGGAGCTGTGCGATGATAAGCAAGGTGCAAGAAGAGCTGAAGGATGCTCAGGTGAATGAAGGAGCTGTGCGATGATAAGCAAGGTGCAAGAAGAGCTGAAGGATGCTCAGGTGAATGAAGGAGCTGTGCGATGATAAGCAAGGTGCAAGAAGAGCTGAAGGATGCTCAGGTGGATAAAGGAGCTGTGCGATGATAAGCAAGGTGCAAGAAGAGCTGAAGGATGCTCAGGTGAATGAAGGAGCTGTGCGATGATAAGCAAGGTGCAAGAAGAGCTGAAGGATGCTCAGGTGAATGAATGAGCAGTGCAATGATAAGAAAGGTGCAAGAAGAGCTGAAGGATGCTCAGGTGGACGAAGGAGCTGTGCGATGATAAGCAAGGTGCAAGAAGAGCCGAAGGATGCTCAGGTGAACGAAGGAGCTGTGCGATGATAAGCAAGGTGCAAGAAGAGCCGAAGGATGCTCAGGTGAATGAAGGAGCTGTGCGATGATAAGCCAGGTGCAAGAAGAGCCGAAGGATGCTCAGGTGGACGAAGGAGCTGTGCGATGATAAGCAAGGTGCAAGAAGAGCCGAAGGATGCTCAGGTGGACGAAGGAAGTGTGCGATGATAAGCAAGGTGCAAGAAGAGCCGAAGGATGCTCAGGTGGACGAAGGAGGTGTGCGATGATAAGCAAGGTGGAAGAAGAGCCGAAGGATGCTCAGGTGGACGAAGGAGCTGTGCGATGATAAGCAAGGTGGAAGAAGAGCCGAAGGATGCTCAGGTGGACGAAGGAGCTGTGCGATGATAAGCAAGGTGGAAGAAGAGCCAAAGGATGCTCAGGTGGACGAAGGAGCTGTGCGATGATAAGCAAGGTGCAAGAAGAGCCGAAGGATGCTCAGGTGGACGAAGGAGCTGTGCGATGATAAGCAAAGTGCAAGAAGAGCCGAAGGATGCTCAGGTGGACGAAGGAGCTGTGCGATGATAAGCAAGGTGCAAGAAGAGCCAAAGGATGCTCAGGTGGATAAAGGAGCTGTGCGGTGATAAGCAAGGTGCAAGAAGAGCCAAAGGATGCTCAGGTGGCTAAAGGAGCTGTGCGATGGTAAGCAAGGTGCAAGAAGAGCTGAAGGATGCTCAGGTGAATGAAGGAGCTGTGCGATGATAAGCAAGGTGCAAGAAGAGCTGAAGGATGCTCAGGTGAATGAAGGAGCTGTGCGATGATAAGCAAGGTGCAAACAGAGCTGAAGGATGCTCAGGTGAATGAAGGAGCTGTGCGTTGATAAGCAAGGTGCAAGAAGAGCTGAAGGATGCTCAGGTGAATGAAGGAGCTGTGCGATGCTAAGCAAGGTGCAAGAAGAGCTGAAGGAAGCTCAGGTGGATGAAGGAGCTGTGTGATGATAAGCAAGGTGCAAGAAGAGCTGAAGGATGCTCAGTTGAATGAAGGAGCTGTGCGATGATAAGCAAGGTGCAAGAAGAGCTGAAGGATGCTCAGGTGGATGAAGGAGCTGTGCGATGATAAGCAAGGTGCAAGAAGAGCTGAAGGATGCTCAGGTGGATGAAGGAGCTGTGCGATGATAAGCAAGGTGCAAGAAGAGCTGAAGGATGCTCAGGTGGACGAAGGAGCTGTGCGATGATGAGCAAGGTGCAAGAAGAGCTGAAGGATGCTCAGGTGAATAAAGGAGCTGTGCGATGATAAGCAAGGTGCAAGAAGAGCTGAAGGATGCTCAGGTGAATGAAGGAGCTGTGCGATGATCAGCAAGGTGCAAGAAGAGCTGAAGGATGCTCAGGTGAATGAAGGAGCTGTGCGATGATAAGCAAGGTGCAAGAAGAGCTGAAAGATGCTCAGGTGGATGAAGGAGCTGTGCTATGATAAGCAAGGTGCAAGAAGAGCTGAAGGATGCTCAGGTGAATGAAAGAGCTGTGCGATGATAAGCAAGGTGCAAGAAGAGCTGAAGGATGCTCAGGTGAATGAAGGAGCTGTGCGATGATAAGCAAGGTGCAAGAAGAGCTGAAGGATGCTCAGGTGGATAAAGGAGCTGTGCGATGATAAGCAAGGTGCAAGAAGAGCTGAAGGATGCTCAGGTGAATGAAGGAGCTGTGCGGTGATAAGCAAGGTTCAAGAAGAGCTGAAGGATGCTCAGGTGAATGAATGAGCAGTGCGATGATAAGAAAGGTGCAAGAAGAGCTGAAGGATGCTCAGGTGAATGAAGGAGCTGTGCGATGATAAGCAAGGTGCAAGAAGAGCTGAAGGATGCTCAGATGAATGAAGGAGCTGTGCAATGATAAGCAAGGTGCAAGAAGAGCTGAAGGATGCTCAGGTAAATGAAGGAGCTGTGCGATGATAAGCAAGGTGCAAGAAGAGCCGAAGGATGCTCAGGTGGACGAAGGAGCTGTGCGATGATAAGCAAGGTGCAAGAAGAGCCGAAGGATGCTCAGGTGAATGAAGGAGCTGTGGGATGATAAGCAAAGTGCAAGAAGAGCTGAAGGATGCTCAGGTGGATGAAGGAGCTGTCCGATGATAAGCAAGGTGCAAGAAGAGCTGAAGGATGCTCAGGTGAATGAAGGAGCTGTGCGATGATAAGCAAGGTGCAAGAAGAGCTGAAGGATGCTCAGGTGGATGAAGGAGCTGTGCGATGATAAGCAAGGTGCAAGAAGAGCTGAAGGATGCTCAGGTGGATGAAGGAGCTTTGCGATGATAAGCAAGGTGCAAGAAGAGCTGAAGGATGCTCAGGTGAAAGAAGGAGCTGTGCGATGATAAGCAAGGTGTAAGAAGAGCTGAAGGATGCTCAGGTGAATGAAGGAGCTGTGCGATGATAAGCAAGGTGCAAGAAGAGCTGAAGGATGCTCAGAGTTGAAGGATGCTCACGTGGATAAAGGAGCTGTGCGATGATAAGCAAGGTGCAAGAAGAGCTGAAGGATGCTCAGGTGAATGAAGGAGCTGTGCGATGATCAGCAAGGTGCAAGAAGAGCTGAAGGATGCTCAGGTGAATGAAGGAGCTGTGCGATGATAAGCAAGGTGCAAGAAGAGCTGAAGGATGCTCAGGTGGATGAAGGAGCTGTGTGATGATAAGCAAGGTGCAAGAAGAGCTGAAGGATGCTCAGGTGAATGAAGGAGCTGTGCGATGATAAGCAAGGTGCAAGAAGAGCTGAAGGATGCTCAGGTGAATGAAGGAGCTGTGCGATGATAAGCAAGGTGCAAACAGAGCTGAAGGATGCTGAGGTGAATGAAGGACCTGTGCGATGATAAGCAAGGTGCAAGAAGAGCTGAAGGATGCTCAGGTGAATGAAGGAGCTGTGCGATAATAAGCAAGGTGCAAGAAGAGCTGAAGGAAGCTCAGGTGGATGAAGGAGCTGTGCGATGATAAGCAAGGTGCAAGAAGAGCTGAAGGATGCTCAGGTGGATGAAGGAGCTGTGCGATGATAAGCAAGGTGCAAGAAGAGCTGAAGGATGCTCAGGTGAATGAAGGAGCTGTGCGATGATAAGCAAGGTGCAAGAAGAGCTGAAGGATGCTCAGGTGGATGAAGGAGCTGTGCGATGATAAGCAAGGTGCAAGAAGAGCTGAAGGATGCTCAGGTGAATGAAGGAGCTGTGCGATGATAAGCAAGGTGCAAGAAGAGCTGAAGGATGCTCAGGTGAATGAAGGAGCTGTGCGATGATAAGCAAAGTGCAAGAAGAGCTGAAGGATGCTCAGGTGAATGAAGGAGCTGTGCGATGATAAGCAAGGTGCAAGAAGAGCTGAAGGATGCTCAGAGTTGAAGGATGCTCAGGTGGATAAAGGAGCTGTGCGATGATAAGCAAGGTGCAAGCAGAGCTGAAGGATGCTCAGGTGGATAAAGGAGCTGTGCGATGATAAACAAGGTGCAAGAAGAGCTGAAGGATGCTCAGGTGGATAAAGGAGCTGTGCGATGATAAGCAAGGTGCAAGAAGAGCTGAAGGATGCTCAGGTGGATAAAGGAGCTGTGCGATGATAAGCAAGGTGCAAGAAGAGCTGAAGAGCTGAAGGATGCTCAGATGAGCTGTGCGATGATAAGCAAGGTCAAAGAAGAGCTGAAAGATGCTCAGATGAATAAAGGAGCTGCAGGGTGATTAGCGAGGTGCCAGAAGAACTGTAGGGTGCTCAGGTGAATGAAGGAGCTGCAGGATGATAAGCAAGGTGCAAGAAGAGCTTCAGGATACTCAGGTGGATGAAGGAGCTGTGCGATGATAAGCAAGGCACAAGAAGAGCTTCAGGATGCTCAGGTGGATGAAGGAGGTGCCCGATCATGAGCAAGGTGCAAGAAGAGCTGCAGAATTTTTAGGTGCATGAAGGAGCTGTGCAATGATCAGCAAGGCACAGGAAGAGCTGCAGGATGCTCAGGTGAATAAAGGAGCTGTGCGATGATAAGCAAGTTGCAAGAAGAGCTGAAGGATGCTCAGGTGAATAAAGGAGCTGTGCGATGATAAGCAAGATGCAAGAAGAGCTGAAGGATGCTCAGGTGGTTGAAGGAGCTGTGCGATGATAAGAAAGGTGCAGGAAGAGTTGAAGGATGCTCAGGTGGATAAAGGAGCTGTGCGATGATAAGAAAGGTGCAAGAAGAGCTGAAGGATGCTCAGGTGGATGAAGGAGCTGTGCGATGATAAGCAAGGTGCAAGTAGAGCTGAAGGATGCTCAGGTGAATGAAGGAGCGGTGCGATGATAAGCAAGGTGCAAGAAGAGCTGAAGGATGCTCAGGTGAATGAAGGAGCTGTGCGATGATAAGCAAGGTGCAAGAAGAGCTGAAAGATGCTCAGATGAATAAAGGAGCTGCAGGGTGTTTAGCGAGGTGCCAGAAGAACTGTAGGGTGCTCAGGTGAATGAAGGAGCTGCAGGATGATAAGCAAGGTGCAAGAAGAGCTTCAGGATACTCAGGTGGATGAAGGAGCTGTGCGATGATAAGCAAGGCACAAGAAGAGCTTCAGGATGCTCAGGTGGATGAAGGAGGTGCCCGATCATGAGCAAGGTGCAAGAAGAGCTGCAGAATTTTTAGGTGCATGAAGGAGCTGTGCAATGATCAGCAAGGCACAGGAAGAGCTGCAGGATGCTCAGGTGAATAAAGGAGCTGTGCGATGATAAGCAAGGTGCAAGAAGAGCTGAAGGATGCTCAGGTGGACGAAGGAGCTATGCGATGATAAGCAAGGTGCAAGAAGAGCCGAAGGATGCTCAGGTGGACGAAGGAGCTGTGCGATGATAAGCAAGGTGCAAGAAGAGCTGAAGGATGCTCAGAGTTGAAGGAGCTGTGCGATGATAAGCAAGGTGCAAGAAGAGCTGAAGGATGCTCAGGTGAATGAAGGAGCTGTGCGATGATATGCAAGGTGCAAGAAGAGCTGAAGGATGCTCAGGTGAATAAAGGAGCTGTGCGATGATAAGCAAGGTGCAAGAAGAGCTGAAGGATGCTCAGGTGAATGAAGGAGCTGTGCGATGATAAGCAAGGTGCAAGAAGAGCTGAAAGATGCTCAGGTGAATGAAGGAGCTGTGCGATGATAAGCAAGGTGCAAGAAGAGCTGAAAGATGCTCAGGTGAATGAAGGAGCTGTGCGATGATATGCAAGGTGCAAGAAGAGCTGAAGGATGCTCAGGTGGAGAAAGGAGCTGTGCGATGATAAGCAAGGTGGAAGAAGAGCTGAAGGATGCTCAGGTGAATGAAGGAGCTGTGCGATGATAAGCAAGGTGCAAGAAGAGCTGAAGGATGCTCAGGTGAATGAATGAGCAGTGCGATGATGAGCAAGGTGCAAAAAGAGCTGAAGGATGCTCAGGTGAATGAAGGATCTGTGCGATGCTAAGCAAGGTGCAAGAAGAGCTGAAGGATGCTCAGGTGGATAAAGGAGCTGTGCGATGCTAAGCAAGGTGCAAGAAGAGCTGAAGGATGCTCAGGTGGATAAAGGAGCTGTGCGATGATAAGCAAGGTGCAAGAAGAGCTGAAGGATGCTCAGGTGAATGAAGGAGCTGTGCGATGATAAGCAAGGTGCAAGAAGAGCTGAAAGATGCTCAGATGAATAAAGGAGCTGCAGGGTGATTAGCGAGGTGCCAGAAGAACTGTAGGGTGCTCAGGTGAATGAAGGAGCTGCAGGATGATAAGCAAGGTGCAAGAAGAGCTTCAGGATACTCAGGTGGATGAAGGAGCTGTGCGATGATAAGCAAGGCACAAGAAGAGCTTCAGGATGCTCAGGTGGATGAAGGAGGTGCCCGATCATGAGCAAGGTGCAAGAAGAGCTGCAGAATTTTTAGGTGCATGAAGGAGCTGTGCAATGATCAGCAAGGCACAGGAAGAGCTGCAGGATGCTCAGGTGAATAAAGGAGCTGTGCGATGATAAGCAAGTTGCAAGAAGAGCTGAAGGATGCTCAGGTGAATAAAGGAGCTGTGCGATGATAAGCAAGATGCAAGAAGAGCTGAAGGATGCTCAGGTGGTTGAAGGAGCTGTGCGATGATAAGAAAGGTGCAGGAAGAGTTGAAGGATGCTCAGGTGGATAAAGGAGCTGTGCGATGATAAGAAAGGTGCAAGAAGAGCTGAAGGATGCTCAGGTGGATGAAGGAGCTGTGCGATGATAAGCAAGGTGCAAGTAGAGCTGAAGGATGCTCAGGTGAATGAAGGAGCGGTGCGATGATAAGCAAGGTGCAAGAAGAGCTGAAGGATGCTCAGGTGAATGAAGGAGCTGTGCGATGATAAGCAAGGTGCAAGAAGAGCTGAAAGATGCTCAGATGAATAAAGGAGCTGCAGGGTGTTTAGCGAGGTGCCAGAAGAACTGTAGGGTGCTCAGGTGAATGAAGGAGCTGCAGGATGATAAGCAAGGTGCAAGAAGAGCTTCAGGATACTCAGGTGGATGAAGGAGCTGTGCGATGATAAGCAAGGCACAAGAAGAGCTTCAGGATGCTCAGGTGGATGAAGGAGGTGCCCGATCATGAGCAAGGTGCAAGAAGAGCTGCAGAATTTTTAGGTGCATGAAGGAGCTGTGCAATGATCAGCAAGGCACAGGAAGAGCTGCAGGATGCTCAGGTGAATAAAGGAGCTGTGCGATGATAAGCAAGGTGCAAGAAGAGCTGAAGGATGCTCAGGTGGACGAAGGAGCTGTGCGATGATAAGCAAGGTGCAAGAAGAGCCGAAGGATGCTCAGGTGGACGAAGGAGCTGTGCGATGATAAGCAAGGTGCAAGAAGAGCTGAAGGATGCTCAGAGTTGAAGGAGCTGTGCGATGATAAGCAAGGTGCAAGAAGAGCTGAAGGATGCTCAGGTGAATGAAGGAGCTGTGCGATGATAAGCAAGGTGCAAGAAGAGCTGAAGGATGCTCAGGTGAATGAAGGAGCTGTGCGATGATAAGCAAGGTGCAAGAAGAGCTGAAAGATGCTCAGGTGAATGAAGGAGCTGTGCGATGATAAGCAAGGTGCAAGAAGAGCTGAAAGATGCTCAGGTGAATGAAGGAGCTGTGCGATGATATGCAAGGTGCAAGAAGAGCTGAAGGATGCTCAGGTGGAGAAAGGAGCTGTGCGATGATAAGCAAGGTGGAAGAAGAGCTGAAGGATGCTCAGGTGAATGAAGGAGCTGTGCGATGATAAGCAAGGTGCAAGAAGAGCTGAAGGATGCTCAGGTGAATGAATGAGCAGTGCGATGATGAGCAAGGTGCAAAAAGAGCTGAAGGATGCTCAGGTGAATGAAGGATCTGTGCGATGCTAAGCAAGGTGCAAGAAGAGCTGAAGGATGCTCAGGTGGATAAAGGAGCTGTGCGATGCTAAGCAAGGTGCAAGAAGAGCTGAAGGATGCTCAGGTGGATAAAGGAGCTGTGCGATGATAAGCAAGGTGCAAGAAGAGCTGAAGGATGCTCAGGTGAATGAAGGAGCTGTGCGATGATAAGCAAGGTGCAAGAAGAGCTGAAGGATGCTCAGGTGGATAAAGGACCTGTGCGATGATAAGCAAGGTGCAAGAAGAGCTGAAGGATGCTCAGGTGAATGAAGGAGCTGTGCGATGATAAGCAAGGTGCAAGAAGGGCTGAAGGATGCTCAGGTGCATGAATGAGCAGTGCGATGATAAGAAAGGTGCAAGAAGAGCTGAAGATTGCTCAGTGAATGAAGGAGCTGTGCGATGATAAGCAAGGTGCAAGAAGAGCTGAAGGATGCTCAGATGAATGAAGGAGCTGTGCGATGATAAGCAAGGTGCAAGAAGAGCTGAAGCATGCTCAGGCCAATCGAGGAGCTGTGTGATGATAAGCAAGGTGCAAGAAGAGCTGAAGGATGCTCAGGTGAATGAAGGAGCTGTGCGATGATAAGCAAGGTGCAAGAAGAGCTGAAGGATGCTCAGGTGGATAAAGGAGCTGTGCGATGATAAGCAAGGTGCAAAAAGAGCTGAAGGATGCTCAGGTGAATGAAGGAGCAGTGCGATGATAAGAAAGGTGCAAGAAGAGCTGAAGGATGCTCAGGTGAATGAAGGAGCTGTGCGATGATAAGCAAGGTGCAAGAAGAGCTGAAGGATGCTCAGATGAATGAAGGAGCTGTGCAATGATAAGCAAGGTGCAAGAAGAGCTGAAGGATGCTCAGGTGAATGAAGGAGCTGTGCAATGATAAGCAAGGTGCAAGAAGAGCCGAAGGATGCTCAGGTGGACGAAGGAGCTGTGCGATGATAAGCAAGGTGCAAGAAGAGCCGAAGGATGCTCAGGTGGACGAAGGAGCTGTGCGATGATAAGCAAGGTGCAAGAAGAGCCGAAGGATGCTCAGGTGGATAAAGGAGCTGTGCGATGATAAGCAAGGTGCAAGAAGAGCCGAAGGATGCTCAGGTGGCTAAAGGAGCTGTGCGATGATAAGCAAGGTGCAAGAAGAGCTGAAGGATGCTCAGGTGGATGAAGGAGCTGTGCGGTGATAAGCAAGGTGCAAGAAGAGCTGAAGGATGCTCAGGTGGACGAAGGAGCTGTGCGATGATGAGCAAGGTGCAAGAAGAGCTGAAGGATGCTCAGGTGAATAAAGGAGCTGTGCGATGATAAGCAAGGTGCAAGAAGAGCTGAAGGATGCTCAGGTGAATGAAGGAGCTGTGCGATGATCAGCAAGGTGCAAGAAGACCTGAAAGATGCTCAGGTGGATGAAGGAGCTGTGCGATGATAGGCAAGGTGCAAGAAGAGCTGAAGGATGCTCAGGTGAATGAAGGAGCTGTGCGATGATAAGCAAGGTGCAAGAAGAGCTGAAGGATGCTCAGGTGGATAAAGGAGCTGTGCGATGATAAGCAAGGTGCAAGAAGAGCTGAAGGATGCTCAGGTGGATGAAGGAGCTGTGCGATGATAAGCAAGGTGCAAGAAGAGCTGAAGGATGCTCAGGTGAATGAATGAGCAGTGCGATGATAAGAAAGGTGCAAGAAGAGCCGAAGGATGCTCAGGTGAACGAAGGAGCTGTGCGATGATAAGCAAGGTGGAAGAAGAGCCGAAGGATGCTCAGGTGGACGAAGGAGCTGTGCGATGATAAGCAAGGTGCAAGAAGAGCCAAAGGATGCTCAGGTGGACGGAGGAGCTGTGCGATGATAAGCAAGGTGCAAGAAGAGCCGAAGGATGCTCAGGTGGACGAAGGAGCTGTGCGATGATAAGCAAGGTGCAAGAAGAGCCGAAGGATGCTCAGGTGGACGAAGGAGCTGTGCGATGATAAGCAAGGTGCAAGAAGAGCCGAAGGATGCTCAGGTGAATAAAGGAGCTGTGCGATGATAAGCAAGGTGCAAGAAGAGCCGAAGGATGTTCAGGTGGCTAAAGGAGCTGTGCGATGATAAGCAAGGTGCAAGAAGAGCCAAAGGATGCTCAGGTGAATGAAGGAGCTGTGCGATGATAAGCAAGGTGCAAGAAGAGCTGAAGGATGCTCAGGTGAATGAAGGAGCTGTGCGATGATAAGCAAGGTGCAAACAGAGCTGAAGGATGCTCAGGTGAATGAAGGAGCTGTGCGATGATAAGCAAGGTGCAAGAAGAGCCAAAGGATGCTCAGGTGGACGGAGGAGCTGTGCGATGATAAGCAAGGTGCAAGAAGAGCCGAAGGATGCTCAGGTGGATGAAGGAGCTGTGCGATGATAAGCAAGGTGCAAGAAGAGCCGAAGGATGCTCAGGTGGACGAAGGAGCTGTGCGATGATAAGCAAGGTGCAAGAAGAGCCGAAGGATGCTCAGGTGGATAAAGGAGCTGTGCGATGATAAGCAAGGTGCAAGAAGAGCCGAAGGATGCTCAGGTGGCTAAAGGAGCTGTGCGATGATAAGCAAGGTGCAAGAAGAGCCAAAGGATGCTCAGGTGAATGAAGGAGCTGTGCGATGATAAGCAAGGTGCAAGAAGAGCTGAAGGATGCTCAGGTGAATGAAGGAGCTGTGCGATGATAAGCAAGGTGCAAACAGAGCTGAAGGATGCTCAGGTGAATGAAGGAGCTGTGCGTTGATAAGCAAGGTGCAAGAAGAGCTGAAGGATGCTCAGGTGAATGAAGGAGCTGTGCGATGCTAAGCAAGGTGCAAGAAGAGCTGAAGGAAGCTCAGGTGGATGAAGGAGCTGTGCGATGATAAGCAAGGTGCAAGAAGAGCTGAAGGATGCTCAGGTGGATGAAGGAGCTGTGCGATAAGCAAGGTGCAAGAAGAGCTAAAGGATGCTCAGTTGAATGAAGGAGCTGTGCGATGATAAGCAAGGTGCAAGAAGAGCTGAAGGATGCTCAGGTGAATGAATGAGCAGTGCGATGATAAGAAAGGTGCAAGAAGAGCCGAAGGATGCTCAGGTGAACGAAGGAGCTGTGCGATGATAAGCAAGGTGGAAGAAGAGCCGAAGGATGCTCAGGTGGACGAAGGAGCTGTGCGATGATAAGCAAGGTGCAAGAAGAGCCAAAGGATGCTCAGGTGGACGGAGGAGCTGTGCGATGATAAGCAAGGTGCAAGAAGAGCCGAAGGATGCTCAGGTGGACGAAGGAGCTGTGCGATGATAAGCAAGGTGCAAGAAGAGCCGAAGGATGCTCAGGTGGACGAAGGAGCTGTGCGATGATAAGCAAGGTGCAAGAAGAGCCGAAGGATGCTCAGGTGGATAAAGGAGCTGTGCGATGATAAGCAAGGTGCAAGAAGAGCCGAAGGATGTTCAGGTGGCTAAAGGAGCTGTGCGATGATAAGCAAGGTGCAAGAAGAGCCAAAGGATGCTCAGGTGAATGAAGGAGCTGTGCGATGATAAGCAAGGTGCAAGAAGAGCTGAAGGATGCTCAGGTGAATGAAGGAGCTGTGCGATGATAAGCAAGGTGCAAACAGAGCTGAAGGATGCTCAGGTGAATGAAGGAGCTGTGCGATGATAAGCAAGGTGCAAGAAGAGCCAAAGGATGCTCAGGTGGACGGAGGAGCTGTGCGATGATAAGCAAGGTGCAAGAAGAGCCGAAGGATGCTCAGGTGGATGAAGGAGCTGTGCGATGATAAGCAAGGTGCAAGAAGAGCCGAAGGATGCTCAGGTGGACGAAGGAGCTGTGCGATGATAAGCAAGGTGCAAGAAGAGCCGAAGGATGCTCAGGTGGATAAAGGAGCTGTGCGATGATAAGCAAGGTGCAAGAAGAGCCGAAGGATGCTCAGGTGGCTAAAGGAGCTGTGCGATGATAAGCAAGGTGCAAGAAGAGCCAAAGGATGCTCAGGTGAATGAAGGAGCTGTGCGATGATAAGCAAGGTGCAAGAAGAGCTGAAGGATGCTCAGGTGAATGAAGGAGCTGTGCGATGATAAGCAAGGTGCAAACAGAGCTGAAGGATGCTCAGGTGAATGAAGGAGCTGTGCGTTGATAAGCAAGGTGCAAGAAGAGCTGAAGGATGCTCAGGTGAATGAAGGAGCTGTGCGATGCTAAGCAAGGTGCAAGAAGAGCTGAAGGAAGCTCAGGTGGATGAAGGAGCTGTGCGATGATAAGCAAGGTGCAAGAAGAGCTGAAGGATGCTCAGGTGGATGAAGGAGCTGTGCGATAAGCAAGGTGCAAGAAGAGCTAAAGGATGCTCAGTTGAATGAAGGAGCTGTGCGATGATACGCAAGGTGCAAGAAGAGCTGAAGGATGCTCAGGTGGATGAAGGAGCTGTGCGATGATAAGCAAGGTGCAAGAAGAGCTGAAGGATGCTCAGGTGGATGAAGGAGCTGTGCGATGATAAGCAAGGTGCAAGAAGAGCTGAAGGATGCTCAGGTGGACGAAGGAGCTGTGCGATGATGAGCAAGGTGCAAGAAGAGCTGAAGGATGCTCAGGTGAATAAAGGAGCTGTGCGATGATAAGCAAGGTGCAAGAAGAGCTGAAGGATGCTCAGGTGAATGAAGGAGCTGTGCGATGATCAGCAAGGTGCAAGAAGAGCTGAAGGATGCTCAGGTGAATGAAGGAGCTGTGCGATGATAAGCAAGGTGCAAGAAGAGCTGAAAGATGCTCAGGTGGATGAAGGAGCTGTGCGATGATAAGCAGGGTGCAAGAAGAGCTGAAGGATGCTCAGGTGAATGAAAGAGCTGTGCGATGATAAGCAAGGTGCAAGAAGAGGTGAAGGATGCTCAGGTGAATGAAAGAGCTGTGCGATGATAAGCAAGGTGCAAGAAGAGCTGAAGGATGCTCAGGTGGATAAAGGAGCTGTGCGATGATAAGCAAGGTGCAAGAAGAGCTGAAGGATGCTCAGGTGAATGAAGGAGCTGTGCGGTGATAAGCAAGGTGCAAGAAGAGCTGAAGGATGCTCAGGTGAATGAATGAGCAGTGCGATGATAAGAAAGGTGCAAGAAGAGCTGAAGGATGCTCAGGTGAATGAAGGAGCTGTGCGATGATAAGCAAGGTGCAAGAAGAGCTGAAGGATGCTCAGATGAATGAAGGAGCTGTGCGATGATAAGCAAGGTGCAAGAAGAGCTGAAGGATGCTCAGGTGAATGAAGGAGCTGTGCGATGATAAGCAAGGTGCAAGAAGAGCCGAAGGATGCTCAGGTGGACGAAGGAGCTGTGCGATGATAAGCAAGGTGCAAGAAGAGCCGAAGGATGCTCAGGTGAATGAAGGAGCTGTGCGATGATATGCAAGAAGAGCTGAAGGATGCTCAGGTGGATGAAGGAGCTTTCCGATGATAAGCAAGGTGCAAGAAGAGCTGAAGGATGCTCAGGTGAATGAAGGAGCTGTGCGATGATAAGCAAGGTGCAAGAAGAGCTGAAGGATGCTCAGGTGGATGAAGGAGCTGTGCGATGATAAGCAAGGTGCAAGAAGAGCTGAAGGATGCTCAGGTGGATGAAGGAGCTTTGCGATGATAAGCAAGGTGCAAGAAGAGCTGAAGGATGCTCAGGTGAAAGAAGGAGCTGTGCGATGATAAGCAAGGTGCAAGAAGAGCTGAAGGATGCTCAGGTGAATGAAGGAGCTGTGCGATGATAAGCAAGGTGCAAGAAGAGCTGAAGGATGCTCAGAGTTGAAGGATGCTCAGGTGGATAAAGGATCTGTGCGATGCTAAGCAAGGTGCAAGAAGAGCTGAAGGATGCTCAGGTGAATGAAGGAGCTGTGCGATGATAAGCAAGGTGCAAGAAGAGCTGAAGGATGCTCAGGTGAATGAATGAGCAGTGCGATGATAAGCAAGGTGCAAAAAGAGCTGAAGGATGCTCAGGTGTATGAAGGATCTGTGCGATGCTAAGCAAGGTGCAAGAAGAGCTGAAGGATGCTCAGGTGGACAAAGGAGCTGTGCGATGCTAAGCAAGGTGCAAGAAGAGCTGAAGGATGCTCAGGTGGATAAAGGAGCTGTGCGATGATACGCAAGGTGCAAGAAGAACTGAAGGATGGTCAGGTGAATGAAGGAGCTGTGCGATGATAAGCAAGGTGCAAGAAGAGCTGAAGGATGCTCAGGTGGATAAAGGAGCTGTGCGATGATAAGCAAGGTGCAAGAAGAGCTGAAGGATGCTCAGGTGAATGAAGGAGCTGTGCGATGATAAGCAAGGTGCAAGAAGAGCTGAAGGATGCTCAGGTGAATGAATGAGCAGTGCGATGATAAGAAAAGTGCAAGAAGAGCTGAAGGATGCTCAGGTGAATGAAGGAGCTGTGCGATGATGAGCAAGGTGCAAGAAGAGCTGAAGGATGCTCAGATGAATGAAGGAGCTGTGCAATGATAAGCAAGGTGCAAGAAGAGCTGAAGGATGCTCAGGTGAATGAAGGAGCTGTGCGATGATAAGCAAGGTGCAAGAAGAGCTGAAGGATGCTCAGGTGAATGAAGGAGCTGTGCGATTATAAGCAAGGTGCAAAAAGAGCTGAAGGATGCTCAGGTGTATGAAGGATCTGTGCGATGCTAAGCAAGGTGCAAGAAGAGCTGAAGGATGCTCAGGTGGATAAAGGAGCTGTGCGATGCTAAGCAAGGTGCAAGTAGAGCTGAAGGATGCTCAGGTGGATAAAGGAGCTGTGCGATGATACGCAAGGTGCAAGAAGAACTGAAGGATGGTCAGGTGAATGAAGGAGCTGTGCGATGATAAGCAAGGTGCAAGAAGAGCTGAAGGATGCTCAGGTGGATAAAGGAGCTGTGCGATGATAAGCAAGGTGCAAGAAGAGCTGAAGGATGCTCAGGTGAATGAAGGAGCTGTGCGATGATAAGCAAGGTGCAAGAAGAGCTGAAGGATGCTCAGGTGAATGAATGAGCAGTGCGATGATAAGAAAAGTGCAAGAAGAGCTGAAGGATGCTCAGGTGAATGAAGGAGCTGTGCGATGATGAGCAAGGTGCAAGAAGAGCTGAAGGATGCTCAGATGAATGAAGGAGCTGTGCAATGATAAGCAAGGTGCAAGAAGAGCTGAAGGATGCTCAGGTGAATGAAGGAGCTGTGCGATGATAAGCAAGGTGCAAGAAGAGCTGAAGGATGCTCAGGTGAATGAAGGAGCTGTGCGATTATAAGCAAGGTGCAAGAAGAGCTGAAGGATGCTCAAGTGAATGAAGGAGCTGTGCAATGATAAGCAAGGTGCAAGAAGAGCTGAAGGATGCTCAGGTGAATGAAGGAGCTGTGCGATGATAAGCAAGGTGCAAGAAGAGCTGAAGGATGCTCAGGTGAATGAAGGAGCTGTGCGATGATAAGCAAGGTGCAAGAAGAGCTGAAGGATGCTCAGATGAATAAAGGAGCTGTGCGATGATAAGCAAGGTGCAAGAAGAGCTGAAGCATGCTCAGGCCAATGAAGGAGGTGTGCGATGATAAGCAAGGTGCAAGAAGAGCTGAAGGATGCTCAGGTGAATGAAGGAGCTGTGCGATGATAAGCAAGGTGCAAGAAGAGCTGAAGGATGTTCAGGTGAATGAAGGAGCTGTGCGATGATAAACAAGGTGCAAGAAGAGCTGACGGATGCTCAGGTGGATAAAGGAGCTGTGTGATGATAAGCAAGGTGCAAGAAGAGCTGAAGGATGCTCAGGTGGATAAAGGAGCTGTGCGATGATAAGCAAGGTGCAAGAAGAGCTGAAGGATGCTCAGGTGAATGAAGGAGCTGTGCGATGATAAGCAAGGTGCAAGAAGAGCTGAAGGATGCTCAGGTGAATGAAGGAGCTGTGAGATGATGAGCAAGGTGCAAGAAGAGCTGAAGGATGCTCAGGTGAATAAAGGAGCTGTGCGATGATGAGCAAGGTGCAAGAAGAGCTGAAGGATGCTCAGGTGAATGAAGGAGCTGTGCGATGATAAGCAAGGTGCAAGAAGAGCTGAAGGATGCTCAGGTGAATGCAGGAGCTGTGCGATGATAAGCAAGGTGCAAGAAGAGCTGAAGGATGCTCAGTTGGATAAAGGAGCTGTGCGATGATAAGCAAGGTGCAAGAAGAGCTGAAGGATGCTCAGGTGGATGAAGGAGCTGTGCGATGATAAGCAAGGTGCAAGAAGAGCCGAAGGATGCTCAGGTGGACGAAGGAGCTGTGCGATGATAAGCAAGGTGCAAGAAGAGCTTCAGGATACTCAGGTGGATGAAGGAGCTGTGCGATGATAAGCAAGGCACAAGAAGAGCTTCAGGATGCTCAGGTGGATGAAGGGGGTGCCCGATCATGGGCAAGGTGCAAGAAGAGCTGCAGAATTTTTAGGTGCATGAAGGAGCTGTGCAATGATCAGCAAGGCACAAGAAGAGCTGCAGGATGCTCACGTGAATAAAGGAGCTGAGCGATGATAAGCAAGGTGCAAGAAGAGCTGAAGGATGCTCAGGTGAATAAAGGAGCTGTGCGATGATAAGCAAGGTGCAAGAAGAGCTGAAGGATGCTCAGGTGGTTAAAGGAGCTGTGCGATGATAAGCAAGGTGCAAGAAGAGTTGAAGGATGCTCAGGTGGATAAAGGAGCTGTGCGATGATAAGCAAGGTGCAAGAAGACCTGAAGGATGCTCAGGTGGATGAAGGAGCTGTGCGATGATAAGCAAGGTGCAAGTAGAGCTGAAGGATGCTCAGGTGGACGAAGGAGCTGTGCGATGATAAGCAAGGTGCAAGAAGAGCTTCAGGATACTCAGGTGAATGAAGGAGCTGTGCGATGATAAGCAAGGTGCAAGTAGAGCTGAAGGATGCTCAGGTGGACGAAGGAGCTGTGCGATGATAAGCAAGGTGCAAGAAGAGCTTCAGGATACTCAGGTGGATGAAGGAGCTGTGCAATGATCAGCAAGGCACAAGAAGAGCTGCAGGATGCTCACGTGAATAAAGGAGCTGAGCGATGATAAGCAAGGTGCAAGAAGAGCTGAAGGATGCTCAGGTGAATGAAGGAGCTGTGCGATGATAAGCAAGGTGCAAGAAGAGCTGAGGGATGCTCAGGTGAATAAAGGAGCTGTGCGATGATAAGCAAGGTGCAAGAAGAGCTGAAGGATGCTCAGGTGAATGAAGGAGCTGTGCGATGATAAGCAAGGTGCAAGAAGAGCTGAAAGATGCTCAGGTGAATGAAGGAGCTGTGCGATGATAAGCAAAGTGCAAGAAGATCTGAAGGATGCTCAGGTGGATAAAGGAGCTGTGCGATGATACGCAAGGTGCAAGAAGAACTGAAGGATGGTTAGGTGAATGAAGGAGCTGTGCGATGATAAGCAAGGTGCAATAAGAGCTGAAGGATGCTCAGGTGGATAAAGGAGCTGTGCGATGATAAGCAAGGTGCAAGAAGAGCTGAAGGATGCTCAGGTGAATGAAGGAGCTGTGCGATGATAAGCAAGGTGCAAGAAGAGCTGAAGGATGCTCAGGTGAATGAATGAGCAGTGCGATGATAAGAAAAGTGCAAGAAGAGCTGAAGGATGCTCAGGTGAATGAAGGAGCTGTGCGATGATGAGCAAGGTGCAAGAAGAGCTGAAGGATGCTCAGATGAATGAAGGAGCTGTGCAATGATAAGCAAGGTGCAAGAAGAGCTGAAGGATGCTCAGGTGAATGAAGGAGCTGTGCGATGATAAGCAAGGTGCAAGAAGAGCTGAAGGATGCTCAGGTGAATGAAGGAGCTGTGCGATTATAAGCAAGGTGCAAGAAGAGCTGAAGGATGCTCAAGTGAATGAAGGAGCTGTGCAATGATAAGCAAGGTGCAAGAAGAGCTGAAGGATGCTCAGGTGAATGAAGGAGCTGTGCGATGATAAGCAAGGTGCAAGAAGAGCTGAAGGATGCTCAGGTGAATGAAGGAGCTGTGCGATGATAAGCAAGGTGCAAGAAGAGCTGAAGGATGCTCAGATGAATAAAGGAGCTGTGCGATGATAAGCAAGGTGCAAGAAGAGCTGAAGCATGCTCAGGCCAATGAAGGAGGTGTGCGATGATAAGCAAGGTGCAAGAAGAGCTGAAGGATGCTCAGGTGAATGAAGGAGCTGTGCGATGATAAGCAAGGTGCAAGAAGAGCTGAAGGATGTTCAGGTGAATGAAGGAGCTGTGCGATGATAAACAAGGTGCAAGAAGAGCTGACGGATGCTCAGGTGGATAAAGGAGCTGTGTGATGATAAGCAAGGTGCAAGAAGAGCTGAAGGATGCTCAGGTGGATAAAGGAGCTGTGCGATGATAAGCAAGGTGCAAGAAGAGCTGAAGGATGCTCAGGTGAATGAAGGAGCTGTGCGATGATAAGCAAGGTGCAAGAAGAGCTGAAGGATGCTCAGGTGAATGAAGGAGCTGTGAGATGATGAGCAAGGTGCAAGAAGAGCTGAAGGATGCTCAGGTGAATAAAGGAGCTGTGCGATGATGAGCAAGGTGCAAGAAGAGCTGAAGGATGCTCAGGTGAATGAAGGAGCTGTGCGATGATAAGCAAGGTGCAAGAAGAGCTGAAGGATGCTCAGGTGAATGCAGGAGCTGTGCGATGATAAGCAAGGTGCAAGAAGAGCTGAAGGATGCTCAGTTGGATAAAGGAGCTGTGCGATGATAAGCAAGGTGCAAGAAGAGCTGAAGGATGCTCAGGTGGATGAAGGAGCTGTGCGATGATAAGCAAGGTGAAAGAAGAGCCGAAGGATGCTCAGGTGGACGAAGGAGCTGTGCGATGATAAGCAAGGTGCAAGAAGAGCTTCAGGATACTCAGGTGGATGAAGGAGCTGTGCGATGATAAGCAAGGCACAAGAAGAGCTTCAGGATGCTCAGGTGGATGAAGGGGGTGCCCGATCATGGGCAAGGTGCAAGAAGAGCTGCAGAATTTTTAGGTGCATGAAGGAGCTGTGCAATGATCAGCAAGGCACAAGAAGAGCTGCAGGATGCTCACGTGAATAAAGGAGCTGAGCGATGATAAGCAAGGTGCAAGAAGAGCTGAAGGATGCTCAGGTGAATAAAGGAGCTGTGCGATGATAAGCAAGGTGCAAGAAGAGCTGAAGGATGCTCAGGTGGTTAAAGGAGCTGTGCGATGATAAGCAAGGAGCAAGAAGAGTTGAAGGATGCTCAGGTGGATAAAGGAGCTGTGCGATGATAAGCAAGGTGCAAGAAGACCTGAAGGATGCTCAGGTGGATGAAGGAGCTGTGCGATGATAAGCAATGTGCAAGTAGAGCTGAAGGATGCTCAGGTGAATGAAGGAGCTGTGCTATGATAAGCAAGGTGAAAGAAGAGCTGAAGGATGCTCAGGTGAATGAAGGAGCTGTGCGATGATAAGCAAGGTGCAAGAAAAGCTGAAGGATGCTCAGGTGAATGAAGGAGCTGTGCGATGATAAGCAAGGTGCAAGAAGAGCTGAAGGATGCTCAGGTGAATAAAGGAGCTCTGCGATGATAAGCAAGGTGCAAGAAGAGCTGACAGATGCTCAGGTGGATGAAGGAGCTGTGCGATGATAAGCAAGGTGCAAGAAGAGCCGCAGGATGCTCAGGTGGACGAAGGAGCTGTGCAATGATAAGCAAGGTGCAAGAAGAGCCGAAGGATGCTCAGGTGAACGAAGGAGCTGTGCGATGATAAGCAAGGTGCAAGAAGAGCCGAAGGATGCTCAGGTGAAGGAAGGAGCTGTGCGATGATAAGCAAGGTGCAAGAAGAGCCGAAGGATGCTCAGGTGGACGAAGGAGCTGTGCGATGATAAGCAAGGTGCAAGAAGAAGTGAAGGATGCTCAGGTGGATGAAGGAGCTGTGCGATGATAAGCAAGGTGCAAGAAGAGCCGAAGGATGCTCAGGTGGACGAAGGAGCTGTGCGATGATAAGCAAGGTGCAAGAAGAGCCGAAGGATGCTCAGGTGGACGAAGGAGCTGTGCGATGATAAGCAAGGTGTAAGAAGAGCCGAAGGATGCTCTGGTGGACAAAGGAGTTGTGCGATGATAAGCAAGGTGCAAGAAGAGCTGAAGGATGCTCAGGTGAATGAAGGAGCTGTGCGATGATAAGCAAGGTGCAAGAAGAGCTGAAGGATGCTCAGGTGAATGAATGAGCAGTGCGATGATAAGAAAGGTGCAAGAAGAGCTGAAGGATGCTCAGGTGAATGAAGGAGCTGTGCGATGATAAGCAAGGTGCAAGAAGAGCTGAAGGATGCTCAGGTGAATGAATGAGCAGTGCGATGATAAGAAAGGTGCAAGAAGAGCTGAAGGATGCTCAGGTGAATGAAGGAGCTGTGCGATGATAAGCAAGGTGCAAGAAGAGCTAAAGGATGCTCAGGTGGATGAAGGAGCTGTGCGATGATAAGCAAGGTGCAAGAAGAGCTGAAGGATGCTCAGGTGAATGAAGGAGCTGTGCGATGATAAGCAAGGTGCAAGAAGAGCTGAAGGATGCTCAGGTGAATGAATGAGCAGTGCGATGATAAGAAAGGTGCAAGAAGAGCTGAAGGATACTCAGGTGAATGAAGGAGCTGTGCGATGATAAGCAAGGTGCAAGAAGAGCTGAAGGATGCTCAGATGAATGAAGAAGCTGTGCGATGATAAGCAAGGTGCAAGAAGAGCTGAAGGATGCTCAGGTGAATGAAGGAGCTGTGCGATGATAAGCAAGGTGCAAGAAGAGCCGAAGGATGCTCAGGTGGACGAAGGAGCTGTGCGATGATATGAAAGGTGCAAGAAGAGCTGAAGGATGCTCAGGTGAATGAAGGAGCTGTGCGATGATAAGCAAGGTGCAAGAACAGCTGAAGGAGGCTCAGATGAATGAAGGAGCTGTTCAATGATAAGCAAGGTGCAAGAAGAGCTGAAGGATGCTCAGGTGAATGAAGGAGCTGTGCGATGATAAGCAAGGTGCAAGAAGAGCTGAAGGATGCTACGGTGAATGAAGGAGCTGTGCGATGATAAGCAAGGTGCAAGAAGAGCTGAAGGATGCTCAGGTGAATAAAGGAGCTGTGCGATGATAAGCAAGGTGCAAGAAGAGCTGAAGGATGCTCAGATGAATGAAGGAGCTGTGCGATGATAAGCAAGGTGCAAGAAGAGCTGAAGCATGCTCAGGCCAATGAAGGAGCTGTGTGATGATAAGCAAGGTGCAAGAAGAGCTGAAGGATGCTCAGGTGAATGAAGGAGCTGTGCGATGATAAGCAAGGTGCAAGAAGAGCTGAAGGATGTTCAGGTGAATGAAGGAGCTGTGCGATGATAAGCAAGGTGCAAGAAGAGCTGATGGATGCTCAGGTGGATAAAGGAGCTGTGCGATGATAAGCAAGGTGCAAGAAGAGCTGAAGGATGCTCAGGTGGATAAAGGAGCTGTGCGATAATAAGCAAGGTGCAAGAAGAGCTTCAGGATACTCAGGTGGATGAAGGAGCTGTGCGATGATAAGCAAGGCACAAGAAGAGCTTCAGGATGCTCAGGTGGATGAAGGAGGTGCCTGATCATGAGGAAGGTGCAAAAAGAGCTGCAGAATTTTTAGGTGCATGAAGGAGCTGTGCAATGATCAGCAAGGCACAAGAAGAGCTGAAGGATGCTCAGGTGGATAAAGGAGCTGTGCAATGATAAGCAAGGTCCAAGAAGAGCTGAAGGATGCTCAGGTGGATTAAGGAGCTGTGCGATGATAAGCAAGTTGCAAGAAGAGCTGAAGGATGCTCAGGTGGATAAAGGAGCTGTGCGATGATAAGCAAGGTGCAAGAAGAGCCGAAGGATGCTCAGGTGGACGAAGGAGCTGTGCGATGATAAGCAAGGTGCAAGAAGAGCCGAAGGATGCTCAGGTGAATGAAGGAGCTGGGCGATGATAAGCAAGGTGCAAGAAGAGCTGAAGGATGCTCAGGTGGATAAGGGAGCTGTCCGATGATAAGCAAGGTGCAAGAAGAGCTGAAGGATGCTCAGGTGAATGAAGGAGCTGTGCGATGATAAGCAAGGTGCAAGAAGAGCTGAAGGATGCTCAGGTGGATGAAGGAGCTGTGCGATGATAAGCAAGGTGCAAGAAGAGCTGAAGGATACTCAGGTGGATGAAGAAGCTTTGCGATGATAAGCAAGGTGCAAGAAGAGCTGAAGGATGCTCAGGTGAATGAAGGAGCTGTGCGATGATAAGCAAGGTGAAAGAACAGCTGAAGGATGCTCAGGTGAATGAAGGAGCTGTGCGATGATAAGCAAGGTGCAAGAAGAGCTGAAGGATGCTCAGAGTTGAAGGATGCTGAGGTGGATAAAGGAGCTGTGCGATGATAAGCAAGGTGCAAGAAGAGCTGAAGGATGCTCAGGTGGATAAAGGAGCTGTGCGATGATAAACAAGGTGCAAGAAGAGATGAAGGATGCTGAGGTGGATAAAGGAGCTGTGCGATGATAAGCAAGGTGCAAGAAGAGCTGAAGAATGCTCAGGTGGATAAAGGAGCTGTGCGATGATGAGCAAGGTGCAAGAAGAGCTGAAGAGCTGAAGGATGCTCAGATGAGCTGTGCGATGATAAGCAAGTTCCAAGAAGAGCTGAAAGATGCTCAGATGAATAAAGGAGCTGCAGGGTGATTAGCGAGGTGCCAGAAGAACTGTAGGGTGCTCAGGTTAATGAAGGAGCTGCAGGATGATAAGCAAGGTGCAAGAAGGGCTTCCGGATACTCAGGTGGATGAAGGAGCTGTGCGATGATAAGCAAGGCACAAGAAGAGCTTCAGGATGCTCAGGTGGATGAAGGCGGTGCCCGATCATGGGCAAGGTGCAAGAAGAGCTGCAGAATTTTTAGGTGCATGAAGGAGCTGTGCAAAAATCAGCAAGGCACAAGAAGAGCTGCAGAATGCTCAGGTGAATAAAGGAGCTGTGCGATGATAAGCAAGGTGCAAGAAGAGCTGAAGGATGCTCAGGTGAATAAAGGAGCTGTGCGATGATAAGCAAGGTGCAAGAAGAGCTGAAGGATGCTCAGGTGGTTAAAGGAGCTGTGCGATGATAAGCAAGGTGCAAGAAGAGTTGAAGGATGCTCAGGTGGATAAAGGAGCTGTGCGATGATAAGCAAGGTGCAAGAAGACCTGAAGGATGCTCAGGTGGATGAAGGAGCTGTGCGATGATAAGCAAGGTGCAAGTAGAGCTGAAGGATGCTCAGGTGAATGAAGGAGCTGTGCGATGATAAGCAAGGTGCAAGAAGAGCTGAAGGATGCTCAGGTGAATGAAGGAGCTGTGCGATGATAAGCAAGGTGCAAGAAGAGCTGAAGGATGCTCAGGTGAATGAAGGAGCTGTGCGATGATAAGCAAGGTGCAAGAAGAGCTGAGGGATGCTCAGGTGAATAAAGGAGCTGTGCGATGATAAGCAAGGTGCAAGAAGAGCTGAAGGATGCTCAGGTGAATGAAGGAGCTGTGCGATGATAAGCAAGGTGCAAGAAGAGCTGAAAGATGCTCAGGTGAATGAAGGAGCTGTGCGATGATAAGCAAGGTGCAAGAAGAGCTGAAGGATGCTCAGTTGGATAAAGGAGCTGTGCGATGATAAGCAAGGTGCAAGAAGAGCTGAAGGATGCTCAGGTGGATGAAGGAGCTGTGCGATGATAAGCAAGGTGCAAGAAGAGCCGAAGGATGCTCAGGTGGACGAAGGAGCTGTGCGATGATAAGCAAGGTGCAAGAAGAGCTTCAGGATACTCAGGTGGATGAAGGAGCTGTGCGATGATAAGCAAGGCACAAGAAGAGCTTCAGGATGCTCAGGTGGATGAAGGGGGTGCCCGATCATGGGCAAGGTGCAAGAAGAGCTGCAGAATTTTTAGGTGCATGAAGGAGCTGTGCAATGATCAGCAAGGCACAAGAAGAGCTGCAGGATGCTCACGTGAATAAAGGAGCTGAGCGATGATAAGCAAGGTGCAAGAAGAGCTGAAGGATGCTCAGGTGAATAAAGGAGCTGTGCGATGATAAGCAAGGTGCAAGAAGAGCTGAAGGATGCTCAGGTGGTTAAAGGAGCTGTGCGATGATAAGCAAGGAGCAAGAAGAGTTGAAGGATGCTCAGGTGGATAAAGGAGCTGTGCGATGATAAGCAAGGTGCAAGAAGACCTGAAGGATGCTCAGGTGGATGAAGGAGCTGTGCGATGATAAGCAAGGTGCAAGTAGAGCTGAAGGATGCTCAGGTGAATGAAGGAGCTGTGCTATGATAAGCAAGGTGCAAGAAGAGCTGAAGGATGCTCAGGTGAATGAAGGAGCTGTGCGATGATAAGCAAGGTGCAAGAAGAGCTGAAGGATGCTCAGGTGAATGAAGGAGCTGTGCGATGATAAGCAAGGTGCAAGAAGAGCTGAAGGATGCTCAGGTGAATAAAGGAGCTCTGCGATGATAAGCAAGGTGCAAGAAGAGCTGAAGGATGCTCAGGTGGATGAAGGAGCTGTGCGATGATAAGCAAGGTGCAAGAAGAGCCGCAGGATGCTCAGGTGGACGAAGGAGCTGTGCAATGATAAGCAAGGTGCAAGAAGAGCCGAAGGATGCTCAGGTGAACGAAGGAGCTGTGCGATGATAAGCAAGGTGCAAGAAGAGCCGAAGGATGCTCAGGTGAAGGAAGGAGCTGTGCGATGATAAGCAAGGTGCAAGAAGAGCCGAAGGATGCTCAGGTGGACGAAGGAGCTGTGCGATGATAAGCAAGGTGCAAGAAGAAGTGAAGGATGCTCAGGTGGATGAAGGAGCTGTGCGATGATAAGCAAGGTGCAAGAAGAGCCGAAGGATGCTCAGGTGGACGAAGGAGCTGTGCGATGATAAGCAAGGTGCAAGAAGAGCCGAAGGATGCTCAGGTGGCCGAAGGAGCTGTGCGATGATAAGCAAGGTGTAAGAAGAGCCGAAGGATGCTCTGGTGGATAAAGGAGTTGTGCGATCATAAGCAAGGTGCAAGAAGAGCTGAAGGATGCTCAGGTGAATGAAGGAGCTGTGCGATGATAAGCAAGGTGCAAGAAGAGCTGAAGGATGCTCAGGTGAATGAATGAGCAGTGCGATGATAAGAAAGGTGCAAGAAGAGCTGAAGGATGCTCAGGTGAATGAAGGAGCTGTGCGATGATAAGCAAGGTGCAAGAAGAGCTGAAGGATGCTCAGGTGAATGAATGAGCAGTGCGATGATAAGAAAGGTGCAAGAAGAGCTGAAGGATGCTCAGGTGAATGAAGGAGCTGTGCGATGATAAGCAAGGTGCAAGAAGAGCTGAAGGATGCTCAGGTGGATGAAGGAGCTGTGCGATGATAAGCAAGGTGCAAGAAGAGCTGAAGGATGCTCAGGTGAATGAAGGAGCTGTGCGATGATAAGCAAGGTGCAAGAAGAGCTGAAGGATGCTCAGGTGAATGAATGAGCAGTGCGATGATAAGAAAGGTGCAAGAAGAGCTGAAGGATACTCAGGTGAATGAAGGAGCTGTGCGATGATAAGCAAGGTGCAAGAAGAGCTGAAGGATGCTCAGATGAATGAAGAAGCTGTGCGATGATAAGCAAGGTGCAAGAAGAGCTGAAGGATGCTCAGGTGAATGAAGGAGCTGTGCGATGATAAGCAAGGTGCAAGAAGAGCCGAAGGATGCTCAGGTGGACGAAGGAGCTGTGCGATGATAAGCAAGGTGCAAGAAGAGCCGAAGGATGCTCAGGTGGACGAAGAAGCTGTGCGATGATAAGCAAGGTGCAAGAAGAGCCGAAGGATGCTCAGGTGGACGAAGGAGCTGTGCGATGATAAGCAAGGTGCAAGAAGAGCCGAAGGATGGTCAGGTGGATAAAGGAGCTGTGCGATGATAAGCAAGGTGCAAGAAGAGCTGAAGGATGCTCAGGTGAATGAAGGAGCTGTGCGATGATAAGCAAGGTGCAAGAAGAGCTGAAGGATGCTCAGGTGAATGAATGAGCAGTGCGATGATAAGAAAGGTGCAAGAAGAGCTGAAGGATGCTCAGGTGAATGAAGGAGCTGTGCGATGATAAGCAAGGTGCAAGAACAGCTGAAGGAGGCTCAGATGAATGAAGGAGCTGTTCAATGATAAGCAAGGTGCAAGAAGAGCTGAAGGATGCTCAGGTGAATGAAGGAGCTGTGCGATGATAAGCAAGGTGCAAGAAGAGCTGAAAGATGCTACGGTGAATGAAGGAGCTGTGCGATGATAAGTGTTGGACAGGCCTCACAGACGGCTTGCTCCCTCCCCGCTCGACAGGGCCCGAACTCCGGCCCACCTGGCATATCCCCACGACAAGCACCTGTACTCCGTCTCCCGACGGACCCTCTGCCCTCGGACCCCTACTCATCACGGGGTCCAGCCCCACCGGCTTCCCCGGCCGGGTCAAGCCGCCATCGGGGGCCCTGCACCACGCGGCCGCATGGCCTCCCCTCGACCCTAACCCCGGGCCTGGCCGGCCCCGACATCCCGGCACCACCATCCACCCAGGAGGTGAGCGGACCACTTGGCAAGTCAATGGGAGAACGAACTGTCAAGGGCTCTCCCCCGCCAGGTGCCGATCGCCCCCAGCTCCCCCAGGCACTGGCTCCACCCCCTGCTGGGTGTCTGGACACCTTCATCCCGGACCCTCCGACCTCCAAGTGCGAGGGTCCGGACATCAAAGGGCACCAGCCCTATAACTGAGGCAGCTCCGGAGCAGGAAGGCAGTTGTATCCTGGAGTCGAGAGACACCGAGTGAACTCAACCTTGACGGTCTACTGGCGCTGCCGTAGCCCGCTCTTGTGAACCATCGTCCTGCCTGCTGGCGCTGCGCGGCCTTCTGCAACAGTCATCTTCCTGGGACCTGCTGGCGCTGCCGCGGCCCGTTGTAACGACCATCCTCACCGGGACCTGCTGGCGCTGCCGCGGACCGTATATCTGCCGGGGACCTGCTGGCGCTGCCGCGGCCTGTTGTAACGACCATCCTCACCGGGACCTGCTGGCGCTGCCGCGGACCGTATATCTTCCGGGGACCTGCTGGCGCTGCCGCGGCCCGTTGTATCGACCATCCACACCGGGACCTGCTGGCGCTGCCGCGGCCCGTACCACCTAACCACCAAGCTCGAGGATTGTGAGCTCATCATCATCTCATCAGAACTACCTGATTGGTAAATAGACTGCCCCGCTACCCCCTTCCCTACCTTGCGAGACTCTAATCGAGGGGACCCCTGAGTCCAGACCTCCTTGTACCATTCAACCGTACCTTAAATAAGTGCTTATAAAGAACGCTGAACCTTATCCGTGTGTGATATCTGTCTGTGGGGGGGGAAGTTACTTGTCTGTACGATCGCTGGAGACGGCTCTCCCCGGAGACCTCTCCTCCTGACCCCGGCCGACCCTCCCGGTCCGTCTACCTTTTCTAACATTGGTGGCCAGCGGCGCGATCCGAATCAACGCGTAATCGTACAGAGAGTAGCTCACCCCACGACAAAACACGATGTCGACCAAAGATAGCAGCTCCACCGAGAAGTTCCAAATGGAGAAATTAGAAGAATACAACCACCGCGAACTGAGACAATTTTGCATAGAACTTGGCATTGCTACCACCGGCCTGAGTACCAAGGATGATCTAAAGCGCGCTCTTGAGTCATGGACAGAAACTGGGGTCGCAGGACCCTCCGACCAAAGCAGCGTCACACCAGACCAAAACAGCATCACACCAGAGGGGAACGCCACGGCTCCCGAGGAACGGGGAACGGGCCTCTCGCAGGAGGAGATACGAGAAAGAGACAGAGTCAGATTACACGAATTAGAGATGGCACGACTCAAGATGGATGGGGAACTCAAGTTAGCTGAACAGAAACTCAACCTCGAGCATATGCGGCTTCGAGAGGAACGAGAAGAAAAGCAGAGACAGAGAGAGCTGGAAGAGAAAAAAATAACGCTCGAGCACGAGCGCCGACTGGCGGAAATAGAACTGCGCAAACAGAATAAGGAACTGGGGGTGCCTGAGCGACCACACACCCCGGGGCCAATTGAGAAAAAAGTTCACATCCCCAAGGATGTGGTCCGCGAGTATGTCCGAGAAGACGACATACAACAGTGGTTTAAAGCCTATGAGATCGCAATGACCTCCCACCGGATCGACCGGAGTGATTGGGGAGCCGGACTTTGGGGGAGATTTATCAACGAGGGTCGCGATGCCCTACTACAGCTCCCCGATCACCAAATGTCGTCCTACGACCACATGAAGGCTGCCCTCCTCGCCCGCTACGGCCTCACGCCCGAGATGTACCGCCAGAGGTTCCGAGACTGCACCCGGATCCCAGGTACAACTTGGGTAGAATACGTGAACTATTTCAGCCGGGCCTTCGAGGGTTGGATCAAGGGAAGTCAGGTCACCACCTACGAACAACTCTTCAACCTTATGGTATGGGAGCACCTGTCAAACAACTGTTTCGTCGAGCTCAGGCAGCACCTACTCGACAGTAAGCTGACTGACCCCCGGCAGCTCGCCGCCGAAGCTGACCGATGGGAAAGCACCCGAGTGGGCCGGAGAGGGCCACACGAGCAGAATCGAAGCAACCAAAGCCAGCACCGTCCTCGGGGTGGAGGAGGAGGCCAGGGGCGAGGGAGAGACGCCTTGCCGGCAACCCCCGTGGCCAGCACCCCGCCTCCGGCCGGCCGGAGCAACCCCCCGTTGCGTCCTGGGTTCCGGGCCAACGTCACGTGCCACCGATGCCAGCGAGTCGGCCACTACGCCAATGACCCGAGCTGCCCGCAGAACCAAACACCCAAGCCCCGCCAGGTAGCTGCCGCTGCCCTCGGGGAAGAGCAATCATCGGAGGGACCCGAAGAGTATGAGCCGGCCCAGCAAGGGTGGGAACCGGCCGCCATGGTCCTGGCATGCTTAGGGGGAAGAGACATGGTTCCGCGGGCTCCCCTACCCGCCAACACCAGAAAATACGGTCAGTGGGTGACCATTAATGGACAGAGAGCCGAGGCCTTGCGTGACACCGGCGCCAGTGTGACGGCCGTCCGCTGTCACCTGGTAAAGCCCGAGCAGATCCTGCCGAACATTCTCTGCCCCGTCCGCTCGGCGGATAACTCTGAGAGCATGTGTAAGATGGCCTGCGTCCCGTTTGAATGGGGAGGGGTCTCCGGCCTACTGAAGGTGACGGTCCGGGACGATGCCCCCGTGGACTGCCTCCTGGGGAATGACCTCGAGAGTTCCCCGTGGGCCACCGTCGAGAAAAGAGAGCACTTGGGGATGCTGGGCCTCCCGGACTGGGCCTGCGTAACCAGCCGATCCATGGCCGCCCGTGCCGCCCCCCGATCAGAAGAAACCGAATGGCCAGCACCTCCGCCCCCGGTTGCCCCCGTAGAGGACAACGGCGAGTCCGACCTCCCGGACCCGACTACCGAAGAAGACGCGCAACACCAGGACCTCCCGGATCTGGCTCAGTGGCGGCAAGAAGGGGGGCCCACCCAAGAACAGTTCCGCCAGGAACAAAAGACCTGTCCCTCCCTCGAGGGACTCCGCCAACAAGCCAGCACCCAAAACGCCGGGGACACCACCGGAACCCACTGGGTCTACTGGGATAACGACCTGCTCTACAGCGAGCAAAGAATCGCCGAGCTGGGGGTCGGTCGAGTTCTGGTGGTACCGCTCCGCTTCCGAGACTTTCTGCTCAACCTGGCCCACGACGTCCCCCTGGCTGGACACCTGGGCCAGGACAAAACGTACAGTCGCCTGGTGACCCACTTTTTCTGGCCGAAAATGAGGAATGACGTCCTGAACCACTGCCGATCTTGCCCCACGTGCCAAGCCAGCGGGAAGAGTGGTCGGAAGCTGAAAGCCCCTCTGCAACCCTTCCCTGTGGTCACCACCCCGTTCGAGAGGGTGGGGATAGACATTGTGGGACCTCTGGACCCCCGCACGGCGCAAGGACACAGGTTCATCTTGGTACTAGTGGACCATGCCACCCGCTACCCCGAGGCGGTGCCCCTACGGACAGTGACCGCTCCGGTGGTTGGCCGGGCCCTGATGGGGATCTTCTCCCGGGTAGGCTTCCCCCGAGAAGTCGTCAGCGACCGAGGTACGAATTTCATATCCAAATACATGAAGTCCCTCTGGCAACAATGCGGGGTCACCTACAGATTCACGACCCCCTATCACCCCCAAGGGAACGGACTAGTGGAGCGTTTTAACCGCACTCTCAAAGGGATGATTGGGGGATTGGAAGAGCCTCTCCGTCGCCAGTGGGATGTACTGCTCCCGTGCCTCCTCTTCGCCTACCGAGAAGTTCCCCAGAAGTCCCTCGGTTTTAGCCCCTTTGAACTCCTCTACGGGCACCCTGTGCGAGGGCCCCTTAGCCTAGTCAAGGAAGGTTGGGAGATGGCCCCCCTCACGACCCCTCCAGACGTCTTCAAATACATCCTGGCCTTACGAAACCAGACCCGGCGCTTCAGGGAGATGGCCAAGGCGAACCTCGAGGCCAGCCAGGAGGACATGAAGAGGTGGTATGATCACAATGCCTCCTCCGTTGAATTCGAGCCTGGGCAGCAAGTATGGGTGATGTCCCCCACCGAACCATGTGCCTTGCAGGATAAGTGGACGGGGCCCTTCAAAGTGGTCGAGCGCAAAAGCCCCGTCACTTACCTCATCGACATGGGGCCTTCCCGGAACCCCCTTCGGGTCCTCCACACCAACCGGCTCAAACCACACTTTGTGCGATCCGAACTAAGCCTCTTGATGGCTACAGACAGTGGCACGGAAGAAGACTCCGAGCCCCTCCCGGATCTCCTGAAGACTCAGGAGAAGGACGGCTCCGTGGACGGGGTCCGGCTCTCTGACGCCCTCACTTCGGAGCAACGCCAGGACTGCCGGGACCTCCTGCTGCAGTTCGCTGCCCTGTTCTCCCTCACCCCCGGGGTCACCCCCTGGTGTCTGCACGACGTAGAAACCGGGGACAGTCCCCCTGTCCGGCACCGGGCCTACCGCGTACCAGATCGGGTACGGGCCTGCATACAGGAGGAAGTGGCCAAGATGCTCACGATCGGGGTCATCAAGCCCTCGGACAGTCCCTGGGCCAGTCCGGTCGTATTAGTTCCCAAGGCCGCTGCCCCCGGCTCCGTCCCTGAACTGAGATTCTGCGTCGACTACCGGGGCTTGAACGCTGTCACCCGGACCGACGCTCATCCCATCCCCCGAGCAGACGAGCTGATCGACCGGCTGGGTGCCGCCCGCTACCTTAGTATCTTCGACCTAACGGCGGGCTACTGGCAGATCGGCCTCACACCCAGGGCCCAGGAACGGTCAGCCTTCTCTACCCCCGATGGCCACTATCAATTTAAGGTCATGCCCTTTGGCATGAAGAATGCCCCCGCCACGTTCCAACGCCTTGTGAACCAGGTCTTGGCGGGACTTGAAGAATTCAGCGCTGCCTACCTGGACGATATCGCTGTATACAGCCGCCACTGGTCCGACCACCTCCGTCACCTCCAGGAGGTCCTACACGCCCTCCAGCGGGCCGGCCTCACCATTAAGGCCGGCAAGTGCCAGATTGGCCAAGGGTCTGTGACCTACCTTGGGCACCAAGTGGGGAGCGGGCTGGTGGCCCCACTACAACTTAAGATTGCTGCCATCCAGTCCTGGCAGCCCCCCGTTACCCAGACCGAAGTCCGAGCCTTCCTGGGGCTCACCGGCTACTACCGGCGGTTCGTGAAGGACTACGGCAGCATCGTGGGGCCCCTCACGGGTCTCACATCCAAGAACCAACCGAAGCGGGTCAACTGGACTCCTGATTGTCAAGCGGCCTTCGAGGAGCTGAAGGCCGCCCTGTGCACCGCCCCGGTGCTCCAGGCCCCCGATTACAGTCGGGAATTTGTGGTGCAGACCGACGCCTCCGACCACGGCATCGGAGCCGTCCTCTCTCAGTTGAACCCCGAAGGTCATGACCAGCTGGTGGCCTTCATCAGTCGACGTCTCCTGGCCCGAGAACAGCGTTGGAGCACCATCGAGAGGGAGGCATTTGCAGTAGTGTGGGCCCTCAAAAAGCTCCGACCCTATCTCTTCGGTACCCACTTCCGGGTACAAACCGACCATCGACCCCTGCAATGGCTGATGCAGATGCGGGGGGAAAACCCAAAACTCTTGCGCTGGTCCATTTCCCTGCAGGGAATGGACTTCACCGTGGAGCACCGACCAGGCCAAGACCACGCCAACGCGGATGGCCTGTCCCGCTTTTTCCGCCTCGACGAAGAGAGTCCCCAAGGAGATGGGTGACTCTCGCCGCCTTCAGCTGGGGGGGACGCATGTTGGACAGGCCTCACAGACGGCTTGCTCCCTCCCCGCTCGACAGGGCCCGAACTCCGGCCCACCTGGCATATCCCCACGACAAGCACCTGTACTCCGTCTCCCGACGGACCCTCTGCCCTCGGACCCCTACTCATCACGGGGTCCAGCCCCACCGGCTTCCCCGGCCGGGTCAAGCCACCATCGGGGGCCCTGCACCACGCGGCCGCATGGCCTCCCCTCGACCCTAACCCCGGGCCTGGCCGGCCCCGACATCCCGGCACCACCATCCACCCAGGAGGTGAGCGGACCACTTGGCAAGTCAATGGGAGAACGAACTGTCAAGGGCTCTCCCCCGCCAGGTGCCGATCGCCCCCAGCTCCCCCAGGCACTGGCTCCACCCCCTGCTGGGTGTCTGGACACCTTCATCCCGGACCCTCCGACCTCCAAGTGCGAGGGTCCGGACATCAAAGGGCACCAGCCCTATAACTGAGGCAGCTCCGGAGCAGGAAGGCAGTTGTATCCTGGAGTCGAGAGACACCGAGTGAACTCAACCTTGACGGTCTACTGGCGCTGCCGTAGCCCGCTCTTGTGAACCATCGTCCTGCCTGCTGGCGCTGCCGCGGCCTTCTGCAACAGTCATCTTCCTGGGACCTGCTGGCGCTGCCGCGGCCCGTTGTAACGACCATCCTCACCGGGACCTGCTGGCGCTGCCGCGGACCGTATATCTCCCGGGGACCTGCTGGCGCTGCCGCGGCCCGTTGTAACGACCATCCTCACCGGGACCTGCTGGCGCTGCCGCGGACCGTATATCTTCCGGGGACCTGCTGGCGCTGCCGCGGCCCGTTGTATCGACCATCCACACCGGGACCTGCTGGCGCTGCCGCGGCCCGTACCACCTAACCACCAAGCTCGAGGATTGTGAGCTCATCATCATCTCATCAGAACTACCTGATTGGTAAATAGACTGCCCCGCTACCCCCTTCCCTACCTTGCGAGACTCTAATCGAGGGGACCCCTGAGTCCAGACCTCCTTGTACCATTCAACCGTACCTTAAATAAGTGCTTATAAAGAACGCTGAACCTTATCCGTGTGTGATATCTGTCTGTGGGGGGGGAAGTTACTTGTCTGTACGATCGCTGGAGACGGCTCTCCCCGGAGACCTCTCCTCCTGACCCCGGCCGACCCTCCCGGTCCGTCTACCTTTTCTAACAATAAGCAAGGTGCAAGAAGAGCTGAAGGATGCTCAGGTGAATAAAGGAGCTGTGCGATGATAAGCAAGGTGCAAGAAGAGCTGAAGGATGCTCAGATGAATGAAGGAGCTGTGCGATGATAAGCAAGGTGCAAGAAGAGCTGAAGCATGCTCAGGCCAATGAAGGAGCTGTGTGATGATAAGCAAGGTGCAAGAAGAGCTGAAGGATGCTCAGGTGAATGAAGGAGCTGTGCGATGATAAGCAAGGTGCAAGAAGAGCTGAAGGATGTTCAGGTGAATGAAGGAGCTGTGCGATGATAAGCAAGGTGCAAGAAGAGCTGATGGATGCTCAGGTGGATAAAGGAGCTGTGCGATGATAAGCAAGGTGCAAGAAGAGCTGAAGGATGCTCAGGTGGATAAAGGAGCTGTGCGATAATAAGCAAGGTGCAAGAAGAGCTTCAGGATACTCAGGTGGATGAAGGAGCTGTGCGATGATAAGCAAGGCACAAGAAGAGCTTCAGGATGCTCAGGTGGATGAAGGAGGTGCCTGATCATGAGGAAGGTGCAAAAAGAGCTGCAGAATTTTTAGGTGCATGAAGGAGCTGTGCAATGATCAGCAAGGCACAAGAAGAGCTGAAGGATGCTCAGGTGGATAAAGGAGCTGTGCGATGATAAGCAAGGTCCAAGAAGAGCTGAAGGATGCTCAGGTGGATTAAGGAGCTGTGCGATGATAAGCAAGTTGCAAGAAGAGCTGAAGGATGCTCAGGTGGATAAAGGAGCTGTGCGATGATAAGCAAGGTGCAAGAAGAGCCGAAGGATGCTCAGGTGGACGAAGGAGCTGTGCGATGATAAGCAAGGTGCAAGAAGAGCCGAAGGATGCTCAGGTGAATGAAGGAGCTGTGCGATGATAAGCAAGGTGCAAGAACAGCTGAAGGATACTCAGGTGGATGAAGGAGCTTTGCGATGATAAGCAAGGTGCAAGAAGAGCTGAAGGATGCTCAGGTGAATGAAGGAGCTGTGCGATGATAAGCAAGGTGCAAGAACAGCTGAAGGATGCTCAGGTGAATGAAGGAGCTGTGCGATGATAAGCAAGGTGCAAGAAGAGCTGAAGGATGCTCAGAGTTGAAGGATGCTGAGGTGGATAAAGGAGCTGTGCGATGATAAGCAAGGTGCAAGAAGAGCTGAAGGATGCTCAGGTGGATAAAGGAGCTGTGCGATGATAAACAAGGTGCAAGAAGAGATGAAGGATGCTGAGGTGGATAAAGGAGCTGTGCGATGATAAGCAAGGTGCAAGAAGAGCTGAAGAATGCTCAGGTGGATAAAGGAGCTGTGCGATGATGAGCAAGGTGCAAGAAGAGCTGAAGGATGCTCAGATGAGCTGTGCGATGATAAGCAAGTTCCAAGAAGAGCTGAAAGATGCTCAGATGAATAAAGGAGCTGCAGGGTGATTAGCGAGGTGCCAGAAGAACTGTAGGGTGCTCAGGTTAATGAAGGAGCTGCAGGATGATAAGCAAGGTGCAAGAAGGGCTTCAGGATACTCAGGTGGATGAAGGAGCTGTGCGATGATAAGCAAGGCACAAGAAGAGCTTCAGGATGCTCAGGTGGATGAAGGCGGTGCCCGATCATGGGCAAGGTGCAAGAAGAGCTGCAGAATTTTTAGGTGCATGAAGGAGCTGTGCAAAAATCAGCAAGGCACAAGAAGAGCTGCAGAATGCTCAGGTGAATAAAGGAGCTGTGCGATGATAAGCAAGGTGCAAGAAGAGCTGAAGGATGCTCAGGTGAATAAAGGAGCTGTGCGATGATAAGCAAGGTGCAAGAAGAGTTGAAGGATGCTCAGGTGGATAAAGGAGCTGTGCGATGATAAGCAAGGTGCAAGAAGACCTGAAGGATGCTCAGGTGGATGAAGGAGCTGTGCGATGATAAGCAAGGTGCAAGTAGAGCTGAAGGATGCTCAGGTGAATGAAGGAGCTGTGCGATGATAAGCAAGGTGCAAGAAGAGCTGAAGGATGCTCAGGTGAATGAAGGAGCTGTGCGATGATAAGCAAGGTGCAAGAAGAGCTGAAGGATGCTCAGGTGAATGAAGGAGCTGTGCGATGATAAGCAAGGTGCAAGAAGAGCTGAGGGATGCTCAGGTGAATAAAGGAGCTGTGCGATGATAAGCAAGGTGCAAGAAGAGCTGAAGGATGCTCAGGTGAATGAAGGAGCTGTGCGATGATAAGCAAGGTGCAAGAAGAGCTGAAAGATGCTCAGGTGAATGAAGGAGCTGTGCGATGATAAGCAAGGTGCAAGAAGAGCTGAAGGATGCTCAGTTGGATAAAGGAGCTGTGCGATGATAAGCAAGGTGCAAGAAGAGCTGAAGGATGCTCAGGTGGATGAAGGAGCTGTGCGATGATAAGCAAGGTGCAAGAAGAGCCGAAGGATGCTCAGGTGGACGAAGGAGCTGTGCGATGATAAGCAAGGTGCAAGAAGAGCTTCAGGATACTCAGGTGGATGAAGGAGCTGTGCGATGATAAGCAAGGCACAAGAAGAGCTTCAGGATGCTCAGGTGGATGAAGGGGGTGCCCGATCATGGGCAAGGTGCAAGAAGAGCTGCAGAATTTTTAGGTGCATGAAGGAGCTGTGCAATGATCAGCAAGGCACAAGAAGAGCTGCAGGATGCTCACGTGAATAAAGGAGCTGAGCGATGATAAGCAAGGTGCAAGAAGAGCTGAAGGATGCTCAGGTGAATAAAGGAGCTGTGCGATGATAAGCAAGGTGCAAGAAGAGCTGAAGGATGCTCAGGTGGTTAAAGGAGCTGTGCGATGATAAGCAAGGAGCAAGAAGAGTTGAAGGATGCTCAGGTGGATAAAGGAGCTGTGCGATGATAAGCAAGGTGCAAGAAGACCTGAAGGATGCTCAGGTGGATGAAGGAGCTGTGCGATGATAAGCAAGGTGCAAGTAGAGCTGAAGGATGCTCAGGTGAATGAAGGAGCTGTGCTATGATAAGCAAGGTGCAAGAAGAGCTGAAGGATGCTCAGGTGAATGAAGGAGCTGTGCGATGATAAGCAAGGTGCAAGAAGAGCTGAAGGATGCTCAGGTGAATGAAGGAGCTGTGCGATGATAAGCAAGGTGCAGGAAGAGCTGAAGGATGCTCAGGTGAATAAAGGAGCTCTGCGATGATAAGCAAGGTGCAAGAAGAGCTGAAGGATGCTCAGGTGGATGAAGGAGCTGTGCGATGATAAGCAAGGTGCAAGAAGAGCCGCAGGATGCTCAGGTGGACGAAGGAGCTGTGCGATGATAAGCAAGGTGCAAGAAGAGCCGAAGGATGCTCAGGTGAACGAAGGAGCTGTGCGATGATAAGCAAGGTGCAAGAAGAGCCGAAGGATGCTCAGGTGAAGGAAGGAGCTGTGCGATGATAAGCAAGGTGCAAGAAGAGCCGAAGGATGCTCAGGTGGACGAAGGAGCTGTGCGATGATAAGCAAGGTGCAAGAAGAAGTGAAGGATGCTCAGGTGGATGAAGGAGCTGTGCGATGATAAGCAAGGTGCAAGAAGAGCTGAAGGATGCTCAGGTGGACGAAGGAGCTGTGCGATGATAAGCAAGGTGCAAGAAGAGCCGAAGGATGCTCAGGTGGCCGAAGGAGCTGTGCGATGATAAGCAAGGTGTAAGAAGAGCCGAAGGATGCTCTGGTGGATAAAGGAGTTGTGCGATCATAAGCAAGGTGCAAGAAGAGCTGAAGGATGCTCAGGTGAATGAAGGAGCTGTGCGATGATAAGCAAGGTGCAAGAAGAGCTGAAGGATGCTCAGGTGAATGAATGAGCAGTGCGATGATAAGAAAGGTGCAAGAAGAGCTGAAGGATGCTCAGGTGAATGAAGGAGCTGTGCGATGATAAGCAAGGTGCAAGAAGAGCTGAAGGATGCTCAGGTGAATGAATGAGCAGTGCGATGATAAGAAAGGTGCAAGAAGAGCTGAAGGATGCTCAGGTGAATGAAGGAGCTGTGCGATGATAAGCAAGGTGCAAGAAGAGCTGAAGGATGCTCAGGTGGATGAAGGAGCTGTGCGATGATAAGCAAGGTGCAAGAAGAGCTGAAGGATGCTCAGGTGAATGAAGGAGCTGTGCGATGATAAGCAAGGTGCAAGAAGAGCTGAAGGATGCTCAGGTGAATGAATGAGCAGTGCGATGATAAGAAAGGTGCAAGAAGAGCTGAAGGATACTCAGGTGAATGAAGGAGCTGTGCGATGATAAGCAAGGTGCAAGAAGAGCTGAAGGATGCTCAGATGAATGAAGAAGCTGTGCGATGATAAGCAAGGTGCAAGAAGAGCTGAAGGATGCTCAGGTGAATGAAGGAGCTGTGCGATGATAAGCAAGGTGCAAGAAGAGCCGAAGGATGCTCAGGTGGACGAAGGAGCTGTGCGATGATAAGCAAGGTGCAAGAAGAGCCGAAGGATGCTCAGGTGGACGAAGGAGCTGTGCGATGATAAGCAAGGTGCAAGAAGAGCCGAAGGATGCTCAGGTGGACGAAGGAGCTGTGCGATGATAAGCAAGGTGCAAGAAGAGCTGAAGGATGGTCAGGTGGATAAAGGAGCTGTGCGATGATAAGCAAGGTGCAAGAAGAGCTGAAGGATGCTCAGGTGAATGAAGGAGCTGTGCGATGATAAGCAAGGTGCAAGAAGAGCTGAAGGATGCTCAGGTGAATGAATGAGCAGTGCGATGATAAGAAAGGTGCAAGAAGAGCTGAAGGATGCTCAGGTGAATGAAGGAGCTGTGCGATGATAAGCAAGGTGCAAGAACAGCTGAAGGAGGCTCAGATGAATGAAGGAGCTGTTCAATGATAAGCAAGGTGCAAGAAGAGCTGAAGGATGCTCAGGTGAATGAAGGAGCTGTGCGATGATAAGCAAGGTGCAAGAAGAGCTGAAGGATGCTCAGGTGAATGAAGGAGCTGTGCGATGATAAGCAAGGTGCAAGAAGAGCTGAAGGATGTTCAGGTGAATGAAGGAGCTGTGCGATGATAAGCAAGGTGCAAGAAGAGCTGATGGATGCTCAGGTGGATAAAGGAGCTGTGCGATGATAAGCAAGGTGCAAGAAGAGCTGAAGGATGCTCAGGTGGATAAAGGAGCTGTGCGATAATAAGCAAGGTGCAAGAAGAGCTTCAGGATACTCAGGTGGATGAAGGAGCTGTGCGATGATAAGCAAGGCACAAGAAGAGCTTCAGGATGCTCAGGTGGATGAAGGAGGTGCCTGATCATGAGGAAGGTGCAAAAAGAGCTGCAGAATTTTTAGGTGCATGAAGGAGCTATGCAATGATCAGCAAGGCACAAGAAGAGCTGAAGGATGCTCAGGTGGATAAAGGAGCTGTGCGATGATAAGCAAGGTCCAAGAAGAGCTGAAGGATGCTCAGGTGGATTAAGGAGCTGTGCGATGATAAGCAAGGTGCAAGAAGAGCTGAAGGATGCTCAGGTGGATAAAGGAGCTGTGCGATGATAAGCAAGGTGCAAGAAGAGCCGAAGGATGCTCAGGTGGACGAAGGAGCTGTGCGATGATAAGCAAGGTGCAAGAAGAGCCGAAGGATGCTCAGGTGAATGAAGGAGCTGGGCGATGATAAGCAAGGTGCAAGAAGAGCTGAAGGATGCTCAGGTGGATAAGGGAGCTGTCCGATGATAAGCAAGGTGCAAGAAGAGCTGATGGATGCTCAGGTGAATGAAGGAGCTGTGCGATGATAAGCAAGGTGCAAGAAGAGCTGAAGGATGCTCAGGTGGATGAAGGAGCTGTGCGATAATAAGCAAGGTGCAAGAAGAGCTGAAGGATACTCAGGTGGATGAAGGAGCTTTGCGATGATAAGCAAGGTGCAAGAAGAGCTGAAGGATGCTCAGGTGAATGAAGGAGCTGTGCGATGATAAGCAAGGTGCAAGAACAGCTGAAGGATGCTCAGGTGAATGAAGGAGCTGTGCGATGATAAGCAAGGTGCAAGAAGAGCTGAAGGATGCTCAGAGTTGAAGGATGCTGAGGTGGATAAAGGAGCTGTGCGATGATAAGCAAGGTGCAAGAAGAGCTGAAGGATGCTCAGGTGGATAAAGGAGCTGTGCGATGATAAACAAGGTGCAAGAAGAGATGAAGGATGCTGAGGTGGATAAAGGAGCTGTGCGATGATAAGCAAGGTGCAAGAAGAGCTGAAGGATGCTCAGGTGGATAAAGGAGCTGTGCGATGATGAGCAAGGTGCAAGAAGAGCTGAAGAGCTGAAGGATGCTCAGATGAGCTGTGCGATGATAAGCAAGTTCCAAGAAGAGCTGAAAGATGCTCAGATGAATAAAGGAGCTGCAGGGTGATTAGCGAGGTGCCAGAAGAACTGTAGGGTGCTCAGGTTAATGAAGGAGCTGCAGGATGATAAGCAAGGTGCAAGAAGGGCTTCAGGATACTCAGGTGGATGAAGGAGCTGTGCGATGATAAGCAAGGCACAAGAAGAGCTTCAGGATGCTCAGGTGGATGAAGGCGGTGCCCGATCATGGGCAAGGTGCAAGAAGAGCTGCAGAATTTTTAGGTGCATGAAGGAGCTGTGCAAAAATCAGCAAGGCACAAGAAGAGCTGCAGAATGCTCAGGTGAATAAAGGAGATGTGCGATGATAAGCAAGGTGCAAGAAGAGCTGAAGGATGCTCAGGTGAATAAAGGAGCTGTGCGATGATAAGCAAGGTGCAAGAAGAGCTGAAGGATGCTCAGGTGGTTAAAGGAGCTGTGCGATGATAAGCAAGGTGCAAGAAGAGTTGAAGGATGCTCAGGTGGATAAAGGAGCTGTGCGATGATAAGCAAGGTGCAAGAAGACCTGAAGGATGCTCAGGTGGATGAAGGAGCTGTGCGATGATAAGCAAGGTGCAAGTAGAGCTGAAGGATGCTCAGGTGAATGAAGGAGCTGTGCGATGATAAGCAAGGTGCAAGAAGAGCTGAAGGATGCTCAGGTGAACGAAGGAGCTGTGCGATGATAAGCAAGGTGCAAGAAGAGCTGAAGGATGCTCAGGTGAATGAAGGAGCTGTGCGATGATAAGCAAGGTGCAAGAAGAGCTGAAGGATGCTCAGGTGAATGAAGGAGCTGTGCGATGATAAGCAAGGTGCAAGAAGAGCTGAAAGATGCTCAGGTGAATGAAGGAGCTGTGCGATGATAAGCAAAGTGCAAGAAGATCTGAAGGATGCTCAGGTGGATAAAGGAGCTGTGCGATGATACGCAAGGTGCAAGAAGAACTGAAGGATGGTCAGGTGAATGAAGGAGCTGTGCGATGATAAGCAAGGTGCAATAAGAGCTGAAGGATGCTCAGGTGGATAAAGGAGCTGTGCGATGATAAGCAAGGTGCAAGAAGAGCTGAAGGATGCTCAGGTGAATGAAGGAGCTGTCCGATGATAAGCAAGGTGCAAGAAGAGCTGAAGGATGCTCAAGTGAATGAATGAGCAGTGCGATGATAAGAAAAGTGCAAGAAGAGCTGAAGGATGCTCAGGTGAATGAAGGAGCTGTGCGATGATGAGCAAGGTGCAAGAAGAGCTGAAGGATGCTCAGATGAATGAAGGAGCTGTGCAATGATAAGCAAGGTGCAAGAAGAGCTGAAGGATGCTCAGGTGAATGAAGGAGCTGTGCGATGATAAGCAAGGTGCAAGAAGAGCTGAAGGATGCTCAGGTGAATGAAGGAGCTGTGCGATTACAAGCAAGGTGCAAGAAGAGCTGAAGGATGCTCAAGTGAATGAAGGAGCTGTGCAATGATAAGCAAGGTGCAAGAAGAGCTGAAGGATGCTCAGGTGAATGAAGGAGCTGTGCGATGATAAGCAAGGTGCAAGAAGAGCTGAAGGATGCTCAGGTGAATGAAGGAGCTGTGCGATGATAAGCAAGGTGCAAGAAGAGCTGAAGGATGCTCAGATGAATAAAGGAGCTGTGCGATGATAAGCAAGGTGCAAGAAGAGCTGAAGCATGCTCAGGCCAATGAAGGAGGTGTGCGATGATAAGCAAGGTGCAAGAAGAGCTGAAGGATGCTCAGGTGAATGAAGGAGCTGTCCGATGATAAGCAAGGTGCAAGAAGAGCTGAAGGATGTTCAGGTGAATGAAGGAGCTGTGTGATGATAAACAAGGTGCAAGAAGAGCTGACGGATGCTCAAGTGGATAAAGGAGCTGTGTGATGATAAGCAAGGTGCAAGAAGAGCTGAAGGATGCTCAGGTGGATAAAGGAGCTGTGCGATGATAAGCAAGGTGCAAGAAGAGCTGAAGGATGCTCAGGTGAATGAAGGAGCTGTGCGATGATAAGCAAGGTGCAAGAAGAGCTGAAGGATGCTCAGGTGAATGAAGCAGCTGTGAGATGATGAGCAAGGTGCAAGAAGAGCTGAAGGATGCTCAGGTGAATAAAGGAGCTGTGCGATGATGAGCAAGGTGCAAGAAGAGCTGAAGGATGCTCAGGTGAATGAAGGAGCTGTGTGATGATAAGCAAGGTGCAAGAAGAGCTGAAGGATGCTCAGGTGAATGCAGGAGCTGTGCGATGATAAGCAAGGTGCAAGAAGAGCTGAAGGATGCTCAGTTGGATAAAGGAGCTGTGCGATGATAAGCAAGGTGCAAGAAGAGCTGAAGGATGCTCAGGTGGATGAAGGAGCTGTGCGATGATAAGCAAGGTGCAAGAAGAGCCGAAGGATGCTCAGGTGGACGAAGGAGCTGTGCGATGATAAGCAAGGTGCAAGAAGAGCCGAAGGATGCTCAGGTGAACGAAGGAGCTGTGCGATGATAAGCAAGGTGCAAGAAGAGCTTCAGGATACTCAGGTGGATGAAGGAGCTGTGCGATGATAAGCAAGGCACAAGAAGAGCTTCAGGATGCTCAGGTGGATGAAGGCGGTGCCCGATCATGGGCAAGGTGCAAGAAGAGCTGCAGAATTTTTAGGTGCATGAAGGAGCTGTGCAATGATCAGCAAGGCACAAGAAGAGCTGCAGGATGCTCAGGTGAATAAAGGAGCTGAGCGATGATAAGCAAGGTGCAAGAAGAGCTGAAGGATGCTCAGGTGAATAAAGGAGCTGTGCGATGATAAGCAAGGTGCAAGAAGAGCTGAAGGATGCTCAGGTGGTTAAAGGAGCTGTGCGATGATAAGCAAGGTGCAAGAAGAGTTGAAGGATGCTCAGGTGGATAAAGGAGCTGTGCGATGATAAGCAAGGTGCAAGAAGCCCTGAAGGATGCTCAGGTGGATGAAGGAGCTGTGCGATGATAAGCAAGGTGCAAGTAGAGCTGAAGGATGCTCAGGTGAATGAAGGAGCTGTGCTATGATAAGCAAGGTGCAAGAAGAGCCGAAGGATGCTCAGGTGAACGAAGGAGCTGTGCGATGATAAGCAAGGTGCAAGAAGAGCTTCAGGATACTCAGGTGGATGAAGGAGCTGTGCGATGATAAGCAAGGCACAAGAAGAGCTTCAGGATGCTCAGGTGGATGAAGGCGGTGCCCGATCATGGGCAAGGTGCAAGAAGAGCTGCAGAATTTTTAGGTGCATGAAGGAGCTGTGCAATGATCAGCAAGGCACAAGAAGAGCTGCAGGATGCTCAGGTGAATAAAGGAGCTGAGCGATGATAAGCAAGGTGCAAGAAGAGCTGAAGGATGCTCAGGTGAATAAAGGAGCTGTGCGATGATAAGCAAGGTGCAAGAAGAGCTGAAGGATGCTCAGGTGGTTAAAGGAGCTGTGCGATGATAAGCAAGGTGCAAGAAGAGTTGAAGGATGCTCAGGTGGATAAAGGAGCTGTGCGATGATAAGCAAGGTGCAAGAAGCCCTGAAGGATGCTCAGGTGGATGAAGGAGCTGTGCGATGATAAGCAAGGTGCAAGTAGAGCTGAAGGATGCTCAGGTGAATGAAGGAGCTGTGCGATGATAAGCAAGGTGCAAGAAGAGCTGAAGGATGCTCAGGTGAATGAAGGAGCTGTGCGATGATAAGCAAGGTGCAAGAAGAGCTGAAGGATGCTCAGGTGAATAAAGGAGCTGTGCGATGATAAGCAAGGTGCAAGAAGAGCTGAAGGATGCTCAGGTGGATGAAGGAGCTGTGCGATGATAAGCGAGGTGCAAGAAGAGCCGAAGGATGCTCAGGTGGACGAAGGAGCTGTGCAATGATAAGCAAGGTGCAAGAAGAGCCGAAGGATGCTCAGGTGAACGAAGGAGCTGTGCGATGATAAGCAAGGTGCAAGAAGAGCCGAAGGATGCTCAGGTGAAGGAAGGAGCTGTGCGATGATAAGCAAGGTGCAAGAAGAGCCGAAGGATGCTCAGGTGGACAAAGGAGCTGTGCGATGATAAGCAAGGTGCAAGAAGAAGTGATGGATGCTCAGGTGGATGAAGGAGATGTGCGATGATAAGCAAGGTGCAAGAAGAGCCGAAGGATGCTCAGGTGGACGAAGGAGCTGTGCGATGATAAGCAAGGTGCAAGAAGAGCCGAAGGATGCTCAGGTGGACGAAGGAGCTGTGCGATGATAAGCAAGGTGTAAGAAGAGCCGAAGGATGCTCTGGTGGATAAAGGAGTTGTGCGATGATAAGCAAGGTGCAAGAAGAGCTGAAGGATGCTCAGGTGAATGAAGAAGCTGTGCGATGATAAGCAAGGTGCAAGAAGAGCTGAAGGATGCTCAGGTGAATGAATGAGCAGTGCGATGATAAGAAAGGTGCAAGAAGAGCTGAAGGATGCTCAGGTGAATGAAGGAGCTGTGCGATGATAAGCAAGGTGCAAGAAGAGCTGAAGGATGCTCAGGTGAATGAATGAGCAGTGCGATGATAAGAAAGGTGCAAGAAGAGCTGAAGGATGCTCAGGTGAATGAAGGAGCTGTGCGATGATAAGCAAGGTGCAAGAAGAGCTGAAGGATGCTCAGGTGAATGAAGGAGCTGTGCGATGATAAGCAAGGTGCAAGAAGAGCTGAAGGATGCTCAGGTGAATGAAGGAGCTGTGCGATGATAAGCAAGGTGCAAGAAGAGCTGAAGGATGCTCAGGTGAATAAAGGAGCTGTGCGATGATAAGCAAGGTGCAAGAAGAGCTGAAGGATGCTCAGGTGGATGAAGGAGCTGTGCGATGATAAGCAAGGTGCAAGAAGAGCCGAAGGATGCTCAGGTGGACGAAGGAGCTGTGCAATGATAAGCAAGGTGCAAGAAGAGCCGAATGATGCTCAGGTGAACGAAGGAGCTGTGCGATGATAAGCAAGGTGCAAGAAGAGCCGAAGGATGCTCAGGTGAAGGAAGGAGCTGTGCGATGATAAGCAAGGTGCAAGAAGAGCCGAAGGATGCTCAGGTGGACGAAGGAGCTGTGCGATGATAAGCAAGGTGCAAGAAGAAGTGAAGAATGCTCAGGTGGATGAAGGAGCTGTGCGATGATAAGCAAGGTGCAAGAAGAGCCGAAGGATGCTCAGGTGGACGAAGGAGCTGTGCGATGATGAGCAAGGTGCAAGAAGAGCCGAAGGATGCTCAGGTGGACGAAGGAGCTGTGCGATGATAAGCAAGGTGTAAGAAGAGCCGAAGGATGCTCTGGTGGATAAAGAAGTTGTGCGATGATAAGCAAGGTGCAAGAAGAGCTGAAGGATGCTCAGGTGAATGAAGGAGCTGTGCGATGATAAGCAAGGTGCAAGAAGAGCTGAAGGATGCTCAGGTGAATGAATGAGCAGTGCGATGATAAGAAAGGTGCAAGAAGAGCTGAAGGATGCTCAGGTGAATGAAGGAGCTGTGCGATGATAAGCAAGGTGCAAGAAGAGCTGAAGGATGCTCAGGTGAATGAATGAGCAGTGCGATGATAAGAAAGGTGCAAGAAGAGATGAAGGATGCTCAGGTGAATGAAGGAGCTGTGCGATGATAAGCAAGGTGCAAGAAGAGCTGAAGGATGCTCTGGTGGATAAAGGAGCTGTGCGATGATAAGCAAGGTGCAAGAAGAGCTGAAGGATGCTCAGGTGAATGAAGGAGCTGTGCGATGATAAGCAAGGTGCAAGAAGAGCTGAAGGATGCTCAGGTGAATGAATGAGCAGTGCGATGATAAGAAAGGTGCAAGAAGAGCTGAAGGATACTCAGGTGAATGAAGGAGATGTGCGATGATAAGCAAGGTGCAAGAAGAGCTGAAGGATGCTCAGATGAATGAAGGAGCTGTGCAATGATAAGCAAGGTGCAAGAAGAGCTGAAGGATGCTCAGGTGAATGAAGGAGCTGTGCGATGATAAGCAAGGTGCAAGAAGAGCCGAAGGATGCTCAGGTGGACGAAGGAGCTGTGCGATGATAAGCAAGGTGCAAGAAGAGCCGAAGGATGCTCAGGTGGACGAAGGAGCTGTGCGATGATAAGCAAGGTGCAAGAAGAGCCGAAGGATGTTCAGGTGGATGAAGGAGCTGTGCGATGATAAGCAAGGTGCAAGAAGAGCCGAAGGATGGTCAGGTGGATAAAGGAGCTGTGCGATGATAAGCAAGGTGCAAGAAGAGCTGAAGGATGCTCAGGTGAATGAAGGAGCTGTGCGATGATAAGCAAGGTGCAAGAAGAGCTGAAGGATGCTCAGGTGAATGAATGAGCAGTGCGATGAAAAGAAAGGTGCAAGAAGAGCTGAAGGATGCTCAGGTGAATGAAGGAGCTGTGCGATGATAAGCAAGGTGCAAGAAGAGCTGAAGGATGCTCAGATGAATGAAGGAGCTGTGCAATGATAAGCAAGGTGCAAGAAGAGCTGAAGGATGCTCAGGTGAATGAAGGAGCTGTGCGATGATAAGCAAGGTGCAAGAAGAGATGAAGGATGCTCAGGTGAATGAAGGAGCTGTGCGATGATAAGCAAGGTGCAAGAAGAGCTGAAGGATGCTCAGGTGAATAAAGGAGCTGTGCGATGATAAGCAAGGTGCAAGAAGAGCTGAAGGATGCTCAGATGAATGAAGGAGCTGTGCGATGATAAGCAAGGTGCAAGAAGAGCTGAAGCATGCTCAGGCCAATGAAGGAGCTGTGTGATGATAAGCAAGGTGCAAGAAGAGCTGAAGGATGCTCAGGTGAATGAAGGAGCTGTGCGATGATAAGCAAGGTGCAAGAAGAGCTGAAGGATGTTCAGGTGAATGAAGGAGCTGTGCGATGATAAGCAAGGTGCAAGAAGAGCTGATGGATGCTCAGGTGGATAAAGGAGCTGTGCGATGATAAGCAAGGTGCAAGAAGAGCTGAAGGATGCTCAGGTGGATAAAGGAGCTGTGCGATAATAAGCAAGGTGCAAGAAGAGCTTCAGGATACTCAGGTGGATGAAGGAGCTGTGCGATGATAAGCAAGGCACAAGAAGAGCTTCAGGATGCTCAGGTGGATGAAGGAGGTGCCTGATCATGAGCAAGGTGCAAAAAGAGCTGCAGAATTTTTAGGTGCATGAAGGAGCTGTGCAATGATCAGCAAGGCACAAGAAGAGCTGAAGGATGGTCAGGTGGATAAAGGAGCTGTGCGATGATAAGCAAGGTCCAAGAAGAGCTGAAGGATGCTCAGGTGGATTAAGGAGCTGTGCGATGATAAGCAAGGTGCAAGAAGAGCCGAAGGATGCTCAGGTGGACGAAGGAGCTGTGCGATGATAAGCAAGGTGCAAGAAGAGCCGAAGGATGCTCAGGTGGACGAAGGAGCTGTGCGATGATAAGCAAGGTGCTAGAAGAGCCGAAGGATGCTCAGGTGGATAAAGGAGTTGTGCGATGATAAGCAAGGTGCAAGAAGAGCTGAAGGATGCTCAGGTGAATGAAGGAGCTGTGCGATGATAAGCAAGGTGCAAGAAGAGCTGAAGGATGCTCAGGTGAATGAATGAGCAGTGCGATGATAAGAAAGGTGCAAGAAGAGCTGAAGGATGCTCAGGTGAATGAAGGAGCTGTGCGATGATAAGCAAGGTGCAAGAAGAGCTGAAGGATGCTCAGGTGAATGAATGAGCAGTGCGATGATAAGAAAGGTGCAAGAAGAGCTGAAGGATGCTCAGGTGAATGAAGGAGCTGTGCGATGATAAGCAAGGTGCAAGTAGAGCTGAAGGATGCTCAGGTGGATAAAGGAGCTGTGCGATGATAAGCAAGGTGCAAGAAGAGCCGAAGGATGCTCAGGTGGACGAAGGAGCTGTGCGATGATAGGCAAGGTGCAAGAAGAGCCGAAGGATGCTCAGGTGGACGAAGGAGCTGTGCGATGATAAGCAAGGTGCTAGAAGAGCCGAAGGATGCTCAGGTGGATAAAGGAGTTGTGCGATGATAAGCAAGGTGCAAGAAGAGCTGAAGGATGCTCAGGTGAATGAAGGAGCTGTGCGATGATAAGCAAGGTGCAAGAAGAGCTGAAGGATGCTCAGGTGAATGAATGAGCAGTGCGATGATAAGAAAGGTGCAAGAAGAGCTGAAGGATGCTCAGGTGAATGAAGGAGCTGTGCGATGATAAGCAAGGTGCAAGAAGAGCTGAAGGATGCTCAGGTGAATGAATGAGCAGTGCGATGATAAGAAAGGTGCAAGAAGAGCTGAAGGATGCTCAGGTGAATGAAGGAGCTGTGCGATGATAAGCAAGGTGCAAGAAGAGCCGAAGGATGCTCAGGTGGACGAAGGATCTGTGCGATGATAAGCAAGGTGCAAGAAGAGCCGAAGGATGCTCAGGTGGACGAAGGAGCTGTGCGATGATAAGCAAGGTGTAAGAAGAGCCGAAGGATGCTCAGGTGGACGAAGGAGCTGTGCGATGATAAGCAAGGTGCAAGAAGAGCCGAAGGATGCTCAGGTGGACGAAGGAGCTGTGCGATGATAAGCAAGGTGCAAGAAGAGCCGAAGGATGCTCAGGTGGACGAAGGAGCTGTGCGATGATAAGCAAGGTGCTAGAAGAGCCGAAGGATGCTCAGGTGGATAAAGGAGTTGTGCGATGATAAGCAAGGTGCAAGAAGAGCTGAAGGATGCTCAGGTGAATGAAGGAGCTGTGCGATGATAAGCAAGGTGCAAGAAGAGCTGAAGGATGCTCAGGTGAATGAATGAGCAGTGCGATGATAAGAAAGGTGCAAGAAGAGCTGAAGGATGCTCAGGTGAATGAAGGAGCTGTGCGATGATAAGCAAGGTGCAAGAAGAGCTAAAGGATGCTCAGGTGAATGAATGAGCAGTGCGATGATAAGAAAGGTGCAAGAAGAGCTGAAGGATGCTCAGGTGAATGAAGGAGCTGTGCGATGATAAGCAAGGTGCAAGAAGAGCTGAAGGATGCTCTGGTGGATAAAGGAGCTGTGCGATGATAAGCAAGGTGCAAGAAGAGCTGAAGGATGCTCAGGTGAATGAAGGAGCTGTGCGATGATAAGCAAGGTGCAAGAAGAGCTGAAGGATGCTCAGGTGAATGAAGGAGCTGTGCGATGATAAGCAAGGTGCAAGAAGAGCCGAAGGATGCTCAGGTGGACGAAGGAGCTGTGCGATGATAAGCAAGGTGCAAGAAGAGCCGAAGGATGCTCAGGTGGACGAAGGAGCTGTGCGATGATAAGCAAGGTGCAAGAAGAGCCGAAGGATGCTCAGGTGGATGAAGGAGCTGTGCGATGATAAGCAAGGTGCAAGAAGAGCCGAAGGATGGTCAGGTGGATAAAGGAGCTGTGCGATGATAAGCAAGGTGCAAGAAGAGCTGAAGGATGCTCAGGTGAATGAAGGAGCTGTGCGATGATAAGCAAGGTGCAAGAAGAGCTGAAGGATGCTCAGGTGAATGAATGAGCAGTGCGATGAAAAGAAAGGTGCAAGAAGAGCTGAAGGATGCTCAGGTGAATGAAGGAGCTGTGCGATGATAAGCAAGGTGCAAGAAGAGCTGAAGGATGCTCAGATGAATGAAGGAGCTGTGCAATGATAAGCAAGGTGCAAGAAGAGCTGAAGGATGCTCAGGTGAATGAAGGAGCTGTGCGATGATAAGCAAGGTGCAAGAAGAGATGAAGGATGCTCAGGTGAATGAAGGAGCTGTGCGATGATAAGCAAGGTGCAAGAAGAGCTGAAGGATGCTCAGGTGAATAAAGGAGCTGTGCGATGATAAGCAAGGTGCAAGAAGAGCTGAAGGATGCTCAGATGAATGAAGGAGCTGTGCGATGATAAGCAAGGTGCAAGAAGAGCTGAAGCATGCTCAGGCCAATGAAGGAGCTGTGTGATGATAAGCAAGGTGCAAGAAGAGCTGAAGGATGCTCAGGTGAATGAAGGAGCTGTGCGATGATAAGCAAGGTGCAAGAAGAGCTGAAGGATGTTCAGGTGAATGAAGGAGCTGTGCGATGATAAGCAAGGTGCAAGAAGAGCTGATGGATGCTCAGGTGGATAAAGGAGCTGTGCGATGATAAGCAAGGTGCAAGAAGAGCTGAAGGATGCTCAGGTGGATAAAGGAGCTGTGCGATAATAAGCAAGGTGCAAGAAGAGCTTCAGGATGCTCAGGTGGATGAAGGAGGTGCCTGATCATGAGCAAGGTGCAAAAAGAGCTGCAGAATTTTTAGGTGCATGAAGGAGCTGTGCAATGATCAGCAAGGCACAAGAAGAGCTGAAGGATGGTCAGGTGGATAAAGGAGCTGTGCGATGATAAGCAAGGTCCAAGAAGAGCTGAAGGATGCTCAGGTGGATTAAGGAGCTGTGCGATGATAAGCAAGGTGCAAGAAGAGCCGAAGGATGCTCAGGTGGACGAAGGAGCTGTGCAATGATAAGCAAGGTGCAAGAAGAGCCGAAGGATGCTCAGGTGAATGAAGGAGCTGGGCGATGATAAGCAAGGTGCAAGAAGAGCTGAAGGATGCTCAGGTGGATAAGGGAGCTGTCCGATGATAAGCAAGGTGCAAGAAGAGCTGAAGGATGCTCAGGTGAATGAAGGAGCTGTGCGATGATAAGCAAGGTGCAAGAAGAGCTGAAGGATGCTCAGGTGGATGAAGGAGCTGTGCGATGATAAGCAAGGTGCAAGAAGAGCTGAAGGATGCTCAGTTGGATGAAGGTGCTTTGCGATGATAAGCAAGGTGCAAGAAGAGCTGAAGGATGCTCAGGTGAATGAAGGAGCTGTGCGATGATAAGCAAGGTGCAAGAAGAGCTGAAGGATGCTCAGGTGAATGAAGGAGCTGTGCGATGATAAGCAAGGTGCAAGAAGAGCTGAAGGATGCTCAGAGTTGAAGGATGCTGAGGTGGCTAAAGGAGCTGTGCGATGATAAGCAAGGTGCAAGAAGAGCTGAAGGATGCTCAGGTGGATAAAGGAGCTGTGCGATGATAAACAAGGTCAAGAAGAGATGAAGGATGCTCAGGTGGATAAAGGAGCTGTGCGATGATAAGCAAGGTGCAAGAAGAGCTGAAGGATGCTCAGGTGGATAAAGGAGCTGTGCGATGATAAGCAAGGTGCAAGAAGAGCTGAAGAGCTGAAGGATGCTCAGATGAGCTGTGCGATGATAAGCAAGTTCCAAGAAGAGCTGAAAGATGCTCAGATGAATAAAGGAGCTGCACGGTGATTAGCGAGGTGCCAGAAGAACTGTAGGGTGCTCAGGTTAATGAAGGAGCTGCAGGATGATAAGCAAGGTGCAAGAAGGGCTTCAGGATACTCAGGTGGATGAAGGAGCTGTGCGATGATAAGCAAGGCACAAGAAGAGCTTCAGTATGCTCAGGTGGATGAAGGCGGTGCCCGATCATGGGCAAGGTGCAAGAAGAGCTGCAGAATTTTTAGGTGCATGAAGGAGCTGTGCACTGATCAGCAAGGCACAAGAAGAGCTGCAGGATGCTCAGGTGAATAAAGGAGCTGTGCGATGATAAGCAAGGTGCAAGAAGAGCTGAAGGATGGTCAGGTGAATAAAGGAGCTGTGCGATGATAAGCAAGGTGCAAGAAGAGTTGAAGGATGCTCAGGTGGATAAAGGAGCTGTGCGATGATAAGCAAGGTGCAAGAAGACCTGAAGGATGCTCAGGTGGATGAAGGAGCTGTGCGATGATAAGCAAGGTGCAAGAAGAGCTGAAGGATGTTCAGGTGAATGAAGGAGCTGTGCGATGATAAGCAAGGTGCAAGAAGAGCTGAAGGATGCTCAGATGAATGAAGGAGCTGTGCAATGATAAGCAAGGTGCAAGAAGAGCTGAAGGATGCTCAGGTGAATGAAGGAGCTGTGCGATGATAAGCAAGGTGCAAGAAGAGCTGAAGGATGCTCAGGTGAATGAAGGAGCTGTGCGATGATAAGCAAGGTGCAAGAAGAGCTGAAGGATGCTCAGGTGAATGAAGGAGCTGTGCAATGATAAGCAAGGTGCAAGAAGAGCTGAAGGATGCTCAGGTGAATGAAGGAGCTGTGCGATGATAAGCAAGGTGCAAGAAGAGCTGAAGGATGCTCAGGTGAATGAAGGAGCTGTGCGATGATAAGCAAGGTGCAAGAAGAGCTGAAGGATGCTCAGATGAATAAAGGAGCTGTGCGATGATAAGCAAGGTGCAAGAAGAGCTGAAGCATGCTCAGGCCAATGAAGGAGGTGTGCGATGATAAGCAAGGTGCAAGAAGAGCTGAAGGATGCTCAGGTGAATGAAGGAGCTGTGCGATGATAAGCAAGGTGCAAGAAGAGCTGAAGGATGTTCAGGTGAATGAAGGAGCTGTGCGATGATAAACAAGGTGCAAGAAGAGCTGACGGATGCTCAGGTGGATAAAAGAGCTGTGTGATGATAAGCAAGGTGCAAGAAGAGCTGAAGGATGCTCAGGTGGATAAAGGAGCTGTGCGATGATAAGCAAGGTGCAAGAAGAGCTGAAGGATGCTCAGGTGAATGAAGGAGCTGTGCGATGATAAGCAAGGTGGAAGAAGAGCTGAAGGATGCTCCGGTGAATTAAGGAGCTGTGCGATGATGAGCAAGGTGCAAGAAGAGCTGAAGGATGCTCAGGTGAATAAAGGAGCTGTGCGATGATGAGCAAGGTGCAAGAAGAGCTGAAGGATGCTCAGGTGAATGAAGGAGCTGTGCGATGATAAGCAAGGTGCAAGAAGAGCTGAAGGATGCTCAGGTGAATGCAGGAGCTGTGCGATGATAAGCAAGGTGCAAGAAGAGCTGAAGGATGCTCAGTTGGATAAAGGAGCTGTGCGATGATAAGCAAGGTGCAAGAAGAGCTGAAGGATGCTCAGGTGGATGAAGGAGCTGTGCGATGATAAGCAAGGTGCAAGAAGAGCCGAAGGATGCTCAGGTGGACGAAGGAGCTGTGCGATGATAAGCAAGGTGCAAGAAGAGCCGAAGGATGCTCAGGTGAACGAAGGAGCTGTGCGATGATAAGCAAGGTGCAAGAAGAGCCGAAGGATGCTCAGGTGAAGGAAGGAGCTGTGCGATGATAAGCAAGGTGCAAGAAGAGCCGAAGGATGCTCAGGTGGACGAAGGAGCTGTGCGATGATAAGCAAGGTGCAAGAAGAGTTGAAGGATGCTCAGGTGGATGAAGGAGCTGTGCGATGATAAGCAAGGTGCAAGAAGAGCCGAAGGATGCTCAGGTGGACGAAGGAGCTGTGCGATGATAAGCAAGGTGCAAGAAGAGCCGAAGGATGCTCAGGTGGACGAAGGAGCTGTGCGATGATAAGCAAGGTGTAAGAAGAGCCGAAGGATGCTCAGGTGGACGAAGGAGCTGTGCGATGATAAGCAAGGTGCAAGAAGAGCCGAAGGATGCTCAGGTGGACGAAGGAGCTTTGCGATGATAAGCAAGGTGCAAGAAGAGCCGAAGGATGCTCAGGTGGACGAAGGAGCTGTGCGATGATAAGCAAGGTGCTAGAAGAGCCGAAGGATGCTCAGGTGGATAAAGGAGTTGTGCGACGATAAGCAAGGTGCAAGAAGAGCTGAAGGATGCTCAGGTGAATGAAGGAGCTGTGCGATGATAAGCAAGGTGCAAGAAGAGCTGAAGGATGCTCAGGTGAATGAATGAGCAGTGCGATGATAAGAAAGGTGCAAGAAGAGCTGAAGGATGCTCAGGTGAATGAAGGAGCTGTGCGATGATAAGCAAGGTGCAAGAAGAGCTGAAGGATGCTCAGGTGAATGAATGAGCAGTGCGATGATAAGAAAGGTGCAAGAAGAGCTGAAGGATGCTCAGGTGAATGAAGGAGCTGTGCGATGATAAGCAAGGTGCAAGTAGAGCTGAAGGATGCTCAGGTGGATAAAGGAGCTGTGCGATGATAAGCAAGGTGCAAGAAGAGCTGAAGGATGCTCAGGTGAATGAAGGAGCTGTGCGATGATAAGCAAGGTGCAAGAAGAGCGGAAGGATGCTCGGGTGAATGAATGAGCAGTGCGATGATAAGAAAGGTGCAAGAAGAGCTGAAGGATACTCAGGTGAATGAAGGAGCTGTGTGATGATAAGCAAGGTGCAAGAAGAGCTGAAGGATGCTCAGATGAATGAAGGAGCTGTGCAATGATAAGCAAGGTGCAAGAAGAGCTGAAGGATGCTCAGGTGAATGAAGGAGCTGTGCGATGATAAGCAAGGTGCAAGAAGAGCCGAAGGATGCTCAGGTGGACGAAGGAGCTGTGCGATGATAAGCAAGGTGCAAGAAGAGCCGAAGGATGCTCAGGTGCACGAAGGAGCTGTGCGATGATAAGCAAGGTGCAAGAAGAGCCGAACGATGCTCAGGTGGACGAAGGAGCTGTGCGATGATAAGCAAGGTGCAAGAAGAGCCGAAGGATGGTCAGGTGGATAAAGGAGCTGTGCGATGATAAGCAAGGTGCAAGAAGAGCCGAAGGATGCTCAGGTGGCTAAAGGAGCTGTGCGATGATAAGCAAGGTGCAAGAAGAGTTGAAGGATGCTCAGGTGGATGAAGGAGCTGTGCGATGATAAGCAAGGTGCAAGAAGAGCTGAAGGATGCTCAGGTGGACGAAGGAGCTGTGCGATGATGAGCAAGGTGCAAGAAGAGCTGAAGGATGCTCAGGTGGACGAAGGAGCTGTGCGATGATAAGCAAGGTGCAAGTAGAGCTGAAGGATGCTCAGGTGAATGAAGGAGCTGTGCGATGATAAGCAAGGTGCAAGAAGAGCTGAAGGATGCTCAGGTGAATGAAGGAGCTGTGCGATGATAAGCAAGGTGCAAGAAGAGCTGAAGGATGCTCAGGTGAATGAAGGAGCTGTGCGATGATAAGCAAGGTGCAAGAAGAGCTGAAGGATGCTCAGGTGAATAAAGGAGCTGTGCGATGATAAGCAAGGTGCAAGAAGTGCTGAAGGATGCTCAGGTCAATGAATGAGCAGTGCGATGATAAGCAAGGTGCAAAAAGAGCTGAAGGATGCTCAGGTGAATGAAGGATCTGTGCGATGCTAAGCAAGGTGCAAGAAGAGCTGAAGGATGCTCAGGTGGATAAAGGAGCTGTGCGATGCTAAGCAAGGTGCAAGAAGAGCTGAAGGATGCTCAGGTGGATAAAGGAGCTGTGCGATGATACGCAAGGTGCAAGAAGAACTGAAGGATGCTCAGGTGAATGAAGGAGCTGTGCGATGATAAGCAAGGTGCAAGAAGAGCTGAAGGATGCTCAGGTGGATAAAGGAGCTGTGCGATGATAAGCAAGGTGCAAGAAGAGCTGAAGGATGCTCAGGTGAATGAAGGAGCTGTGCGATGATAAGCAAGGTGCAAGAAGAGCTGAAGGATGCTCAGATGAATGAAGGAGCTGTGCAATGATAAGCAAGGTGCAAGAAGAGCTGAAGGATGCTCAGGTGAATGAAGGAGCTGTGCGATGATAAGCAAGGTGCAAGAAGAGCTGAAGGATGCTCAGATGAATGAAGGAGCTGTGCAATGATAAGCAAGGTGCAAGAAGAGCTGAAGGATGCTCAGGTGAATGAAGGAGCTGTGCGATGATAAGCAAGGTGCAAGAAGAGCTGAAGGATGCTCAGGTGAATGAAGGAGCTGTGCGATGATGAGCAAGGTGCAAGAAGAGCTGAAGGATGCTTGTTGGACAGGCCACACGAAGGGCTTGCTCCCTCCCCGCACGACAGGGCCCGAGCTCCGGCCCGCCAGGCATAACCCACGAAAAGCACCCGTACCCCGTCTCCCGACGGATCTTCTGCCCTCGGACCTCTACTCATCACGGGGCCCAGCCTCACCGGCTCCCCCGGCCGGTTCAAGCCGCCATCTTGGGCCCTGCACCACGAGGCCGCGTGGCCTCGCCCCGACCCTAACCCCGGGCCTGACCGGCCCCGACATCCCGGCACCACCATCCACCCGGGAGGTGAGCGGACCACTTGGCAGGTCAATGGGAGGACGAAGTGTCAAGAGCTCTTCCCCCGCCAGGTGCCGATCGCCTCCAACTCCCCCAGGCGCTGGCTCCACCCCCTGCTGGGTGTCTGGACACCTTCATCCCGGGCCCTCCGACCTCCAAGTGCGAGGGTCCGGACATCAAAGAGCGCCTGCCCTATAACTGGGGCAACTCCGGAGCAGGAAGGCAGTTGTATCCTGGAGTCGAGAGACACCGAGAGAACTCAGCCTTGACGGACTACTGGCGCTGCCGTAGCCCGCTCTTGTGAACCATCGTCCTGCCTGCTGGCGCTGCCGCGGCCTTCTACAACATCCATCCTCGTCGGGACCTGCTGGCGCTGCCGCGGCCCGTTGTAACGACCATCCTCACCGGGACCTGCTGGCGCTGCCGCGGACCGTACATCGACCATCTTTCCGGGACCTGCGGGCGCTGCCGCGGCCCGTTGTAACGACCATCCTCACCGGGACCTGCTGGCGCTGCCGCGGACCGTCCATCGACCATCTTTTCGGGACCTGCTGGCGCTGCCGCGGCCCGCACCAACTAAGCTCGAGGATTGTGAGCTAATCATCATCTCATCCAAACTACCTGACTGGTAGACCGACTGTCCCGCTACCCCTTACCCTACTTTGAGAGACGTGAATCGAGGGGACCCCTGAGTCCAGACCTCCTTGTACCATTCAACCGTACCTTAAGAAGTGCTTATAAAGAACACTGAACCTTATCCGTGTGTGATATCTGTCTGTGGGGGGGAAGTTACTTGTCTGTACGATCGCTGGAGACGGCTCTCCCCGGAGACCTCTCCTCCTGACCCCGGCCGACCCTCCCGGTCCGTCTATCCTTTCTAACAATGCTCAGGTGAATGAAGGAGCTGTGCGATGATAAGCAAGGTGCAAGAAGAGCTGAAGGATGCTCAGGTGAATAAAGGAGCTGTGCGATGATAAGCAAGGTGCAAGAAGAGCTGAAGGATGCTCAGATGAATGAAGGAGCTGTGCGATGATAAACAAGGTGCAAGAAGAGCTGAAGCATGCTCAGGCCAATGAAGGAGCTGTGTGATGATAAGCAAGGTGCAAGAAGAGCTGAAGGATGCTCAGGTGAATGAAGGAGCTGTGCGATGATAAGCAAGGTGCAAGAAGAGCTGAAGGATGCTCAGGTGAATGAAGGAGCTGTGCGATGATCAGCAAGGTGCAAGAAGAGCTGAAGGATGCTCAGATGAGCTGTGCGATGATAAGCAAGTTCCAAGAAGAGCTGAAAGATGCTCAGATGAATAAAGGAGCTGCACGGTGATTAGCGAGGTGCCAGAAGAACTGTAGGGTGCTCAGGTTAATGAAGGAGCTGCAGGATGATAAGCAAGGTGCAAGAAGGGCTTCAGGATACTCAGGTGGATGAAGGAGCTGTGCGATGATAAGCAAGGCACAAGAAGAGCTTCAGTATGCTCAGGTGGATGAAGGCGGTGCCCGATCATGGGCAAGGTGCAAGAAGAGCTGCAGAATTTTTAGGTGCATGAAGGAGCTGTGCACTGATCAGCAAGGCACAAGAAGAGCTGCAGGATGCTCAGGTGAATAAAGGAGCTGTGCGATGATAAGCAAGGTGCAAGAAGAGCTGAAGGATGCTCAGGTGAATAAAGGAGCTGTGCGATGATAAGCAAGGTGCAAGAAGAGCTGAAGGATGCTCAGGTGGTTAAAGGAGCTGTGCGATGATAAGCAAGGTGCAAGAAGAGTTGAAGGATGCTCAGGTGGATAAAGGAGCTGTGCGATGATAAGCAAGGTGCAAGAAGACCTGAAGGATGCTCAGGTGGATGAAGGAGCTGTGCGATGATAAGCAAGGTGCAAGAAGAGCTGAAGGATGTTCAGGTGAATGAAGGAGCTGTGCGATGATAAGCAAGGTGCAAGAAGAGCTGAAGGATGCTCAGATGAATGAAGGAGCTGTGCAATGATAAGCAAGGTGCAAGAAGAGCTGAAGGATGCTCAGGTGAATGAAGGAGCTGTGCGATGATAAGCAAGGTGCAAGAAGAGCTGAAGGATGCTCAGGTGAATGAAGGAGCTGTGCGATGATAAGCAAGGTGCAAGAAGAGCTGAAGGATGCTCAGGTGAATGAAGGAGCTGTGCAATGATAAGCAAGGTGCAAGAAGAGCTGAAGGATGCTCAGGTGAATGAAGGAGCTGTGCGATGATAAGCAAGGTGCAAGAAGAGCTGAAGGATGCTCAGGTGAATGAAGGAGCTGTGCGATGATAAGCAAGGTGCAAGAAGAGCTGAAGGATGCTCAGATGAATAAAGGAGCTGTGCGATGATAAGCAAGGTGCAAGAAGAGCTGAAGCATGCTCAGGCCAATGAAGGAGGTGTGCGATGATAAGCAAGGTGCAAGAAGAGCTGAAGGATGCTCAGGTGAATGAAGGAGCTGTGCGATGATAAGCAAGGTGCAAGAAGAGCTGAAGGATGTTCAGGTGAATGAAGGAGCTGTGCGATGATAAACAAGGTGCAAGAAGAGCTGACGGATGCTCAGGTGGATAAAGGAGCTGTGTGATGATAAGCAAGGTGCAAGAAGAGCTGAAGGATGCTCAGGTGGATAAAGGAGCTGTGCGATGATAAGCAAGGTGCAAGAAGAGCTGAAGGATGCTCAGGTGAATGAAGGAGCTGTGCGATGATAAGCAAGGTGCAAGAAGAGCTGAAGGATGCTCAGGTGAATGAAGGAGCTGTGCGATGATGAGCAAGGTGCAAGAAGAGCTGAAGGATGCTCAGGTGAATAAAGGAGCTGTGCGATGATGAGCAAGGTGCAAGAAGAGCTGAAGGATGCTCAGGTGAATGAAGGAGCTGTGCGATGATAAGCAAGGTGCAAGAAGAGCTGAAGGATGCTCAGGTGAATGCAGGAGCTGTGCGATGATAAGCAAGGTGCAAGAAGAGCTGAAGGATGCTCAGTTGGATAAAGGAGCTGTGCGATGATAAGCAAGGTGCAAGAAGAGCTGAAGGATGCTCAGGTGGATGAAGGAGCTGTGCGATGATAAGCAAGGTGCAAGAAGAGCCGAAGGATGCTCAGGTGGACGAAGGAGCTGTGCGATGATAAGCAAGGTGCAAGAAGAGCCGAAGGATGCTCAGGTGAACGAAGGAGCTGTGCGATGATAAGCAAGGTGCAAGAAGAGCCGAAGGATGCTCAGGTGAAGGAAGGAGCTGTGCGATGATAAGCAAGGTGCAAGAAGAGCCGAAGGATGCTCAGGTGGACGAAGGAGCTGTGCGATGATAAGCAAGGTGCAAGAAGAGTTGAAGGATGCTCAGGTGGATGAAGGAGCTGTGCGATGATAAGCAAGGTGCAAGAAGAGCCGAAGGATGCTCAGGTGGACGAAGGAGCTGTGCGATGATAAGCAAGGTGCAAGAAGAGCCGAAGGATGCTCAGGTGGACGAAGGAGCTGTGCGATGATAAGCAAGGTGTAAGAAGAGCCGAAGGATGCTCAGGTGGACGAAGGAGCTGTGCGATGATAAGCAAGGTGCAAGAAGAGCCGAAGGATGCTCAGGTGGACGAAGGAGCTGTGCGATGATAAGCAAGGTGCAAGAAGAGCCGAAGGATGCTCAGGTGGACGAAGGAGCTGTGCGATGATAAGCAAGGTGCTAGAAGAGCCGAAGGATGCTCAGGTGGATAAAGGAGTTGTGCGATGATAAGCAAGGTGCAAGAAGAGCTGAAGGATGCTCAGGTGAATGAAGGAGCTGTGCGATGATAAGCAAGGTGCAAGAAGAGCTGAAGGATGCTCAGGTGAATGAATGAGCAGTGCGATGATAAGAAAGGTGCAAGAAGAGCTGAAGGATGCTCAGGTGAATGAAGGAGCTGTGCGATGATAAGCAAGGTGCAAGAAGAGCTGAAGGATGCTCAGGTGAATGAATGAGCAGTGCGATGATAAGAAAGGTGCAAGAAGAGCTGAAGGATGCTCAGGTGAATGAAGGAGCTGTGCGATGATAAGCAAGGTGCAAGTAGAGCTGAAGGATGCTCAGGTGGATAAAGGAGCTGTGCGATGATAAGCAAGGTGCAAGAAGAGCTGAAGGATGCTCAGGTGAATGAAGGAGCTGTGCGATGATAAGCAAGGTGCAAGAAGAGCGGAAGGATGCTCAGGTGAATGAATGAGCAGTGCGATGATAAGAAAGGTGCAAGAAGAGCTGAAGGATACTCAGGTGAATGAAGGAGCTGTGTGATGATAAGCAAGGTGCAAGAAGAGCTGAAGGATGCTCAGATGAATGAAGGAGCTGTGCAATGATAAGCAAGGTGCAAGAAGAGCTGAAGGATGCTCAGGTGAATGAAGGAGCTGTGCGATGATAAGCAAGGTGCAAGAAGAGCCGAAGGATGCTCAGGTGGACGAAGGAGCTGTGCGATGATAAGCAAGGTGCAAGAAGAGCCGAAGGATGCTCAGGTGGACGAAGGAGCTGTGCGATGATAAGCAAGGTGCAAGAAGAGCCGAACGATGCTCAGGTGGACGAAGGAGCTGTGCGATGATAAGCAAGGTGCAAGAAGAGCCGAAGGATGGTCAGGTGGATAAAGGAGCTGTGCGATGATAAGCAAGGTGCAAGAAGAGCCGAAGGATGCTCAGGTGGCTAAAGGAGCTGTGCGATGATAAGCAAGGTGCAAGAAGAGTTGAAGGATGCTCAGGTGGATGAAGGAGCTGTGCGATGATAAGCAAGGTGCAAGAAGAGCTGAAGGATGCTCAGGTGGACGAAGGAGCTGTGCGATGATGAGCAAGGTGCAAGAAGAGCTGAAGGATGCTCAGGTGGACGAAGGAGCTGTGCGATGATAAGCAAGGTGCAAGTAGAGCTGAAGGATGCTCAGGTGAATGAAGGAGCTGTGCGATGATAAGCAAGGTGCAAGAAGAGCTGAAGGATGCTCAGGTGAATGAAGGAGCTGTGCGATGATAAGCAAGGTGCAAGAAGAGCTGAAGGATGCTCAGGTGAATGAAGGAGCTGTGCGATGATAAGCAAGGTGCAAGAAGAGCTGAAGGATGCTCAGGTGAATAAAGGAGCTGTGCGATGATTAGCAAGGTGCAAGAAGTGCTGAAGGATGCTCAGGTGAATGAATGAGCAGTGCAATGATAAGCAAGGTGCAAAAAGAGCTGAAGGATGCTCAGGTGAATGAAGGATCTGTGCGATGCTAAGCAAGGTGCAAGAAGAGCTGAAGGATGCTCAGGTGGATAAAGGAGCTGTGCGATACTAAGCAAGGTGCAAGAAGAGCTGAAGGATGCTCAGGTGGATAAAGGAGCTGTGCGATGATACGCAAGGTGCAAGAAGAACTGAAGGATGCTCAGGTGAATGAAGGAGCTGTGCGATGATAAGCAAGGTGCAAGAAGAGCTGAAGGATGCTCAGGTGGATAAAGGAGCTGTGCGATGATAAGCAAGGTGCAAGAAGAGCTGAAGGATGCTCAGGTGAATGAAGGAGCTGTGCGATGAAAAGCAAGGTGCAAGAAGAGCTGAAGGATGCTCAGATGAATGAAGGAGCTGTGCAATGATAAGCAAGGTGCAAGAAGAGCTGAAGGATGCTCAGGTGAATGAAGGAGCTGTGCGATGATAAGCAAGGTGCAAGAAGAGCTGAAGGATGCTCAGATGAATGAAGGAGCTGTGCAATGATAAGCAAGGTGCAAGAAGAGCTGAAGGATGCTCAGGTGAATGAAGGAGCTGTGCGATGATGAGCAAGGTGCAAGAAGAGCTGAAGGATGCTCAGGTGAATGAAGGAGCTGTGCGATGATAAGCAAGGTGCAAGAAGAGCTGAAGGATGCTCAGGTGAATGAATGAGCAGTGCGATGATAAGCAAGGTGCAAAAAGAGCTGAAGGATGCTCAGGTGAATGAAGGATCTGTGCGATGCTAAACAAGGTGCAAGAAGAGCTGATGGATGCTCAGGTGGATAAAGGAGCTGTGCGATGATAAGCAAGGTGCAAGAAGAGCTGAAGGATGCTCAGGTGGATAAAGGAGCTGTGCGATAATAAGCAAGGTGCAAGAAGAGCTTCAGGATACTCAGGTGGATGAAGGAGCTGTGCGATGATAAGCAAGGCACAAGAAGAGCTTCAGGATGCTCAGGTGGATGAAGGAGGTGCCTGATCATGAGCAAGGTGCAAAAAGAGCTGCAGAATTTTTAGGTGCATGAAGGAGCTGTGCAATGATCAGCAAGGCACAAGAAGAGCTGAAGGATGCTCAGGTGGATAAAGGAGCTGTGCGATGATAAGCAAGGTCCAAGAAGAGCTGAAGGATGCTCAGGTGGATTAAGGAGCGGTGCGATGATAAGCAAGGTGCAAGAAGAGCTGAAGGATGCTCAGGTGGATAAAGGAGCTGTGCGATGATAAGCAAGGTGCAAGAAGAGCCGAAGGATGCTCAGGTGGACGAAGGAGCTCTGCAATGATAAGCAAGGTGCAAGAAGAGCCGAAGGATGCTCAGGTGAATGAAGGAGCTGTGCAATGATAAGCAAGGTGCAAGAAGAGCCGAAGGATGCTCAGGTGAATGAAGGAGCTGTGCGATGATAAGCAAGGTGCAAGAAGAGCTGAAGGATGATCAGAGTTGAAGGATGCTGAGGTGGATAAAGGAACTGTGCGATGATAAGCAAGGTGCAAGAAGAGCTGAAGGATGCTCAGGTGGTTAAAGGAGCTGTGCGATGAAAAGCAAGGTGCAAGAAGAGTTGAAGGATGCTCAGGTGGATAAAGGAGCTGTGTGATGATAAGCAAGGTGCAAGAAGACCTGAAGGATGCTCAGGTGGATGAAGGAGCTGTGCGATGATAAGCAAGGCACAAGAAGAGCTGCAGGATGCTCAGGTGAATAAAGGAGCTGTGCGATGATAAGCAAGGTGCAAGAAGAGCTGAAGGATGCTCAGGTGAATAAAGGAGATGTGCGATGATAAGCAAGGTGCAAGAAGAGCTGAAGGATGCTCAGGTGGTTAAAGGAGCTGTGCGATGATAAGCAAGGTGCAAGAAGAGTTGAAGGATGCTCAGGTGGATAAAGGAGCTGTGCGATGATAAGCAAGGTGAAAGAAGACCTGAAGGATGCTCAGGTGGACGAAGGAGCTGTGCGATGATAAGCAAGGTGCAAGAAGAGTTGAAGGATGCTCAGGTGGATGGAGGAGCTGTGCGATGATAAGCAAGGTGCAAGTAGAGCTGAAGGATGCTCAGGTGTATGAAGGAGCTGTGCGATGATAAGCAAGGTGCAAGAAGAGCTGAAGGATGCTCAGGTGAATGAAGGAGCTGTGCGATGATAAGCAAGGTGCAAGAAGAGCTGAAGGATGCTCAGGTGAATGAAGGAGCTGTGCGATGATAAGCAAGGTGCAAGAAGAGCTGAAGGATGCTCAGGTGAATAAAGGAGCTGTGCGATGATAAGCAAGGTGCAAGAAGAGCTGAAGGATGCTCAGGTGGACGAAGGAGCTGTGCGATGATAAGCAAGGTGCAAGAAGAGCCGAACGATGCTCAGGTGGACGAAGGAGCTGTGCGATGATAAGCAAGGTGCAAGAAGAGCCGAAGGATAGTCAGGTGGATAAAGGAGCTGTGCGATGATAAGCAAGGTGCAAGAAGAGCCGAAGGATGCTCAGGTGGCTAAAGGAGCTGTGCGATGATAAGCAAGGTGCAAGAAGAGTTGAAGGATGCTCAGGTGGATGAAGGAGCTGAGCGATGATAAGCAAGGTGCAAGAAGAGCTGAAGGATGCTCAGGTGGACGAAGGAGCTGTGCGATGATGAGCAAGGTGCAAGAAGAGCTGAAGGATGCTCAGTACGATAAGCAAGGTGCAAGTAGAGCTGAAGGATGCTCAGGTGAATGAAGGAGCTGTGCGATGATAAGCAAGGTGCAAGAAGAGCTGAAGGATGCTCAGGTGAATGAAGGAGCTGTGCGATGATAAGCAAGGTGCAAGAAGAGCTGAAGGATGCTCAGGTGAATGAAGGAGCTGTGCGATGATAAGCAAGGTGCAAGAAGAGCTGAAGGATGCTCAGGTGAATAAAGGAGCTGTGCGATGATAAGCAAGGTGCAAGAAGTGCTGAAGGATGCTCAGGTGAATGAATGAGCAGTGCGATGATAAGCAAGGTGCAAAAAGAGCTGAAGGATGCTCAGGTGAATGAAGGATCTGTGCGATGCTAAGCAAGGTGCAAGAAGAGCTGAAGGATGCTCAGGTGGATAAAGGAGCTGTGCGATGCTAAGCAAGGTGCAAGAAGAGCTGAAGGATGCTCAGGTGGATAAAGGAGCTGTGCGATGATATGCAAGGTGCCAGAAGAACTGAAGGATGCTCAGGTGAATGAAGGAGCTGTGCGATGATAAGCAAGGTGCAAGAAGAGCTGAAGGATGCTCAGGTGGATAAAGGAGCTGTGCGATGATAAGCAAGGTGCAAGAAGAGCTGAAGGATGCTCAGGTGAATGAAGGAGCTGTGCGATGATAAGCAAGGTGCAAGAAGAGCTGAAGGATGCTCAGATGAATGAAGGAGCTGTGCAATGATAAGCAAGGTGCATGAAGAGCTGAAGGATGCTCAGGTGAATGAAGGAGCTGTGCGATGATAAGCAAGGTGCAAGAAGAGCTGAAGGATGCTCAGATGAATGAAGGAGCTGTGCAATGATAAGCAAGGTGCAAGAAGAGCTGAAGGATGCTCAGGTGAATGAAGGAGCTGTGCGATGAAAAGCAAGGTGCAAGAAGAGCTGAAGGATGCTCAGGTGAATGAAGGAGCTGTGCGATGATGAGCAAGGTGCAAGAAGAGCTGAAGGATGCTCAGGTGAATGAAGGAGCTGTGCGATGATAAGCAAGGTGCAAGAAGAGCTGAAGGATGCTCAGGTGAATAAAGGAGCTGTGCGATGATAAGCAAGGTGCAAGAAGAGCTGAAGGATGCTCAGATGAATGAAGGAGCTGTGCGATGATAAACAAGGTGCAAGAAGAGCTGAAGCATGCTCAGGCCAATGAAGGAGCTGTGTGATGATAAGCAAGGTGCAAGAAGAGCTGAAGGATGCTCAGGTGAATGAATTAGCTGTGCGATGATAAGCAAGGTGCAAGAAGAGCTGAAGGATGTTCAGGTGAATGAAGGAGCTGTGCGATGATAAGCAAGGTGCAAGAAGAGCTGATGGATGCTCAGGTGGATAAAGGAGCTGTGCGATGATAAGCTAGGTGCAAGAAGAGCTGAAGGATGCTCAGGTGGATAAAAGAGCTGTGCGATAATAAGCAAGGTGCAAGAAGAGCTTCAGGATACTCAGGTGGATGAAGGAGCTGTGCGATGATAAGCAAGGCACAAGAAGAGCTTCAGGATGCTCAGGTGGATGAAGGAGGTGCCTGATCATGAGCAAGGTGCAAAAAGAGCTGCAGAATTTTCAGGTGCATGAAGGAGCTGTGCAATGATCAGCAAGGCACAAGAAGAGCTGAAGGATGCTCAGGTGGATAAAGGAGCTGTGCGATGATAAGCAAGGTCCAAGAAGAGCTGAAGGATGCTCAGGTGGATAAAGGAGCTGTGCGATGATAAGCAAGGTGCAAGAAGAGCCGAAGGATGCTCAGGTGGACGAAGGAGCTCTGCAATGATAAGCAAGGTGCAAGAAGAGCCGAAGGATGCTCAGGTGAATGAAGGAGCTGTGCAATGATAAGCAAGGTGCAAGAAGAGCCGAAGGATGCTCAGGTGAATGAAGGAGCTGTGCGATGATAAGCAAGGTGCAAGAAGAGCTGAAGGATGCTCAGGTGGATAAGGGAGCTGTCCGATGATAAGCAAGGTGCAAGAAGAGCTGAAGGATGCTCAGGTGAATGAAGGAGCTGTGCGATGATAAGCAAGGTGCAAGAAGAGCTGAAGGATGCTCAGGTGGATGAAGGAGCTGTGCGATGATAAGCAAGGTGCAAGAAGAGCTGAAGGATGCTCAGGTGGATGAAGGAGCTTTGCGATGATAAGCAAGGTGCAAGAAGAGCTGAAGGATGCTCAGGTGAATGAAGGAGCTGTGCGATGATAAGCAAGGTGCAAGAAGAGCTGAAGGATGCTCAGGTGAATGAAGGAGCTGTGCAATGATAAGCAAGGTGCAAGAAGAGCTGAAGGATGCTCAGAGTTGAAGGATGCTGAGGTGGATAAAGGAACTGTGCGATGATAAGCAAGGTGCAAGAAGAGCTGAAGGATGCTCAGGTGGATAAAGGAGCTGTGCGATGATAAACAAGGTGCAAGAAGAGATGAAGGATGCTCAGGTGGATAAAGGAGCTGTGCGATGATAAGCAAGTGCAAGAAGAGCTGAAGGATGCTCAGGTGGATAAAGGAGCTGTGCGATGATAAGCAAGGTGCAAGAAGAGCTGAAGAGCTGAAGGATGCTCAGATGAGCTGTGCGATGATAAGCAAGTTCCAAGAAGAGCTGAAAGATGCTCAGATGAATAAAGGAGCTGCAGGGTGATTAGCGAGGTGCCAGAAGAACTGTAGGGTGCTCAGGTGAATGAAGGAGCTGCAGGATGATAAGCAAGGTGCAAGAAGGGCTTCAGGATACTCAGGTGGATGAAGGAGCTGTGCGATGATAAGCAAGGCACAAGAAGAGCTTCAGGATGCTCAGGTGGATGAAGGCGGTGCCCGATCATGGGCAAGGTGCAAGAAGAGTTGCAGAATTTTTAGGTGCATGAAGGAGCTGTGCAATGATCAGCAAGGCACAAGAAGAGCTGCAGGATGCTCAGGTGAATAAAGGAGCTGTGCGATGATAAGCAAGGTGCAAGAAGAGCTGAAGGATGCTCAGGTGAATAAAGGAGCTGTGCGATGATAAGCAAGGTGCAAGAAGAGCTGAAGGATGCTCAGGTGGTTAAAGGAGCTGTGCGATGATAAGCAAGGTGCAAGAAGAGTTGAAGGATGCTCAGGTGGATAAAGGAGCTGTGTGATGATAAGCAAGGTGCAAGAAGACCTGAAGGATGCTCAGGTGGATGAAGGAGCTGTGCGATGATAAGCAAGGCACAAGAAGAGCTGCAGGATGCTCAGGTGAATAAAGGAGCTGTGCGATGATAAGCAAGGTGCAAGAAGAGCTGAAGGATGCTCAGGTGAATAAAGGAGCTGTGCGATGATAAGCAAGGTGCAAGAAGAGCTGAAGGATGCTCAGGTGGTTAAAGGAGCTGTGCGATGATAAGCAAGGTGCAAGAAGAGTTGAAGGATGCTCAGGTGGATAAAGGAGCTGTGCGATGATAAGCAAGGTGAAAGAAGACCTGAAGGATGCTCAGGTGGATGAAGGAGCTGTGCGATGATAAGCAAGGTGCAAGTAGAGCTGAAGGATGCTCAGGTGAATGAAGGAGCTGTTCGATGATAAGCAAGGTGCAAGAAGAGCTGAAGGATGCTCAGGTGAATGAAGGAGCTGTGCGATGATAAGCAAGGTGCAAGAAGAGCTGAAGGATGCTCAGGTGAATGAAGGAGCTGTGCGATGATAAGCAAGGTGCAAGAAGAGCTGAAGGATGCTCAGGTGAATAAAGGAGCTGTGCGATGATAAGCAAGGTGCAAGAAGAGCTGAAGGATGCTCAGGTGAATGAAGGAGCTGTGCGATAATAAGCAAGGTGCAAGAAGAGCTGAAAGATGCTCAGGTGAATGAAGGAGCTGTGCGATGATAAGCAAGGTGCAAGAAGAGCTGAAGGATGCTCAGGTGGATAAAGGAGCTGTGCGATGATAAGCAAGGTGCAAGAAGAGCTGAAGGATGCTCAGGTGAATGAAGGAGCTGTGCGATGATAAGCAAGGTGCAAGAAGAGCTGAAGGATGCTCAGGTGAATGAATGAGCAGTGCGATGATAAGCAAGGTGCAAAAAGAGCTGAAGGATGCTCAGGTGAATGAAGGATCTGTGCGATGCTAAACAAGGTGCAAGAAGAGCTGAAGGATGCTCAGGTGGATAAAGGAGCTGTGCGATGATAAGCAAGGTGCAAGAAGAGCCGAAGGATGCTCAGGTGGCTAAAGGAGCTGTGCGATGATAAGCAAGGTGCAAGAAGAGCTGAAGGATGCTCAGGTGAATGAAGGAGCTGTGCGATGATAAGCAAGGTGCAAGAAGAGCCGAAGGATGCTCAGGTGAATGAAGGAGCTGTGCGATGATAAGCAAGGTGCAAGAAGAGCTGAAGGATGCTCAGGTGGATAAGGGAGCTGTCCGATGATAAGCAAGGTGCAAGAAGAGCTGAAGGATGCTCAGGTGAATGAAGGAGCTGTGCGATGATAAGCAAGGTGCAAGAAGAGCTGAAGGATGCTCAGGTGGATGAAGGAGCTGTGCGATGATAAGCAAGGTGCAAGAAGAGCTGAAGGATGCTCAGGTGGATGAAGGAGCTTTGCGATGATAAGCAAGGTGCAAGAAGAGCTGAAGGATGCTCAGGTGAATGAAGGAGCTGTGCGATGATAAGCAAGGTGCAAGAAGAGCTGAAGGATGCTCAGGTGAATGAAGGAGCTGTGCGATGATAAGCAAGGTGCAAGAAGAGCTGAAGGATGCTCAGAGTTGAAGGATGCTGAGGTGGATAAAGGAACTGTGCGATGATAAGCAAGGTGCAAGAAGAGCTGAAGGATGCTCAGGTGGATAAAGGAGCTGTGCGATGATAAACAAGGTGCAAGAAGAGATGAAGGATGCTCAGGTGGATAAAGGAGCTGTGCGATGATAAGCAAGGTGCAAGAAGAGCTGAAGGATGCTCAGGTGGATAAAGGAGCTGTGCGATGATAAGCAAGGTGCAAGAAGAGCTGAAGAGCTGAAGGATGCTCAGATGAGCTGTGCGATGATAAGCAAGTTCCAAGAAGAGCTGAAAGATGCTCAGATGAATAAAGGAGCTGCAGGGTGATTAGCGAGGTGCAAGAGGGCTTCAGGATACTCAGGTGGATGAAGGAGCTGTGTGATGATAAGCAAGGCACAAGAAGAGCTTCAGGATGCTCAGGTGGATGAAGGCGGTGCCCGATCATGGGCAAGGTGCAAGAAGAGCTGCAGAATTTTTAGGTGCATGAAGGAGCTGTGCAATGATCAGCAAGGCACAAGAAGAGCTGCAGGATGCTCAGGTGAATAAAGGAGCTGTGCGATGATAAGCAAGGTGCAAGAAGAGCTGAAGGATGCTCAGGTGAATAAAGGAGCTGTGCGATGATAAGCAAGGTGCAAGAAGAGCTGAAGGATGCTCAGGTGGTTAAAGGAGCTGTGTGATGATAAGCAAGGTGCAAGAAGAGTTGAAGGATGCTCAGGTGGATAAAGGAGCTGTGTGATGATAAGCAAGGTGCAAGAAGACCTGAAGGATGCTCAGGTGGATGAAGGAGCTGTGCGATGATAAGCAAGGCACAAGAAGAGCTGCAAGATGCTCAGGTGAATAAAGGAGCTGTGCGATGATAAGCAAGGTGCAAGAAGAGCTGAAGGATGCTCAGGTGAATAAAGGAGCTGTGCGATGATAAGCAAGGTGCAAGAAGAGCTGAAGGATGCTCAGGTGGTTAAAGGAGCTGTGCGATGATAAGCAAGGTGCAAGAAGAGTTGAAGGATGCTCAGGTGAATGAAGGAGCTGTGCGATGATAAGCAAGGTGCAAGAAGACCTGAAGGATGCTCAGGTGGATGAAGGAGCTGTGCGATGATAAGCAAGATGCAAGTAGAGCTGAAGGATGCTCAGGTGAATGAAGGAGCTGTTCGATGATAAGCAAGGTGCAAGAAGAGCTGAAGGATGCTCAGGTGAATGAAGGAGCTGTGCGATGATAAGCAAGGTGCAAGAAGAGCTGAAGGATGCTCAGGTGAATGAAGGAGCTGTGCGATGATAAGCAAGGTGCAAGAAGAGCTGAAGGATGCTCAGGTGAATAAAGGAGCTGTGCGATGATAAGCAAGGTGCAAGAAGAGCTGAAGGATGCTCAGGTGAATGAAGGAGCTGTGTGATAATAAGCAAGGTGCAAGAAGAGCTGAAAGATGCTCAGGTGAATGAAGGAGCTGTGCGATGATAAGCAAGGTGCAAGAAGAGCTGAAGGATGCTCAGGTGGATAAAGGAGCTGTGCGATGATAAGCAAGGTGCAAGAAGAGCTGAAGGATGCTCAGGTGAATGAAGGAGCTGTGCGATGAGAAGCAAGGTGCAAGAAGAGCTGAAGGATGCTCAGGTGAATGAATGAGCAGTGCGATGATAAGCAAGGTGCAAAAAGAGCTGAAGGATGCTCAGGTGAATGAAGGATCTGTGCGATGCTAAACAAGGTGCAAGAAGAGCTGAAGGATGCTCAGGTGGATAAAGGAGCTGTGCGATGCTAAGCAAGGTGCAAGAAGAGCTGAAGGATGCTCAGGTGGATAAAGGAGCTGTGCGACGATACGCAAGGTGCAAGAAGAACTGAAGGATGCTCAGGTGAATGATGGAGCTGTGCGATGATAAGCAAGGTGCAAGAAGAGCTGAAAGATGCTCAGGTGGATAAAGGAGCTATGCGATGATAAGCAAGGTGCAAGAAGAGCTGAAGGATGCTCAGGTGAATGAAGGAGCTGTGCGATGATAAGCAAGGTCCAAGAAGAGCTGAAGGATGCTCAGGTGGATTAAGGAGCTGTGCGATGATAAGCAAGGTGCAAGAAGAGCTGAAGGATGCTCAGGTGGATAAAGGAGCTGTGCGATGATAAGCAAGGTGCAAGAAGAGCCGAAGGATGCTCAGGTGGACGAAGGAGCTCTGCAATGATAAGCAAGGTGCAAGAAGAGCCGAAGGATGCTCAGGTGAATGAAGGAGCTGTGCAATGATAAGCAAGGTGCAAGAAGAGCCGAAGGATGCTCAGGTGAATGAAGGAGCTGTGCGATGATAAGCAAGGTGCAAGAAGAGCTGAAGGATGCTCAGGTGGATAAGGGAGCTGTGCGATGATAAGCAAGGTGCAAGAAGAGCTGAAGGATGCTCAGGTGAATGAAGGAGCTGTGCGATGATAAGCAAGGTGCAAGAAGAGCTGAAGGATGCTCAGAGTTGAAGGATGCTGAGGTGGATAAAGGAACTGTGCGATGATAAGCAAGGTGCAAGAAGAGCTGAAGGATGCTCAGGTGGATAAAGGAGCTGTGCGATGATAAACAAGGTGCAAGAAGAGATGAAGGATGCTCAGGTGGATAAAGGAGCTGTGCGATGATAAGCAAGGTGCAAGAAGAGCTGAAGGATGCTCAGGTGGATAAAGGAGCTGTGCGATGATAAGCAAGGTGCAAGAAGAGCCGAAGAGCTGAAGGATGCTCAGATGAGCTGTGCGATGATAAGCAAGTTCCAAGAAGAGCTGAAAGATGCTCAGATGAATAAAGGAGCTGCAGGGTGATTAGCGAGGTGCCAGAAGAACTGTAGGGTGCTCAGGTGAATGAAGGAGCTGCAGGATGATAAGCAAGGTGCAAGAAGGGCTTCAGGATACTCAGGTGGATGAAGGAGCTGTGCGATGATAAGCAAGGCACAAGAAGAGCTTCAGGATGCTCAGGTGGATGAAGGCGGTGCCCGATCATGGGCAAGGTGCAAGAAGAGCTGAAGGATGCTCAGGTGAATGAAGGAGCTGTGCGATGATAAGCAAGGTGCAAGAAGAGCTGAAGGATGCTCAGGTGAATGAAGGAGCTGTGCGATGATAAGCAAGGTGCAAGAAGAGCTGAAGGATGCTCAGGTGAATAAAGGAGCTGTGCGATGATAAGCAAGGTGCAAGAAGAGCTGAAGGATGCTCAGGCGAATGAAGGAGCTGTGCGATGATAAGCAAGGTGCAAGAAGAGCTGAAAGATGCTCAGGTGAATGAAGGAGCTGTGCGATGATAAGCAAGGTGCAAGAAGAGCTGAAGGATGCTCAGGTGGATAAAGGAGCTGTGCGATGATAAGCAAGGTGCAAGAAGAGCTGAAGGATGCTCAGGTGAATGAAGGAGCTGTGCGATGATAAGCAAGGTGCAAGAAGAGCTGAAGGATGCTCAGGTGGATAAAGGAGCTGTACGATGATAAGCAAGGTGCAAGAAGAGCTGAAGGATGCTCAGGTGAATGAAGGAGCTGTGCGATGATAAGCAAGGTGCAAGAAGAGCTGAAGGATGCTCAGGTGAATGAATGAGCAGTGCGATGATAAGCAAGGTGCAAAAAGAGCTGAAGGATGCTCAGGTGAATGAAGGATCTGTGCGATGCTAAACAAGGTGCAAGAAGAGCTGAAGGATGCTCAGGTGGATAAAGGAGCTGTGCGATGATAAGCAAGGTGCAAGAAGAGCCGAAGGATGCTCAGGTGGCTAAAGGAGCTGTGCGATGATAAGCAAGGTGCAAGAAGAGCTGAAGGATGCTCAGGTGAATGAAGGAGCTGTGCGATGATAAGCAAGGTGCAAGAAGAGCCGAAGGATGCTCAGGTGAATGAAGGAGCTGTGCGATGATAAGCAAGGTGCAAGAAGAGCTGAAGGATGCTCAGGTGGATAAGGGAGCTGTCCGATGATAAGCAAGGTGCAAGAAGAGCTGAAGGATGCTCAGGTGAATGAAGGAGCTGTGCGATGATAAGCAAGGTGCAAGAAGAGCTGAAGGATGCTCAGGTGGATGAAGGAGCTGTGCGATGATAAGCAAGGTGCAAGAAGAGCTGAAGGATGCTCAGGTGGATGAAGGAGCTTTGCGATGATAAGCAAGGTGCAAGAAGAGCTGAAGGATGCTCAGGTGAATGAAGGAGCTGTGCGATGATAAGCAAGGTGCAAGAAGAGCTGAAGGATGCTCAGGTGAATGAAGGAGCTGTGCGATGATAAGCAAGGTGCAAGAAGAGCTGAAGGATGCTCAGAGTTGAAGGATGCTGAGGTGGATAAAGGAACTGTGCGATGATAAGCAAGGTGCAAGAAGAGCTGAAGGATGCTCAGGTGGATAAAGGAGCTGTGCGATGATAAACAAGGTGCAAGAAGAGATGAAGGATGCTCAGGTGGATAAAGGAGCTGTGCGATGATAAGCAAGGTGCAAGAAGAGCTGAAGGATGCTCAGGTGGATAAAGGAGCTGTGCGATGATAAGCAAGGTGCAAGAAGAGCTGAAGAGCTGAAGGATGCTCAGATGAGCTGTGCGATGATAAGCAAGTTCCAAGAAGAGCTGAAAGATGCTCAGATGAATAAAGGAGCTGCAGGGTGATTAGCGAGGTGCCAGAAGAACTGTAGGGTGCTCAGGTGAATGAAGGAGCTGCAGGATGATAAGCAAGGTGCAAGAGGGCTTCAGGATACTCAGGTGGATGAAGGAGCTGTGTGATGATAAGCAAGGCACAAGAAGAGCTTCAGGATGCTCAGGTGGATGAAGGCGGTGCCCGATCATGGGCAAGGTGCAAGAAGAGCTGCAGAATTTTTAGGTGCATGAAGGAGCTGTGCAATGATCAGCAAGGCACAAGAAGAGCTGCAGGATGCTCAGGTGAATAAAGGAGCTGTGCGATGATAAGCAAGGTGCAAGAAGAGCTGAAGGATGCTCAGGTGAATAAAGGAGCTGTGCGATGATAAGCAAGGTGCAAGAAGAGCTGAAGGATGCTCAGGTGGTTAAAGGAGCTGTGTGATGATAAGCAAGGTGCAAGAAGAGTTGAAGGATGCTCAGGTGGATAAAGGAGCTGTGTGATGATAAGCAAGGTGCAAGAAGACCTGAAGGATGCTCAGGTGGATGAAGGAGCTGTGCGATGATAAGCAAGGCACAAGAAGAGCTGCAAGATGCTCAGGTGAATAAAGGAGCTGTGCGATGATAAGCAAGGTGCAAGAAGAGCTGAAGGATGCTCAGGTGAATAAAGGAGCTGTGCGATGATAAGCAAGGTGCAAGAAGAGCTGAAGGATGCTCAGGTGGTTAAAGGAGCTGTGCGATGATAAGCAAGGTGCAAGAAGAGTTGAAGGATGCTCAGGTGAATGAAGGAGCTGTGCGATGATAAGCAAGGTGCAAGAAGACCTGAAGGATGCTCAGGTGGATGAAGGAGCTGTGCGATGATAAGCAAGATGCAAGTAGAGCTGAAGGATGCTCAGGTGAATGAAGGAGCTGTTCGATGATAAGCAAGGTGCAAGAAGAGCTGAAGGATGCTCAGGTGAATGAAGGAGCTGTGCGATGATAAGCAAGGTGCAAGAAGAGCTGAAGGATGCTCAGGTGAATGAAGGAGCTGTGCGATGATAAGCAAGGTGCAAGAAGAGCTGAAGGATGCTCAGGTGAATAAAGGAGCTGTGCGATGATAAGCAAGGTGCAAGAAGAGCTGAAGGATGCTCAGGTGAATGAAGGAGCTGTGCGATAATAAGCAAGGTGCAAGAAGAGCTGAAAGATGCTCAGGTGAATGAAGGAGCTGTGCGATGATAAGCAAGGTGCAAGAAGAGCTGAAGGATGCTCAGGTGGATAAAGGAGCTGTGCGATGATAAGCAAGGTGCAAGAAGAGCTGAAGGATGCTCAGGTGAATGAAGGAGCTGTGCGATGAGAAGCAAGGTGCAAGAAGAGCTGAAGGATGCTCAGGTGAATGAATGAGCAGTGCGATGATAAGCAAGGTGCAAAAAGAGCTGAAGGATGCTCAGGTGAATGAAGGATCTGTGCGATGCTAAACAAGGTGCAAGAAGAGCTGAAGGATGCTCAGGTGGATAAAGGAGCTGTGCGATGCTAAGCAAGGTGCAAGAAGAGCTGAAGGATGCTCAGGTGGATAAAGGAGCTGTGCGACGATACGCAAGGTGCAAGAAGAACTGAAGGATGCTCAGGTGAATGATGGAGCTGTGCGATGATAAGCAAGGTGCAAGAAGAGCTGAAAGATGCTCAGGTGGATAAAGGAGCTATGCGATGATAAGCAAGGTGCAAGAAGAGCTGAAGGATGCTCAGGTGAATGAAGGAGCTGTGCGATGATAAGCAAGGTCCAAGAAGAGCTGAAGGATGCTCAGGTGGATTAAGGAGCTGTGCGATGATAAGCAAGGTGCAAGAAGAGCTGAAGGATGCTCAGGTGGATAAAGGAGCTGTGCGATGATAAGCAAGGTGCAAGAAGAGCCGAAGGATGCTCAGGTGGACGAAGGAGCTCTGCAATGATAAGCAAGGTGCAAGAAGAGCCGAAGGATGCTCAGGTGAATGAAGGAGCTGTGCAATGATAAGCAAGGTGCAAGAAGAGCCGAAGGATGCTCAGGTGAATGAAGGAGCTGTGCGATGATAAGCAAGGTGCAAGAAGAGCTGAAGGATGCTCAGGTGGATAAGGGAGCTGTGCGATGATAAGCAAGGTGCAAGAAGAGCTGAAGGATGCTCAGGTGAATGAAGGAGCTGTGCGATGATAAGCAAGGTGCAAGAAGAGCTGAAGGATGCTCAGAGTTGAAGGATGCTGAGGTGGATAAAGGAACTGTGCGATGATAAGCAAGGTGCAAGAAGAGCTGAAGGATGCTCAGGTGGATAAAGGAGCTGTGCGATGATAAACAAGGTGCAAGAAGAGATGAAGGATGCTCAGGTGGATAAAGGAGCTGTGCGATGATAAGCAAGGTGCAAGAAGAGCTGAAGGATGCTCAGGTGGATAAAGGAGCTGTGCGATGATAAGCAAGGTGCAAGAAGAGCTGAAGAGCTGAAGGATGCTCAGATGAGCTGTGCGATGATAAGCAAGTTCCAAGAAGAGCTGAAAGATGCTCAGATGAATAAAGGAGCTGCAGGGTGATTAGCGAGGTGCCAGAAGAACTGTAGGGTGCTCAGGTGAATGAAGGAGCTGCAGGATGATAAGCAAGGTGCAAGAAGGGCTTCAGGATACTCAGGTGGATGAAGGAGCTGTGCGATGATAAGCAAGGCACAAGAAGAGCTTCAGGATGCTCAGGTGGATGAAGGCGGTGCCCGATCATGGGCAAGGTGCAAGAAGAGCTGAAGGATGCTCAGGTGAATGAAGGAGCTGTGCGATGATAAGCAAGGTGCAAGAAGAGCTGAAGGATGCTCAGGTGAATGAAGGAGCTGTGCGATGATAAGCAAGGTGCAAGAAGAGCTGAAGGATGCTCAGGTGAATAAAGGAGCTGTGCGATGATAAGCAAGGTGCAAGAAGAGCTGAAGGATGCTCAGGCGAATGAAGGAGCTGTGCGATGATAAGCAAGGTGCAAGAAGAGCTGAAAGATGCTCAGGTGAATGAAGGAGCTGTGCGATGATAAGCAAGGTGCAAGAAGAGCTGAAGGATGCTCAGGTGGATAAAGGAGCTGTGCGATGATAAGCAAGGTGCAAGAAGAGCTGAAGGATGCTCAGGTGAATGAAGGAGCTGTGCGATGATAAGCAAGGTGCAAGAAGAGCTGAAGGATGCTCAGGTGAATGAATGAGCAGTGCGATGATAAGCAAGGTGCAAAAAGAGCTGAAGGATGCTCAGGTGAATGAAGGATCTGTGCGATGCTAAGCAAGGTGCAAGAAGAGCTGAAGGATGGTCAGGTGGATAAAGGAGCTGTGCGATGCTAAGCAAGGTGCAAGAAGAGCTGAAGGATGCTCAGGTGGATAAAGGAGCTGGGCGATGATACGCAAGGTGCAAGAAGAACTGAAGGATGCTCAGGTGAATGAAGGAGCTGTGCGATGATAAGCAAGGTGCAAGAAGAGCTGAAGGATGCTCAGGTGGATAAAGGAGCTGTGCGATGATAAGCAAGGTGCAAGAAGAGCTGAAGGATGCTCAGGTGAATGAAGGAGCTGTGCGATGATAAGCAAGGTGCAAGAAGAGCTGAAGGATGCTCAGGTGAATGAATGAGCAGTGCGATGATAAGAAAAGTGCAAGAAGAGCTGAAGGATGCTCAGGTGAATGAAGGAGCTGTGCGATGATGAGCAAGGTGCAAGAAGAGCTGAAGGATGCTCAGATGAATGAAGGAGCTGTGCAATGATAAGCAAGGTGGAAGAAGAGCTGAAGGATGCTCAGGTGAATGAAGGAGCTGTGCGATGATAAGCAAGGTGCAAGAAGAGCTGAAGGATGCTCAGGTGAATGAAGGAGCTGTGCGATGATAAGCAAGGTGCAAGAAGAGCTGAAGGATGCTCAGGTGAATGAAGGAGCTGTGCAATGATAAGCAAGGTGCAAGAAGAGCTGAAGGATGCTCAGGTGAATGAAGGAGCTGTGCGATGATAAGCAAGGTGCAAGAAGAGCTGAAGGATGCTCAGATGAATAAAGGAGCTGTGCAATGATAAGCAAGGTGCAAGAAGAGGTGAAGCATGCTCAGGCCAATGAAGGAGGTGTGCGATGATAAGCAAGGTGCAAGAAGAGCTGAAGGATGCTCAGGTGAATGAAGGAGCTGTGCGATGATAAGCAAGGTGCAAGAAGAGCTGAAGGATGTTCAGGTGAATGAAGGAGCTGTGCGATGATAAACAAGGTGCAAGAAGAGCTGACGGATGCTCAGGTGGATAAAGGAGCTGTGTGATGATAAGCAAGGTGCAAGAAGAGCTGAAGGATGCTCAGGTGGATTAAGGAGCTGTGCGATGATAAGCAAGGTGCAAGAAGAGCTGAAGGATGCTCAGGTGAATGAAGGAGCTGTGCGATGATAAGCAAGGTGCAAGAAGAGCTGAAGGATGCTCAGGTGAATGAAGGAGCTGTGCGATGATGAGCAAGGTGCAAGAAGAGCTGAAGGATGCTCAGGTGAATGAAGGAGCTGTGCGATGATAAGCAAGGTGCAAGAAGAGCTGAAGGATGCTCAGGTGAATGCAGGAGCTGTGCGATGATAAGCAAGGTGCAAGAAGAGCTGAAGGATGCTCAGTTGGATAAAGGAGCTGTGCGATGATAAGCAATGTGCAAGAAGAGCTGAAGGATGCTCAGGTGGATGAAGGAGCTGTGCGATGATAAGCAAGGTGCAAGAAGAGCCGAAAGATGCTCAGGTGGACGAAGGAGCTGTGCGATGATAAGCAAGGTGCAAGAAGAGCTGAAGGATGCTCAGGTGAACGAAGGAGCTGTGCGATGATAAGCAAGGTGCAAGAAGAGCCGAAGGATGCTCAGGTGAAGGAAGGAGCTGTGCGATGATAAGCAAGGTGCAAGAAGAGCCGAAGGATGCTCAGGTGGACGAAGGAGCTGTGCGATGATAAGCAAGGTGCAAGAAGAGTTGAAGGATGCTCAGGTGGATGAAGGAGCTGTGCGATGATAAGCAAGGTGCAAGAAGAGCCGAAGGATGCTCAGGTGGACGAAGGAGCTGTGCGATGATAAGCAAGGTGCAAGAAGAGCCGAAGGATGCTCAGGTGGACGAAGGAGCTGTGCGATGATAAGCAAGGTGTAAGAAGAGCCGAAGGATGCTCAGGTGGACGAAGGAGCTGTGCGATGATAAGCAAGGTGCAAGAAGAGCCGAAGGATGCTCAGGTGGACTAAGGAGCTGTGCGATGATAAGCAAGGTGCAAAAAGAGCTGAAGGATGCTCAGGTGAATGAAGGAGCTGTGCGATGATAAGCAAGGTGCAAGAAGAGCTGAAGGATGCTCAGGTGAATGAATGAGCAGTGCGATGATAAGAAAGGTGCAAGAAGAGCTGAAGGATGCTCAGGTGAATGAAGGAGCTGTGCGATCATAAGCAAGGTGCAAGTAGAGCTGAAGGATGCTCAGGTGGATAAAGGAGCTGTGCGATGATAAGCAAGGTGCAAGAAGAGCTGAAGGATGCTCAGGTGAATGAAGGAGCTGTGCGATGATAAGCAAGGTGCAAGAAGAGCGGAAGGATGCTCAGGTGAATGAATGAGCAGTGCATTGATAAGAAAGGTGCAAGAAGAGCTGAAGGATACTCAGGTGAATGAAGGAGCTGTGCGATGATAAGCAAGGTGCAAGAAGAGCTGAAGGATGCTCAGATGAATGAAGGAGCTGTGCAATGATAAGCAAGGTGCAAGAAGAGCTGAAGGATGCTCAGGTGAATGAAGGAGCTGTGCGATGATAAGCAAGGTGCAAGAAGAGCCGAAGGATGCTCAGGTGGACGAAGGAGCTGTGCGATGATAAGCAAGGTGCAAGAAGAGCCGAAGGATGCTCAGGTGGACAAAGGAGCTGTGCGATGATAAGCAAGGTGCAAGAAGAGCCGAAGGATGCTCAGGTGGACGAAGGAGCTGTGCGATGATAAGCAAGGTGCAAGAAGAGCCGAAGGATGGTCAGGTGGATAAAGGAGCTGTGCGATGATAAACAAGGTGCAAGAAGAGCCGAAGGATGCTCAGGTGGCTAAAGGAGCTGTGCGATGATAAGCAAGGTGCAAGAAGAGCTGAAGGATGCTCAGGTGGATGAAGGAGCTGTGCGATGATAAGCAAGGTGCAAGAAGAGCTGAAGGATGCTCAGGTGAATGAAGGAGCTGTGCGATGATAAGCAAGGTGCAAGAAGAGCTGAAGGATGCTCAGGTGAATGAAGGAGCTGTGCGATGATATGCAAGGTGCAAGAAGAGCCGAAGGATGCTCAGGTGGACGAAGGAGCTGTGCGATGATAAGCAAGGTGCAAGAAGAGCCGAAGGATGCTCAGGTGGACGAAGGAGCTGTGCGATGATAAGCAAGGTGCAAGAAGAGCCGAAGGATGCTCAGGTGGATAAAGGAGCTGTGCGATGATAAGCAAGGTGCAAGAAGAGCCGAAGGATGCTCAGGTGGCTAAAGGAGCTGTGCGATGATAAGCAAGGTGCAAGAAGAGCCGAAGGATGCTCAGGTGGATGAAGGAGCTGTGCGATGATAAGCAAGGTGCAAGAAGAGCTGAAGGATGCTCAGGTGGACGAAGGAGCTGTGCGATGATGAGCAAGGTGCAAGAAGAGCTGAAGGATGCTCAGGTGGACGAAGGAGCTGTGCGATGATAAGCAAGGTGCAAGTAGAGCTGAAGGATGCTCAGGTGAATGAAGGAGCTGTGCGATGATAAGCAAGGTGCAAGAAGAGCTGAAGGATGCTCAGGTGAATGAAGGAGCTGTGCGATGATAAGCAAGGTGCAAGAAGAGCTGAAGGATGCTCAGGTGGACGAAGGAGCTGTGCGATGATAAGCAAGGTGCAAGAAGAGCCGAAGGATGCTCAGGTGGATAAAGGAGCTGTGCGATGATAAGCAAGGTGCAAGAAGAGCCGAAGGATGCTCAGGTGGATAAAGGAGCTGTGCGATGATAAGCAAGGTGCAAGAAGAGCCGAAGGATGCTCAGGTGGCTAAAGGAGCTGTGCGATGATAAGCAAGGTGCAAGAAGAGCTGAAGGATGCTCAGGTGGATGAAGGAGCTGTGCGATGATAAGCAAGGTGCAAGAAGAGCTGAAGGATGCTCAGGTGGACGAAGGAGCTGTGCGATGATGAGCAAGGTGCAAGAAGAGCCAAAGGATGCTCAGGTGGATGAAGGAGCTGTGCGATGATAAGCAAGGTGCAAGAAGAGCTGAAGGATGCTCAGGTGGACGAAGGAGCTGTGCGATGATGAGCAAGGTGCAAGAAGAGCTGAAGGATGCTCAGGTGAATGAAGGAGCTGTGCGATGATAAGCAAGGTGCAAGAAGAGCTGAAGGATGCTCAGTTGGAAAAAGGAGCTGTGCGATGATAAGCAAGGTGCAAGAAGAGCTGAAGGATGCTCAGGTGGATGAAGGAGCTGTGCGATGATAAGCAAGGTGCAAGAAGAGCCGAAGGATGCTCAGGTGGACGAAGGAGCTGTGCGATGATAAGCAAGGTGCAAGAAGAGCCGAAGGATGTTCAGGTGAACGAAGGAGCTGTGCGATGATAAGCAAGGTGCAAGAAGAGCCGAAGGATGCTCAGGTGAAGGAAGGAGCTGTGCGATGATAAGCAAGGTGCAAGAAGAGCCGAAGGATGCTCAGGTGGACGAAGGAGCTGTGCGATGATAAGCAAGGTGCAAGAAGAGTTGAAGGATGCTCAGGTGGATGAAGGAGCTGTGCGATGATAAGCAAGGTGCAAGAAGAGCCGAAGGATGCTCAGGTGGAAGAAGGAGCTGTGCGATGATAAGCAAGGTGCAAGAAGAGCCGAAGGATGCTCAGGTGGACGAAGGAGCTGTGCGATGATAAGCAAGGTGCAAGAAGAGCTGAAGGATGCTCAGGTGAATGAAGGAGCTGTGCGATGATAAGCAAGGTGCAAGAAGAGCGGAAGGATGCTCAGGTGAATGAATTAGCAGTGCGTTGATAAGAAAGGTGCAAGAAGAGCTGAAGGATACTCAGGTGAATGAAGAAGCTGTGCGATGATAAGCAAGGTACAAGAAGAGCTGAAGGATGCTCAGATGAATGAAGGAGCTGTGCAATGATAAGCAAGGTGCAAGAAGAGCTGAAGGATGCTCAGGTGAATGAATGAGCAGTGCGATGATAAGAAAGGTGCAAGAAGAGCTGAAGGATGCTCAGGTGAATGAAGGAGCTGTGCAATGATAAGCAAGGTGCAAGTAGAGCTGAAGGATGCTCAGGTGGATAAAGGAGCTGTGCGATGATAAGCAAGGTGCAAGAAGAGCTGAAGGATGCTCAGGTGAATGAAGGAGCTGTGCGATGATAAGCAAGGTGCAAGAAGAGCGGAAGGATGCTCAGGTGAATGAATGAGCAGTGCGTTGATAAGAAAGGTGCAAGAAGAGCTGAAGGATACTTAGGTGAATGAAGGAGCTGTGCGATGATAAGCAAGGTGCAAGAAGAGCTGAAGGATGCTCAGATGAATGAAGGAGCTGTGCAATGATAAGCAAGGTGCAAGAAGAGCTGAAGGATGCTCAGGTGAATGAAGGAGCTGTGCGATGATAAGCAAGGTGCAAGAAGAGCCGAAGGATGCTCAGGTGGACGAAGGAGCTGTGCGATGATAAGCAAGGTGCAAGAAGAGCCGAAGGATGCTCAGGTGGACGAAGGAGCTGTGCGATGATAAGCAAGGTGCAAGAAGAGCCGAAGGATGCTCAGGTGGACGAAGGAGCTGTGCGATGATAAGCAAGGTGCAAGAAGAGCCGAAGGATGCTCAGGTGGACGAAGGAGCTGTGCGATGATAAGCAAGGTGCAAGAAGAGCCGAAGGATGCTCAGGTGGACGAAGGAGCTGTGCGATGATAAGCAAGGTGCAAGAAGAGCCGAAGGATGGTCAGGTGGATAAAGGAGCTGTGCGATGATAAGCAAGGTGCAAGAAGAGCTGAAGGATGCTCAGGTGAATGAAGGAGCTATGCGATGATAAGCAAGGTGCAAGAAGAGCCGAAGGATGCTCAGGTGGACGAAGGAGCTGTGCGATGATAAGCAAGGTGCAAGAAGAGCCGAAGGATGCTCAGGTGGACGAAGGAGCTGTGCGATGATAAGCAAGGTGCAAGAAGAGCCGAAGGATGCTCAGGTGGATAAAGGAGTTGTGCGATGATAAGCAAGGTGCAAGAAGAGCCGAAGGATGCTCAGGTGGCTAAAGGAGCTGTGTGATGATAAGCAAGGTGCAAGAAGAGCTGAAGGATGCTCAGGTGGATGAAGGAGCTGTGCGATGATAAGCAAGGTGCAAGAAGAGCTGAAGGATGCTCAGGTGGACGAAGGAGCTGTGCGATAATGAGCAAGGTGCAAGAAGAGCTGAAGGATGCTCAGGTGGACGAAGGAGCTGTGCGATGATAAGCAAGGTGCAAGTAGAGCTGAAGGATGCTCAGGTGAATGAAGGAGCTGTGCGATGATAAGCAAGGTGCAAGAAGAGCTGAAGGATGCTCAGGTGAATGAAGGAGCTGTGCGATGATAAGCAAGGTGCAAGAAGAGCTGAAGGATGCTCAGGTGGACGAAGGAGCTGTGCGATGATAAGCAAGGTGCAAGAAGAGCCGAAGGATGCTCAGGTGGATAAAGGAGCTGTGCGATGATAAGCAAGGTGCAAGAAGAGCCGAAGGATGCTCAGGTGGATAAAGGAGCTGTGCGATGATAAGCAAGGTGCAAGATGAGCCGAAGGATGCTCAGGTGGCTAAAGGAGCTGTGCGATGATAAGCAAGGTGCAAGAAGAGCTGAAGGATGCTCAGGTGGATGAAGGAGCTGTGCGATGATAAGCAAGGTGCAAGAAGAGCTGAAGGATGCTCAGGTGGACGAAGGAGCTGTGCGATGATGAGCAAGGTGCAAGAAGAGCTGAAGGATGCTCAGGTGGACGAAGGAGCTGTGCGATGATAAGCAAGGTGCAAGAAGAGCTGAAGGATGCTCAGGTGAATGAAGGAGCTGTGCGATGATGAGCAAGGTGCAAGAAGAGCTGAAGGATGCTCAGGTGAATGAATGAGCAGTGCGATGATAAGCAAGGTGCAAAAAGAGCTGAAGGATGCTCAGGTGAATGAAGGATCTGTGCGATGCTAAGCAAGGTGCAAGAAGAGCTGAAGGATGGTCAGGTGGATAAAGGAGCTGTGCGATGCTAAGCAAGGTGCAAGAAGAGCTGAAGGATGCTCAGGTGGATAAAGGAGCTGTGCGATGATACGCAAGGTGCAAGAAGAACTGAAGGATGCTCAGGTGAATGAAGGAGCTGTGCGATGATAAGCAAGGTGCAAGAAGAGCTGAAGGATGCTCAGGTGGATAAAGGAGCTGTGCGATGATAAGCAAGGTGCAAGAAGAGCTGAAGGATGCTCAGGTGAATGAAGGAGCTGTGCGATGATGAGCAAGGTGCAAGAAGAGCTGAAGGATGCTCAGATGAATGAAGGAGCTGTGCAATGATAAGCAAGGTGGAAGAAGAGCTGAAGGATGCTCAGGTGAATGAAGGAGCTGTGCGATGATAAGCAAGGTGCAAGAAGAGCTGAAGGATGCTCAGGTGAATGAAGGAGCTGTGCGATGATAAGCAAGGTGCAAGAAGAGCTGAAGGATGCTCAGGTGAATGAAGGAGCTGTGCGATGATAAGCAAGGTGCAAGAAGAGCTGAAGGATGCTCAGGTGAATGAAGGAGCTGTGCGATGATAAGCAAGGTGCAAGAAGAGCTGAAGGATGCTCAGATGAATAAAGGAGCTGTGCGATGATAAGCAAGGTGCAAGAAGAGGTGAAGCATGCTCAGGCCAATGAAGGAGGTGTGCGATGATAAGCAAGGTGCAAGAAGAGCTGAAGGATGCTCAGGTGAATGAAGGAGCTGTGCGATGATAAGCAAGGTGCAAGAAGAGCTGAAGGATGTTCAGGTGAATGAAGGAGCTGTGCGATGATAAACAAGGTGCAAGAAGAGCTGACGGATGCTCAGGTGGATAAAGGAGCTGTGTGATGATAAGCAAGGTGCAAGAAGAGCTGAAGGATGCTCAGGTGGATAAAGGAGCTGTGCGATGATAAGCAAGGTGCAAGAAGAGCTGAAGGATGCTCAGGTGAATGAAGGAGCTGTGCGATGATAAGCAAGGTGCAAGAAGAGCTGAAGGATGCTCAGGTGAATGAAGGAGCTGTGCGATGATGAGCAAGGTGCAAGAAGAGCTGAAGGATGCTCAGGTGAATGAAGGAGCTGTGCGATGATAAGCAAGGTGCAAGAAGAGCTGAAGGATGCTCAGGTGAATGCAGGAGCTGTGCGATGATAAGCAAGGTGCAAGAAGAGCTGAAGGATGCTCAGTTAGATAAAGGAGCTGTGCGATGATAAGCAATGTGCAAGAAGAGCTGAAGGATGCTCAGGTGGATGAAGGAGCTGTGCGATGATAAGCAAGGTGCAAGAAGAGCCGAAGGATGCTCAGGTGGACGAAGGAGCTGTGCGATGATAAGCAAGGTGCAAGAAGAGCCGAAGGATGCTCAGGTGAACGAAGGAGCTGTGCGATGATAAGCAAGGTGCAAGAAGAGCCGAAGGATGCTCAGGTGAAGGAAGGAGCTGTGCGATGATAAGCAAGGTGTAAGAAGAGCCGAAGGATGCTCAGGTGGACGAAGGAGCTGTGCGATGATAAGCAAGGTGCAAGAAGAGTTGAAGGATGCTCAGGTGGATGAAGGAGCTGTGCGATGATAAGCAAGGTGCAAGAAGAGCCGAAGGATGCTCAGGTGGACGAAGGAGCTGTGCGATGATAAGCAAGGTGCAAGAAGAGCCGAAGGATGCTCAGGTGGACGAAGGAGCTGTGCGATGATAAGCAAGGTGTAAGAAGAGCCGAAGGATGCTCAGGTGGACGAAGGAGCTGTGCGATGATAAGCAAGGTGCAAGAAGAGCCGAAGGATGCTCAGGTGGACTAAGGAGCTGTGCGATGATAAGCAAGGTGCAAGAAGAGCCGAAGGATGCTCAGGTGGACGAAGGAGCTGTGCGATGATAAGCAAGGTGCAAGAAGAGCCGAAGGATGCTCAGGTGGATAAAGGAGTTGTGCGATGATAAGCAAGGTGCAAGAAGAGCTGAAGGATGCTCAGGTGAATGAAGGAGCTGTGCGATGATAAGCAAGGTGCAAGAAGAGCTGAAGGATGCTCATGTGAATGAATGAGCAGTGCGATGATAAGAAAGGTGCAAGAAGAGCTGAAGGATGCTCAGGTGAATGAAGGAGCTGTGCGATGATAAGCAAGGTGCAAGTAGAGCTGAAGGATGCTCAGGTGGATAAAGGAGCTGTGCGATGATAAGCAAGGTGCAAGAAGAGCTGAAGGATGCTCAGGTGAATGAAGGAGCTGTGCGATGATAAGCAAGGTGCAAGAAGAGCGGAAGGATGCTCAGGTGAATGAATGAGCAGTGCATTGATAAGAAAGGTGCAAGAAGAGCTGAAGGATACTCAGGTGAATGAAGGAGCTGTGCGATGATAAGCAAGGTGCAAGAAGAGCTGAAGGATGCTCAGATGAATGAAGGAGCTGTGCAATGATAAGCAAGGTGCAAGAAGAGCTGAAGGATGCTCAGGTGAAGGAAGGAGCTGTGCGATGATAAGCAAGGTGCAAGAAGAGCCGAAGGATGCTCAGGTGGACGAAGGAGCTGTGCGATGATAAGCAAGGTGCAAGAAGAGCCGAAGGATGCTCAGGTGGACGAAGGAGCTGTGCGATGATAAGCAAGGTGCAAGAAGAGCCGAAGGATGCTCAGGTGGACGAAGGAGCTGTGCGATGATAAGCAAGGTGCAAGAAGAGCCGAAGGATGCTCAGGTGGACGAAGGAGCTGTGCGATGATAAGCAAGGTGCAAGAAGAGCCGAAGGATGGTCAGGTGGATAAAGGAGCTGTGCGATGATAAACAAGGTGCAAGAAGAGCCGAAGGATGCTCAGGTGGCTAAAGGAGCTGTGCGATGATAAGCAAGGTGCAAGAAGAGCTGAAGGATGCTCAGGTGGATGAAGGAGCTGTGCGATGATAAGCAAGGTGCAAGAAGAGCTGAAGGATGCTCAGGTGAATGAAGGAGCTGTGCGATGATAAGCAAGGTGCAAGAAGAGCTGAAGGATGCTCAGGTGAATGAAGGAGCTGTGCGATGATAAGCAAGGTGCAAGAAGAGCCGAAGGATGCTCAGGTGGACGAAGGAGCTGTGCGATGATAAGCAAGGTGCAAGAAGAGCCGAAGGATGCTCAGGTGGACGAAGGAGCTGTGCGATGATAAGCAAGGTGCAAGAAGAGCCGAAGGATGCTCAGGTGGATAAAGGAGCTGTGCGATGATAAGCAAGGTGCAAGAAGAGCCGAAGGATGCTCAGGTGGCTAAAGGAGCTGTGCGATGATAAGCAAGGTGCAAGAAGAGCCGAAGGATGCTCAGGTGGATGAAGGAGCTGTGCGATGATAAGCAAGGTGCAAGAAGAGCTGAAGGATGCTCAGGTGGACGAAGGAGCTGTGCGATGATGAGCAAGGTGCAAGAAGAGCTGAAGGATGCTCAGGTGGACGAAGGAGCTGTGCGATGATAAGCAAGGTGCAAGTAGAGCAGAAAGGATGCTCAGGTGAATGAAGGAGCTGTGCGATGATAAGCAAGGTGCAAGAAGAGCTGAAGGATGCTCAGGTGAATGAAGGAGCTGTGCGATGATAAGCAAGGTGCAAGAAGAGCTGAAGGATGCTCAGGTGGACGAAGGAGCTGTGCGATGATAAGCAAGGTGCAAGAAGAGCCGAAGGATGCTCAGGTGGATAAAGGAGCTGTGCGATGATAAGCAAGGTGCAAGAAGAGCCGAAGGATGCTCAGGTGGATAAAGGAGCTGTGCGATGATAAGCAAGGTGCAAGAAGAGCCGAAGGATGCTCAGGTGGCTAAAGGAGCTGTGCGATGATAAGCAAGGTGCAAGAAGAGCTGAAGGATGCTCAGGTGGACGAAGGAGCTGTGCGATGATGAGCAAGGTGCAAGAAGAGCTGAAGGATGCTCAGGTGAATGAAGGAGCTGTGCGATGATAAGCAAGGTGCAAGAAGAGCTGAAGGATGCTCAGGTGAATGCAGGAGCTGTGCGATGATAAGCAAGGTGCAAGAAGAGCTGAAGGATGCTCAGTTGGAAAAAGGAGCTGTGCGATGATAAGCAAGGTGCAAGAAGAGCTGAAGGATGCTCAGGTGGATGAAGGAGCTGTGCGATGATAAGCAAGGTGCAAGAAGAGCCGAAGGATGCTCAGGTGGACGAAGGAGCTGTGCGATGATAAGCAAGGTGCAAGAAGAGCCGAAGGATGCTCAGGTGAACGAAGGAGCTGTGCGATGATAAGCAAGGTGCAAGAAGAGCCGAAGGATGCTCAGGTGAAGGAAGGAGCTGTGCGATGATAAGCAAGGTGCAAGAAGAGCCGAAGGATGCTCAGGTGGATGAAGGAGCTGTGCGATGATAAGCAAGGTGCAAGAAGAGTTGAAGGATGCTCAGGTGGATGAAGGAGCTGTGCGATGATAAGCAAGGTGCAAGAAGAGCCGAAGGATGCTCAGGTGGAAGAAGGAGCTGTGCGATGATAAGCAAGGTGCAAGAAGACCCGAAGGATGCTCAGGTGGACGAAGGAGCTGTGCGATGATAAGCAAGGTGCAAGAAGAGCTGAAGGATGCTAAGGTGAATGAAGGAGCTGTGCGATGATAAGCAAGGTGCAAGAAGAGCGGAAGGATGCTCAGGTGAATGAATTAGCAGTGCGTTGATAAGAAAGGTGCAAGAAGAGCTGAAGGATACTCAGGTGAATGAAGGAGCTGTGCGATGGTAAGCAAGGTACAAGAAGAGCTGAAGGATGCTCAGATGAATGAAGGAGCTGTGCAATGATAAGCAAGGTGCAAGAAGAGCTGAAGGATGCTCAGGTGAATGAATGAGCAGTGCGATGATAAGAAAGGTGCAAGAAGAGCTGAAGGATGCTCAGGTGAATGAAGGAGCTGTGCGATGATAAGCAAGGTGCAAGTAGAGCTGAAGGATGCTCAGGTGGATAAAGGAGCTGTGCGATGATAAGCAAGGTGCAAGAAGAGCTGAAGGATGCTCAGGTGAATGAAGGAGCTGTGCGATGATAAGCAAGGTGCAAGAAGAGCGGAAGGATGCTCAGGTGAATGAATGAGCAGTGCGTTGATAAGAAAGGTGCAAGAAGAGCTGAAGGATACTTAGGTGAATGAAGGAGCTGTGCGATGATAAGCAAGGTGCAAGAAGAGCTGAAGGATGCTCAGATGAATGAAGGAGCTGTGCAATGATAAGCAAGGTGCAAGAAGAGCTGAAGGATGCTCAGGTGAATGAAGGAGCTGTGCGATGATAAGCAAGGTGCAAGAAGAGCAGAAGGATGCTCAGGTGGACGAAGGAGCTGTGCGATGATAAGCAAGGTGCAAGAAGAGCCGAAGGATGCTCAGGTGGACGAAGGAGCTGTGCGATGATAAGCAAGGTGCAAGAAGAGCCGAAGGATGCTCAGGTGGACGAAGGAGCTGTGCGATGATAAGCAAGGTGCAAGAAGAGCCGAAGGATGCTCAGGTGGACGAAGGAGCTGTGCGATGATAAGCAAGGTGCAAGAAGAGCCGAAGGATGGTCAGGTGGATAAAGGAGCTGTGCGATGATAAGCAAGGTGCAAGAAGAGCTGAAGGATGCTCAGGTGGATGAAGGAGCTGTGCGATGATAAGCAAGGTGCAAGAAGAGCTGAAGGATGCTCAGGTGAATGAAGGAGCTGTGCGATGATAAGCAAGGTGCAAGAAGAGCCGAAGGATGCTCAGGTGGACGAAGGAGCTGTGCGATGATAAGCAAGGTGCAAGAAGAGCCGAAGGATGCTCAGGTGGACGAAGGAGCTGTGCGATGATAAGCAAGGTGCAAGAAGAGCCGAAGGATGCTCAGGTGGACGAAGGAGCTGTGCGATGATAAGCAAGGTGCAAGAAGAGCCGAAGGATGCTCAGGTGGACGAAGGAGCTGGGCGATGATAAGCAAGGTGCAAGAAGAGCCGAAGGATGCTCAGGTGGACGAAGGAGCTGTGCGATGATAAGCAAGGTGCAAGAAGAGCCGAAGGATGCTCAGGTGGATAAAGGAGCTGTGCGATGATAAGCAAGGTGCAAGAAGAGCCGAAGGATGCTCAGGTGGCTAAAGGAGCTGTGCGATGATAAGCAAGGTGCAAGAAGAGCTGAAGGATGCTCAGGTGGATGAAGGAGCTGTGCGATGATAAGCAAGGTGCAAGAAGAGCTGAAGGATGCTCAGGTGGACGAAGGAGCTGTGCGATGATGAGCAAGGTGCAAGAAGAGCTGAAGGATGCTCAGGTGGACGAAGGAGCTGTGCGATGATAAGCAAGGTGCAAGTAGAGCTGAAGGATGCTCAGGTGAATGAAGGAGCTGTGCGATGATAAGCAAGGTGCAAGAAGAGCTGAAGGATGCTCAGGTGAATGAAGGAGCTGTGCGATGATAAGCAAGGTGCAAGAAGAGCTGAAGGATGCTCAGGTGGACGAAGGAGCTGTGCGATGATAAGCAAGGTGCAAGAAGAGCCGAAGGATGCTCAGGTGGATAAAGGAGCTGTGCGATGATAAGCAAGGTGCAAGAAGAGCCGAAGGATGCTCAGGTGGATAAAGGAGCTGTGCGATGATAAGCAAGGTGCAAGAAGAGCCGAAGGATGCTCAGGTGGCTAAAGGAGCTGTGCGATGATAAGCAAGGTGCAAGAAGAGCTGAAGGATGCTCAGGTGGATGAAGGAGCTGTGCGATGATAAGCAAGGTGCAAGAAGAGCTGAAGGATGCTCAGGTGGACGAAGGAGCTGTGCGATGATGAGCAAGGTGCAAGAAGAGCTGAAGGATGCTCAGGTGGACGAAGGAGCTGTGCGATGATAAGCAAGGTGCAAGAAGAGCTGAAGGATGCTCAGGTGAATGAAGGAGCTGTGCGATGATGAGCAAGGTGCAAGAAGAGCTGAAGGATGCTCAGGTGAATGAAGGAGCTGTGCGATGATAAGCAAGGTGCAAGAAGAGCTGAAGGATGCTCAGGTGAATGCAGGAGCTGTGCGATGATAAGCAAGGTGCAAGAAGGGCTGAAGGATGCTCAGTTGGATAAAGGAGCTGTGCGATGATAAGCAAGGTGCAAGAAGAGCTGAAGGATGCTCAGGTGGATGAAGGAGCTGTGCGATGATAAGCAAGGTGCAAGAAGAGCCGAAGGATGCTCAGGTGGACGAAGGAGCTGTGCGATGATAAGCAAGGTGCAAGAAGAGCCGAAGGATGCTCAGGTGAACGAAGGAGCTGTGCGATGATAAGCAAGGTGCAAGAAGAGCCGAAGGATGCTCAGGTGAAGGAAATAGCTGTGCGATGATAAGCAAGGTGCAAGAAGAGCCGAAGGATGCTCAGTTGGACGAAGGAGCTGTGCGATGATAAGCAAGGTGCAAGAAGAGTTGAAGGATGCTCAGGTGGATGAAGGAGCTGTGCGATGATAAGCAAGGTGCAAGAAGAGCCGAAGGATGCTCAGGTGGACGAAGAAGCTGTGCGATGATAAGCAAGGTGCAAGAAGAGCCGAAGGATGCTCAGGTGGACGAAGGAGCTGTGCGATGATAAGCAAGGTGTAAGAAGAGCCGAAGGATGCTCAGGTGGACGAAGGAGCTGTGCGATGATAAGCAAGGTGCAAGAAGAGCCGAAGGATGCTCAGGTGGACGAAGGAGCTGTGCGATGATAAGCAAGGTGCAAGAAGAGCCGAAGGATGCTCAGGTGGACGAAGGAGCTGTGCGATGATAAGCAAGGTGCAAGAAGAGCCGAAGGATGCTCAGGTGGATAAAGGAGTTGTGCGATGATAAGCAAGGTGCAAGAAGAGCTGAAGGATGCTCAGGTGAATGAAGGAGCTGTGCGATGATAAGCAAGGTGCAAGAAGAGCTGAAGGATGCTCAGGTGAATGAATGAGCAGTGCGATGATAAGAAAGGTGCAAGAAGAGCTGAAGGATGCTCAGATGAATGAAGGAGCTGTGCGATGATAAGCAAGGTGCAAGAAGAGCTGAAGGATGCTCAGGTGAATGAATGAGCAGTGCGATGATAAGAAAGGTGCAAGAAGAGCAGAAGGATGCTCAGGTGAATGAAGGAGCTGTGCGATGATAAGCAAGGTGCAAGTAGAGCTGAAGGATGCTCAGGTGGATAAAGGAGCTGTGCGATGATAAGCAAGGTGCAAGAAGAGCTGAAGGATGCTCAGGTGAATGAAGGAGCTGTGCGATGATAAGCAAGGTGCAAGAAGAGCGGAAGGATGCTCAGGTGAATGAATGAGCAGTGCGTTGATAAGAAAGGTGCAAGAAGAGCTGAAGGATACTCAGGTGAATGAAGGAGCTGTGCGATGATAAGCAAGGTGCAAGAAGAGCTGAAGGATGCTCAGGTGAATGAAGGAGCTGTGCGATGATAAGCAAGGTGCAAGTAGAGCTGAAGGATGCTCAGGTGGATAAAGGAGCTGTGCGATGATAAGCAAGGTGCAAGAAGAGCCGAAGGATGCTCAGGTGAACGAAGGAGCTGTGCGATGATAAGCAAGGTGCAAGAAGAGCCGAAGGATGCTCAGGTGGACGAAGGAGCTGTGCGATGATAAGCAAGGTGCAAGAAGAGCCGAAGGATGCTCAGGTGGACGAAGGAGCTGTGCGATGATAAGCAAGGTGCAAGAAGAGCCGAAGGATGCTCAGGTGGACGAAGGAGCTGTGCGATGATAAGCAAGGTGCAAGAAGAGCCGAAGGATGCTCAGGTGGACGAAGGAGCTGTGCGATGATAAGCAAGGTGCAAGAAGAGCCGAAGGATGCTCAGGTGGATAAAGGAGCTGTGCGATGATAAGCAAGGTGCAAGAAGAGCCGAAGGATGCTCAGGTGGCTAAAGGAGCTGTGCGATGATAAGCAAGGTGCAAGAAGAGCTGAAGGATGCTCAGGTGGATGAAGGAGCTGTGCGATGATAAGCAAGGTGCAAGAAGAGCTGAAGGATGCTCAGGTGGACGAAGGAGCTGTGCGATGATGAGCAAGGTGCAAGAAGAGCTGAAGGATGCTCAGGTGGACGAAGGAGCTGTGCGATGATAAGCAAGGTGCAAGTAGAGCTGAAGGATGCTCAGGTGAATGAAGGAGCTGTGCGATGATAAGCAAGGTGCAAGAAGAGCTGAAGGATGCTCAGGTGAATGAAGGAGCTGTGCGATGATAAGCAAGGTGCAAGAAGAGCTGAAGGATGCTCAGGTGAATGAAGGAGCTGTGCGATGATAAGCAAGGTGCAAGAAGAGCTGAAGGATGCTGATAAGCAAGGTGCAAGAAGAGCTGAAGGATGCTCAGGTGAATGAAGGAGCTGTGCGATGATAAGCAAGGTGCAAGAAGAGCTGAAGGATGCTCAGGTGAATGAAGGAGCTGTGCGATGATAAGCAAGGTGCAAGAAGAGCTGAAGGATGCTCAGGTGAATAAAGGAGCTGTGCGATGATAAGCAAGGTGCAAGAAGAGCTGAAAGATGCTCAGGTGAATGAAGGAGCTGTGCGATGATAAGCAAGGTGCAAGAAGAGCTGAAGTATGCTCAGGTGGATAAAGGAGCTGTGCGATGATAAGCAAGGTGCAAGAAGAGCTGAAGGATGCTCAGGTGAATAAAGGAGCTGTGCGATGATAAGCAAGGTGCAAGAAGAGCTGAAGGATGCTCATGTGAATGAATGAGCAGTGCGATGATAAGCAAGGTGCAAAAAGAGCTGAAGGATGCTCAGGTGAATGAAGGATCTGTGCGATGCTAAGCAAGGTGCAAGAAGAGCTGAAGGATGCTCAGGTGGATAAAGGAGCTGTGCGATGCTAAGCAAGGTGCAAGAAGAGCTGAAGGATGCTCAGGTGGATAAAGGAGCTGTGCGATGAGACGCAAGGTGCAAGAAGAACTGAAGGATGCTCAGGTGAATGAAGGAGCTGTGCGATGATAAGCAAGGTGCAAGAAGAGCTGAAGGATGCTCAGGTGGATAAAGGAGCTGTGCGATGATAAGCAAGGTGCAAGAAGAGCTGAAGGATGCTCAGGTGAATGAAGGAGCTGTGCGATGATAAGCAAGGTGCAAGAAGAGCTGAAGGATGCTCAGGTGAATGAATGAGCAGTGCGATGATAAGAAAAGTGCAAGAAGAGCTGAAGGATGCTCAGGTGAATGAAGGAGCTGTGCGATGATGAGCAAGGTGCAAGAAGAGCTGAAGGATGCTCAGATGAATGAAGGAGCTGTGCGATGATAAGCAAGGTGCAAGAAGAGCTGAAGGATGCTCAGGTGAATGAAGGAGCTGTGCGATGATAAGCAAGGTGCAAGAAGAGCTGAAGGATGCTCAGGTGAATGAAGGAGCTGTGCGATGATAAGCAAGGTGCAAGAAGAGCTGAAGGATGCTCAGGTGAATGAAGGAGCTGTGCAATGATAAGCAAGGTGCAAGAAGAGCTGAAGGATGCTCAGGTGAATGAAGGAGCTGTGCGATGATAAGCAAGGTGCAAGAAGAGCTGAAGGATGCTCAGATGAATGAAGGAGCTGTGCGATGATAAGCAAGGTGCAAGAAGAGCTGAAGCATGCTCAGGCCAATGAAGGAGCTGTGTGATGATAAGCAAGGTGCAAGAAGAGCTGAAGGATGCTCAGGTGAATGAAGGAGCTGTGCGATGATAAGCAAGGTGCAAGAAGAGCTGAAGGATGTTCAGGTGAATGAAGGAGCTGTGCGATGATAAGCAAGGTGCAAGAAGAGCTGATGGATGCTCAGGTGGATAAAGGAGCTGTGCGATGATAAGCAAGGTGCAAGAAGAGCTGAAGGATGCTCAGGTGGATAAAGGAGCTGTGCGATAATAAGCAAGGTGCAAGAAGAGCTTTAGGATACTCAGGTGGATGAAGGAGCTGTGCGATGATAAGCAAGGCACAAGAAGAGCTTCAGGATGCTCAGGTGGATGAAGGAGGTGCCTGATCATGAGCAAGGTGCAAAAAGAGCTGCAGAATTTGTAGGTGCATGAAGGAGCTGTGCAATGATCAGCAAGGCACAAGAAGAGCTGAAGGATGCTCAGGTGGATAAAGGAGCTGTGCGATGATAAGCAAGGTCCAAGAAGAGCTGAAGGATGCTCAGGTGGACGAAGGAGCTGTGCGATGATAAGCAAGGTGCAAGAAGAGCCGAAGGATGCTCAGGTGGACGAAGGAGCTGTGCGATGATAAGCAAGGTGCAAGAAGAGCCGAAGGATGCTCAGGTGGACGAAGGAGCTGTGCGATGATAAGCAAGGTGCAAGAAGAGCCGAAGGATGGTCAGGTGGATAAAGGAGCTGTGCGATGATAAGCAAGGTGCAAGAAGAGCCGAAGGATGCTCAGGTGGCTAAAGGAGCTGAGCGATGATAAGCAAGGTGCAAGAAGAGCCGAAGGATGGTCAGGTGGATGAAGGAGCTGTGCGATGATAAGCAAGGTGCAAGAAGAGCCGAAGGATGCTCAGGTGAATGAAGGAGCTGTGCGATGATAAGCAAGGTGCAAGAAGAGCCGAAGGATGCTCAGGTGGACGAAGGAGCTGTGCGATGATAAGCAAGGTGCAAGAAGAGCCGAAAAATGCTCAGGTGGACGAAGGAGCTGTGCGATGATAAGCAAGGTGCAAGAAGAGCCGAAGGATGCTCAGGTGGACGAAGGAGCTTTGCGATGATAAGCAAGGTGCAAGAAGAGCCGAAGGATGCTCAGGTGGACGAAGGAGCTGTGCGATGATAAGCAAGGTGCAAGAAGAGCCGAAGGATGCTCAGGTGGATGAAGGAGCTGTGCGATGATAAGCAAGGTGCAAGAAGAGCCGAAGGATGCTCAGGTGGCTAAAGGAGCTGTGCGATGATAAGCAAGGTGCAAGAAGAGCCGAAGGATGCTCAGGTGGATGAAGGAGCTGTGCGATGATAAGCAAGGTGCAAGAAGAGCTGAAGGATGCTCAGGTGGACGAAGGAGCTGTGCGATGATAAGCAAGGTGCAAGTAGAGCTGAAGGATGCTCAGGTGAACGAAGGAGCTGTGCGATGATAAGCAAGGTGCAAGAAGAGCTGAAGGATGCTCAGGTGAACGAAGGAGCTGTGCGATGATAAGCAAGGTGCAAGAAGAGCTGAAGGATGCTCAGGTGGACGAAGGAGCTGTGCGATGATAAGCAAGGTGCAAGAAGAGCCGAAGGATGCTCAGGTGGACGAAGGAGCTGTGCGATGATAAGCAAGGTGCAAGAAGAGCCGAAGGATGCTCAGGTGGATAAAGGAGCTGTGCGATGATAAGCAAGGTGCAAGAAGAGCTGAAGGATGCTCAGGTGGATGAAGGAGCTGTGCGATGATAAGCAAGGTGCAAGAAGAGCTGAAGGATGCTCAGGTGGACGAAGGAGCTGTGCGATGATAAGCAAGGTGCAAGAAGAGCTGAAGGATGCTCAGGTGGACGAAGGAGCTGTGCGATGATGAGCAAGGTGCAAGAAAAGCTGAAGGATGCTCAGGTGGACGAAGGAGCTGTGCGATGATAAGCAAGGTGCAAGAAGAGCTGAAGGATGCTCAGGTGAATGCAGGAGCTGTGCGATGATAAGCAAGGTGCAAGAAGAGCTGAAGGATGCTCAGTTGGACAAAGGAGCTGTGCGATGATAAGCAAGGCGCAAGAAGAGCTGAAGGATGCTCAGGTGGATGAAGGAGCTGTGCGATGATAAGCAAGGTGCAAGAAGAGCCGAAGGATGCTCAGGTGGACGAAGGAGCTGTGCGATGATAAGCAAGGTGAAAGAAGAGCCGAAGGATGCTCAGGTGAACGAAGGAGCTGTGCGATGATAAGCAAGGTGCAAGAAGAGCCGAAGGATGCTCAGGTGAAGGAAGGAGCTGTGCGATGATAAGCAAGGTGCAAGAAGAGCCGAAGGATGCTCAGGTGGACGAAGGAGCTGTGCGATGATGAGCAAGGTGCAAGAAGAGCCAAAGGATGCTCAGGTGGATGAAGGAGCTGTGCGATGATAAGCAAGGTGCAAGAAGAGCTGAAGGATGCTCAGGTGGACGAAGGAGCTGTGCGATGATGAGCAAGGTGCAAGAAGAGCTGAAGGATGCTCAGGTGAATGAAGGAGCTGTGCGATGATAAGCAAGGTGCAAGAAGAGCTGAAGGATGCTCAGGTGAATGCAGGAGCTGTGCGATGATAAGCAAGGTGCAAGAAGAGCTGAAGGATGCTCAGTTGGAAAAAGGAGCTGTGCGATGATAAGCAAGGTGCAAGAAGAGCTGAAGGATGCTCAGGTGGATGAAGGAGCTGTGCGATGATAAGCAAGGTGCAAGAAGAGCCGAAGGATGCTCAGGTGGACGAAGGAGCTGTGCGATGATAAGCAAGGTGCAAGAAGAGCCGAAGGATGCTCAGGTGAACGAAGGAGCTGTGCGATGATAAGCAAGGTGCAAGAAGAGCCGAAGGATGCTCAGGTGGATGAAGGAGCTGTGCGATGATAAGCAAGGTGCAAGAAGAGCCGAAGGATGCTCAGGTGGAAGAAGGAGCTGTGCGATGATAAGCAAGGTGCAAGAAGAGCCGAAGGATGCTCAGGTGGACGAAGGAGCTGTGCGATGATAAGCAAGGTGCAAGAAGAGCTGAAGGATGCTCAGGTGAATGAAGGAGCTGTGCGATGATAAGCAAGGTGCAAGAAGAGCGGAAGGATGCTCAGGTGAATGAATTAGCAGTGCGTTGATAAGAAAGGTGCAAGAAGAGCTGAAGGATACTCAGGTGAATGAAGGAGCTGTGCGATGATAAGCAAGGTACAAGAAGAGCTGAAGGATGCTCAGATGAATGAAGGAGCTGTGCAATGATAAGCAAGGTGCAAGAAGAGCTGAAGGATGCTCAGGTGAATGAATGAGCAGTGCGATGATAAGAAAGGTGCAAGAAGAGCTGAAGGATGCTCAGGTGAATGAAGGAGCTGTGCGATGATAAGCAAGGTGCAAGTAGAGCTGAAGGATGCTCAGGTGGATAAAGGAGCTGTGCGATGATAAGCAAGGTGCAAGAAGAGCTGAAGGATGCTCAGGTGAATGAAGGAGCTGTGCGATGATAAGCAAGGTGCAAGAAGAGCGGAAGGATGCTCAGGTGAATGAATGAGCAGTGCGTTGATAAGAAAGGTGCAAGAAGAGCTGAAGGATACTTAGGTGAATGAAGGAGCTGTGCGATGATAAGCAAGGTGCAAGAAGAGCTGAAGGATGCTCAGATGAATGAAGGAGCTGTGCAATGATAAGCAAGGTGCAAGAAGAGCTGAAGGATGCTCAGGTGAATGAAGGAGCTGTGCGATGATAAGCAAGGTGCAAGAAGAGCCGAAGGATGCTCAGGTGGACGAAGGAGCTGTGCGATGATAAGCAAGGTGCAAGAAGAGCCGAAGGATGCTCAGGTGGACGAAGGAGCTGTGCGATGATAAGCAAGGTGCAAGAAGAGCCGAAGGATGCTCAGGTGGACGAAGGAGCTGTGCGATGATAAGCAAGGTGCAAGAAGAGCCGAAGGATGCTCAGGTGGACGAAGGAGCTGTGCGATGATAAGCAAGGTGCAAGAAGAGCCGAAGGATGGTCAGGTGGATAAAGGAGCTGTGCGATGATAAGCAAGGTGCAAGAAGAGCTGAAGGATGCTCAGGTGGATGAAGGAGCTGTGCGATGATAAGCAAGGTGCAAGAAGAGCTGAAGGATGCTCAGGTGAATGAAGGAGCTGTGCGATGATAAGCAAGGTGCAAGAAGAGCCGAAGGATGCTCAGGTGGACGAAGGAGCTGTGCGATGATAAGCAAGGTGCAAGAAGAGCCGAAGGATGCTCAGGTGGACGAAGGAGCTGTGCGATGATAAGCAAGGTGCAAGAAGAGCCGAAGGATGCTCAGGTGGACGAAGGAGCTGTGCGATGATAAGCAAGGTGCAAGAAGAGCCGAAGGATGCTCAGGTGGACGAAGGAGCTGTGCGATGATAAGCAAGGTGCAAAAAGAGCCGAAGGATGCTCAGGTGGATAAAGGAGCTGTGCGATGATAAGCAAGGTGCAAGAAGAGCCGAAGGATGCTCAGGTGGCTAAAGGAGCTGTGCGATGATAAGCAAGGTGCAAGAAGAGCTGAAGGATGCTCAGGTGGATGAAGGAGCTGTGTGATGATAAGCAAGGTGCAAGAAGAGCTGAAGGATGCTCAGGTGGACGAAGGAGCTGTGCGATGATGAGCAAGGTGCAAGAAGAGCTGAAGGATGCTCAGGTGGACGAAGGAGCTGTGCGATGATAAGCAAGGTGCAAGTAGAGCTGAAGGATGCTCAGGTGAATGAAGGAGCTGTGCGATGATAAGCAAGGTGCAAGAAGAGCTGAAGGATGCTCAGGTGAATGAAGGAGCTGTGCGATGATAAGCAAGGTGCAAGAAGAGCTGAAGGATGCTCAGGTGGACGAAGGAGCTGTGCGATGATAAGCAAGGTGCAAGAAGAGCCGAAGGATGCTCAGGTGGATAAAGGAGCTGTGCGATGATAAGCAAGGTGCAAGAAGAGCCGAAGGATGCTCAGGTGGATAAAGGAGCTGTGCGATGATAAGCAAGGTGCAAGAAGAGCCGAAGGATGCTCAGGTGGCTAAAGGAGCTGTGCGATGATAAGCAAGGTGCAAGAAGAGCTGAAGGATGCTCAGGTGGATGAAGGAGCTGTGCGATGATAAGCAAGGTGCAAGAAGAGCTGAAGGATGCTCAGGTGGACGAAGGAGCTGTGCGATGATGAGCAAGGTGCAAGAAGAGCTGAAGGATGCTCAGGTGGACGAAGGAGCTGTGCGATGATAAGCAAGGTGCAAGAAGAGCTGAAGGATGCTCAGGTGAATGAAGGAGCTGTGCGATGATGAGCAAGGTGCAAGAAGAGCTGAAGGATGCTCAGGTGAATGAATGAGCAGTGCGATGATAAGCAAGGTGCAAAAAGAGCTGAAGGATGCTCAGGTGAATGAAGGATCTGTGCGATGCTAAGCAAGGTGCAAGAAGAGCTGAAGGATGGTCAGGTGGATAAAGGAGCTGTGCGATGCTAAGCAAGGTGCAAGAAGAGCTGAAGGATGCTCAGGTGGATAAAGGAGCTGTGCGATGATACGCAAGGTGCAAGAAGAACTGAAGGATGCTCAGGTGAATGAAGGAGCTGTGCGATGATAAGCAAGGTGCAAGAAGAGCTGAAGGATGCTCAGGTGGATAAAGGAGCTGTGCGATGATAAGCAAGGTGCAAGAAGAGCTGAAGGATGCTCAGGTGAATGAAGGAGCTGTGCGATGATAAGCAAGGTGCAAGAAGAGCTGAAGGATGCTCAGGTGAATGAATGAGCAGTGCGATGATAAGAAAAGTGCAAGAAGAACTGAAGGATGCTCAGGTGAATGAAGGAGCTGTGCGATGATGAGCAAGGTGCAAGAAGAGCTGAAGGATGCTCAGATGAATGAAGGAGCTGTGCAATGATAAGCAAGGTGGTAGAAGAGCTGAAGGATGCTCAGGTGAATGAAGGAGCTGTGCGATGATAAGCAAGGTGCAAGAAGAGCTGAAGGATGCTCAGGTGAATGAAGGAGCTGTGCGATGATAAGCAAGGTGCAAGAAGAGCTGAAGGATGCTCAGGTGAATGAAGGAGCTGTGCAATGATAAGCAAGGTGCAAGAAGAGCTGAAGGATGCTCAGGTGAATGAAGGAGCTGTGCGATGATAAGCAAGGTGCAAGAAGAGCTGAAGGATGCTCAGATGAATAAAGGAGCTGTGCGATGATAAGCAAGGTGCAAGAAGAGGTGAAGCATGCTCAGGCCAATGAAGGAGGTGTGCGATGATAAGCAAGGTGCAAGAAGAGCTGAAGGATGCTCAGGTGAATGAAGGAGCTGTGCGATGATAAGCAAGGTGCAAGAAGAGCTGAAGGATGTTCAGGTGAATGAAGGAGCTGTGCGATGATAAACAAGGTTCAAGAAGAGCTGTCGGATGCTCAGGTGGATAAAGGAGCTGTGTGATGATAAGCAAGGTGCAAGAAGAGCTGAAGGATGCTCAGGTGGATAAAGGAGCTGTGCGATGATAAGCAAGGTGCAAGAAGAGCTGAAGGATGCTCAGGTGAATGAAGGAGCTGTGCGATGATAAGCAAGGTGCAAGAAGAGCTGAAGGATGCTCAGGTGAATGAAGGAGCTGTGCGATGATGAGCAAGGTGCAAGAAGAGCTGAAGGATGCTCAGGTGAATGAAGGAGCTGTGCGATGATAAGCAAGGTGCAAGAAGAGCTGAAGGATGCTCAGGTGAATGCAGGAGCTGTGCGATGATAAGCAAGGTGCAAGAAGAGCTGAAGGATGCTCAGTTGGATAAAGGAGCTGTGCGATGATAAGCAATGTGCAAGAAGAGCTGAAGGATGCTCATGTGGATGAAGGAGCTGTGCGATGATAAGCAAGGTGCAAGAAGAGCCGAAGGATGCTCAGGTGGACGAAGGAGCTGTGCGATGATAAGCAAGGTGCAAGAAGAGCCGAAGGATGCTCAGGTGAACGAAGGAGCTGTGCGATGGTAAGCAAGGTGCAAGAAGAGCCGAAGGATGCTCAGGTGAAGGAAGGAGCTGTGCGATGATAAGCAAGGTGCAAGAAGAGCCGAAGGATGCTCAGGTGGACGAAGGAGCTGTGCGATGATAAGCAAGGTGCAAGAAGAGTTGAAGGATGCTCAGGTGGATGAAGGAGCTGTGCGATGATAAGCAAGGTGCAAGAAGAGCCGAAGGATGCTCAGGTGAATGAAGGAGCTGTGCGATGATAAGCAAGGTGCAAGAAGAGCCGAAGGATGCTCAGGTGGACGAAGGAGCTGTGCGATGATAAGCAAGGTGCAAGAAGAGCCGAAGGATGCTCAGGTGGACGAAGGAGCTGTGCGATGATAAGCAAGGTGCAAGAAGAGCCGAAGGATGCTCAGGTGGACGAAGGAGCCGTGCGATGATAAGCAAGGTGCAAGAAGAGCCGAAGGATGCTCAGGTGGACGAAGGAGCTGTGCGATGATAAGCAAGGTGCAAGAAGAGCCGAAGGATGGTCAGGTGGATAAAGGAGCTGTGCGATGATAAGCAAGGTGCAAGAAGAGCTGAAGGATGCTCAGGTGGATGAAGGAGCTGTGCGATGATAAGCAAGGTGCAAGAAGAGCTGAAGGATGCTCAGGTGAATGAAGGAGCTGTGCGATGATAAGCAAGGTGCAAGAAGAGCCGAAGGATGCTCAGGTGGACGAAGGAGCTGTGCGATGATAAGCAAGGTGCAAGAAGAGCCGAAGGATGCTCAGGTGGACGAAGGAGCTGTGCGATGATAAGCAAGGTGCAAGAAGAGCCGAAGGATGCTCAGGTGGACGAAGGAGCTGTGCGATGATAAGCAAGGTGCAAGAAGAGCCGAAGGATGCTCAGGTGGACGAAGGAGCTGTGCGATGATAAGCAAGGTGCAAGAAGAGCCGAAGGATGCTCGGGTGGATAAAGGAGCTGTGCGATGATAAGCAAGGTGCAAGAAGAGCCGAAGGATGCTCAGGTGGCTAAAGGAGCTGTGCGATGATAAGCAAGGTGCAAGAAGAGCTGAAGGATGCTCAGGTGGATGAAGGAGCTGTGCGATGATAAGCAAGGTGCAAGAAGAGCTGAAGGATGCTCAGGTGGACGAAGGAGCTGTGCGATGATGAGCAAGGTGCAAGAAGAGCTGAAGGATGCTCAGGTGGACGAAGGAGCTGTGCGATGATAAGCAAGGTGCAAGTAGAGCTGAAGGATGCTCAGGTGAATGAAGGAGCTGTGCGATGATAAGCAAGGTGCAAGAAGAGCTGAAGGATGCTCAGGTGAATGAAGGAGCTGTGCGATGATAAGCAAGGTGCAAGAAGAGCTGAAGGATGCTCAGGTGGACGAAGGAGCTGTGCGATGATAAGCAAGGTGCAAGAAGAGCCGAAGGATGCTCAGGTGGATAAAGGAGCTGTGCGATGATAAGCAAGGTGCAAGAAGAGCCGAAGGATGCTCAGGTGGATAAAGGAGCTGTGCGATGATAAGCAAGGTGCAAGAAGAGCCGAAGGATGCTCAGGTGGCTAAAGGAGCTGTGCGATGATAAGCAAGGTGCAAGAAGAGCTGAAGGATGCTCAGGTGGATGAAGGAGCTGTGCGATGATAAGCAAGGTGCAAGAAGAGCTGAAGGATGCTCAGGTGGACGAAGGAGCTGTGCGATGATGAGCAAGGTGCAAGAAGAGCTGAAGGATGCTCAGGTGGACGAAGGAGCTGTGCGATGATAAGCAAGGTGCAAGAAGAGCTGAAGGATGCTCAGGTGAATGAAGGAGCTGTGCGATGATGAGCAAGGTGCAAGAAGAGCTGAAGGATGCTCAGGTGAATGAATGAGCAGTGCGATGATAAGCAAGGTGCAAAAAGAGCTGAAGGATGCTCAGGTGAATGAAGGATCTGTGCGATGCTAAGCAAGGTGCAAGAAGAGCTGAAGGATGGTCAGGTGGATAAAGGAGCTGTGCGATGCTAAGCAAGGTGCAAGAAGAGCTGAAGGATGCTCAGGTGGATAAAGGAGCTGTGCGATGATACGCAAGGTGCAAGAAGAACTGAAGGATGCTCAGGTGAATGAAGGAGCTGTGCGATGATAAGCAAGGTGCAAGAAGAGCTGAAGGATGCTCAGGTGGATAAAGGAGCTGTGCGATGATAAGCAAGGTGCAAGAAGAGCTGAAGGATGCTCAGGTGAATGAAGGAGCTGTGCGATGATAAGCAAGGTGCATGAAGAGCTGAAGGATGCTCAGGTGAATGAATGAGCAGTGCGATGATAAGAAAAGTGCAAGAAGAGCTGAAGGATGCTCAGGTGAATGAAGGAGCTGTGCGATGATGAGCAAGGTGCAAGAAGAGCTGAAGGATGCTCAGATGAATGAAGGAGCTGTGCAATGATAAGCAAGGTGGAAGAAGAGCTGAAGGATGCTCAGGTGAATGAAGGAGCTGTGCGATGATAAGCAAGGTGCAAGAAGAGCTGAAGGATGCTCAGGTGAATGAAGGAGCTGTGCGATGATAAGCAAGGTGCAAGAAGAGCTGAAGGATGCTCAGGTGAATGAAGGAGCTGTGCAATGATAAGCAAGGTGCAAGAAGAGCTGAAGGATGCTCAGGTGAATGAAGGAGCTGTGCGATGATAAGCAAGGTGCAAGAAGAGCTGAAGGATGCTCAGATGAATAAAGGAGCTGTGCGATGATAAGCAAGGTGCAAGAAGAGGTGAAGCATGCTCAGGCCAATGAAGGAGGTGTGCGATGATAAGCAAGGTGCAAGAAGAGCTGAAGGATGCTCAGGTGAATGAAGGAGCTGTGCGATGATAAGCAAGGTGCAAGAAGAGCTGAAGGATGTTCAGGTGAATGAAGGAGCTGTGCGATGATAAACAAGGTGCAAGAAGAGCTGACGGATGCTCAGGTGGATAAAGGAGCTGTGTGATGATAAGCAAGGTGCAAGAAGAGCTGAAGGATGCTCAGGTGGATAAAGGAGCTGTGCGATGATAAGCAAGGTGCAAGAAGAGCTGAAGGATGCTCAGGTGAATGAAGGAGCTGTGCGATGATAAGCAAGGTGCAAGAAGAGCTGAAGGATGCTCAGGTGAATGAAGGAGCTGTGCGATGATGAGCAAGGTGCAAGAAGAGCTGAAGGATGCTCAGGTGAATGAAGGAGCTGTGCGATGATAAGCAAGGTGCAAGAAGAGCTGAAGGATGCTCAGGTGAATGCAGGAGCTGTGCGATGATAAGCAAGGTGCAAGAAGAGCTGAAGGATGCTCAGTTGGATAAAGGAGCTGTGCGATGATAAGCAATGTGCAAGAAGAGCTGAAGGATGCTCAGGTGGATGAAGGAGCTGTGCGATGATAAGCAAGGTGCAAGAAGAGCCGAAGGATGCTCAGGTGGACGAAGGAGCTGTGCGATGATAAGCAAGGTGCAAGAAGAGCCGAAGGATGCTCAGGTGAACGAAGGAGCTGTGCGATGATAAGCAAGGTGCAAGAAGAGCCGAAGGATGCTCAGGTGAAGGAAGGAGCTGTGCGATGATAAGCAAGGTGCAAGAAGAGCCGAAGGATGCTCAGGTGGACGAAGGAGCTGTGCGATGATAAGCAAGGTGCAAGAAGAGTTGAAGGATGCTCAGGTGGATGAAGGAGCTGTGCGATGATAAGCAAGGTGCAAGAAGAGCCGAAGGATGCTCAGGTGGACGAAGGAGCTGTGCGATGATAAGCAAGGTGCAAGAAGAGCCGAAGGATGCTCAGGTGGACGAAGGAGCTGTGCGATGATAAGCAAGGTGTAAGAAGAGCCGAACGATGCTCAGGTGGACGAAGGAGCTGTGCGATGATAAGCAAGGTGCAAGAAGAGCCGAAGGATGCTCAGGTGGACTAAGGAGCTGTGCGATGATAAGCAAGGTGCAAGAAGAGCCGAAGGATGCTCAGGTGGACGAAGGAGCTGTGCGATGATAAGCAAGGTGCAAGAAGAGCCGAAGGATGCTCAGGTGGATAAAGGAGTTGTGCGATGATAAGCAAGGTGCAAGAAGAGCTGAAGGATGCTCAGGTGAATGAAGGAGCTGTGCGATGATAAGCAAGGTGCAAGAAGAGCTGAAGGATGCTCAGGTGAATGAATGAGCAGTGCGATGATAAGAAAGGTGCAAGAAGAGCTGAAGGATGCTCAGGTGAATGAAGGAGCTGTGCGATGATAAGCAAGGTGCAAGTAGAGCTGAAGGATGCTCAGGTGGATAAAGGAGCTGTGCGATGGTAAGCAAGGTGCAAGAAGAGCTGAAGGATGCTCAGGTGAATGAAGGAGCTGTGCGATGATAAGCAAGGTGCAAGAAGAGCGGAAGGATGCTCAGGTGAATGAATGAGCAGTGCATTTATAAGAAAGGTGCAAGAAGAGCTGAAGGATACTCAGGTGAATGAAGGAGCTGTGCGATGATAAGCAAGGTGCAAGAAGAGCTGAAGGATGCTCAGATGAATGAAGGAGCTGTGCAATGATAAGCAAGGTGCAAGAAGAGCTGAAGGATGCTCAGGTGAATGAAGGAGCTGTGCGATGATAAGCAAGGTGCAAGAAGAGCCGAAGGATGCTCAGGTGGACGAAGGAGCTGTGCGATGATAAGCAAGGTGCAAGAAGAGCCGAAGGATGCTCAGGTGGACGAAGGAGCTGTGCGATGATAAGCAAGGTGCAAGAAGAGCCGAAGGATGCTCAGGTGGACGAAGGAGCTGTGCGATGATAAGCAAGGTGCAAGAAGAGCCGAAGGATGCTCAGGTGGACGAAGGAGCTGTGCGATGATAAGCAAGGTGCAAGAAGAGCCGAAGGATGGTCAGGTGGATAAAGGAGCTGTGCGATGATAAACAAGGTGCAAGAAGAGCCGAAGGATGCTCAGGTGGCTAAAGGAGCTGTGCGATGATAAGCAAGGTGCAAGAAGAGCTGAAGGATGCTCAGGTGGATGAAGGAGCTGTGCGATGATAAGCAAGGTGCAAGAAGAGCTGAAGGATGCTCAGGTGAATGAAGGAGCTGTGCGATGATAAGCAAGGTGCAAGAAGAGCTGAAGGATGCTCAGGTGAATGAAGGAGCTGTGCGATGATAAGCAAGGTGCAAGAAGAGCCGAAGGATGCTCAGGTGGACGAAGGAGCTGTGCGATGATAAGCAAGGTGCAAGAAGAGCCGAAGGATGCTCAGGTGGACGAAGGAGCTGTGCGATGATAAGCAAGGTGCAAGAAGAGCCGAAGGATGCTCAGGTGGATAAAGGAGCTGTGCGATGATAAGCAAGGTGCAAGAAGAGCCGAAGGATGCTCAGGTGGCTAAAGGAGCTGTGCGATGATAAGCAAGGTGCAAGAAGAGCCGAAGGATGCTCAGGTGGATGAAGGAGCTGTGCGATGATAAGCAAGGTGCAAGAAGAGCTGAAGGATGCTCAGGTGGACGAAGGAGCTGTGCGATGATGAGCAAGGTGCAAGAAGAGCTGAAGGATGCTCAGGTGGACGAAGGAGCTGTGCGATGATAAGCAAGGTGCAAGTAGAGCTGAAGGATGCTCAGGTGAATGAAGGAGCTGTGCGATGATAAGCAAGGTGCAAGAAGAGCTGAAGGATGCTCAGGTGAATGAAGGAGCTGTGCGATGATAAGCAAGGTGCAAGAAGAGCTGAAGGATGCTCAGGTGGACGAAGGAGCTGTGCGATGATAAGCAAGGTGCAAGAAGAGCCGAAGGATGCTCAGGTGGATAAAGGAGCTGTGCGATGATAAGCAAGGTGCAAGAAGAGCCGAAGGATGCTCAGGTGGATAAAGGAGCTGTGCGATGATAAGCAAGGTGCAAGAAGAGCCGAAGGATGCTCAGGTGGCTAAAGGAGCTGTGCGATGATAAGCAAGGTGCAAGAAGAGCTGAAGGATGCTCAGGTGGATGAAGGAGCTGTGCGATGATAAGCAAGGTGCAAGAAGAGCTGAAGGATGCTCAGGTGGACGAAGGAGCTGTGCGATGATGAGCAAGGTGCAAGAAGAGCCAAAGGATGCTCAGGTGGATGAAGGAGCTGTGCGATGATAAGCAAGGTGCAAGAAGAGCTGAAGGATGCTCAGGTGGACGAAGGAGCTGTGCGATGATGAGCAAGGTGCAAGAAGAGCTGAAGGATGCTCAGGTGAATGAAGGAGCTGTGCGATGATAAGCAAGGTGCAAGAAGAGCTGAAGGATGCTCAGGTGAATGCAGGAGCTGTGCGATGATAAGCAAGGTGCAAGAAGAGCTGAAGGATGCTCAGTTGGAAAAAGGAGCTGTGCGATGATAAGCAAGGTGCAAGAAGAGCTGAAGGATGCTCAGGTGGATGAAGGAGCTGTGCGATGATAAGCAAGGTGCAAGAAGAGCCAAAGGATGCTCAGGTGGACGAAGGAGCTGTGCGATGATAAGCAAGGTGCAAGAAGAGCCGAAGGATGCTCAGGTGAACGAAGGAGCTGTGCGATGATAAGCAAGGTGCAAGAAGAGCCGAAGGATGCTCAGGTGAAGGAAGGAGCTGTGCGATGATAAGCAAGGTGCAAGAAGAGCCGAAGGATGCTCAGGTGGACGAAGGAGCTGTGCGATGATAAGCAAGGTGCAAGAAGAGTTGAAGGATGCTCAGGTGGATGAAGGAGCTGTGCGATGATAAGCAAGGTGCAAGAAGAGCCGAAGGATGCTCAGGTGGAAGAAGGAGCTGTGCGATGATAAGCAAGGTGCAAGAAGAGCCGAAGGATGCTCAGGTGGACGAAGGAGCTGTGCGATGATAAGCAAGGTGCAAGAAGAGCTGAAGGATGCTCAGGTGAATGAAGGAGCTGTGCGATGATAAGCAAGGTGCAAGAAGAGCAGAAGGATGCTCAGGTGAATGAATTAGCAGTGCGTTGATAAGAAAGGTGCAAGAAGAGCTGAAGGATACTCAGGTGAATGAAGGAGCTGTGCGATGATAAGCAAGGTACAAGAAGAGCTGAAGGATGCTCAGATGAATGAAGGAGCTGTGCAATGATAAGCAAGGTGCAAGAAGAGCTGAAGGATGCTCAGGTGAATGAATGAGCAGTGCGATGATAAGAAAGGTGCAAGAAGAGCTGAAGGATGCTCAGGTGAATGAAGGAGCTGTGCGATGATAAGCAAGGTGCAAGTAGAGCTGAAGGATGCTCAGGTGGATAAAGGAGCTGTGCGATGATAAGCAAGGTGCAAGAAGAGCTGAAGGATGCTCAGGTGAATGAAGGAGCTGTGCGATGATAAGCAAGGTGCAAGAAGAGCGGAAGGATGCTCAGGTGAATGAATGAGCAGTGCGTTGATAAGAAAGGTGCAAGAAGAGCTGAAGGATACTTAGGTGAATGAAGGAGCTGTGCGATGATAAGCAAGGTGCAAGAAGAGCTGAAGGATGCTCAGATGAATGAAGGAGCTGTGCAATGATAAGCAAGGTGCAAGAAGAGCTGAAGGATGCTCAGGTGAATGAAGGAGCTGTGCGATGATAAGCAAGGTGCAAGAAGAGCCGAAGGATGCTCAGGTGGGCGAAGGAGCTGTGCGATGATAAGCAAGGTGCAAGAAGAGCCGAAGGATGCTCAGGTGGACGAAGGAGCTGTGCGATGATAAGCAAGGTGCAAGAAGAGCCGAAGGATGCTCAGGTGGACGAAGGAGCTGTGCGATGATAAGCAAGGTGCAAGAAGAGCCGAAGGATGCTCAGGTGGACGAAGGAGCTGTGCGATGATAAGCAAGGTGCAAGAAGAGCCGAAGGATGGTCAGGTGGATAAAGGAGCTGTGCGATGATAAGCAAGGTGCAAGAAGAGCTGAAGGATGCTCAGGTGGATGAAGGAGCTGTGCGATGATAAGCAAGGTGCAAAAAGAGCTGAAGGATGCTCAGGTGAATGAAGGAGCTGTGCGATGATAAGCAAGGTGCAAGAAGAGCCGAAGGATGCTCAGGTGGACGAAGGAGCTGTGCGATGATAAGCAAGGTGCAAGAAGAGCCGAAGGATGCTCAGGTGGACGAAGGAGCTGTGCGATGATAAGCAAGGTGCAAGAAGAGCCGAAGGATGCTCAGGTGGACGAAGGAGCTGTGCGATGATAAGCAAGGTGCAAGAAGAGCCGAAGGATGCTCAGGTGGACGAAGGAGCTGTGCGATGATAAGCAAGGTGCAAGAAGAGCCGAAGGATGCTCAGGTGGATAAAGGAGCTGTGCGATGATAAGCAAGGTGCAAGAAGAGCCGAAGGATGCTCAGGTGGCTAAAGGAGCTGTGCGATGATAAGCAAGGTGCAAGAAGAGCTGAAGGATGCTCAGGTGGATGAAGGAGCTGTGCGATGATAAGCAAGGTGCAAGAAGAGCTGAAGGATGCTCAGGTGGACGAAGGAGCTGTGCGATGATGAGCAAGGTGCAAGAAGAGCTGAAGGATGCTCAGGTGGACGAAGGAGCTGTGCGATGATAAGCAAGGTGCAAGTAGAGCTGAAGGATGCTCAGGTGAATGAAGGAGCTGTGCGATGATAAGCAAGGTGCAAGAAGAGCTGAAGGATGCTCAGGTGAATGAAGGAGCTGTGCGATGATAAGCAAGGTGCAAGAAGAGCTAAAGGATGCTCAGGTGGACGAAGGAGCTGTGCGATGATAAGCAAGGTGCAAGAAGAGCCGAAGGATGCTCAGGTGGATAAAGGAGCTGTGCGATGATAAGCAAGGTGCAAGAAGAGCCGAAGGATGCTCAGGTGGATAAAGGAGCTGTGCGATGATAAGCAAGGTGCAAGAAGAGCCGAAGGATGCTCAGGTGGCTAAAGGAGCTGTGCGATGATAAGCAAGGTGCAAGAAGAGCTGAAGGATGCTCAGGTGGATGAAGGAGCTGTGCGATGATAAGCAAGGTGCAAGAAGAGCTGAAGGATGCTCAGGTGGACGAAGGAGCTGTGCGATGATGAGCAAGGTGCAAGAAGAGCTGAAGGATGCTCAGGTGGACGAAGGAGCTGTGCGATGATAAGCATGGTGCAAGAAGAGCTGAAGGATGCTCAGGTGAATGAAGGAGCTGTGCGATGATGAGCAAGGTGCAAGAAGAGCTGAAGGATGCTCAGGTGAATGAAGGAGCTGTGCGATGATAAGCAAGGTGCAAGAAGAGCTGAAGGATGCTCAGGTGAATGCAGGAGCTGTGCGATGATAAGCAAGGTGCAAGAAGGGCTGAAGGATGCTCAGTTGGATAAAGGAGCTGTGCGATGATAAGCAAGGTGCAAGAAGAGCTGAAGGATGCTCAGGTGGATGAAGGAGCTGTGCGATGATAAGCAAGGTGCAAGAAGAGCCGAAGGATGCTCAGGTGGACGAAGGAGCTGTGCGATGATAAGCAAGGTGCAAGAAGAGCCGAAGGATGCTCAGGTGAACGAAGGAGCTGTGCGATGATAAGCAAGGTGCAAGAAGAGCCGAAGGATGCTCAGGTGAAGGAAATAGCTGTGCGATGATAAGCAAGGTGCAAGAAGAGCCGAAGGATGCTCAGTTGGACGAAGGAGCTGTGCGATGATAAGCAAGGTGCAAGAAGAGTTGAAGGATGCTCAGGTGGATGAAGGAGCTGTGCGATGATAAGCAAGGTGCAAGAAGAGCCGAAGGATGCTCAGGTGGACGAAGAAGCTGTGCGATGATAAGCAAGGTGCAAGAAGAGCCGAAGGATGCTCAGGTGGACGAAGGAGCTGTGCGATGATAAGCAAGGTGTAAGAAGAGCCGAAGGATGCTCAGGTGGACGAAGGAGCTGTGCGATGATAAGCAAGGTGCAAGAAGAGCCGAAGGATGCTCAGGTGGACGAAGGAGCTGTGCGATGATAAGCAAGGTGCAAGAAGAGCCGAAGGATGCTCAGGTGGACGAAGGAGCTGTGCGATGATAAGCAAGGTGCAAGAAGAGCCGAAGGATGCTCAGGTGGATAAAGGAGTTGTGCGATGATAAGCAAGGTGCAAGAAGAGCTGAAGGATGCTCAGGTGAATGAAGGAGCTGTGCGATGATAAGCAAGGTGCAAGAAGAGCTGAAGGATGCTCAGGTGAATGAATGAGCAGTGCGATGATAAGAAAGGTGCAAGAAGAGCTGAAGGATGCTCAGATGAATGAAGGAGCTGTGCGATGATAAGCAAAGTGCAAGAAGAGCTGAAGGATGCTCAGGTGAATGAATGAGCAGTGCGATGATAAGAAAGGTGCAAGAAGAGCTGAAGGATGCTCAGGTGAATGAAGGAGCTGTGCGATGATAAGCAAGGTGCAAGTAGAGCTGAAGGATGCTCAGGTGGATAAAGGAGCTGTGCGATGATAAGCAAGGTGCAAGAAGAGCTGAAGGATGCTCAGGTGAATGAAGGAGCTGTGCGATGATAAGCAAGGTGCAAGAAGAGCGGAAGGATGCTCAGGTGAATGAATGAGCAGTGCGTTGATAAGAAAGGTGCAAGAAGAGCTGAAGGATACTCAGGTGAATGAAGGAGCTGTGCGATGATAAGCAAGGTGCAAGAAGAGCTGAAGGATGCTCAGATGAATGAAGGAGCTGTGCAATGATAAGCAAGGTGCAAGAAGAGCTGAAGGATGCTCAGGTGAATGAAGGAGCTGTGCGATGATAAGCAAGGTGCAAGAAGAGCCGAAGGATGCTCAGGTGGACGAAGGAGCTGTGCGATGATAAGCAAGGTGCAAGAAGAGCCGAAGGATGCTCAGGTGGACGAAGGAGCTGTGCGATGATAAGCAAGGTGCAAGACGAGCCGAAGGATGCTCATGTGGACGAAGGAGCTGTGCGATGATAAGCAAGGTGCAAGAAGAGCCGAAGGATGCTCAGGTGGACGAAGGAGCTGTGCGATGATAAGCAAGGTGCAAGAAGAGCCGAAGGATGGTCAGGTGGATAAAGGAGCTGTGCGATGATAAGCAAGGTGCAAGAAGAGCCGAAGGATGCTCAGGTGGCTAAAGGAGCTGTGCGATGATAAGCAAGGTGCAAGAAGAGCTGAAGGATGCTCAGGTGGATGAAGGAGCTGTGCGATGATAAGCAAGGTGCAAGAAGAGCTGAAGGATGCTCAGGTGAATGAAGGAGCTGTGCGATGATAAGCAAGGTGCAAGAAGAGCCGAAGGATGCTCAGGTGAACGAAGGAGCTGTGCGATGATAAGCAAGGTGCAAGAAGAGCCGAAGGATGCTCAGGTGGACGAAGGAGCTGTGCGATGATAAGCAAGGTGCAAGAAGAGCCGAAGGATGCTCAGGTGGACGAAGGAGCTGTGCGATGATAAGCAAGGTGCAAGAAGAGCCGAAGGATGCTCAGGTGGACGAAGGAGCTGTGCGATGATAAGCAAGGTGCAAGAAGAGCCGAAGGATGCTCAGGTGGACGAAGGAGCTGTGCGATGATAAGCAAGGTGCAAGAAGAGCCGAAGGATGCTCAGGTGGATAAAGGAGCTGTGCGATGATAAGCAAGGTGCAAGAAGAGCCGAAGGATGCTCAGGTGGCTAAAGGAGCTGTGCGATGATAAGCAAGGTGCAAGAAGAGCTGAAGGATGCTCAGGTGGATGAAGGAGCTGTGCGATGATAAGCAAGGTGCAAGAAGAGCTGAAGGATGCTCAGGTGGACGAAGGAGCTGTGCGATGATGAGCAAGGTGCAAGAAGAGCTGAAGGATGCTCAGGTGGACGAAGGAGCTGTGCGATGATAAGCAAGGTGCAAGTAGAGCTGAAGCATGCTCAGGTGAATGAAGGAGCTGTGCGATGATAAGCAAGGTGCAAGAAGAGCTGAAGGATGCTCAGGTGAATGAAGGAGCTGTGCGATGATAAGCAAGGTGCAAGAAGAGCTGAAGGATGCTGATAAGCAAGGTGCAAGAAGAGCTGAAGGATGCTCAGGTGAATGAAGGAGCTGTGCGATGATAAGCAAGGTGCAAGAAGAGCTGAAGGATGCTCAGGTGAATGAAGGAGCTGTGCGATGATAAGCAAGGTGCAAGAAGAGCTGAAGGATGCTCAGGTGAATAAAGGAGCTGTGCGATGATAAGCAAGGTGCAAGAAGAGCTGAAAGATGCTCAGGTGAATGAAGGAGCTGTGCGATGATAAGCAAGGTGCAAGAAGAGCTGAAGTATGCTCAGGTGGATAAAGGAGCTGTGCGATGATAAGCAAGGTGCAAGAAGAGCTGAAGGATGCTCAGGTGAATGAAGGAGCTGTGCGATGATAAGCAAGGTGCAAGAAGAGCTGAAGGATGCTCATGTGAATGAATGAGCAGTGCGATGATAAGCAAGGTGCAAAAAGAGCTGAAGGATGCTCAGGTGAATGAAGGATCTGTGCGATGCTAAGCAAGGTGCAAGAAGAGCTGAAGGATGCTCAGGTGGATAAAGGAGCTGTGCGATGCTAAGCAAGGTGCAAGAAGAGCTGAAGGATGCTCAGGTGGATAAAGGAGCTGTGCGATGAGACGCAAGGTGCAAGAAGAACTGAAGGATGCTCAGGTGAATGAAGGAGCTGTGCGATGATAAGCAAGGTGCAAGAAGAGCTGAAGGATGCTCAGGTGGATAAAGGAGCTGTGCGATGATAAGCAAGGTGCAAGAAGAGCTGAAGGATGCTCAGGTGAATGAAGGAGCTGTGCGATGATAAGCAAGGTGCAAGAAGAGCTGAAGGATGCTCAGGTGAATGAATGAGCAGTGCGATGATAAGAAAAGTGCAAGAAGAGCTGAAGGATGCTCAGGTGAATGAAGGAGCTGTGCGATGATGAGCAAGGTGCAAGAAGAGCTGAAGGATGCTCAGATGAATGAAGGAGCTGTGCGATGATAAGCAAGGTGCAAGAAGAGCTGAAGGATGCTCAGGTGAATGAAGGAGCTGTGCGATGATAAGCAAGGTGCAAGAAGAGCTGAAGGATGCTCAGGTGAATGAAGGAGCTGTGCGATGATAAGCAAGGTGCAAGAAGAGCTGAAGGATGCTCAGGTGAATGAAGGAGCTGTGCAATGATAAGCAAGGTGCAAGAAGAGCTGAAGGATGCTCAGGTGAATGAAGGAGCTGTGCGATGATAAGCAAGGTGCAAGAAGAGCTGAAGGATGCTCAGGTGGACGAAGGAGCTGTGCGATGATAAGCAAGGTGCAAGTAGAGCTGAAGCATGCTCAGGTGAATGAAGGAGCTGTGCGATGATAAGCAAGGTGCAAGAAGAGCTGAAGGATGCTCAGGTGAATGAAGGAGCTGTGCGATGATAAGCAAGGTGCAAGAAGAGCTGAAGGATGCTGATAAGCAAGGTGCAAGAAGAGCTGAAGGATGCTCAGGTGAATGAAGGAGCTGTGCGATGATAAGCAAGGTGCAAGAAGAGCTGAAGGATGCTCAGGTGAATGAAGGAGCTGTGCGATGATAAGCAAGGTGCAAGAAGAGCTGAAGGATGCTCAGGTGAATAAAGGAGCTGTGCGATGATAAGCAAGGTGCAAGAAGAGCTGAAAGATGCTCAGGTGAATGAAGGAGCTGTGCGATGATAAGCAAGGTGCAAGAAGAGCTGAAGTATGCTCAGGTGGATAAAGGAGCTGTGCGATGATAAGCAAGGTGCAAGAAGAGCTGAAGGATGCTCAGGTGAATGAAGGAGCTGTGCGATGATAAGCAAGGTGCAAGAAGAGCTGAAGGATGCTCATGTGAATGAATGAGCAGTGCGATGATAAGCAAGGTGCAAAAAGAGCTGAAGGATGCTCAGGTGAATGAAGGATCTGTGCGATGCTAAGCAAGGTGCAAGAAGAGCTGAAGGATGCTCAGGTGGATAAAGGAGCTGTGCGATGCTAAGCAAGGTGCAAGAAGAGCTGAAGGATGCTCAGGTGGATAAAGGAGCTGTGCGATGAGACGCAAGGTGCAAGAAGAACTGAAGGATGCTCAGGTGAATGAAGGAGCTGTGCGATGATAAGCAAGGTGCAAGAAGAGCTGAAGGATGCTCAGGTGGATAAAGGAGCTGTGCGATGATAAGCAAGGTGCAAGAAGAGCTGAAGGATGCTCAGGTGAATGAAGGAGCTGTGCGATGATAAGCAAGGTGCAAGAAGAGCTGAAGGATGCTCAGGTGAATGAATGAGCAGTGCGATGATAAGAAAAGTGCAAGAAGAGCTGAAGGATGCTCAGGTGAATGAAGGAGCTGTGCGATGATGAGCAAGGTGCAAGAAGAGCTGAAGGATGCTCAGATGAATGAAGGAGCTGTGCGATGATAAGCAAGGTGCAAGAAGAGCTGAAGGATGCTCAGGTGAATGAAGGAGCTGTGCGATGATAAGCAAGGTGCAAGAAGAGCTGAAGGATGCTCAGGTGAATGAAGGAGCTGTGCGATGATAAGCAAGGTGCAAGAAGAGCTGAAGGATGCTCAGGTGAATGAAGGAGCTGTGCAATGATAAGCAAGGTGCAAGAAGAGCTGAAGGATGCTCAGGTGAATGAAGGAGCTGTGCGATGATAAGCAAGGTGCAAGAAGAGCTGAAGGATGCTCAGGTGAATGAAGGAGCTGTGCGATGATAAGCAAGGTGCAAGAAGAGCTGAAGGATGCTCAGATGAATAAAGGAGCTGTGCGATGATAAGCAAGGTGCAAGAAGAGCTGAAGCATGCTCAGGCCAATGAAGGAGGTGTGCGATGATAAGCAAGGTGCAAGAAGAGCTGAAGGATGCTCAGGTGAATGAAGGAGCTGTGCGATGATAAGCAAGGTGCAAGAAGAGCTGAAGGATGTTCAGGTGAATGAAGGAGCTGTGCGATGATAAACAAGGTGCAAGAAGAGCTGACGGATGCTCAGGTGAATAAAGGAGCTGTGTGATGATAAGCAAGGTGCAAGAAGAGCTGAAGGATGCTCAGGTGGATAAAGGAGCTGTGCGATGATAAGCAAGGTGAGAGAAGAGCTGAAGGATGCTCAGGTGAATAAAGGAGCTGTGCGATGATAAGCAAGGTGCAAGAAGAGCTGAAGGATGCTCAGATGAATGAAGGAGCTGTGCGATGATAAGCAAGGTGCAAGAAGAGCTGAAGCATGCTCAGGCCAATGAAGGAGCTGTGTGATGATAAGCAAGGTGCAAGAAGAGCTGAAGGATGCTCAGGTGAATGAAGGAGCTGTGCGATGATAAGCAAGGTGCAAGAAGAGCTGAAGGATGTTCAGGTGAATGAAGGAGCTGTGCGATGATAAGCAAGGTGCAAGAAGAGCTGATGGATGCTCAGGTGGATAAAGGAGCTGTGCGATGATAAGCAAGGTGCAAGAAGAGCTGAAGGATGCTCAGGTGGATAAAGGAGCTGTGCGATAATAAGCAAGGTGCAAGAAGAGCTTCAGGATACTCGGGTGGATGAAGGAGCTGTGCGATGATAAGCAAGGCACAAGAAGAGCTTCAGGATGCTCAGGTGGATGAAGGAGATGCCTGATCATGAGCAAGGTGCAAAAAGAGCTGCAGAATTTTTAGGTGCATGAAGGAGCTGTGCAATGATCAGCAAGGCACAAGAAGAGCTGAAGGATGCTCAGGTGGATAAAGGAGCTGTGCGATGATAAGCAAGGTCCAAGAAGAGCTGAAGGATGCTCAGGTGGACGAAGGAGCTGTGCGATGATAAGCAAGGTGCAAGAAGAGCCGAAGGATGCTCAGGTGGACGAAGGAGCTGTGCGATGATAAGCAAGGTGCAAGAAGAGCCGAAGGATGCTCAGGTGGACGAAGGAGCTGTGCGATGATAAGCAAGGTGCAAGAAGAGCCGAAGGATGGTCAGGTGGATAAAGGAGCTGTGCGATGATAAGCAAGGTGCAAGAAGAGCCGAAGGATGCTCAGGTGGCTAAAGGAGCTGAGCGATGATAAGCAAGGTGCAAGAAGAGCCGAAGGATGGTCAGGTGGATGAAGGAGCTGTGCGATGATAAGCAAGGTGCAAGAAGAGCCGAAGGATGCTCAGGAGAATGAAGGAGCTGTGCGATGATAAGCAAGGTGCAAGAAGAGCCGAAGGATGCTCAGGTGGACGAAGGAGCTGTGCGATGATAAGCAAGGTGCAAGAAGAGCCGAAGGATGCTCAGGTGGACGAAGGAGCTGTGCGATGATAAGCAAGGTGCAAGAAGAGCCGAAAAATGCTCAGGTGGACGAAGGAGCTGTGCGATGATAAGCAAGGTGCAAGAAGAGCCGAAGGATGCTCAGGTGGACGAAGGAGCTGTGCGATGATAAGCAAGGTGCAAGAAGAGCCGAAGGATGCTCAGGTGGACGAAGGAGCTGTGCGATGATAAGCAAGGTGCAAGAAGAGCCGAAGGATGCTCAGGTGGATGAAGGAGCTGTGCGATGATAAGCAAGGTGCAAGAAGAGCCGAAGGATGCTCAGGTGGCTAAAGGAGCTGTGCGATGATAAGCAAGGTGCAAGAAGAGCCGAAGGATGCTCAGGTGGATGAAGGAGCTGTGCGATGATAAGCAAGGTGCAAGAAGAGCTGAAGGATGCTCAGGTGGACGAAGGAGCTGTGCGATGATAAGCAAGGTGCAAGTAGAGCTGAAGGATGCTCAGGTGAACGAAGGAGCTGTGCGATGATAAGCAAGGTGCAAGAAGAGCTGAAGGATGCTCAGGTGAACGAAGGAGCTGTGCGATGATAAGCAAGGTGCAAGAAGAGCTGAAGGATGCTCAGGTGGACGAAGGAGCTGTGCGATGATAAGCAAGGTGCAAGAAGAGCCGAAGGATGCTCAGGTGGACGAAGGAGCTGTGCGATGATAAGCAAGGTGCAAGAAGAGCCGAAGGATGCTCAGGTGGATAAAGGAGCTGTGCGATGATAAGCAAGGTGCAAGAAGAGCTGAAGGATGCTCAGGTGGATGAAGGAGCTGTGCGATGATAAGCAAGGTGCAAGAAGAGCTGAAGGATGCTCAGGTGGACGAAGGAGCTGTGCGATGATAAGCAAGGTGCAAGAAGAGCTGAAGGATGCTCAGGTGGACGAAGGAGCTGTGCGATGATGAGCAAGGTGCAAGAAAAGCTGAAGGATGCTCAGGTGGATGAAGGAGCTGTGCGATGATAAGCAAGGTGCAAGAAGAGCTGAAGGATGCTCAGGTGAATGCAGGAGCTGTGCGATGATAAGCAAGGTGCAAGAAGAGCTGAAGGATGCTCAGTTGGACGAAGGAGCTGTGCGATGATAAGCAAGGTGCAAGAAGAGCTGAAGGATGCTCAGGTGGATGAAGGAGCTGTGCGATGATAAGCAAGGTGCAAGAAGAGCCGAAGGATGCTCAGGTGGACAAAGGAGCTGTGCGATGATAAGCAAGGTGAAAGAAGAGCCGAAGGATGCTCAGGTGAACGAAGGAGCTGTGCGATGATAAGCAAGGTGCAAGAAGAGCCGAAGGATGCTCAGGTGGACGAAGGAGCTGTGCGATGATAAGCAAGGTGCAAGAAGAGTTGAAGGATGCTCAGGTGGACGAAGGAGCTGTGCGATGATAAGCAAGGTGCAAGAAGAGCCGAAGGATGCTCAGGTGGACGAATGAGCTGTGCGATGATGAGCAAGGTGCAAGAAGAGCTGAAGGATGCTCAGGTGGACGAAGGAGCTGTGCGATGATAAGCAAGGTGCAAGAAGAGCTGAAGGATGCTCAGGTGGACGAATGAGCTGTGCGATGATGAGCAAGGTGCAAGAAGAGCTGAAGGATGCTCAGGTGGACGAAGGAGCTGTGCGATGATAAGCAAGGTGCAAGAAGAGCTGAAGGATGCTCAGGTGGACGAAGGAGCTGTGCGATGATGAGCAAGGTGCAAGAAGAGCTGAAGGATGCTCAGGTGAATGAAGGAGCTGTGCGATGATAAGCAAGGTGCAAGAAGAGCTGAAGGATGCTCAGTTGGATAAAGGAGCTGTGCGATGATAAGCAAGGTGCAAGAAGAGCCGAAGGATGCTCAGGTGGATGAAGGAGCTGTGCGATGATAAGCAAGGTGCAAGAAGAGCCGAAGGATGCTCAGGTGGACGAAGGAGCTGTGCGATGATAAGCAAGGTGCAAGAAGAGCCGAAGGATGCTCAGGTGAACGAAGGAGCTGTGCGATGATAAGCAAGGTGCAAGAAGAGCCGAAGGATGCTCAGGTGAAGGAAGGAGCTGTGCGATGATAAGCAAGGTGCAAGAAGAGCCGAAGGATGCTCAGGTGGACGAAGGAGCTGTGCGATGATAAGCAAGGTGCAAGAAGAGTTGAAGGATGCTCAGGTGGATGAAGGAGCTGTGCGATGATAAGCAAGGTGCAAGAAGAGCCGAAGGATGCTCAGGTGGATGAAGGAGCTGTGCGATGATAAGCAAGGTGCAAGAAGAGCCGAAGGATGCTCAGGTGGACGAAGGAGCTGTGCGATGATAAGCAAGGTGTAAGAAGAGCCGAAGGATGCTCAGGTGGACGAAGGAGCTGTGCGATGATAAGCAAGGTGCAAGAAGAGCCGAAGGATGCTCAGGTGGACGAAGGAGCTGTGCGATGATAAGCAAGGTGCAAGAAGAGCCGAAGGATGCTCAGGTGGACGAAGGAGCTGTGCGATGATAAGCAAGGTGCAAGAAGAGCCGAAGGATGCTCAGGTGGATAAAGGAGTTGTGCGATGATAAGCAAGGTGCAAGAAGAGCTGAAGGATGCTCAGGTGAATGAAGGAGCTGTGCGATGATAAGCAAGGTGCAAGAAGAGCTGAAGGATGCTCAGGTGAATGAATGAGCAGTGCGATGATAAGAAAGGTGCAAGAAGAGCTGAAGGATGCTCAGATGAATGAATGAGCTGTGCGATGATAAGCAAGGTGCAAGAAGAGCTGAAGGATGCTCAGGTGAATGAATGAGCAGTGCGATGATAAGAAAGGTGCAAGAAGAGCTGAAGGATGCTCAGGTGAATGAAGGAGCTGTGCGATGATAAGCAAGGTGCAAGTAGAGCTGAAGGATGCTCAGGTGGATAAAGGAGCTGTGCGATGATAAGCAAGGTGCAAGAAGAGCTGAAGGATGCTCAGGTGAATGAAGGAGCTGTGCGATGATAAGCAAGGTGCAAGAAGAGCGGAAGGATGCTCAGGTGAATGAATGAGCAGTGCGTTGATAAGAAAGGTGCAAGAAGAGCTGAAGGATGCTCAGGTGAATGAAGGAGCTGTGCGATGATAAGCAAGGTGCAAGAAGAGCTGAAGGATGCTCAGATGAATGAAGGAGCTGTGCAATGATAAGCAAGGTGCAAGAAGAGCCGAAGGATGCTCAGGTGGACGAAGGAGCTGTGCGATGATAAGCAAGGTGCAAGAAGAGCCGAAGGATGCTCAGGTGGACGAAGGAGCTGTGCGATGATAAGCAAGGTGCAAGAAGAGCCGAAGGATGCTCAGGTGGACGAAGGAGCTGTGCGATGATAAGCAAGGTGCAAGAAGAGCCGAAGGATGCTCAGGTGGACGAAGGAGCTGTGCGATGATAAGCAAGGTGCAAGAAGAGCCGAAGGATGGTCAGGTGGATAAAGGAGCTGTGCGATGATAAGCAAGGTGCAAGAAGAGCCGAAGGATGCTCAGGTGGCTAAAGGAGCTGTGCGATGATAAGCAAGGTGCAAGAAGAGCTGAAGGATGCTCAGGTGGATGAAGGAGCTGTGCGATGATAAGCAAGGTGCAAGAAGAGCTGAAGGATGCTCAGGTGAATGAAGGAGCTGTGCGATGATAAGCAAGGTGCAAGAAGAGCCGAAGGATGCTCAGGTGAATGAAGGAGCTGTGCGATGATAAGCAAGGTGCAAGAAGAGCCGAAGGATGCTCAGGTGGACGAAGGAGCTGTGCGATGATAAGCAAGGTGCAAGAAGAGCCGAAGGATGCTCAGGTGGACGAAGGAGCTGTGCGATGATAAGCAAGGTGCAAGAAGAGCCGAAGGATGCTCAGGTGGACGAAGGAGCTGTGCGATGATAAGTGTTGGACAGGCCTCACAGACGGCTTGCTCCCTCCCCGCTCGACAGGGCCCACCTGGCATATCCCCACGACAAGCACCTGTACTCCGTCTCCCGACGGACCCTCTGCCCTCGGACCCCTACTCATCACGGGGTCCAGCCCCACCGGCTTCCCCGGCCGGGTCAAGCCGCCATCGGGGGCCCTGCACCACGCGGCCGCATGGCCTCCCCTCGACCCTAACCCCGGGCCTGGCCGGCCCCGACATCCCGGCACCACCATCCACCCAGGAGGTGAGCGGACCACTTGGCAAGTCAATGGGAGAACGAACTGTCAAGGGCTCTCCCCCGCCAGGTGCCGATCGCCCCCAGCTCCCCCAGGCACTGGCTCCACCCCCTGCTGGGTGTCTGGACACCTTCATCCCGGACCCTCCGACCTCCAAGTGCGAGGGTCCGGACATCAAAGGGCACCAGCCCTATAACTGAGGCAGCTCCGGAGCAGGAAGGCAGTTGTATCCTGGAGTCGAGAGACACCGAGTGAACTCAACCTTGACGGTCTACTGGCGCTGCCGTAGCCCGCTCTTGTGAACCATCGTCCTGCCTGCTGGCGCTGCCGCGGCCTTCTGCAACAGTCATCTTCCTGGGACCTGCTGGCGCTGCCGCGGCCCGTTGTAACGACCATCCTCACCGGGACCTGCTGGCGCTGCCGCGGACCGTATATCTCCCGGGGACCTGCTGGCGCTGCCGCGGCCCGTTGTAACGACCATCCTCACCGGGACCTGCTGGCGCTGCCGCGGACCGTATATCTTCCGGGGACCTGCTGGCGCTGCCGCGGCCCGTTGTATCGACCATCCACACCGGGACCTGCTGGCGCTTCCGCGGCCCGTACCACCTAACCACCAAGCTCGAGGATTGTGAGCTCATCATCATCTCATCAGAACTACCTGATTGGTAAATAGACTGCCCCGCTACCCCCTTCCCTACCTTGCGAGACTCTAATCGAGGGGACCCCTGAGTCCAGACCTCCTTGTACCATTCAACCGTACCTTAAATAAGTGCTTATAAAGAACGCTGAACCTTATCCGTGTGTGATATCTGTCTGTGGGGGGGGGGAAGTTACTTGTCTGTACGATCGCAGGAGACGGCTCTCCCCGGAGACCTCTCCTCCTGACCCCGGCCGACCCTCCCGGTCCGTCTACCTTTTCTAACATTGGTGGCCAGCGGCGCGATCCGAATCAACGCGTAATCGTACAGAGAGTAGCTCACCCCACGACAAAACACGATGTCGACCAAAGATAGCAGCTCCACCGAGAAGTTCCAAATGGAGAAATTAGAAGAATACAACCACCGCGAACTGAGACAATTTTGCATAGAACTTGGCCAAGGATGATCTAAAGCGCGCTCTTGAGTCATGGACAGAAACTGGGGTCGCAGGACCCTCCGACCAAAGCAGCGTCACACCAGACCAAAACAGCATCACACCAGAGGGGAACGCCACGGCTCCCGAGGAACGGGGAACGGGCCTCTCGCAGGAGGAGATACGAGAAAGAGACAGAGTCAGATTACACGAATTAGAGATGGCACGACTCAAGATGGATGGGGAACTCAAGTTAGCTGAACAGAAACTCAACCTCGAGCATATGCGGCTTCGAGAGGAACGAGAAGAAAAGCAGAGACAGAGAGAGCTGGAAGAGAAAAAAATAACGCTCGAGCATGAGCGCCGACTGGCGGAAATAGAACTGCGCAAACAGAATAAGGAACTGGGGGTGCCTGAGCGACCACACACCCCGGGGCCAATTGAGAAAAAAGTTCACATCCCCAAGGATGTGGTCCGCGAGTATGTCCGAGAAGACGACATACAACAGTGGTTTAAAGCCTATGAGATCGCAATGACCTCCCACCGGATCGACCGGAGTGATTGGGGAGCCGGACTTTGGGGGAGATTTATCAACGAGGGTCGCGATGCCCTACTACAGCTCCCCGATCACCAAATGTCGTCCTACGACCACATGAAGGCTGCCCTCCTCGCCCGCTACGGCCTCACGCCCGAGATGTACCGCCAGAGGTTCCGAGACTGCACCCGGATCCCAGGTACAACTTGGGTAGAATACGTGAACTATTTCAGCCGGGCCTTCGAGGGTTGGGTCAAGGGAAGTCAGGTCACCACCTACGAACAACTCTTCAACCTTATGGTATGGGAGCACCTGTCAAACAACTGTTTCGTCGAGCTCAGGCAGCACCTACTCGACAGTAAGCTGACTGACCCCCGGCAGCTCGCCGCCGAAGCTGACCGATGGGAAAGCACCCGAGTGGGCCGGAGAGGGCCACACGAGCAGAATCGAAGCAACCAAAGCCAGCACCGTCCTCGGGGTGGAGGAGGAGGCCAGGGGCGAGGGAGAGACGCCTTGCCGGCAACCCCCGTGGCCAGCACCCCGCCTCCGGCCGGCCGGAGCAACCCCCCGTTGCGTCCTGGGTTCCGGGCCAACGTCACGTGCCACCGATGCCAGCGAGTCGGCCACTACGCCAATGACCCGAGCTGCCCGCACAACCAAACACCCAAGCCCCGCCAGGTAGCTGCCGCTGCCCTCGGGGAAGAGCAATCATCGGAGGGACCCGAAGAGTATGAGCCGGCCCAGCAAGGGTGGGAACCGGCCGCCATGGTCCTGGCATGCTTAGGGGGAAGAGACATGGTTCCGCGGGCTCCCCTACCCGCCAACACCAGAAAATACGGTCAGTGGGTGACCATTAATGGACAGAGAGCCGAGGCCTTGCGTGACACCGGCGCCAGCGTGACGGCCGTCCGCTGTCACCTGGTAAAGCCCGAGCAGATCCTGCCGAACATTCTCTGCCCCGTCCGCTCGGCGGATAACTCTGAGAGCATGTGTAAGATGGCCTGCGTCCCGTTTGAATGGGGAGGGGTCTCCGGCCTACTGAAGGTGACGGTCCGGGACGATGCCCCCGTGGACTGCCTCCTGGGGAATGACCTCGAGAGTTCCCCGTGGGCCACCGTCGAGAAAAGAGAGCACTTGGGGATGCTGGGCCTCCCGGACTGGGCCTGCGTAACCACCCGATCCATGGCCGCCCGTGCCGCCCCCCGATCAGAAGAAACCGAATGGCCAGCACCTCCGCCCCCGGTTGCCCCCGTAGAGGACAACGGCGAGTCCGACCTCCCGGACCCGACTACCGAAGAAGACGCGCAACACCAGGACCTCCCGGATCTGGCTCAGTGGCGGCAAGAAGGGGGGCCCACCCAAGAACAGTTCCGCCAGGAACAAAAGACCTGTCCCTCCCTCGAGGGACTCCGCCAACAAGCCAGCACCCAAAACGCCGGGGACACCACCGGAACCCACTGGGTCTACTGGGATAACGACCTGCTCTACAGCGAGCAAAGAATCGCCGAGCTGGGGGCCGGTCGAGTTCTGGTGGTACCGCTCCGCTTCCGAGACTTTCTGCTCAACCTGGCCCACGACGTCCCCCTGGCTGGACACCTGGGCCAGGACAAAACGTACAGTCGCCTGGTGACCCACTTTTTCTGGCCGAAAATGAGGAATGACGTCCTGAACCACTGCCGATCTTGCCCCACGTGCCAAGCCAGCGGGAAGAGTGGTCGGAAGCTGAAAGCCCCTCTGCAACCCTTCCCTGTGGTCACCACCCCGTTCGAGAGGGTGGGGATAGACATTGTGGGACCTCTGGACCCCCGCACGGCGCAAGGACACAGGTTCATCTTGGTACTAGTGGACCATGCCACCCGCTACCCCGAGGCGGTGCCCCTACGGACAGTGACCGCTCCGGTGGTTGGCCGGGCCCTGATGGGGATCTTCTCCCGGGTAGGCTTCCCCCGAGAAGTCGTCAGCGACCGAGGTACGAATTTCATATCCAAATACATGAAGTCCCTCTGGCAACAATGCGGGGTCACCTACAGATTCACGACCCCCTATCACCCCCAAGGGAACGGACTAGTGGAGCGTTTTAACCGCACTCTCAAAGGGATGATTGGGGGATTGGAAGAGCCTCTCCGTCGCCAGTGGGATGTACTGCTCCCGTGCCTCCTCTTCGCCTACCGAGAAGTTCCCCAGAAGTCCCTCGGTTTTAGCCCCTTTGAACTCCTCTACGGGCACCCTGTGCGAGGGCCCCTCAGCCTAGTCAAGGAAGGTTGGGAGATGGCCCCCCTCACGACCCCTCCAGACGTCTTCAAATACATCCTGGCCTTACGAAACCAGACCCGGCGCTTCAGGGAGATGGCCAAGGCGAACCTCGAGGCCAGCCAGGAGGACATGAAGAGGTGGTATGATCACAATGCCTCCTCCGTTGAATTCGAGCCTGGGCAGCAAGTATGGGTGATGTCCCCCACCGAACCATGTGCCTTGCAGGATAAGTGGACGGGGCCCTTCAAAGTGGTCGAGCGCAAAAGCCCCGTCACTTACCTCATCGACATGGGGTCTTCCCGGAACCCCCTTCGGGTCCTCCACACCAACCGGCTCAAACCACACTTTGTGCGATCCGAACTAAGCCTCTTGATGGCTACAGACAGTGGCACGGAAGAAGACTCCGAGCCCCTCCCGGATCTCCTGAAGACTCAGGAGAAGGACGGCTCCGTGGACGGGGTCCGGCTCTCTGACGCCCTCACTTCGGAGCAACGCCAGGACTGCCGGGACCTCCTGCTGCAGTTCGCTGCCCTGTTCTCCCTCCCCCCCGGGGTCACCCCCTGGTGTCTGCACGACGTAGACACCGGGGACAGTCCCCCTGTCCGGCACCGGGCCTACCGCGTACCAGATCGGGTACGGGCCTGCATACAGGAGGAAGTGGCCAAGATGCTCACGATCGGGGTCATCAAGCCCTCGGACAGTCCCTGGGCCAGTCCGGTCGTATTAGTTCCCAAGGCCGCTGCCCCCGGCTCCGTCCCTGAACTGAGATTCTGCGTCGACTACCGGGGCTTGAACGCTGTCACCCGGACCGACGCTCATCCCATCCCCCGAGCAGACGAGCTGATCGACCGGCTGGGTGCCGCCCGCTACCTTAGTATCTTCGACCTAACGGCGGGCTACTGGCAGATCGGCCTCACACCCAGGGCCCAGGAACGGTCAGCCTTCTCTACCCCCGATGGCCACTATCAATTTAAGGTCATGCCCTTTGGCATGAAGAATGCCCCCGCCACGTTCCAACGCCTTGTGAACCAGGTCTTGGCGGGACTTGAAGAATTCAGCGCTGCCTACCTGGACGATATCGCTGTATACAGCCGCCACTGGTCCGACCACCTCCGTCACCTCCAGGAGGTCCTACACGCCCTCCAGCGGGCCGGCCTCACCATTAAGGCCGGCAAGTGCCAGATTGGCCAAGGGTCTGTGACCTACCTTGGGCACCAAGTGGGGAGCGGGCTGGTGGCCCCACTACAACTTAAGATTGCTGCCATCCAGTCCTGGCAGCCCCCCGTTACCCAGACCGAAGTCCGAGCCTTCCTGGGGCTCACCGGCTACTACCGGCGGTTCGTGAAGGACTACGGCAGCATCGTGGGGCCCCTCACGGGTCTCACATCCAAGAACCAACCGAAGCGGGTCAACTGGACTCCTGATTGTCAAGCGGCCTTCGAGGAGCTGAAGGCCGCCCTGTGCACCGCCCCGGTGCTCCAGGCCCCCGATTACAGTCGGGAATTTGTGGTGCAGACCGACGCCTCCGACCACGGCATCGGAGCCGTCCTCTCTCAGTTGAACCCCGAAGGTCATGACCAGCCGGTGGCCTTCATCAGTCGACGTCTCCTGGCCCGAGAACAGCGTTGGAGCACCATCGAGAGGGAGGCATTTGCAGTAGTGTGGGCCCTCAAAAAGCTCCGACCCTATCTCTTCGGTACCCACTTCCGGGTACAAACCGACCATCGACCCCTGCAATGGCTGATGCAGATGCGGGGGGAAAACCCCAAAACTCTTGCGCTGGTCCATTTCCCTGCAGGGAATGGACTTCACCGTGGAGCACCGACCAGGCCAAGACCACGCCAACGCGGATGGCCTGTCCCGCTTTTTCCGCCTCGACGAAGAGAGTCCCCAAGGAGATGGGTGACTCTCCCCGCCTTCAGCTGGGGGGGACGCATGTTGGACAGGCCTCACAGACGGCTTGCTCCCTCCCCGCTCGACAGGGCCCGAACTCCGGCCCACCTGGCATATCCCCACGACAAGCACCTGTACTCCGTCTCCCGACGGACCCTCTGCCCTCGGACCCCTACTCATCACGGGGTCCAGCCCCACCGGCTTCCCCGGCCGGGTCAAGCCGCCATCGGGGGCCCTGCACCACGCGGCCGCATGGCCTCCCCTCGACCCTAACCCCGGGCCTGGCCGGCCCCGACATCCCGGCACCACCATCCACCCAGGAGGTGAGCGGACCACTTGGCAAGTCAATGGGAGAACGAACTGTCAAGGGCTCTCCCCCGCCAGGTGCCGATCGCCCCCAGCTCCCCCAGGCACTGGCTCCACCCCCTGCTGGGTGTCTGGACACCTTCATCCCGGACCCTCCGACCTCCAAGTGCGAGGGTCCGGACATCAAAGGGCACCAGCCCTATAACTGAGGCAGCTCCGGAGCAGGAAGGCAGTTGTATCCTGGAGTTGAGAGACACCGAGTGAACTCAACCTTGACGGTCTACTGGCGCTGCCGTAGCCCGCTCTTGTGAACCATCGTCCTGCCTGCTGGCGCTGCCGCGGCCTTCTGCAACAGTCATCTTCCTGGGACCTGCTGGCGCTGCCGCGGCCCGTTGTAACGACCATCCTCACCGGGACCTGCTGGCGCTGCCGCGGACCGTATATCTCCCGGGGACCTGCTGGCGCTGCCGCTGCCCGTTGTAACGACCATCCTCACCGGGACCTGCTGGCGCTGCCGCGGACCGTATATCTTCCGGGGACCTGCTGGCGCTGCCGCGGCCCGTTGTATCGACCATCCACACCGGGACCTGCTGGCGCTGCCGCGGTCCGTACCACCTAACCACCAAGCTCGAGGATTGTGAGCTCATCATCATCTCATCAGAACTACCTGATTGGTAAATAGACTGCCCCGCTACCCCCTTCCCTACCTTGCGAGACTCTAATCGAGGGGACCCCTGAGTCCAGACCTCCTTGTACCATTCAACCGTACCTTAAATAAGTGCTTATAAAGAACGCTGAACCTTATCCGTGTGTGATATCTGTCTGTGGGGGGGGGGAAGTTACTTGTCTGTACGATCGCTGGAGACGGCTCTCCCCGGAGACCTCTCCTCCTGACCCCGGCCGACCCTCCCGGTCCGTCTACCTTTTCTAACAATAAGCAAGGTGCAAGAAGAGCAGAAGGATGCTCAGGTGGATAAAGGAGCTGTGCGATGATAAGCAAGGTGCAAGAAGAGCCGAAGGATGCTCAGGTGGCTAAAGGAGCTGTGCGATGATAAGCAAGGTGCAAGAAGAGCTGAAGGATGCTCAGGTGGATGAAGGAGCTGTGCGATGATAAGCAAGGTGCAAGAAGAGCTGAAGGATGCTCAGGTGGACGAAGGAGCTGTGCGATGATGAGCAAGGTGCAAGAAGAGCTGAAGGATGCTCAGGTGGACGAAGGAGCTGTGCGATGATAAGCAAGGTGCAAGTAGAGCTGAAGGATGCTCAGGTGAATGAAGGAGCTGTGCGATGATAAGCAAGGTGCAAGAAGAGCTGAAGGATGCTCAGGTGAATGAAGGAGCTGTGCGATGATAAGCAAGGTGCAAGAAGAGCTGAAGGATGCTCAGGTGAATGAAGGAGCTGTGCGATGATAACCAAGGTGCAAGAAGAGCTGAAGGATGCTGATAAGCAAGGTGCAAGAAGGGCTGAAGGATGCTCAGGTGAATGAAGGAGCTGTGCGATGATAAGCAAGGTGCAAGAAGAGCTGAAGGATGCTCAGGTGAATGAAGGAGCTGTGCGATGATAAGCAAGGTGCAAGAAGAGCTGAAGGATGCTCAGGTGAATAAAGGAGCTGTGCGATGATAAGCAAGGTGCAAGAAGAGCTGAAAGATGCTCAGGTGAATGAAGGAGCTGTGCGATGATAAGCAAGGTGCAAGAAGAACTGAAGTATGCTCAGGTGGATAAAGGAGCTGTGCGATGATAAGCAAGGTGCAAGAAGAGCTGAAGGATGCTCATGTGAATGAATGAGCAGTGCGATGATAAGCAAGGTGCAAAAAGAGCTGAAGGATGCTCAGGTGAATGAAGGATCTGTGCGATGCTAAGCAAGGTGCAAGAAGAGCTGAAGGATGCTCAGGTGGATAAAGGAGCTGTGCGATGCTAAGCAAGGTGCAAGAAGAGCTGAAGGATGCTCAGGTGGATAAAGGAGCTGTGCGATGATACGCAAGGTGCAAGAAGAACTGAAGGATGCTCAGGTGAATGAAGGAGCTGTGCGATGATAAGCAAGGTGCAAGAAGAGCTGAAGGATGCTCAGGTGGATAAAGGAGCTGTGCGATGATAAGCAAGGTGCAAGAAGAGCTGAAGGATGCTCAGGTGAATGAAGGAGCTGTGCGATGATAAGCAAGGTGCAAGAAGAGCTGAAGGATGCTCAGGTGAATGAATGAGCAGTGCGATGATAAGAAAAGTGCAAGAAGAGCTGAAGGATGCTCAGGTGAATGAAGGAGCTGTGCGATGATGAGCAAGGTGCAAGAAGAGCTGAAGGATGCTCAGATGAATGAAGGAGCTGTGCGATGATAAGCAAGGTGCAAGAAGAGCTGAAGGATGCTCAGGTGAATGAAGGAGCTGTGCGATGATAAGCAAGGTGCAAGAAGAGCTGAAGGATGCTCAGATGAATAAAGGAGCTGTGCGATGATAAGCAAGGTGCAAGAAGAGCTGAAGCATGCTCAGGCCAATGAAGGAGATGTGCGATGGTAAGCAAGGTGCAAGAAGAGCTGAAGGATGCTCAGGTGAATGAAGGAGCTGTGCGATGATAAGCAAGGTGCAAGAAGAGCTGAAGGATGTTCAGGTGAATGAAGGAGCTGTGCGATGATAAACAAGGTGCAAGAAGAGCTGACGGATGCTCAGGTGAATAAAGGAGCTGTGCGATGATAAGCAAGGTGCAAGAAGAGCTGAAGGATGCTCAGGTGGATAAAGGAGCTGTGCGATGATAAGCAAGGTGCAAGAAGAGCTGAAGGATGCTCAGGTGAATAAAGGAGCTGTGCGATGATAAGCAAGGTGCAAGAAGAGCTGAAGGATGCTCAGATGAATGAAGGAGCTGTGCAATGATAAGCAAGGTGCAAGAAGAGCTGAAGCATGCTCAGGCCAATGAAGGAGCTGTGTGATGATAAGCAAGGTGCAAGAAGAGCTGAAGGATGCTCAGGTGAATGAAGGAGCTGTGCGATGATAAGCAAGGTGCAAGAAGAGCTGAAGGATGTTCAGGTGAATGAAGGAGCTGTGCGATGATAAGCAAGGTGCAAGAAGAGCTGATGGATGCTCAGGTGGATAAAGGAGCTGTGCGATGATAAGCAAGGTGCAAGAAGAGCTGAAGGATGCTCAGGTGGATAAAGGAGCTGTGCGATAATAAGCAAGGTGCAAGAAGAGCTTCAGGATACTCAGGTGGATGAAGGAGCTGTGCGATGATAAGCAAGGCACAAGAAGAGCTTCAGGATGCTCAGGTGGATGAAGGAGGTGCCTGATCATGAGCAAGGTGCAAAAAGAGCTGCAGAATTTTTAGGTGCATGAAGGAGCTGTGCAATGATCAGCAAGGCACAAGAAGAGCTGAAGGATGCTCAGGTGGATAAAGTAGCTGTGCGATGATAAGCAAGGTCCAAGAAGAGCTGAAGGATGCTCAGGTGGATTAAGGAGCTGTGCGATGATAAGCAAGGTGCAAGAAGAGCTGAAGGATGCTCAGGTGGATAAAGGAGCTGTGCGATGATAAGCAAGGTGCAAGAAGAGCCGAAGGATGCTCAGGTGGACGAAGGAGCTGTGCGATGATAAGCAAGGTGCAAGAAGAGCCGAAGGATGCTCAGGTGAATGAAGGAGCTGGGCGATGATAAGCAAGGTGCAAGAAGAGCTGAAGGATGCTCAGGTGGATAAGGGAGCTGTCCGATGATAAGCAAGGTGCAAGAAGAGCTGAAGGATGCTCAGGTGAATGAAGGAGCTGTGCGATGATAAGCAAGGTGCAAGAAGAGCTGAAGGATGCTCAGGTGGATGAAGGAGCTGTGCGATGATAAGCAAGGTGCAAGAAGAGCTGAAGGATGCTCAGGTGGATGAAGGAGCTTTGCGATGATAAGCAAGGTTCAAGAAGAGCTGAAGGATGCTCAGGTGAATGAAGGAGCTGTGCGATGATAAGCAAGGTGCAAGAAGAGCTGAAGGATGCTCAGGTGAATGAAGGAGCTGTGCGATGATAAGCAGGGTGCAAGAAGAGCTGAAGGATGCTCAGAGTTGAAGGATGCTGAGGTGGATAAAGGAGCTGTGCGATGATAAGCAAGGTGCAAGAAGAGCTGAAGGATGCTCAGGTGGATAAAGGAGCTGTGCGATGATAAACAAGGTGCAAGAAGAGATGAAGGATGCTCAGGTGGATAAAGGAGCTGTGCGATGATAAGCAAGGTGCAAGAAGAGCTGAAGGATGCTCAGGTGGATAAAGGAGCTGTGCGATAATAAGCAAGGTGCAAGAACAGCTGAAGAGCTGAAGGATGCTCAGATGAGCTGTGCGATGATAAGCAAGTTCCAAAAAGAGCTGAAAGATGCTCAGATGAATAAAGGAGCTGCAGGGTGATTAGCGAGGTGCCAGAAGAACTGTAGGGTGCTCAGGTTAATGAAGGAGCTGCAGGATGATAAGCAAGGTGCAAGAAGGGCTTCAGGATACTCAGGTGGTTGAAGGAGCTGTGCGATGATAAGCAAGGCACAAGAAGAGCTTCAGGATGCTCAGGTGGATGAAGGCGGTGCCCGATCATGGGCAAGGTGCAAGAAGAGCTGCAGAATTTTTAGGTGCATGAAGGAGCTGTGCACTGATCAGCAAGGCACAAGAAGAGCTGCAGGATGCTCAGGTGAATAAAGGAGCTGTGCGATGATAAGCAAGGTGCAAGAAGAGCTTATGGATGCTCAGGTGAATAAAGGAGCTGTGCGATGATAAGCAAGGTGCAAGAAGAGCTGAAGGATGCTCAGGTGGTTAAAGGAGCTGTGCGATGATAAGCAAGGTGCAAGAAGAGTTGAAGGATGCTCAGGTGGATAAAGGAGCTGTGCGATGATAAGCAAGGTGCAAGAAGACCTGAAGGATGCTCAGGTGGACGAAGGACCTGTGCGATGATAAGCAAGGTGCAAGAAGAGCCGAAGGATGCTCAGGTGGACGAAGGAGCTGTGCGATGATAAGTGTTGGACAGGCCACACGAAGGGCTTGCTCCCTCCCCGCACGACAGGGCCCGAGCTCCGGCCCACCAGGCATAACCCACGAAAAGCACCGGTACCCCGTCTCACGACGGATCTTCTGCCCTCGGACCTCTACTCCTCACGGGGCCCAGCCCCACCGGCTCCCCCGGCCGGTTCAAGCCGCCATCTTGGGCCCTGCACCACGAGGCCGCGTGGCCTCGCCCCGACCCTAACCCCGGGCCTGGCCGGCCCCGACATCCCGGCACCACCGTCCACCCGGGAGGTGAGCGGACCACTTGGCAGGTCAATGGGAGAACGAAGTGTCAAGAGCTCTTCCCCCGCCAGGTGCCGATCGCCTCCAGCTCCCCCAGGCGCTGGCTCCACCCCCTGCTGGGTGTCTGGACACCTTCATCCCGGGCCCTCCGACCTCCAAGTGCGAGGGTCCGGACATCAAAGGGCGCCTGCCCTATAACTGGGACAACTCTGGAGCAGGAAGGCAGTTGTATCCTGGAGTCGAGAGACACCGAGAGAACTCAGCCTTGACGGACTACTGGCGCTGCCGTAGCCCGCTCTTGTGAACCATCATCCTGCCTGCTGGCGCGGCCGCGGCCTTCTACAACATCCATCCTCGTCGGGACCTGCTGGCGCTGCCGCGGCCCGTTGTAACGACCACCCTCGTCGGGACCTGCTGGCGCTGCCGCGGCCCGCTGTAACGACCACCCTCGTCGGGACCTGCTGGCGCTGCCGCGGCCCGTTGTAACGACCATCCTCACCGGGACCTGCTGGCGCTGCCGCGGACCGTCCATCGACCATCTTTCCGGGACCTGCTGGCGCTGCCGCGGCCCGTACCAACCAAGCTCGAGGATTGTGAGCTAATCATCATCTCATCCAAACTACCTGACTGGTAGACAGACTGTCCCGCTACCCCTTACCCTGCTTTGAGAGCCTTGAATCGAGGGGACCCCTGAGTCCAGACCTCCTTGTACCAGTCAAGCGTACCCTAAGAAGTGCTTATAAAGAACCCTGAACCTTATCCGTGTGTGGTATTTGTCTGAGGGGGGGAAGTTACTTGTCTGTACGATCGCTGGCGACGGCTCTCCCCGGAGACCTCTCCTCATGACCCCGGCCGACCCTCCCGGTCCGTCTACCCCTTTCTAACATTGGTGGCCAGCGGCGCGATCCGAATCAACGCGTAATCGTACAGAGAGTAGCTCACCCCACGACAAAAACACGATGTCAGCCAAAGAGAGCAACTCCACCGAGAAATTCCAAATGGATAAAATAGAAGAATACAACCACCGCGAACTGAGACAATTCTGCATAGAACTTGGCATTGCTACCACCGGCCTGAGTACCAAAGAAGATCTAAAACACGCCCTGGAGTCGTGGACAGAAACTGGGGTCGCCGGACCCTCCGACCAAAGCAGCATCACACCAGAGGAGAACGCCACGGCTCCCGAGGAGCGGGGAACGGGCCTCCCGCAGGAGGAGATCCGAGAAAGAGAAAGAACCAGATTGCACGAGTTGGAAATGGCACGACTCAAGATGGATGGGGAACTCAAGTTAGCTGAACAGAAACTCAACCTCGAGCACATGCGGCTCCGAGATGAACGAGAAGAGAAGCAGAGACAGAGAGAGCTTGAGGAGAAAAAAATAACGCTCGAGCACGAGCGCAAACTGGCGGAAATAGAACTTCGGAAACAGAATAAAGAACTGGGGGTGCCTGAGCGACCACACACCCCGGGGCCAATCGAGAAAAAAGTCCACATCCCCAAGGATGTTGTCCGCGAGTATGTCCGAGAAGACGACATACAACAGTGGTTTAAAGCCTACGAGATCGCCATGACCTCCCACCGGATCGACCGGAGTGATTGGGGAGCCGGACTTTGGGGGAGGTTTATCAACGAGGGTCGCGATGCCCTACTACAGCTCCCAGATCACCAAATGTCGTCCTACGACCACATGAAGGCTGCCCTCCTCACCCGCTACGGCCTCACACCCGAGATGTACCGCCAGAGGTTCAGAGATTGCACCCGGATCCCAGGTACAACTTGGGTAGAATACGTGAACTATTTCAGCCGTGCCTTCGAGGGTTGGATAAAGGGGAGCCAGGTCACCACCTACGAACAACTCTTTAACCTGATGGTATGGGAGCACCTGTCAAACAACTGTTTCGTCGAGCTCAGGCAGCACCTCCTCGACAGTAAGCTGACTGACCCCCGGCAGCTCGCCGGCGAAGCTGACCGATGGGAAAGCACCCGAGTGGGCCGGAGGGGGCCACACGAACAGAACAGAAACAACCAAGGCCAGCACCGTCCTCGGGGAGGAGGAGGGGGCCAGGGGCGAGGGAGAGACGCCTTGCCCGCAACACCCGTGGCCAGCACCCCGGCCCCGGCCGGTCGGGGCAACCCCCCGTGGCGTCCTGGGGTCTGAGCCAACGTCACGTGCCACCGATGCCAGCGAGTCAGCCACTACGCCAATGACCCGAGCTGCCCGCAGAACCAAACACCCAAGCCCCGCCAGGTAGCTGCCGCCGCCTTGGGGGAAGAGCGATCATTGGAAGAACCAGAGGAGTATGAGCCGGCCCAGCAAGAGTGGGAACCGGCCGCCATGGTCCTGGCGTGCTTAGGGGGAAGAGACATGGTCCCGCGAGCTCCCCTACCCGCTAACACCAGGAAATACGGTCAGTGGGTGACCATTAATGGACAACGAGCCGAGGCCTTGCGTGACACAGGCGCCAGTGTGACGGCCGTCCGCTGTCACCTTGTGAAGCCCGAGCAGATCCTGCCGAACATTCTCTGCCCCGTCCGCTCGGCAGACAACTCTGAAAGTATGTGTCAAATGGCCTGCGTCCCATTCGAATGGGGAGGGGTCTCCGGCCTGTTGAAGGTGACGGTCCGGGACGATGCCCCCGTGGACTGCCTCCTGGGGAATGACCTCGAGAGTTCCCCGTGGGCCACCGTTGAGAGAAGAGAGCACCTGGGGATGCTGGGCCTCCCGGACTGAGCCTGCATAACCACCCGGTCCATGGCCGCCCGTGCCGTCCCTCGATCAGAAGAACCAGAATGGCCAGCACCCCCGCCCCCAGTCGCCCCAGTAGAAGACAACGACGAGGCCAGCCTCCCAGACTCGACGACCGAAGGGGACGCGCAACCCCAGGACCTTCCTGACCTGGCTCAGTGGCGTCAGGAAGGGGGGCCCACCCAAGAACAGTTCCGCCAGGAACAAAAGACCTGTCCCTCCCTCGAGGGACTCCGCCAACAAGCCAGCGCCCAGAACACAGGGGACTCCACCGGAACTCACTGGGTCTACTGGGATAACGACCTGCTCTACAGCGAGCAAAGAATCGCCGAGCTGGGGGCCGGTCGAGTACTGGTGGTACCTCTCCGCTTCAGAGACTTTCTGCTCAACCTGGCCCACGATGTCCCCCTGGCTGGACACCTGGGCCAGGATAAAACGTACAGCCGCCTAGTGACCCACTTTTTCTGGCCGAAAATGCGGAACGACGTCCTGAACCACTGCCGATCTTGCCCCACATGCCAAGCCAGCGGGAAGAGTGGTCGGAAGCTGAAAGCCCCTCTGCAACCCTTCCCTGTGGTCACCACCCCATTCGACAGGGTGGGGATAGACATCGTGGGGCCTCTGGACCCCCGCACGGCACAAGGACACAGGTTCATCTTAGTACTGGTGGACCATGCCACCCGCTACCCCGAGGCGGTGCCCCTACGGACCGTGACAGCTCCGGTGGTTGGCCGGGCCCTAATGGGGATCTTCTCCCGGGTAGGCTTCCCCCGAGAAGTCGTCAGCGACCGAGGCACGAACTTTATATACAAATACATGAAGTCCCTCTGGCAACAATGCGGGGTCACCTACAGATTCACGACCCCCTATCACCCCCAAGGGAACGGACTAGTGGAGCGTTTCAACCGCACCCTCAAGGGGATGATTGGGGGATTGGAAGAGCCCCTCCGTCGCCAGTGGGATGTACTACTCCCGTGCCTCCTCTTCGCTTACCGAGAAGTTCCCCAGAAGTCCCTCGGTTTTAGCCCTTTCGAACTCCTGTATGGGCACCCTGTGCGAGGGCCCCTCAGCCTAGTAAAAGAAGGTTGGGAGATGGCCCCCCTAAAGACCGCTCCAGACGTCTTCAGATACATCCTGGCCCTACGCAACCAGACCCGGCGCTTCAGAGAGATGGCCAAGGCGAACCTCGAGGCCAGCCAGGAGGACATGAAGAAGTGGTATGATCACAATGCCTCCTCCGTTGAGTTCGAGCCTGGACAACAAGTATGGGTGATGTCCCCCACCGAACCATGTGCCTTGCAAGATAAGTGGACGGGGCCCTTCAAAGTGGTCGAGCGCAAAAGCCCCGTCACTTACCTCATCGACCTGGGGACCTCCCGGAACCCCCTTCGGGTCCTCCACACCAACCGACTCAAACCACACTTTGTGCGCTCAGAACTCAGCCTCCTGATGGCTACGGACAGTGGGGCAGAGGAGGACTCCGAACCCCTCCCCGATCTTCTGAAGACTCAGGAGAATGACGGCTCCGTGGACGGGGTCCGGCTCTCTGACGCCCTCACTTCGGAGCAACGCCAGGGCTGCCGGAACCTCCTGCTGCAGTTTGCTACCCTGTTCTCCCTCACCCCCGGGGTCACCCCTTGGTGTTTGCACGACGTGGACACCGGGGACAGTCCCCCTGTCCGACACCAGGCCTACCGCGTACCGGATCGGGTACGGGCCTGCATACAGGAGGAGGTGGCCAAGATGCTTACAATCGGGGTCATCGAGCCCTCGGACAGTCCCTGGGCCAGTCCGGTTGTATTGGTCCCCAAAGCCGCTGCCCCCGGCACCGCACCTGAACTGAGATTCTGCGTCGACTACCGGGGCTTGAACGCTGTCACCCGGACCGACGCTCACCCGATCCCCCGAGCAGACGAGCTGATCGACCGGCTGGGGGCCGCCCGCTACCTCAGTATCTTCGACCTAACAGCGGGCTACTGGCAGATCGGCCTCACACCCAGGGCTCAGGAACGGTCAGCCTTCTCTACCCCCGATGGCCACTACCAATTCAAGGTCATGCCCTTCGGCATGAAGAATGCCCCCGCCACGTTTCAACGCCTCGTGAACCAGGTCTTGGCGGGGCTCGAAGAGTTCAGCGCTGCCTACCTGGACGATATCGCTGTATACAGCCGCCACTGGCCCGACCACCTCCGTCACCTCCAAGAGGTCCTACAGGCCCTCCAGCGGGCCGGCCTCACAATTAAGGCCGGCAAGTGCCAAATTGGCCAAGGGTCTGTGACCTACCTTGGGCACCAAGTGGGAAGCGGGCTGGTGGCCCCGCTACAACTTAAGATTGCTGCCATCCAGTCCTGGCAGCCCCCCGTCACCCAGACCGAGGTCCGAGCCTTCTTGGGGCTCACCGGCTACTACCGGCGGTTCGTGAAGGACTACGGCAGCATCGTGGGGCCCCTCACGGGTCTCACGTCCAAGAACCAACCGAAGCGGATTAATTGGACCCCCGATTGTCAAGCGGCCTTCGAGAAGCTGAAGGCCGCCCTGTGCACCGCCCCTGTGCTCCAGGCCCCCGATTACAGTCGGGAATTCGTGGTACAGACCGACGCCTCCGACCACGGCATCGGAGCCGTCCTTTCTCAATTAAACCCTGAAGGTCATGACCAGCCGGTGGCCTTCATCAGTCGACGTCTCCTGGCCCGAGAACAGCGCTGGAGCACCATCGAGAGGGAGGCCTTCGCAGTGGTGTGGGCCCTCAAAAAGCTCCGGCCCTATCTCTTCGGTACCCATTTTCGGGTACAAACCGACCATCGACCCCTGCAGTGGCTGATGCAGATGCGGGGGGAGAACCCAAAACTCTTGCGCTGGTCCATTTCCCTGCAGGGAATGGACTTCACTGTGGAGCACCGACCAGGCCAAGACCACGCCAACGCGGACGGCCTGTCCGGCTTTTTCCGCCTCGACGAAGAGAGTCCCCAAGGAGATGGGTGACTCTCCCCGCCTTCAGCTGGGGGGGACGCATGTTGGACAGGCCACACGAAGGGCTTGCTCCCTCCCCGCACGACAGGGCCCGAGCTCCGGCCCACCAGGCATAACCCACGAAAAGCACCGGTACCCCGTCTCACGACGGATCTTCTGCCCTCGGACCTCTACTCCTCACGGGGCCCAGCCCCACCGGCTCCCCCGGCCGGTTCAAGCCGCCATCTTGGGCCCTGCACCACGAGGCCGCGTGGCCTCGCCCCGACCCTAACCCCGGGCCTGGCCGGCCCCGACATCCCGGCACCACCGTCCACCCGGGAGGTGAGCGGACCACTTGGCAGGTCAATGGGAGAACGAAGTGTCAAGAGCTCTTCCCCCGCCAGGTGCCGATCGCCTCCAGCTCCCCCAGGCGCTGGCTCCACCCCCTGCTGGGTGTCTGGACACCTTCATCCCGGGCCCTCCGACCTCCAAGTGCGAGGGTCCGGACATTAAAGGGCGCCTGCCCTATAACTGGGACAACTCCGGAGCAGGAAGGCAGTTGTATCCTGGAGTCGAGAGACACCGAGAGAACTCAGCCTTGACGGACTACTGGCGCTGCCGTAGCCCGCTCTTGTGAACCATCATCCTGCCTGCTGGCGCTGCCGCGGCCTTCTACAACATCCATCCTCGTCGGGACCTGCTGGCGCTGCCGCGGCCCGTTGTAACGACCACCCTCGTCGGGACCTGCTGGCGCTGCCGCGGCCCGCTGTAACGACCACCCTCGTCGGGACCTGCTGGCGCTGCCGCGGCCCGTTGTAACGACCATCCTCACCGGGACCTGCTGGCGCTGCCGCGGACCGTCCATCGACCATCTTTCCGGGACCTGCTGGCGCTGCCGCGGCCCGTACCAACCAAGCTCGAGGATTGTGAGCTAATCATCATCTCATCCAAACTACCTGACTGGTAGACAGACTGTCCCGCTACCCCTTACCCTGCTTTGAGAGCCTTGAATCAAGGGGACCCCTGAGTCCAGACCTCCTTGTACCAGTCAAGCGTACCCTAAGAAGTGCTTATAAAGAACCCTGAACCTTATCCGTGTGTGGTATTTGTCTGTGGGGGGGAAGTTACTTGTCTGTACGATCGCTGGAGACGGCTCTCCCCGGAGACCTCTCCTCCTGACCCCGGCCGACCCTTCCGGTCCGTCTACCCCTTTCTAACAATAAGCAAGGTGCAAGAAGAGCCGAAGGATGGTCAGGTGGATAAAGGAGCTGTGCGATGATAAGCAAGGTGCAAGAAGAGCCGAAGGATGCTCAGGTGGCTAAAGGAGCTGTGCGATGATAAGCAAGGTGCAAGAAGAGCTGAAGGATGCTCAGGTGGATGAAGGAGCTGTGCGATGATAAGCAAGGTGCAAGAAGAGCTGAAGGATGCTCAGGTGAATGAAGGAGCTGTGCGATGATAAGCAAGGTGTAAGAAGAGCCGAAGGATGCTCAGGTGAATGAAGGAGCTGTGCGATGATAAGCAAGGTGCAAGAAGAGCCGAAGGATGCTCAGGTGGACGAAGGAGCTGTGCGATGATAAGCAAGGTGCAAGAAGAGCCGAAGGATGCTCAGGTGGACGAAGGAGCTGTGCGATGATAAGCAAGGTGCAAGCAGAGCCGAAGGATGCTCAGGTGGACGAAGGAGCTGTGCGATGATAAGCAAGGTGCAAGAAGAGCCGAAGGATGCTCAGGTGGACGAAGGAGCTGTGCGATGATAAGCAAGGTGCAAGAAGAGCAGAAGGATGCTCAGGTGGATAAAGGAGCTGTGCGATGATAAGCAAGGTGCAAGAAGAGCCGAAGGATGCTCAGGTGGCTAAAGGAGCTGTGCGATGATAAGCAAGGTGCAAGAAGAGCTGAAGGATGCTCAGGTGGATGAAAGAGCTGTGCGATGATAAGCAAGGTGCAAGAAGAGCTGAAGGATGCTCAGGTGGACGAAGGAGCTGTGCGATGATGAGCAAGGTGCAAGAAGAGCTGAAGGATGCTCAGGTGGACGAAGGAGCTGTGCGATGATAAGCAAGGTGCAAGTAGAGCTGAAGGATGCTCAGGTGAATGAAGGAGCTGTGCGATGATAAGCAAGGTGCAAGAAGAGCTGAAGGATGCTCAGGTGAATGAAGGAGCTGTGCGATGATAAGCAAGGTGCAAGAAGAGCTGAAGGATGCTCAGGTGAATGAAGGAGCTGTGCGATGATAACCAAGGTGCAAGAAGAGCTGAAGGATGCTGATAAGCAAGGTGCAAGAAGAGCTGAAGGATGCTCAGGTGAATGAAGGAGCTGTGCGATGATAAGCAAGGTGCAAGAAGAGCTGAAGGATGCCCAGGTGAATGAAGGAGCTGTGCGATGATAAGCAAGGTGCAAGAAGAGCTGAAGGATGCTCAGGTGAATAAAGGAGCTGTGCGATGATAAGCAAGGTGCAAGAAGAGCTGAAAGATGCTCAGGTGAATGAAGGAGCTGTGCGATGATAAGCAAGGTGCAAGAAGAGCTGAAGTATGCTCAGGTGGATAAAGGAGCTGTGCGATGATAAGCAAGGTGCAAGAAGAGCTGAATGATGCTCAGGTGAATGAAGGAGCTGTGCGATGATAAGCAAGGTGCAAGAAGAGCTGAAGGATGCTCATGTGAATGAATGAGCAGTGCGATGATAAGCAAGGTGCAAAAAGAGCTGAAGGATGCTCAGGTGAATGAAGGATCTGTGCGATGCTAAGCAAGGTGCAAGAAGAGCTGAAGGATGCTCAGGTGGATAAAGGAGCTGTGCGATGCTAAGCAAGGTGCAAGAAGAGCTGAAGGATGCTCAGGTGGATAAAGGAGCTGTGCGATGATACGCAAGGTGCAAGAAGAACTGAAGGATGCTCAGGTGAATGAAGGAGCTGTGCGATGATAAGCAAGGTGCAAGAAGAGCTGAAGGATGCTCAGGTGGATAAAGGAGCTGTGCGATGATAAGCAAGGTGCAAGAAGAGCTGAAGGATGCTCAGGTGAATGAAGGAGCTGTGCGATGATAAGCAAGGTGCAAGAAGAGCTGAAGGATGCTCAGGTGAATGAATGAGCAGTGCGATGATAAGAAAAGTGCAAGAAGAGCTGAAGGATGCTCAGGTGGATAAAGGAGCTGTGCGATGATACGCTAGGTGCAAGAAGAACTGAAGGATGCTCAGGTGAATGAAGGAGCTGTGCGATGATAAGCAAGGTGCAAGAAGAGCTGAAGGATGCTCAGGTGGATAAAGGAGCTGTGCGATGATAAGCAAGGTGCAAGAAGAGCCGAAGGATGCTCAGGTGGACGAAGGAGCTGTGCGATGATAAGCAAGGTGCAAGAAGAGCCGAAGGATGCTCAGGTGGACGAAGGAGCTGTGCGATGATAAGCAAGGTGCAAGAAGAGCCGAAGGATGCTCAGGTGGATAAAGGAGCTGTGCGATGATAAGCAAGGTGCAAGAAGAGCTGAAGGATGCTCAGGTGGCTAAAGGAGCTGTGCGATGATAAGCAAGGTGCAAGAAGAGCTGAAGGATGCTCAGGTGGATGAAGGAGCTGTGCGATGATAAGCAAGGTGCAAGAAGAGCTGAAGGATGCTCAGGTGGACGAAGGAGCTGTGCGATGATGAGCAAGGTGCAAGAAGAGCTGATGGATGCTCAGGTGGACGAAGGAGCTGTGCGATGATGAGCAAGGTGCAAGAAGAGCTGAAGGATGCTCAGGTGGACGAAGGAGCTGTGCGATGATAAGCAAGGTGCAAGTAGAGCTGAAGGATGCTCAGGTGAATGAAGGAGCTGTGCGATGATAAGCAAGGTGCAAGAAGAGCTGAAGGATGCTCAGGTGAATGAAGGAGCTGTGCGATGATAAGCAAGGTGCAAGAAGAGCTGAAGGATGCTCAGGTGGACGAAGGAGCTGTGCGATGATAAGCAAGGTGCAAGAAGAGCCGAAGGATGCTCAGGTGGATAAAGGAGCTGTGCGATGATAAGCAAGGTGCAAGAAGAGCCGAAGGATGCTCAGGTGGATAAAGGAGCTGTGCGATGATAAGCAAGGTGCAAGAAGAGCCGAAGGATGCTCAGGTGGCTAAAGGAGCTGTGCGATGATAAGCAAGGTGCAAGAAGAGCTGAAGGATGCTCAGGTGGATGAAGGAGCTGTGCGATGATAAGCAAGGTGCAAGAAGAGCTGAAGGATGCTCAGGTGGACGAAGGAGCTGTGCGATGATGAGCAAGGTGCAAGAAGAGCTGAAGGATGCTCAGGTGGATGAAGGAGCTGTGCGATGATAAGCAAGGTGCAAGAAGAGCTGAAGGATGCTCAGGTGGACGAAGGAGCTGTGCGATGATGAGCAAGGTGCAAGAAGAGCTGAAGGATGCTCAGGTGAATGAAGGAGCTGTGTGATGATAAGCAAGGTGCAAGAAGAGCTGAAGGATGCTCAGGTGAAGGAAGGAGCTGTGCGATGATAAGCAAGGTGCAAGAAGAGCCGAAGGATGCTCAGGTGGACGAAGGAGCTGTGCGATGATAAGCAAGGTGCAAGAAGAGTTGAAGGATGCTCAGGTGGATGAAGGAGCTGTGCGATGATAAGCAAGGTGCAAGAAGAGCTAAAGGATGCTCAGGTGGACGAAGGAGCTGTGCGATGATGAGCAAGGTGCAAGAAGAGCTGAAGGATGCTCAGGTGGATGAAGGAGCTGTGCGATGATAAGCAAGGTGCAAGAAGAGCTGAAGGATGCTCAGGTGGACGAAGGAGCTGTGCGATGATGAGCAAGGTGCAAGAAGAGCTGAAGGATGCTCAGGTGAATGAAGGAGCTGTGTGATGATAAGCAAGGTGCAAGAAGAGCTGAAGGATGCTCAGGTGAATGCAGGAGCTGTGCGATGATAAGCAAGGTGCAAGAAGAGCTGAAGGATGCTCAGTTGGATAAAGGAGCTGTGCGATGATAAGCAAGGTGCAAGAAGAGCTGAAGGATGCTCAGGTGGATGAAGGAGCTGTGCGATGATAAGCAAGGTGCAAGAAGAGTCGAAGGATGCTCAGGTGGACGAAGGAGCTGTGCGATGATAAGCAAGGTGCAAGAAGAGCCGAAGGATGCTCAGGTGAACGAAGGAGCTGTGCGATGATAAGCAAGGTGCAAGAAGAGCCGAAGGATGCTCAGGTGAAGGAAGGAGCTGTGCGATGATAAGCAAGGTGCAAGAAGAGCCGAAGGATGCTCAGGTGGACAAAGGAGCTGTGCGATGATAAGCAAGGTGCAAGAAGAGTTGAAGGATGCTCAGGTGGACGAAGGAGCTGTGCGATGATAAGCAAGGTGCAAGAAGAGCCGAAGGATGCTCAGGTGGACGAAGGAGCTGTGCGATGATAAGCAAGGTGCAAGAAGAGCCGAAGGATGCTCAGGTGGACGAAGGAGCTGTGCGATGATAAGCAAGGTGTAAGAAGAGCCGAAGGATGCTCAGGTGGACGAAGGAGCTGTGCGATGATAAGCAAGGTGCAAGAAGAGCCGAAGGATGCTCAGGTTGACGAAGGAGCTGTGCGATGATAAGCAAGGTGCAAGAAGAGCCGAAGGATGCTCAGGTGGACGAAGGAGCTGTGCGATGATAAGCAAGGTGCAAGAAGAGCCGAAGGATGCTCAGGTGGATAAAGGAGTTGTGCGATGATAAGCAAGGTGCAAGAAGAGCTGAAGGATGCTCAGGTGAATAAAGGAGATGTGCGATGATAAGCAAGGTGCAAGAAGAGCTGAAGGATGCTCAGGTGAATGAATGAGCAGTGCGATGATAAGAAAGGTGCAAGAAGAGCTGAAGGATGCTCAGATGAATGAAGGAGCTGTGCGATGATAAGCAAGGTGCAAGAAGAGCTGAAGGATGCTCAGGTGAATGAATGAGCAGTGCGATGATAAGAAAGGTGCAAGAAGAGCTGAAGGATGCTCAGGTGAATGAAGGAGCTGTGCGATGATAAGCAAGGTGCAAGAAGAGCTGAAGGATGCTCAGGTGGACGAAGGAGCTGTGCGATGATAAGCAAGGTGCAAGTAGAGCTGAAGGATGCTCAGGTGAATGAAGGAGCTGTGCGATGATAAGCAAGGTGCAAGAAGAGCTGAAGGATGCTCAGGTGGATAAAGGAGCTGTGCGATGATAAGCAAGGTGCAAGAAGAGCCGAAGGATGCTCAGGTGGACGAAGGAGCTGTGCGATGATAAGCAAGGTGCAAGAAGAGCCGAAGGATGCTCAGGTGGACGAAGGAGCTGTGCAATGATAAGCAAGGTGCAAGAAGAGCCGAAGGATGCTCAGGTGGATAAAGGAGCTGTGCGATGATAAGCAAGGTGCAAGAAGAGCTGAAGGATGCTCAGGTGGCTAAAGGAGCTGTGCGATGATAAGCAAGGTGCAAGAAGAGCTGAAGGATGCTCAGGTGGATGAAGGAGCTGTGCGATGATAAGCAAGGTGCAAGAAGAGCTGAAGGATGCTCAGGTGGACGAAGGAGCTGTGCGATGATGAGCAAGGTGCAAGAAGAGCTGATGGATGCTCAGGTGGACGAAGGAGCTGTGCGATGATGAGCAAGGTGCAAGAAGAGCTGAAGGATGCTCAGGTGGACGAAGGAGCTGTGCGATGATAAGCAAGGTGCAAGTAGAGCTGAAGGATGCTCAGGTGAATGAAGGAGCTGTGCGATGATAAGCAAGGTGCAAGAAGAGCTGAAGGATGCTCAGGTGAATGAAGGAGCTGTGCGATGATAAGCAAGGTGCAAGAAGAGCTGAAGGATGCTCAGGTGGACGAAGGAGCTGTGCGATGATAAGCAAGGTGCAAGAAGAGCCGAAGGATGCTCAGGTGGATAAAGGAGCTGTGCGATGATAAGCAAGGTGCAAGAAGAGCCGAAGGATGCTCAGGTGGATAAAGGAGCTGTGCGATGATAAGCAAGGTGCAAGAAGAGCCGAAGGATGCTCAGGTGGCTAAAGGAGCTGTGCGATGATAAGCAAGGTGCAAGAAGAGCTGAAGGATGCTCAGGTGGATGAAGGAGCTGTGCGATGATAAGCAAGGTGCAAGAAGAGCTGAAGGATGCTCAGGTGGACGAAGGAGCTGTGCGATGATGAGCAAGGTGCAAGAAGAGCTGAAGGATGCTCAGGTGGATGAAGGAGCTGTGCGATGATAAGCAAGGTGCAAGAAGAGCTGAAGGATGCTCAGGTGGACGAAGGAGCTGTGCGATGATGAGCAAGGTGCAAGAAGAGCTGAAGGATGCTCAGGTGAATGAAGGAGCTGTGTGATGATAAGCAAGGTGCAAGAAGAGCTGAAGGATGCTCAGGTGAAGGAAGGAGCTGTGCGATGATAAGCAAGGTGCAAGAAGAGCCGAAGGATGCTCAGGTGGACGAAGGAGCTGTGCGATGATAAGCAAGGTGCAAGAAGAGTTGAAGGATGCTCAGGTGGATGAAGGAGCTGTGCGATGATAAGCAAGGTGCAAGAAGAGCTAAAGGATGCTCAGGTGGACGAAGGAGCTGTGCGATGATGAGCAAGGTGCAAGAAGAGCTGAAGGATGCTCAGGTGGATGAAGGAGCTGTGCGATGATAAGCAAGGTGCAAGAAGAGCTGAAGGATGCTCAGGTGGACGAAGGAGCTGTGCGATGATGAGCAAGGTGCAAGAAGAGCTGAAGGATGCTCAGGTGAATGAAGGAGCTGTGTGATGATAAGCAAGGTGCAAGAAGAGCTGAAGGATGCTCAGGTGAATGCAGGAGCTGTGCGATGATAAGCAAGGTGCAAGAAGAGCTGAAGGATGCTCAGTTGGATAAAGGAGCTGTGCGATGATAAGCAAGGTGCAAGAAGAGCTGAAGGATGCTCAGGTGGATGAAGGAGCTGTGCGATGATAAGCAAGGTGCAAGAAGAGTCGAAGGATGCTCAGGTGGACGAAGGAGCTGTGCGATGATAAGCAAGGTGCAAGAAGAGCCGAAGGATGCTCAGGTGAACGAAGGAGCTGTGCGATGATAAGCAAGGTGCAAGAAGAGCCGAAGGATGCTCAGGTGAAGGAAGGAGCTGTGCGATGATAAGCAAGGTGCAAGAAGAGCCGAAGGATGCTCAGGTGGACAAAGGAGCTGTGCGATGATAAGCAAGGTGCAAGAAGAGTTGAAGGATGCTCAGGTGGACGAAGGAGCTGTGCGATGATAAGCAAGGTGCAAGAAGAGCCGAAGGATGCTCAGGTGGACGAAGGAGCTGTGCGATGATAAGCAAGGTGCAAGAAGAGCCGAAGGATGCTCAGGTGGACGAAGGAGCTGTGCGATGATAAGCAAGGTGTAAGAAGAGCCGAAGGATGCTCAGGTGGACGAAGGAGCTGTGCGATGATAAGCAAGGTGCAAGAAGAGCCGAAGGATGCTCAGGTTGACGAAGGAGCTGTGCGATGATAAGCAAGGTGCAAGAAGAGCCGAAGGATGCTCAGGTGGACGAAGGAGCTGTGCGATGATAAGCAAGGTGCAAGAAGAGCCGAAGGATGCTCAGGTGGATAAAGGAGTTGTGCGATGATAAGCAAGGTGCAAGAAGAGCTGAAGGATGCTCAGGTGAATAAAGGAGATGTGCGATGATAAGCAAGGTGCAAGAAGAGCTGAAGGATGCTCAGGTGAATGAATGAGCAGTGCGATGATAAGAAAGGTGCAAGAAGAGCTGAAGGATGCTCAGATGAATGAAGGAGCTGTGCGATGATAAGCAAGGTGCAAGAAGAGCTGAAGGATGCTCAGGTGAATGAATGAGCAGTGCGATGATAAGAAAGGTGCAAGAAGAGCTGAAGGATGCTCAGGTGAATGAAGGAGCTGTGCGATGATAAGCAAGGTGCAAGTAGAGCTGAAGGATGCTCAGGTGGATAAAGGAGCTGTGCGATGATAAGCAAGGTGCAAGAAGAGCTGAAGGATGCTCAGGTGAATGAAGGAGCTGTGCGATGATAAGCAAGGTGCAAGAAGAGCGGAAGGATGCTTAGGTGAATGAATGAGCAGTGCGTTGATAAGAAAGGTGCAAGAAGAGCTGAAGGATACTCAGGTGAATGAAGGAGCTGTGCGATGATAAGCAAGGTGCAAGAAGAGCTGAAGGATGCTCAGATGAATGAAGGAGCTGTGCAATGATAAGCAAGGTGCAAGAAGAGCTGAAGGATGCTCAGGTGAATGAAGGAGCTGTGCGATGATAAGCAAGGTGCAAGAAGAGCCGAAGGATGCTCAGGTGGACGAAGGAGCTGTGCGATGATAAGCAAGGTGCAAGAAGAGCCGAAGGATGCTCAGGTGGACGAAGGAGCTGTGCGATGATAAGCAAGGTGCAAGAAGAGCCGAAGGATGCTCAGGTGGACGAAGGAGCTGTGCGATGATAAGCAAGGTGCAAGAAGAGCCGAAGGATGCTCAGGTGGACGAAGGAGCTGTGCGATGATAAGCAAGGTGCAAGAAGAGCCGAAGGATGGTCAGGTGGATAAAGGAGCTGTGCGATGATAAGCAAGGTGCAAGAAGAGCCGAAGGATGCTCAGGTGGCTAAAGGAGCTGTGCGATGATAAGCAAGGTGCAAGAAGAGCTGAAGGATGCTCAGGTGGATGAAGGAGCTGTGCGATGATAAGCAAGGTGCAAGAAGAGCTGAAGGATGCTCAGGTGAATGAAGGAGCTGTGCGATGATAAGCAAGGTGCAAGAAGAGCCGAAGGATGCTCAGGTGAATGAAGGAGCTGTGCGATGATAAGCAAGGTGCAAGAAGAGCCGAAGGATGCTCAGGTGGACGAAGGAGCTGTGCGATGATAAGCAAGGTGCAAGAAGAGCCGAAGGATGCTCAGGTGGACGAAGGAGCTGTGCGATGATAAGCAAGGTGCAAGAAGAGCCGAAGGATGCTCAGGTGGACGAAGGAGCTGTGCGATGATAAGCAAGGTGCAAGAAGAGCCGAAGGATGCTCAGGTGGACGAAGGAGCTGTGCGATGATAAGCAAGGTGCAAGAAGAGCAGAAGGATGCTCAGGTGGATAAAGGAGCTGTGCGATGATAAGCAAGGTGCAAGAAGAGCCGAAGGATGCTCAGGTGGCTAAAGGAGCTGTGCGATGATAAGCAAGGTGCAAGAAGAGCTGAAGGATGCTCAGGTGGATGAAGGAGCTGTGCGATGATAAGCAAGGTGCAAGAAGAGCTGAAGGATGCTCAGGTGGACGAAGGAGCTGTGCGATGATGAGCAAGGTGCAAGAAGAGCTGAAGGATGCTCAGGTGGACGAAGGAGCTGTGCGATGATAAGCAAGGTGCAAGTAGAGCTGAAGGATGCTCAGGTGAATGAAGGAGCTGTGCGATGATAAGCAAGGTGCAAGAAGAGCTAAAGGATGCTCAGGTGAATGAAGGAGCTGTGCGATGATAAGCAAGGTGCAAGAAGAGCTGAAGGATGCTCAGGTGAATGAAGGAGCTGTGCGATGATAACCAAGGTGCAAGAAGAGCTGAAGGATGCTGATAAGCAAGGTGCAAGAAGAGCTGAAGGATGCTCAGGTGAATGAAGGAGCTGTGCGATGATAAGCAAGGTGCAAGAAGAGCTGAAGGATGCTCAGGTGAATGAAGGAGCTGTGCGATGATAAGCAAGGTGCAAGAAGAGCTGAAGGATGCTCAGGTGAATAAAGGAGCTGTGCGATGATAAGCAAGGTGCAAGAAGAGCTGAAAGATGCTCAGGTGAATGAAGGAGCTGTGCGATGATAATCAAGGTGCAAGAAGAGCTGAAGTATGCTCAGGTGGATAAAGGAGCTGTGCGATGATAAGCAAGGTGCAAGAAGAGCTGAAGGATGCTCAGGTGAATGAAGGAGCTGTGCGATGATAAGCAAGGTGCAAGAAGAGCTGAAGGATGCTCATGTGAATGAATGAGCAGTGCGATGATAAGCAAGGTGCAAAAAGAGCTGAAGGATGCTCAGGTGAATGAAGGATCTGTGCGATGCTAAGCAAGGTGCAAGAAGAGCTGAAGGATGCTCAGGTGGATAAAGGAGCTGTGCGATGCTAAGCAAGGTGCAAGAAGAGCTGAAGGATGCTCAGGTGGATAAAGGAGCTGTGCGATGATACGCAAGGTGCAAGAAGAACTGAAGGATGCTCAGGTGAATGAAGGAGCTGTGCGATGATAAGCAAGGTGCAAGAAGAGCTGAAGGATGCTCAGGTGGATAAAGGAGCTGTGCGATGATAAGCAAGGTGCAAGAAGAGCTGAAGGATGCTCAGGTGAATGAAGGAGCTGTGCGATGATAAGCAAGGTGCAAGAAGAGCTGAAGGATGCTCAGGTGAATGAATGAGCAGTGCGATGATAAGAAAAGTGCAAGAAGAGCTGAAGGATGCTCAGGTGAATGAAGGAGCTGTGCGATGATGAGCAAGGTGCAAGAAGAGCTGAAGGATGCTCAGATGAATGAAGGAGCTGTGCGATGATAAGCAAGGTGCAAGAAGAGCTGAAGGATGCTCAGGTGAATGAAGGAGCTGTGCGATGATAAGCAAGGTGCAAGAAGAGCTGAAGGATGCTCAGGTGAATGAAGGAGCTGTGCGATGATAAGCAAGGTGCAAGAAGAGCTGAAGGATGCTCAGGTGAATGAAGGAGCTGTGCAATGATAAGCAAGGTGCAAGAAGAGCTGAAGGATGCTCAGGTGAATGAAGGAGCTGTGCGATGATAAGCAAGGTGCAAGAAGAGCTGAAGGATGCTCAGGTGAATGAAGGAGCTGTGCGATGATAAGCAAGGTGCAATAAGAGCTGAAGGGTGCTCAGATGAATAAAGGAGCTGTGCGATGATAAGCAAGGTGCAAGAAGAGCTGAAGCATGCTCAGGCCAATGAAGGAGGTGTGCGATGGTAAGCAAGGTGCAAGAAGAGCTGAAGGATGCTCAGGTGAATGAAGGAGCTGTCCGATGATAAGCAAGGTGCAAGAAGAGCTGAAGGATGTTCAGGTGAATGAAGGAGCTGTGCGATGATAAACAAGGTGCAAGAAGAGCTGACGGATGCTCAGGTGAATAAAGGAGCTGTGTGATGATAAGCAAGGTGCAAGAAGAGCTGAAGGATGCTCAGGTGGATAAAGGAGCTGTGCGATGATAAGCAAGGTGCAAGAAGAGCTGAAGGATGCTCAGGTGAATAAAGGAGCTGTGCGATGATAAGCAAGGTGCAAGAAGAGCTGAAGGATGCTCAGATGAATGAAGGAGCTGTGCGATGATAAGTGTTGGACAGGCCACACGAAGGGCTTGCTCCCTCCCCGCACGACAGGGCCCGAGCTCCGGCCCACCAGGCATAACCCACGAAAAGCACCCGTACCCCGTCTCCCGACGGATCTTCTGCCCTCGGACCTCTACTCCTCACGGGGCCCAGCCCCACCGGCTTCCCCGGCCGGTTCAAGCCGCCATCTTGGGCCCTGCACCACGAGGCCGCGTGGCCTCGCCCCGACCCTAACCCCGGGCCTGACCGGCCCCGACATCCCGGCACCACCATCCACCCAGGAGGTGAGCGGACCACTTGGCAGGTCAATGGGAGGACGAAGTGTCAAGAGCTCTTCCCCCGCCAGGTGCCGATCGCCCCCAGCTCCCCCAGGCGCTGGCTCCACCCCCTGCTGGGTGTCTGGACACCTTCATCCCGGGCCCTCCGACCTCCAAGTGCGAGGGTCCGGACATCAAAGAGCGCCTGCCCTATAACTGGGGCAACTCCGGAGCAGGAAGGCAGTTGTATCCTGGAGTCGAGAGACACCGAGAGAACTCAGCCTTGACGGACTACTGGCGCTGCCGTAGCCCGCTCTTGTGAACCATCGTCCTGCCTGCTGGCGCTGCCGCGGCCTTCTACAACATCCATCCTCGTCGGGACCTGCTGGCGCTGCCGCGGCCCGTTGTAACGACCATCCTCGTCGGGACCTGCTGGCGCCGCCGCGGCCCGTTGTAACGACCATCCTCACCGGGACCTGCTGGCGCTGCCGCGGACCGTACATCGACCATCGTTCCGGGACCTGCTGGCGCTGCCGCGGCCCGCACCAACTAAGCTCGAGGATTGTGAGCTAATCATCATCTCATCCAAACTACCTGACTGGTAGACAGACTGTCCCGCTACCCCTTACCCTGCTTTGAGAGACTTGAATCGAGGGGACCCCTGAGTCCAGACCTCCTTGTACCATTCAACCGTACCTTAAGAAGTGCTTATAAAGAACACTGAACCTTATCCGTGTGTGGTATCTGTCTGTGGGGGGGGAAGTTACTGTTCTGTACGATCGCTGGAGACGGCTCTCCCCGGAGACCTCTCCCCCTGACCCCGGCCGACCCTCCCGGTCCGTCTATCCTTTCTAACATTGGTGGCCAGCGGCGCGATCCGAATCAACGCGTAATCGTACAGAGAGTAGCTCACCCCACGACAACAACACGATGTCAGCCAAAGATAGCAACTCCACCGAGAAATTCCAAATGGAGAAATTAGAAGAATACAACCACCGCGAACTGAGACAATTCTGCATAGAACTTGGCATTGCTACCACCGGCCTGAGTACCAAAGAGGATCTAAAGCACGCCCTAGAGTCGTGGGCAGAAACTGGGGTCGCCGGACCCTCCGACCAAAGCAGCATCACACCAGAGGGGAACGCCACGGCTCCCGAGGAGCGGGGAACGGGCCTCTCGCAGGAGGAGATCCGGGAAAGAGAAAGAACCAGATTGCACGAGTTGGAAATGGCACGACTCAAGATGGATGGGGAACTCAAGTTAGCTGAACAGAAACTCAACCTCGAGCACATGCGGCTCCGAGATGAACGAGAAGAGAAGCAGAGACAGAGAGAGCTGGAGGAGAAAAAAATAACGCTCGAGCACGAGCGCAAACTGGCGGAAATAGAACTTCGGAAACAGAATAAAGAACTGGGGGTGCCTGAGCGACCACACACCCCGGGGCCAATCGAGAAAAAAGTCCACATCCCCAAGGATGTTGTCCGCGAGTATGTCCGAGAAGACGACATACAACAGTGGTTTAAAGCCTACGAGATCGCCATGACCTCCCACCGGATCGACCGGAGTGATTGGGGAGCCGGACTCTGGGGGAGGTTTATCAACGAGGGGCGCGATGCCCTACTGCAGCTCCCAGATCACCAAATGTCGTCCTACGACCACATGAAGGCTGCCCTCCTCACCCGCTACGGCCTCACACCCGAGATGTACCGCCAGAGGTTCAGAGATTGCACCCGGATCCCAGGTACAACTTGGGTAGAATACGTGAACTATTTCAGCCGTGCCTTCGAGGGTTGGATAAAGGGGAGCCAGGTCACCACCTACGAACAACTCTTTAACCTGATGGTATGGGAGCACCTGTCGAACAACTGCTTCGTCGAGCTCAGGCAGCACCTCCTCGACAGTAAGCTGACTGACCCCCGGCAGCTCGCCGCCGAAGCTGACCGATGGGAAAGCACCCGAGTGGGCCGGAGGGGGCCACACGAACAGAACAGAAACAACCAAGGCCAGCACCGTCCTCGGGGAGGAGGAGGGGGCCAGGGGCGAGGGAGAGACGCCTTGCCCGCAACACCCGTGGCCAGCACCCCGGCTCCGGCCGGTCGGGGCAACCCCCCGTGGCGTCCTGGGGTCCGAGCCAACGTCACGTGCCACCGATGCCAGCGAGTCGGCCACTACGCCAATGACCCGAGCTGCCCGCAGAACCAAACACCCAAGCCCCGCCAGGTAGCTGCCGCCGCCCTGGGGGAAGAGCGATCATTGGAGGAACCAGAGGAGTATGAGCCGGCCCAGCAAGAGTGGGAACCGGCCGCCATGGTCCTGGCGTGCTTAGGGGGAAGAGACATGGTCCCGCGGGCTCCCCTACCCGCTAACACCAGGAAATACGGTCAGTGGGTGACCATTAATGGACAGCGAGCCGAGGCCTTGCGTGACACAGGCGCCAGTGTGACGGCCGTCCGCTGTCACCTGGTGAAGCCCGAGCAGATCCTGCCGAACATTCTCTGCCCCGTCCGCTCGGCAGACAACTCTGAAAGTATGTGTCAAATGGCCTGCGTTCCATTCGAATGGGGAGGGGTCTCCGGCCTGTTGAAGGTGACGGTCCGGGACGATGACCCCGTGGACTGCCTCCTGGGAAATGACCTCGAGAGTTCCCCGTGGGCCACCGTTGAGAGAAGAGAGCACCTGGGGATGCTGGGCCTCCCGGACTGGGCCTGCATAACCACCCGGTCCATGGCCGCCCGTGCCGTCCCTCGATCAGAAGAACCAGAATGGCCAGCACCTCCGCCCCCAGTCGCCCCAGTAGAAGACACCGACGAGGCCAGCCTCCCAGACCCGACGGCCGAAGGGGACGCGCAACCCCAGGACCTTCCTGACCTGGCTCAGTGGCGTCAAGAGGGGGGGCCCACCCAAGCACAGTTCCGCCAGGAACAAAAGACCTGTCCCTCCCTCGAGGGACTCCGCCAACAAGCCAGCGCCCAGAACGCAGGGGACTCCACCGGAACTCACTGGGTCTACTGGGATAACGACCTGCTATACAGCGAGCAAAGAATCGCCGAGCTGGGGGCTGGTCGAGTACTGGTGGTACCTCTCCGCTTCAGGGACTTTCTGCTCAACCTGGCACACGATGTCCCCCTGGCTGGACACCTGGGCCAAGATAAAACGTACAGCCGCCTAGTGACCCACTTTTTCTGGCCGAAGATGAGGAATGACGTCCTGAACCACTGCCGATCTTGCCCCACATGCCAAGCCAGCGGGAAGAGTGGTCGGAAGCTGAAAGCCCCTCTGCAACCCTTCCCTGTGGTCACCACCCCGTTCGAGAGGGTGGGGATAGACATCGTGGGGCCTCTGGACCCCCGCACGGCACAAGGACACAGGTTCATCTTAGTACTGGTGGACCATGCCACCCGCTACCCCGAGGCGGTGCCCCTACGGACCGTGACAGCTCCGGTGGTTGGCCGGGCCCTGATGGGGATCTTCTCCTGGGTAGGCTTCCCCCGAGAAGTCGTCAGCGACCGAGGCACGAACTTTATATCCAAATACATGAAGTCCCTCTGGCAACAATGCGGGGTCACCTACAGATTCACGACCCCCTATCACCCCCCAAGGGAACGGACTAGTGGAGCGTTTTAACCGCACCCTCAAGGGGATGATTGGGGGATTGGAAGAGCCCCTCCGTCGCCAGTGGGATGAACTACTCCCGTGCCTCCTCTTCGCCTACCGCGAAGTTCCCCAGAAGTCCCTCGGTTTTAGCCCTTTCGAACTCCTGTACGGACACCCTGTGCGAGGGCCCCTCAGCCTAGTAAAAGAAGGTTGGGAGATGGCCCCCCTAAAGACCCCTCCAGACGTCTTCAAATACCTCCTGGCCCTACGCAATCAGACCCGGCGCTTCAGAGAGATGGCCAAGGCGAACCTCGAGGCCAGCCAGGAGGACATGAAGAGGTGGTATGATCACAATGCCTCCTCCGTTGAGTTCGAGCCTGGACAACAAGTATGGGTGATGTCCCCCACCGAACCATGTGCCTTGCAAGATAAGTGGACGGGGCCCTTCAAAGTGGTCGAGCGCAAAAGCCCCGTCACTTACCTCATCGACCTGGGGACCTCCCGGAACCCCCTTCGGGTCCTCCACACCAACCGACTCAAACCACACTTTGTGCGCTCAGAACTCAGCCTCCTGATGGCTACGGACAGTGGGGCAGAGGAAGACTCCGAACCCCTCCCGGATCTTCTGAAGACTCAGGAGAAGGACGGCTCCGTGGACGGGGTCCGGCTCTCTGACACCCTCACTTCGGAGCAACGCCAGGGCTGCCGGAACCTCCTGCTGCAGTTCGCTACCCTGTTCTCCCTCACCCCCGGGGTCACCCCTTGGTGTTTGCACGACGTGGACACCGGGGACAGTCCCCCTGTCCGACACCGGGCCTACCGCGTACCAGATCGGGTACGGGCCTGCATACAGGAGGAGGTGGCCAAGATGCTCACAATCGGAGTCATCGAGCCCTCGGACAGTCCCTGGGCCAGTCCGGTTGTATTGGTCCCCAAAGCCGCTGCCCCCGGCACCGCACCTGAACTGAGATTCTGCGTCGACTACCGGGGCTTGAACGCTGTCACCCGGACCGACGCTCATCCGATCCCCCGAGCAGACGAGCTGATCGACCGGCTGGGGGCCGCCCGCTACCTCAGTATCTTCGACCTAACAGCGGGCTACTGGCAGATCGGCCTCACACCCAGGGCTCAGGAACGGTCAGCCTTCTCTACCCCCGATGGCCACTACCAATTCAAGGTCATGCCCTTCGGCATGAAGAATGCCCCCGCCACGTTTCAACGCCTCGTGAACCAGGTCTTGGCGGGGCTCGAAGAGTTCAGCGCTGCCTACCTGGACGATATCGCTGTGTACAGCCACCACTGGCCCGACCACCTCCGTCACCTCCAAGAGGTCCTACAGGCCCTCCAGCGGGCCGGCCTCACAATTAAGGCCGGCAAGTGCCAAATTGGCCAAGGGTCTGTGACCTACCTTGGGCACCAAGTGGGAAGCGGGCTGGTGGCCCCGCTACAACTTAAGATTGCTGCCATCCAGTCCTGGCAGCCCCCCGTCACCCAGACCGAGGTCCGAGCCTTCTTGGGGATCACCGGCTACTACCGGCGGTTCGTGAAAGACTACGGCAGCATCGTGGGGCCCCTCACGGGTCTCACGTCCAAGAACCAGCCGAAGCGGATTAACTGGACCCCCGATTGTCAAGCGGCCTTCGAGAAGCTGAAGGCCGCTCTATGCACCGCCCCTGTGCTCCAGGCCCCCGATTACAGTCGGGAATTCATGGTACAGACCGACGCCTCCGACCACGGCATCGGAGCCGTCCTTTCTCAGTTAAACCCCGAAGGTCATGACCAGCCGGTGGCCTTCATCAGTCGACGTCTCCTGGCCCGAGAACAGCGCTGGAGCACCATCGAGAGGGAGGCCTTCGCAGTGGTGTGGGCCCTCAAAAAGCTCCGGCCCTATCTCTTCGGTACCCACTTCCGGGTACAAACCGACCATCGACCCCTGCAGTGGCTGATGCAGATGCGGGGGGAGAACCCAAAACTCTTGCGCTGGTCCATTTCCCTGCAGGGAATGGACTTCACTGTGGAGCACCGACCAGGCCAAGACCACGCCAACGCGGATGGCCTGTCCCGCTTTTTCCGCCTCGACGAGGAGAGTCCCCAAGGAGATGGGTGACTCTCCCCGTCTTCAGCTGGGGGGGACGCATGTTGGACAGGCCACACGAAGGGCTTGCTCCCTCCCCGCACGACAGGGCCCGAGCTCCGGCCCACCAGGCATAACCCACGAAAAGCACCCGTACCCCGTCTCCCGACGGATCTTCTGCCCTCGGACCTCTACTCCTCACGGGGCCCAGCCCCACCGGCTTCCCCGGCCGGTTCAAGCCGCCATCTTGGGCCCTGCACCACGAGGCCGCGTGGCCTCGCCCCGACCCTAACCCCGGGCCTGACCGGCCCCGACATCCCGGCACCACCATCCACCCAGGAGGTGAGCGGACCACTTGGCAGGTCAATGGGAGGACGAAGTGTCAAGAGCTCTTCCCCCGCCAGGTGCCGATCGCCCCCAGCTCCCCCAGGCGCTGGCTCCACCCCCTGCTGGGTGTCTGGACACCTTCATCCCGGGCCCTCCGACCTCCAAGTGCGAGGGTCCGGACATCAAAGAGCGCCTGCCCTATAACTGGGGCAACTCCGGAGCAGGAAGGCAGTTGTATCCTGGAGTCGAGAGACACCGAGAGAACTCAGCCTTGACGGACTACTGGCGCTGCCGTAGCCCGCTCTTGTGAACCATCGTCCTGCCTGCTGGCGCTGCCGCGGCCTTCTACAACATCCATCCTCGTCGGGACCTGCTGGCGCTGCCGCGGCCCGTTGTAACGACCATCCTCGTCGGGACCTGCTGGCGCCGCCGCGGCCCGTTGTAACGACCATCCTCACCGGGACCTGCTGGCGCTGCCGCGGACCGTACATCGACCATCGTTCCGGGACCTGCTGGCGCTGCCGCGGCCCGCACCAACTAAGCTCGAGGATTGTGAGCTAATCATCATCTCATCCAAACTACCTGACTGGTAGACAGACTGTCCCGCTACCCCTTACCCTGCTTTGAGAGACTTGAATCGAGGGGACCCCTGAGTCCAGACCTCCTTGTACCATTCAACCGTACCTTAAGAAGTGCTTATAAAGAACACTGAACCTTATCCGTGTGTGGTATCTGTCTGTGGGGGGGGAAGTTACTGTTCTGTACGATCGCTGGAGACGGCTCTCCCCGGAGACCTCTCCCCCTGACCCCGGCCGACCCTCCCGGTCCGTCTATCCTTTCTAACAATAAGCAAGGTGCAAGAAGAGCTGAAGCATGCTCAGGCCAATGAAGGAGCTGTGTGATGATAAGCAAGGTGCAAGAAGAGCTGAAGGATGCTCAGGTGAATGAAGGAGCTGTGCGATGATAAGCAAGGTGCAAGAAGAGCTGAAGGATGTTCAGGTGAATGAAGGAGCTGTGCGATGATAAGCAAGGTGCAAGAAGAGCTGATGGATGCTCAGGTGGATAAAGGAGCTGTGCGATGATAAGCAAGGTGCAAGAAGAGCTGAAGGATGCTCAGGTGGATAAAGGAGCTGTGCGATAATAAGCAAGGTGCAAGAAGAGCTTCAGGATACTCAGGTGGATGAAGGAGCTGTGCGATGATAAGCAAGGCACAAGAAGAGCTTCAGGATGCTCAGGTGGATGAAGGAGGTGCCTGATCATGAGCAAGGTGCAAAAAGAGCTGCAGAATTTTTAGGTGCATGAAGGAGCTGTGCAATGATCAGCAAGGCACAAGAAGAGCTGAAGGATGCTCAGGTGGATAAAGTAGCTGTGCGATGATAAGCAAGGTCCAAGAAGAGCTGAAGGATGCTCAGGTGGATTAAGGAGCTGTGCGATGATAAGCAAGGTGCAAGAAGAGCTGAAGGATGCTCAGGTGGATAAAGGAGCTGTGCGATGATAAGCAAGGTGCAAGAAGAGCCGAAGGATGCTCAGGTGGACGAAGGAGCTGTGCGATGATAAGCAAGGTGCAAGAAGAGCCGAAGGATGCTCAGGTGAATGAAGGAGCTGGGCGATGATAAGCAAGGTGCAAGAAGAGCTGAAGGATGCTCAGGTGGATAAGGGAGCTGTCCGATGATAAGCAAGGTGCAAGAAGAGCTGAAGGATGCTCAGGTGAATGAGGGAGCTGTGCGATGATAAGCAAGGTGCAAGAAGAGCTGAAGGATGCTCAGGTGGATGAAGGGGCTTTGCGATGATAAGCAAGGTGCAAGAAGAGCTGAAGGATGCTCAGGTGAATGAAGGAGCTGTGCGATGATAAGCAAGGTGCAAGAAGAGCTGAAGGATGCTCAGGTGAATGAAGGAGCTGTGCGATGATAAGCGAGGTGCAAGAAGAGCTGAAGGATGCTCAGAGTTGAAGGATGCTGAGGTGGATAAAGGAGATGTGCGATGATAAGCAAGGTGCAAGAAGAGCTGAAGGATGCTCAGGTGGATAAAGGAGCTGTGCGATGATAAACAAGGTGCAAGAAGAGATGAAGGATGCTCAGGTGGATAAAGGAGCTGTGCGATGATAAGCAAGGTGCAAGAAGAGCTGAAGGATGCTCAGGTGGATAAAGGAGCTGTGCGATAATAAGCAAGGTGCAAGAAGAGCTGAAGGATGCTCAGATGAGCTGTGCGATGATAAGCAAGTTCCAAAAAGAGCTGAAAGATGCTCAGATGAATAAAGGAGCTGCAGGGTGATTAGCGAGGTGCCAGAAGAACTGTAGGGTGCTCAGGTTAATGAAGGAGCTGCAGGATGATAAGCAAGGTGCAAGAAGGGCTTCAGGATACTCAGGTGGTTGAAGGAGCTGTGCGATGATAAGCAAGGCACAAGAAGAGCTTCAGGATGCTCAGGTGGATGAAGGCGGTGCCCGATCATGGGCAAGGTGCAAGAAGAGCTGCAGAATTTTTAGGTGCATGAAGGAGCTGTGCACTGATCAGCAAGGCACAAGAAGAGCTGCAGGATGCTCAGGTGAATAAAGGAGCTGTGCGATGATAAGCAAGGTGCAAGAAGAGCTGATGGATGCTCAGGTGAATAAAGGAGCTGTGCGATGATAAGCAAGGTGCAAGAAGAGCTGAAGGATGCTCAGGTGGTTAAAGGAGCTGTGCGATGATAAGCAAGGTGCAAGAAGAGTTGAAGGATGCTCAGGTGGATAAAGGAGCTGTGCGATGATAAGCAAGGTGCAAGAAGACCTGAAGGATGCTCAGGTGGACGAAGGAGCTGTGCGATGATAAGCAAGGTGCAAGAAGAGCCGAAGGATGCTCAGGTGGACGAAGGAGCTGTGCGATGATAAGCAAGGTGCAAGAAGAGCCGAAGGATGCTCAGGTGAATGAAGGAGCTGTGCGATGATAAGCAAGGTGCAAGAAGAGCCGAAGGATGCTCAGGTAGACGAAGGAGCTGTGCGATGATAAGCAAGGTGCAAGAAGAGCCGAAGGATGCTCAGGTGGACGAAGGAGCTGTGCGATGATAAGCAAGGTGCAAGAAGAGCCGAAGGATTCTCAGGTGGACGAAGGAGCTGTGCGATGATAAGCAAGGTGCAAGAAGAGCCGAAGGATGCTCAGGTGGACGAAGGAGCTGTGCGATGATAAGCAAGGTGCAAGAAGAGCAGAAGGATGCTCAGGTGGATAAAGGAGCTGTGCGATGATAAGCAAGGTGCAAGAAGAGCCGAAGGATGCTCAGGTGGCTAAAGGAGCTGTGCGATGATAAGCAAGGTGCAAGAAGAGCTGAAGGATGCTCAGGTGGATGAAGGAGCTGTGCGATGATAAGCAAGGTGCAAGAAGAGCTGAAGGATGCTCAGGTGGACGAAGGAGCTGTGCGATGATGAGCAAGGTGCAAGAAGAGCTGAAGGATGCTCAGGTGGACGAAGGAGCTGTGCGATGATAAGCAAGGTGCAAGTAGAGCTGAAGGATGCTCAGGTGAATGAAGGAGCTGTGCGATGATAAGCAAGGTGCAAGAAGAGCTGAAGGATGCTCAGGTGAATGAAGGAGCTGTGCGATGATAAGCAAGGTGCAAGAAGAGCTGAAGGATGCTCAGGTGAATGAAGGAGCTGTGCGATGATAACCAAGGTGCAAGAAGAGCTGAAGGATGCTGATAAGCAAGGTGCAAGAAGAGCTGAAGGATGCTCAGGTGAATGAAGGAGCTGTGCGATGATAAGCAAGGTGCAAGAAGAGCTGAAGGATGCTCAGGTGAATGAAGGAGCTGTGCGATGATAAGCAAGGTGCAAGAAGAGCTGAAGGATGCTCAGGTGAATAAAGGAGCTGTGCGATGATAAGCAAGGTGCAAGAAGAGCTGAAAGATGCTCAGGTGAATGAAGGAGCTGTGCGATGATAAGCAAGGTGCAAGAAGAGCTGAAGTATGCTCAGGTGGATGAAGGAGCTGTGCGATGATAAGCAAGGTGCAAGAAGAGCTGAATGATGCTCAGGTGAATGAAGGAGCTGTGCGATGATAAGCAAGGTGCAAGAAGAGCTGAAGGATGCTCATGTGAATGAATGAGCAGTGCGATGATAAGCAAGGTGCAAAAAGAGCTGAAGGATGCTCAGGTGAATGAAGGATCTGTGCGATGCTAAGCAAGGTGCAAGAAGAGCTGAAGGATGCTCAGGTGGATAAAGGAGCTGTGCGATGCTAAGCAAGGTGCAAGAAGAGCTGAAGGATGCTCAGGTGGATAAAGGAGCTGTGCGATGATACGCAAGGTGCAAGAAGAACTGAAGGATGCTCAGGTGAATGAAGGAGCTGTGCGATGATAAGCAAGGTGCAAGAAGAGCTGAAGGATGCTCAGGTGGATAAAGGAGCTGTGCGATGATAAGCAAGGTGCAAGAAGAGCTGAAGGATGCTCAGGTGAATGAAGGAGCTGTGCGATGATAAGCAAGGTGCAAGAAGAGCTGAAGGATGCTCAGGTGAATGAATGAGCAGTGCGATGATAAGAAAAGTGCAAGAAGAGCTGAAGGATGCTCAGGTGAATGAAGGAGCTGTGCGATGATGAGCAAGGTGCAAGAAGAGCTGAAGGATGCTCAGATGAATGAAGGAGCTGTGCGATGATAAGCAAGGTGCAAGAAGAGCTGAAGGATGCTCAGGTGAATGAAGGAGCTGTGCGATGATAAGCAAGGTGCAAGAAGAGCTGAAGGATGCTCAGGTGAATGAAGGAGCTGTGCAATGATAAGCAAGGTGCAAGAAGAGCTGAAGGATGCTCAGGTGAATGAAGGAGCTGTGCGATGATAAGCAAGGTGCAAGAAGAGCTGAAGGATGCTCAGGTGAATGAAGGAGCTGTGCGATGATAAGCAAGGTGCAAGAAGAGCTGAAGGATGCTCAGATGAATAAAGGAGCTGTGCGATGATAAGCAAGGTGCAAGAAGAGCTGAAGCATGCTCAGGCCAATGAAGGAGGTGTGCGATGGTAAGCAAGGTGCAAGAAGAGCTGAAGGATGCTCAGGTGAATGAAGGAGCTGTGCGATGATAAGCAAGGTGCAAGAAGAGCTGAAGGATGTTCAGGTGAATGAAGGAGCTGTGCGATGATAAACAAGGTGCAAGAAGAGCTGACGGATGCTCAGGTGAATAAAGGAGCTGTGTGATGATAGACAAGGTGCAAGAAGAGCTGAAGGATGCTCAGGTGGATAAAGGAGCTGTGCGATGATAAGCAAGGTGCAAGAAGAGCTGAAGGATGCTCAGGTGAATAAAGGAGCTGTGCGATGATAAGCAAGGTGCAAGAAGAGCTGAAGGATGCTCAGATGAATGAAGGAGCTGTGCGATGATAAGCAAGGTGCAAGAAGAGCTGAAGCATGCTCAGGCCAATGAAGGAACTGTGTGATGATAAGCAAGGTGCAAGAAGAGCTGAAGGATGCTCAGGTGAATGAAGGAGCTGTGCGATGATAAGCAAGGTGCAAGAAGAGCTGAAGGATGTTCAGGTGAATGAAGGAGCTGTGCGATGATAAGCAAGGTGCAAGAAGAGCTGATGGATGCTCAGGTGGATAAAGGAGCTGTGCGATGATAAGCAAGGTGCAAGAAGAGCTGAAGGATGCTCAGGTGGATAAAGGAGCTGTGCGATAATAAGCAAGGTGCAAGAAGAGCTTCAGGATACTCAGGTGGATGAAGGAGCTGTGCGATGGTAAGCAAGGCACAAGAAGAGCTTCAGGATGCTCAGGTGGATGAAGGAGGTGCCTGATCATGAGCAAGGTGCAAAAAGAGCTGCAGAATTTTTAGGTGCATGAAGGAGCTGTGCAATAATCAGCAAGGCACAAGAAGAGCTGAAGGATGCTCAGGTGGATAAAGTAGCTGTGCGATGATAAGCAAGGTCCAAGAAGAGCTGAAGGATGCTCAGGTGGATTAAGGAGCTGTGCGATGATAAGCAAGGTGCAAGAAGAGCTGAAGGATGCTCAGGTGGATAAAGGAGCTGTGCGATGATAAGCAAGGTGCAAGAAGAGCCGAAGGATGCTCAGGTGGACGAAGGAGCTGTGCGATGATAAGCAAGGTGCAAGAAGAGCCGAAGGATGCTCGGGTGAATGAGGGAGCTGGGCGATGATAAGCAAGGTGCAAGAAGAGCTGAAGGATGCTCAGGTGGATAAGGGAGCTGTCCGATGATAAGCAAGGTGCAAGAAGAGCTGAAGGATGCTCAGGTGAATGAAGGAGCTGTGCGATGATAAGCAAGGTGCAAGAAGAGCTGAAGGATGCTCAGGTGGATGAATGAGCTGTGCGATGATAAGCAAGGTGCAAGAAGAGCTGAAGGATGCTCAGGTGGATGAAGGAGCTTTGCGATGATAAGCAAGGTGCAAGAAGAGCTGAAGGATGCTCAGGTGAATGAAGGAGCTGTGCGATGATAAGCAAGGTGCAAGAAGAGCTGAAGGATGCTCAGGTGAATGAAGGAGCTGTGCGATGATAAGCAAGGTGCAAGAAGTGCTGAAGGATGCTCAGAGTTGAAGGATGCTGAGGTGGATAAAGGAGCTGTGCGATGATAAGCAAGGTGCAAGAAGAGCTGAAGGATGCTCAGGTGGATAAAGGAGCTGTGCGATGATAAACAAGGTGCAAGAAGAGATGAAGGATGCTCAGGTGGATAAAGGAGCTGTGCGATGATAAGCAAGGTGCAAGAAGAGCTGAAGGATGCTCAGGTGGGTAAAGGAGCTGTGCGATAATAAGCAAGGTGCAAGAAGAGCTGAAGAGCTGAAGGATGCTCAGATGAGCTGTGCGATGATAAGCAAGTTCCAAAAAGAGCTGAAAGATGCTCAGATGAATAAAGGAGCTGCAGGGTGATTAGCGAGGTGCCAGAAGAACCGTAGGGTGCTCAGGTTAATGAAGGAGCTGCAGGATGATAAGCAAGGTGCAAGAAGAGCCGAAGGATGCTCAGGTGAATGAAGGAGCTGGGCGATGATAAGCAAGGTGCAAGAAGAGCTGAAGGATGCTCAGGTGGATAGGGGAGCTGTCCGATGATAAGCAAGGTGCAAGAAGAGCTGAAGGATGCTCAGGTGAATGAGGGAGCTGTGCGATGATAAGCAAGGTGCAAGAAGAGCTGAAGGATGCTCAGGTGGATGAAGGGGCTTTGCGATGATAAGCAAGGTGCAAGAAGAGCTGAAGGATGCTCAGGTGAATGAAGGAGCTGTGCGATGATAAGCAAGGTGCAAGAAGAGCTGAAGGATGCTCAGGTGAATGAAGGAGCTGTGCGATGATAAGCGAGGTGCAAGAAGAGCTGAAGGATGCTCAGAGTTGAAGGATGCTGAGGTGGATAAAGGAGATGTGCGATGATAAGCAAGGTGCAAGAAGAGCTGAAGGATGCTCAGGTGGATAAAGGAGCTGTGCGATGATAAACAAGGTGCAAGAAGAGATGAAGGATGCTCAGGTGGATAAAGGAGCTGTGCGATGATAAGCAAGGTGCAAGAAGAGCTGAAGGATGCTCAGGTGGATAAAGGAGCTGTGCGATAATAAGCAAGGTGCAAGAAGAGCTGAAGGATGCTCAGATGAGCTGTGCGATGATAAGCAAGTTCCAAAAAGAGCTGAAAGATGCTCAGATGAATAAAGGAGCTGCAGGGTGATTAGCGAGGTGCCAGAAGAACTGTAGGGTGCTCAGGTTAATGAAGGAGCTGCAGGATGATAAGCAAGGTGCAAGAAGAGCTTCAGGATACTCAGGTGGTTGAAGGAGCTGTGCGATGATAAGCAAGGCACAAGAAGAGCTTCAGGATGCTCAGGTGGATGAAGGCGGTGCCCGATCATGGGCAAGGTGCAAGAAGAGCTGCAGAATTTTTAGGTGCATGAAGGAGCTGTGCACTGATCAGCAAGGCACAAGAAGAGCTGCAGGATGCTCAGGTGAATAAAGGAGCTGTGCGATGATAAGCAAGGTGCAAGAAGAGCTGATGGATGCTCAGGTGAATAAAGGAGCTGTGCGATGATAAGCAAGGTGCAAGAAGAGCTGAAGGATGCTCAGGTGGTTAAAGGAGCTGTGCGATGATAAGCAAGGTGCAAGAAGAGTTGAAGGATGCTCAGGTGGATAAAGGAGCTGTGCGATGATAAGCAAGGTGCAAGAAGACCTGAAGGATGCTCAGGTGGACGAAGGAGCTGTGCGATGATAAGCAAGGTGCAAGAAGAGCCGAAGGATGCTCAGGTGGACGAAGGAGCTGTGCGATGATAAGCAAGGTGCAAGAAGAGCCGAAGGATGCTCAGGTGAATGAAGGAGCTGTGCGATGATAAGCAAGGTGCAAGAAGAGCCGAAGGATGCTCAGGTAGACGAAGGAGCTGTGCGATGATAAGCAAGGTGCAAGAAGAGCCGAAGGATGCTCAGGTGGACGAAGGAGCTGTGCGATGATAAGCAAGGTGCAAGAAGAGCCGAAGGATTCTCAGGTGGACGAAGGAGCTGTGCGATGATAAGCAAGGTGCAAGAAGAGCCGAAGGATGCTCAGGTGGACGAAGGAGCTGTGCGATGATAAGCAAGGTGCAAGAAGAGCAGAAGGATGCTCAGGTGGATAAAGGAGCTGTGCGATGATAAGCAAGGTGCAAGAAGAGCCGAAGCATGCTCAGGTGGCTAAAGGAGCTGTGCGATGATAAGCAAGGTGCAAGAAGAGCTGAAGGATGCTCAGGTGGATGAAGGAGCTGTGCGATGATAAGCAAGGTGCAAGAAGAGCTGAAGGATGCTCAGGTGGACGAAGGAGCTGTGCGATGATGAGCAAGGTGCAAGAAGAGCTGAAGGATGCTCAGGTGGACGAAGGAGCTGTGCGATGATAAGCAAGGTGCAAGTAGAGCTGAAGGATGCTCAGGTGAATGAAGGAGCTGTGCGATGATAAGCAAGGTGCAAGAAGAGCTGAAGGATGCTCAGGTGAATGAAGGAGCTGTGCGATGATAAGCAAGGTGCAAGAAGAGCTGAAGGATGCTCAGGTGAATGAAGGAGCTGTGCGATGATAACCAAGGTGCAAGAAGAGCTGAAGGATGCTGATAAGCAAGGTGCAAGAAGAGCTAAAGGATGCTCAGGTGAATGAAGGAGCTGTGCGATGATAAGCAAGGTGCAAGAAGAGCTGAAGGATGCTCAGGTGAATGAAGGAGCTGTGCGATGATAAGCAAGGTGCAAGAAGAGCTGAAGGATGCTCAGGTGAATAAAGGAGCTGTGCGATGATAAGCAAGGTGCAAGAAGAGCTGAAAGATGCTCAGGTGAATGAAGGAGCTGTGCGATGATAAGCAAGGTGCAAGAAGAGCTGAAGTATGCTCAGGTGGATGAAGGAGCTGTGCGATGATAAGCAAGGTGCAAGAAGAGCTGAATGATGCTCAGGTGAATGAAGGAGCTGTGCGATGATAAGCAAGGTGCAAGAAGAGCTGAAGGATGCTCATGTGAATGAATGAGCAGTGCGATGATAAGCAAGGTGCAAAAAGAGCTGAAGGATGCTCAGGTGAATGAAGGATCTGTGCGATGCTAAGCAAGGTGCAAGAAGAGCTGAAGGATGCTCAGGTGGATAAAGGAGCTGTGCGATGCTAAGCAAGGTGCAAGAAGAGCTGAAGGATGCTCAGGTGGATAAAGGAGCTGTGCGATGATACGCAAGGTGCAAGAAGAACTGAAGGATGCTCAGGTGAATGAAGGAGCTGTGCGATGATAAGCAAGGTGCAAGAAGAGCTGAAGGATGCTCAGGTGGATAAAGGAGCTGTGCGATGATAAGCAAGGTGCAAGAAGAGCTGAAGGATGCTCAGGTGAATGAAGGAGCTGTGCGATTATAAGCAAGGTGCAAGAAGAGCTGAAGGATGCTCAGGTGAATGAATGAGCAGTGCGATGATAAGAAAAGTGCAAGAAGAGCTGAAGGATGCTCAGGTGAATGAAGGAGCTGTGCGATGATGAGCAAGGTGCAAGAAGAGCTGAAGGATGCTCAGATGAATGAAGGAGCTGTGCGATGATAAGCAAGGTGCAAGAAGAGCTGAAGGATGCTCAGGTGAATGAAGGAGCTGTGCGATGATAAGCAAGGTGCAAGAAGAGCTGAAGGATGCTCAGGTGAATGAAGGAGCTGTGCAATGATAAGCAAGGTGCAAGAAGAGCTGAAGGATGCTCAGGTGAATGAAGGAGCTGTGCGATGATAAGCAAGGTGCAAGAAGAGCTGAAGGATGCTCAGGTGAATGAAGGAGCTGTGCGATGATAAGCAAGGTGCAAGAAGAGCTGAAGGATGCTCAGATGAATAAAGGAGCTGTGCGATGATAAGCAAGGTGCAAGAAGAGCTGAAGCATGCTCAGGCCAATGAAGGAGGTGTGCGATGGTAAGCAAGGTGCAAGAAGAGCTGAAGGATGCTCAGGTGAATGAAGGAGCTGTGCGATGATAAGCAAGGTGCAAGAAGAGCTGAAGGATGTTCAGGTGAATGAAGGAGCTGTGCGATGATAAACAAGGTGCAAGAAGAGCTGACGGATGCTCAGGTGAATAAAGGAGCTGTGTGATGATAAGCAAGGTGCAAGAAGAGCTGAAGGATGCTCAGGTGGATAAAGGAGCTGTGCGATGATAAGCAAGGTGCAAGAAGAGCTGAAGGATGCTCAGGTGAATAAAGGAGCTGTGCGATGATAAGCAAGGTGCAAGAAGAGCTGAAGGATGCTCAGATGAATGAAGGAGCTGTGCGATGATAAGCAAGGTGCAAGAAGAGCTGAAGCATGCTCAGGCCAATGAAGGAACTGTGTGATGATAAGCAAGGTGCAAGAAGAGCTGAAGGATGCTCAGGTGAATGAAGGAGCTGTGCGATGATAAGCAAGGTGCAAGAAGAGCTGAAGGATGTTCAGGTGAATGAAGGAGCTGTGCGATGATAAGCAAGGTGCAAGAAGAGCTGATGGATGCTCAGGTGGATAAAGGAGCTGTGCGATGATAAGCAAGGTGCAAGAAGAGCTGAAGGATGCTCAGGTGGATAAAGGAGCTGTGCGATAATAAGCAAGGTGCAAGAAGAGCTTCAGGATACTCAGGTGGATGAAGGAGCTGTGCGATGGTAAGCAAGGCACAAGAAGAGCTTCAGGATGCTCAGGTGGATGAAGGAGGTGCCTGATCATGAGCAAGGTGCAAAAAGAGCTGCAGAATTTTTAGGTGCATGAAGGAGCTGTGCAATGATCAGCAAGGCACAAGAAGAGCTGAAGGATGCTCAGGTGGATAAAGTAGCTGTGCGATGATAAGCAAGGTCCAAGAAGAGCTGAAGGATGCTCAGGTGGATTAAGGAGCTGTGTGATGATAAGCAAGGTGCAAGAAGAGCTGAAGGATGCTCAGGTGGATAAAGGAGCTGTGCGATGATAAGCAAGGTGCAAGAAGAGCCGAAGGATGCTCAGGTGGACGAAGGAGCTGTGCGATGATAAGCAAGGTGCAAGAAGAGCCGAAGGATGCTCGGGTGAATGAGGGAGCTGGGCGATGATAAGCAAGGTGCAAGAAGAGCTGAAGGATGCTCAGGTGGATAAGGGAGCTGTCCGATGATAAGCAAGGTGCAAGAAGAGCTGAAGGATGCTCAGGTGAATGAAGGAGCTGTGCGATGATAAGCAAGGTGCAAGAAGAGCTGAAGGATGCTCAGGTGGATGAATGAGCTGTGCGATGATAAGCAAGGTGCAAGAAGAGCTGAAGGATGCTCAGGTGGATGAAGGAGCTTTGCGATGATAAGCAAGGTGCAAGAAGAGCTGAAGGATGCTCAGGTGAATGAAGGAGCTGTGCGATGATAAGCAAGGTGCAAGAAGAGCTGAAGGATGCTCAGGTGAATGAAGGAGCTGTGCGATGATAAGCAAGGTGCAAGAAGTGCTGAAGGATGCTCAGAGTTGAAGGATGCTGAGGTGGATAAAGGAGCTGTGCGATGATAAGCAAGGTGCAAGAAGAGCTGAAGGATGCTCAGGTGGATAAAGGAGCTGTGCGATGATAAACAAGGTGCAAGAAGAGATGAAGGATGCTCAGGTGGATAAAGGAGCTGTGCGATGATAAGCAAGGTGCAAGAAGAGCTGAAGGATGCTCAGGTGGATAAAGGAGCTGTGCGATAATAAGCAAGGTGCAAGAAGAGCTGAAGAGCTGAAGGATGCTCAGATGAGCTGTGCGATGATAAGCAAGTTCCAAAAAGAGCTGAAAGATGCTCAGATGAATAAAGGAGCTGCAGGGTGATTAGCGAGGTGCCAGAAGAACCGTAGGGTGCTCAGGTTAATGAAGGAGCTGCAGGATGATAAGCAAGGTGCAAGAAGGGCTTCAGGATACTCAGGTGGTTGAAGGAGCTGTGCGATGATAAGCAAGGCACAAGAAGAGCTTCAGGATGCTCAGGTGGATGAAGGTGGTGCCCGATCATAGGCAAGGTGCAAGAAGAGCTGCAGAATTTTTAGGTGCGTGAAGGAGCTGTGCACTGATCAGCAAGGCACAAGAAGAGCTGCAGGATGCTCAGGTGAATAAAGGAGCTGTGCGATGATAAGCAAGGTGCAAGAAGAGCTGAAGGATGCTCAGGTGAATAAAGGAGCTGTGCGATGATAAGCAAGGTGCAAGAAGAGCTGAAGGATGCTCAGGTGGTTAAAGGAGCTGTGCGATGATAAGCAAGGTGCAAGAAGAGTTGAAGGATGCTCAGGTGGATAAAGGAGCTGTGCGATGATAAGCAAGGTGCAAGAAGAGCTGAAGGATGCTCAGGTGGATGAAGGAGCTGTGCGATGATAAGCAAGGTGAGAGTAGAGCTGAAGGATGCTCAGGTGAATGAAGGAGCGGTGCGATGATAAGCCAGGTGCAAGAAGAGCTGAAGGATGCTCAGGTGAATGAAGGAGCTGTGCGATGATAAGCAAGGTGCAAGAAGAGCTGAAAGATGCTCAGATGAATAAAGGAGCTGCAGGGTGATTAGCGAGGTGCCAGAAGAACTGTAGGGTGCTCAGGTGAATGAAGGAGCTGCAGCATGATAAGCAAGGTGCAAGAAGAGCTTCAGGATACTCAGGTGGATGAAGGAGCTGTGCGATGATAAGCAAGGCACAAGAAGAGCTTCAGGATGCTCAGGTGGATAAAGGAGCTGTGCGATGATAAGCAAGGTGCTAGAAGAGCTGAAGGATGCTCAGGTGAATGAAGGAGCTGTGCGATGATAAGCAAGGTGCAAGAAGAGCTGAAAGATGCTCAGGTGAATGAAGGAGCTGTGCGATGATTAGCAAGGTGCAAGAAGAGCTGAAGGATGCTCAGGTGGATAAAGGAGCTGTGCGATGATAAGCAAGGTGCAAGAAGAGCTGAAGGATGCTCAGGTGAATGAAGGAGCTGTGCGATGATAAGCAAGGTGCAAGAAGAGCTGAAGGATGCTCAGGTGAATGAATGAGCAGTGCGATGATAAGCAAGGTGCAAAAAGAGCTGAAGGATGCTCAGGTGAATGAAGGATCTGTGCGATGCTAAGCAAGGTGCAAGAAGAGCTGAAGGATGCTCAGGTGGATAAAGGAGCTGTGCGATGCTAAGCAAGGTGCAAGAAGAGCTGAAGGATGCTCAGGTGGATAAAGGAGCTGTGCGATGATACGCAAGGTGCAAGAAGAACTGAAGGATGCTCAGGTGAATGAAGGAGCTGTGCGATGATAAGCAAGGTGCAAGAAGAGCTGAAGGATGCTCAGGTGGATAAAGGAGCTGTGCGATGATAAGCAAGGTGCAAGAAGAGCTGAAGGATGCTCAGGTGAATGAAGGAGCTGTGCGATGATAAGCAAGGTGCAATAAGAGCTGAAGGATGCTCAGGTGAATGAATGAGCAGTGCAATGATAAGAAAAGTGCAAGAAGAGCTGAAGGATGCTCAGGTGAATGAAGGAGCTGTGCGATGATGAGCAAGGTGCAAGAAGAGCTGAAGGATGCTCAGATGAATGAAGGAGCTGTGCAATGATAAGCAGGGTGCAAGAAGAGCTGAAGGATGCTCAGGTGAATGAAGGAGCTGTGCGATAATAAGCAAGCTGCAAGAAGAGCTGAAGGATGCTCAGGTGAATGAAGGAGCTGTGCGATGATAAGCAAGGTGCAAGAAGAGCTGAAGGATGCTCAGGTGAATGAAGGAGCTGTGCAATGATAAGCAAGGTGCAAGAAGAGCTGAAGGATGCTCAGGTGAATGAAGGAGCTGTGCGATGATAAGCAAGGTGCAAGAAGAGCTGAAGGATGCTCAGGTGAATGAAGGAGCTGTGCGATGATAAGCAAGGTGCAAGAAGAGCTGAAGGATGCTCAGATGAATAAAGGAGCTGTGCGATGATAAGCAAGGTGCAAGAAGAGCTGAAGCATGCTCAGGCCAATGAAGGAGGTGTGCGATGATAAGCAAGGTGCAAGAAGAGCTGAAGGATGCTCAGGTGAATGAAGGAGCTGTGCGATGATAAGCAAGGTGCAAGAAGAGCTGAAGGATGTTCAGGTGAATGAAGGAGCTGTGCGATGATAAACAAGGTGCAAGAAGAGCTGACGGATGCTCAGGTGAATGAAGGAGCTGTGCGATGATAAGCAAGGTGCAAGAAGAGCTGAAGGATGCTCAGGTGAATGAAGGAGCTGTGCGATGATGAGCAAGGTGCAAGAAGAGCTGAAGGATGCTCAGGTGAATAAAGGAGCTGTGCGATGATGAGCAAGGTGCAAGAAGAGCTGAAGGATGCTCAGGTGAATGAAGGAGCTGTGCGATGATAAGCAAGGTGCAAGAAGAGCTGAAGGATGCTCAGGTGAATGCAGGAGCTGTGCGATGATAAGCAAGGTGCAAGAAGAGCTGACGGATGCTCAGTTGGATAAAGGAGCTGTGCGATGATAAGCAAGGTGCAAGAAGAGCTGAAGGATGCTCAGGTGGATGAAGGAGCTGTGCGATGATAAGCAAGGTGCAAGAAGAGCCGAAGGATGCTCAGGTGGACGAAGGAGCTGTGCGATGATAAGCAAGGTGCAAGAAGAGCCGAAGGATGCTCAGGTGGATAAAGGAGCTGTGCGATGATAAGCAAGGTGCAAGAAGAGCTGAAGAATGCTCAGGTGAATGAAGGAGCTGTGCGATGATAAGCAAGGTGCAAGAAGAGCTGAAGGATGCTCAGGTGAATGAAGGAGCTGTGCGATGATGAGCAAGGTGCAAGAAGAGCTGAAGGATGCTCAGGTGAATAAAGGAGCTGTGCGATGATGAGCAAGGTGCAAGAAGAGCTGAAGGATGCTCAGGTGAATGAAGGAGCTGTGCGATGATAAGCAAGGTGCAAGAAGAGCTGAAGGATGCTCAGGTGAATGCAGGAGCTGTGCGATGATAAGCAAGGTGCGAGAAGAGCTGAAGGATGCTCAGTTGGATAAAGGAGCTGTGCGATGATAAGCAAGGTGCAAGAAGAGCTGAAGGATGCTCAGGTGGATGAAGGAGCTGTGCGATGATAAGCAAGGTGCAAGAAGAGCCGAAGGATGCTCAGGTGGACGAAGGAGCTGTGCGATGATAAGCAAGGTGCAAGAAGAGCCGAAGGATGCTCAGGTGAACGAAGGAGCTGTGCGATGATAAGCAAGGTGCAAGAAGAGCCGAAGGATGCTCAGGTGAAGGAAGGAGCTGTGCGATGATAAGCAAGGTGCAAGAAGAGCCGAAGGATGCTCAGGTGGACGAAGGAGCTGTGCGATGATAAGCAAGGTGCAAGAAGAGTTGAAGGATGCTCACGTGGATGAAGGAGCTGTGCGATGATAAGCAAGGTGCAAGAAGAGCCGAAGGATGCTCAGGTGGACGAAGGAGCTGTGCGATGATAAGCAAGGTGCAAGAAGAGCCGAAGGATGCTCAGGTGGACGAAGGAGCTGTGCGATGATAAGCAAGGTGTAAGAAGAGCCGAAGGATGCTCAGGTGGACGAAGGAGCTGTGCGATGATAAGCAAGGTGCAAGAAGAGCCGAAGGATGCTCAGGTGGACGAAGGAGCTGTGCGATGATAAGCAAGGTGCAAGAAGAGCCGAAGGATGCTCAGGTGGACGAAGGAGCTGTGCGATGATAAGCAAGGTGCAAGAAGAGCCGAAGGATGCTCAGGTGGATAAAGGAGTTGTGCGATGATAAGCAAGGTGCAAGAAGAGCTGAAGGATGCTCAGGTGAATGAAGGAGCTGTGCGATGATAAGCAAGGTGCAAGAAGAGCTGAAGGATGCTCAGGTGAATGAATGAGCAGGGCGATGATAAGAAAGGTGCAAGAAGAGCTGAAGGATTCTCAGGTGAATGAAGGAGCTGTGCGATGATAAGCAAGGTGCAAGAAGAGCTGAAGGATGCTCAGGTGAATGAATGAGCAGTGCGATGATAAGAAAGGTGCAAGAAGAGCTGAAGGATGCTCAGGTGAATGAAGGAGCTGTGCGATGATAAGCAAGGTGCAAGTAGAGCTGAAGGATGCTCAGGTGGATAAAGTAGCTGTGCGATGATAAGCAAGGTGCAAGAAGAGCTGAAGGATGCTCAGGTGAATGAAGGAGCTGTGCGATGATAAGCAAGGTGCAAGAAGAGCGGAAGGATGCTCAGGTGAATGAATGAGCAGTGCGATGATAAGAAAGGTGCAAGAAGAGCTGAAGGATACAGGTGAATGAAGGAGCTGTGCGATGATAAGCAAGGTGCAAGAAGAGCTGAAGGATGCTCAGATGAATGAAGGAGCTGTGCAATGATAAGCAAGGTGCAAGAAGAGCTGAAGGATGCTCAGATGAATGAAGGAGCTGTGCGATGATAAGCAAGGTGCAAGAAGAGCCGAAGGATGCTCAGGTGGACGAAGGAGCTGTGCGATGATAAGCAAGGTGCAAGAAGAGCCGAAGGATGCTCAGGTGGACGAAGGAGCTGTGCGATGATAAGCAAGGTGCAAGAAGAGCCGAAGGATGCTCAGGTGGACGAAGGAGCTGTGCGATGATAAGCAAGGTGCAAGAAGAGCCGAAGGATGGTCAGGTGGATAAAGGTGCTGTGCGATGATAAGCAAGGTGCAAGAAGAGCCGAAGGATGCTCAGGTGGCTAAAGGAGCTGTGCGATGATAAGCAAGGTGCCAGAAGAGTTGAAGGATGCTCAGGTGGATGAAGGAGCTGTGCGATGATAAGCAAGGTGCAAGAAGAGCTGAAGGATGCTCAGGTGGACGAAGGAGCTGTGCGATGATGAGCAAGGTGCAAGAAGAGCTGAAGGATGCTCAGGTGGACGAAGGAGCTGTGCGATGATAAGCAAGGTGCAAGTAGAGCTGAAGGATGCTCAGTTGAATGAAGGAGCTGTGCGATGATAAGCAAGGTGCAAGAAGAGCTGAAGGATGCTCAGGTGAATGAAGGAGCTGTGCGATGATAAGCAAGGTGCAAGAAGAGCTGAAGGATGCTCAGGTGAATGAAGGAGCTGTGCGATGATAAGCAAGGTGCAAGAAGAGCTGAAGGATGCTCAGGTGAATAAAGGAGCTGTGCGATGATAAGCAAGGTGCAAGAAGAGCTGAAAGATGCTCAGGTGAATGAAGGAGCTGTGCGATGATAAGCAAGGTGCAAGAAGAGCTGAAGTATGCTCAGGTGGATAAAGGAGCTGTGCGATGATAAGCAAGGTGCAAGAAGAGCTGAAGGATGCTCAGGTGAATGAAGGAGCTCTGCGATGATAAGCAAGGTGCAAGAAGAGCTGAAGGATGCTCAGGTGAATGAATGAGCAGTGCGATGATAAGCAAGGTGCAAAAAGAGCTGAAGGATGCTCAGGTGAATGAAGGATCTGTGCGATGCTAAGCAAGGTGCAAGAAGAGCTGAAGGATGCTCAGGTGGATAAAGGAGCTGTGCGATGCTAAGCAAGGTGCAAGAAGAGCTGAAGGATGCTCAGGTGGATAAAGGAGCTGTGCGATGATACGCAAGGTGCAAGAAGAACTGAAGGATGCTCAGGTGAATGAAGGAGCTGTGCGATGATAAGCAAGGTGCAAGAAGAGCTGAAGGATGCTCAGGTGGATAAAGGAGCTGTGCGATGATAAGCAAGGTGCAAGAAGAGCTGAAGGATGCTCAGGTGAATGAAGGAGCTGTGCGATGATAAGCAAGGTGCAAGAAGAGCTGAAGGATGCTCAGATGAATGAAGGAGCTGTGCAATGATAAGCAAGGTGCAAGAAGAGCTGAAGGATGATAAGCAAGGTGCAAGAAGAGCTGAAGGATGCTCAGGTGAATGAAGGAGCTGTGCGATGATAAGCAAGGTGCAAGAAGAGCTGAAGGATGCTCAGGTGAATGAAGGAGCTGTGCGATGATAAGCAAGGTGCAAGAAGAGCTGAAGGATGCTCAGGTGAATGAAGGAGCTGTGCGATGATAAGCAAGGTGCAAGAAGAGCTGAAGGATGCTCAGGTGAATGAAGGAGCTGTGCGATGATAAGCAAGGTGCAAGAAGAGCTGAAGGATGCTCAGGTGAATGAAGGAGCTGTGCGATGATAAGCAAGGTGCAAGAAGAGCTGAAGGATGCTCAGATGAATGAAGGAGCTGTGCGATGATAAACAAGGTGCAAGAAGAGCTGAAGCATGCTCAGGCCAATGAAGGAGCTGTGTGATGATAAGCAAGGTGCAAGAAGAGCTGAAGGATGCTCAGGTGAATGAAGGAGCTGTGCGATGATAAGCAAGGTGCAAGAAGAGCTGAAGGATGTTCAGGTGAATGAAGGAGCTGTGCGATGATAAGCAAGGTGCAAGAAGAGCTGATGGATGCTCAGGTGGATAAAGGAGCTGTGCGATGATAAGCAAGGTGCAAGAAGAGCTGAAGGATGCTCAGGTGGATAAAGGAGCTGTGCGATAATAAGCAAGGTGCAAGAAGAGCTTCAGGATACTCAGGTGGATGAAGGAGCTGTGCGATGATAAGCAAGGCACAAGAAGAGCTTCAGGATGCTCAGGTGGATGAAGGAGGTGCCTGATCATGAGCAAGGTGCAAAAAGAGCTGCAGAATTTTTAGGTGCATGAAGGAGCTGTGCAATGATCAGCAAGGCACAAGAAGAGCTGAAGGATGCTCAGGTGGATAAAGGAGCTGTGCGATGATAAGCAAGGTCCAAGAAGAGCTGAAGGATGCTCAGGTGGATTAAGGAGCTGTGCGATGATAAGCATGGTGCAAGAAGAGCTGAAGGATGCTCAGGTGGATAAAGGAGCTGTGCGATGATAAGCAAGGTGCAAGAAGAGCCGAAGGATGCTCAGGTGGACGAAGGAGCTGTGCAATGATAAGCAAGGTGCAAGAAGAGCCGAAGGATGCTCAGGTGAATGAAGGAGCTGTGCAATGATAAGCAAGGTGCAAGAAGAGCCGAAGGATGCTCAGGTGAATGAAGGAGCTGTGCGATGATGAGCAAGGTGCAAGAAGAGCTGAAGGATGCTCAGGTGGATAAGGGAGCTGTCCGATGATAAGCAAGGTGCAAGAAGAGCTGAAGGATGCTCAGGTGAATGAAGGAGCTGTGCGATGATAAGCAAGGTGCAAGAAGAGCTGAAGGATGCTCAGGTGGATGAAGGAGCTGTGCGATGATAAGCAAGGTGCAAGAAGAGCTGAAGGATGCTCAGGTGAATGAAGGAGCTGTGCGATGATAAGCAAGGTGCAAGAAGAGCTGAAGGATGTTCAGGTGAATGAAGGAGCTGTGCGATGATAAGCAAGGTGCAAGAAGAGCTGATGGATGCTCAGGTGGATAAAGGAGCTGTGCGATGATAAGCAAGGTGCAAGAAGAGCTGAAGGATGCTCAGGTGGATAAAGGAGCTGTGCGATAATAAGCAAGGTGCAAGAAGAGCTTCAGGATACTCAGGTGGATGAAGGAGCTGTGCGATGATAAGCAAGGCACAAGAAGAGCTTCAGGATGCTCAGGTGGATGAAGGAGGTGCCTGATCATGAGCAAGGTGCAAAAAGAGCTGCAGAATTTTTAGGTGCATGAAGGAGCTGTGCAATGATCAGCAAGGCACAAGAAGAGCTGAAGGATGCTCAGGTGGATAAAGGAGCTGTGCGATGATAAGCAAGGTCCAAGAAGAGCTGAAGGATGCTCAGGTGGATTAAGGAGCTGTGCGATGATAAGCATGGTGCAAGAAGAGCTGAAGGATGCTCAGGTGGATAAAGGAGCTGTGCGATGATAAGCAAGGTGCAAGAAGAGCCGAAGGATGCTCAGGTGGACGAAGGAGCTGTGCAATGATAAGCAAGGTGCAAGAAGAGCCGAAGGATGCTCAGGTGAATGAAGGAGCTGTGCAATGATAAGCAAGGTGCAAGAAGAGCCGAAGGATGCTCAGGTGAATGAAGGAGCTGTGCGATGATGAGCAAGGTGCAAGAAGAGCTGAAGGATGCTCAGGTGGATAAGGGAGCTGTCCGATGATAAGCAAGGTGCAAGAAGAGCTGAAGGATGCTCAGGTGAATGAAGGAGCTGTGCGATGATAAGCAAGGTGCAAGAAGAGCTGAAGGATGCTCAGGTGGATGAAGGAGCTGTGCGATGATAAGCAAGGTGCAAGAAGAGCTGAAGGATGCTCAGGTGGATGAAGGAGCTTTGTGATGATAAGCAAGGTGCAAGAAGAGCTGAAGGATGCTCAGGTGAATGAAGGAGCTGTGCGATGATAAGCAAGGTGCAAGAAGAGCTGAAGGATGCTCAGGTGAATGAAGGAGCTGTGCGATGATAAGCAAGGTGCAAGAAGAGCTGAAGGATGCTCAGAGTTGAAGGATGCTGAGGTGGATAAAGGAGCTGTGCGATGATAAGCAAGGTGCAAGAAGAGCTGAAGGATGCTCAGGTGGAGAAAGGAGCTGTGCGATGATAAACAAGGTGCAAGAAGAGATGAAGGATGCTCAGGTGGATAAAGGAGCTGTGCGATGATAAGCAAGGTGCAAGAAGAGCTGAAGAGCTGAAGGATGCTCAGATGAGCTGTGCGATGATAAGCAAGTTCCAAGAAGAGCTGAAAGATGCTCAGATGAATAAAGGAGCTGCAGGGTGATTAGCGAGGTGCCAGAAGAACTGTAGGGTGCTCAGGTGAATGAAGGAGCTGCAGGATGATAAGCAAGGTGCAAGAAGGGCTTCAGGATACTCAGGTGGATGAAGGAGCTGTGCGATGATAAGCAAGGTGCAAGAAGAGCTGAAGGATGCTCAGGTGGATAAAGGAGCTGTGCGATGATAAGCAAGGTGCAAGAAGAGCCGAAGGATGCTCAGGTGGACGAAGGAGCTGTGCAATGATAAGCAAGGTGCAAGAAGAGCCGAAGGATGCCCAGGTGAATGAAGGAGCTGTGCAATGATAAGCAAGGTGCAAGAAGAGCCGAAGGATGCTCAGGTGGACGAAGGAGCTGTGCAATGATAAGCAAGGTGCAAGAAGAGCCGAAGGATGCTCAGGTGAATGAAGGAGCTGTGCAATGATAAGCAAGGTGCAAGAAGAGCCGAAGGATGCTCAGGTGAATGAAGGAGCTGTGCGATGATAAGCAAGGTGCAAGAAGACCTGAAGGATGCTCAGGTGGATAAGGGAGTTGTCCGATGATAAGCAAGGTGCAAGAAGAGCTGAAGGATGCTCAGGTGAATGAAGGAGCTGTGCGATGATAAGCAAGGTGCAAGAAGAGCTGAAGGATGCTCAGGTGGATGAAGGAGCTGGGCGATGATAAGCAAGGTGCAAGAAGAGCTGAAGGATGCTCAGCTGGATGAAGGAGCTTTGCGATGATAAGCAAGGTGCAAGAAGAGCTGAAGGATGCTCAGGTGAATGAAGGAGCTGTGCGATGATAAGCAAGGTGCAAGAAGAGCTGAAGGATGCTCAGGTGAATGAAGGAGCTGTGCGATGATAAGCAAGGTGCAAGAAGAGCTGAAGGATGCTCAGAGTTGAAGGATGCTGAGGTGGATAAAGGAGCTGTGCGATGATAAGCAAGGTGCAAGAAGAGCTGAAGGATGCTCAGGTGGATAAAGGAGCTGTGCGATGATAAACAAGGTGCAAGAAGAGATGAAGGATGCTCAGGTGGATAAAGGAGCTGTGCGATGATAAGCAAGGTGCAAGAAGAGCTGAAGGATGCTCAGGTGGATAAAGGAGCTGTGCGATGATAAGCAAGGTGCAAGAAGAGCTGAAGAGCTGAAGGATGCTCAGATGAGCTGTGCGATGATAAGCAAGTTCCAAGAAGAGCTGAAAGATGCTCAGATGAATAAAGGAGCTGCAGGGTGATTAGCGAGGTGCCAGAAGAACTGTAGGGTGCTCAGGTGAATGAAGGAGCTGCAGGATGATAAGCAAGGTGCAAGAAGGGCTTCAGGATACTCAGGTGGATGAAGGAGCTGTGCGATGATAAGCAAGGCACAAGAAGAGCTTCAGGATGCTCAGGTGGATGAAGGCGGTGCCCGATCATGGGCAAGGTGCAAGAAGAGCTGCAGAATTTTTAGGTGCATGAAGGAGCTGTGCAATGATCAGCAAGGCACATGAAGAGCTGCAGGATGCTCAGGTGAATAAAGGAGCTGTGCGATGATAAGCAAGGTGCAAGAAGAGCTGAAGGATGCTCAGGTGAATAAAGGAGCTGTGCGATGATAAGCAAGGTGCAAGAAGAGCTGAAGGATGCTCAGGTGGTTAAAGGAGCTGTGCGATGATAAGCAAGGTGCAAGAAGAGTTGAAGGATGCTCAGGTGGATAAAGGAGCTGTGCGATGATAAGCAAGGTGCAAGAAGACCTGAAGGATGCTCAGGTAGATGAAGGAGCTGTGCGATGATAAGCAAGGTGCAAGTAGAGCTGAAGGATGCTCAGGTGAATGAAGGAGCTGTGCGATGATAAGCAAGGTGCAAGAAGAGCTGAAGGATGCTCAGGTGAATGAAGGAGCTGTGCGATGATAAGCAAGGTGCAAGAAGAGCTGAAGGATGCTCAGGTGGATGAAGGAGCTGTGCGATGATAAGCAAGGTGCAAGAAGAGCTGAAGGATGCTCAGGTGGATGAAGGAGCTTTGTGATGATAAGCAAGGTGCAAGAAGAGCTGAAGGATGCTCAGGTGAATGAAGGAGCTGTGCGATGATAAGCAAGGTGCAAGAAGAGCTGAAGGATGCTCAGGTGAATGAAGGAGCTGTGCGATGATAAGCAAGGTGCAAGAAGAGCTGAAGGATGCTCAGAGTTGAAGGATGCTGAGGTGGATAAAGGAGCTGTGCGATGATAAGCAAGGTGCAAGAAGAGCTGAAGGATGCTCAGGTGGAGAAAGGAGCTGTGCGATGATAAACAAGGTGCAAGAAGAGATGAAGGATGCTCAGGTGGATAAAGGAGCTGTGCGATGATAAGCAAGGTGCAAGAAGAGCTGAAGGATGCTCAGGTGGATAAAGGAGCTGTGCGATGATAAGCAAGGTGCAAGAAGAGCTGAAGAGCTGAAGGATGCTCAGATGAGCTGTGCGATGATAAGCAAGTTCCAAGAAGAGCTGAAAGATGCTCAGATGAATAAAGGAGCTGCAGGGTGATTAGCGAGGTGCCAGAAGAACTGTAGGGTGCTCAGGTGAATGAAGGAGCTGCAGGATGATAAGCAAGGTGCAAGAAGGGCTTCAGGATACTCAGGTGGATGAAGGAGCTGTGCGATGATAAGCAAGGTGCAAGAAGAGCTGAAGGATGCTCAGGTGGATAAAGGAGCTGTGCGATGATAAGCAAGGTGCAAGAAGAGCCGAAGGATGCTCAGGTGGACGAAGGAGCTGTGCAATGATAAGCAAGGTGCAAGAAGAGCCGAAGGATGCTCAGGTGAATGAAGGAGCTGTGCAATGATAAGCAAGGTGCAAGAAGAGCCGAAGGATGCTCAGGTGGACGAAGGAGCTGTGCAATGATAAGCAAGGTGCAAGAATAGCCGAAGGATGCTCAGGTGAATGAAGGAGCTGTGCAATGATAAGCAAGGTGCAAGAAGAGCCGAAGGATGCTCAGGTGAATGAAGGAGCTGTGCGATGATAAGCAAGGTGCAAGAAGACCTGAAGGATGCTCAGGTGGATAAGGGAGCTGTCCGATGATAAGCAAGGTGCAAGAAGAGCTGAAGGATGCTCAGGTGAATGAAGGAGCTGTGCGATGATAAGCAAGGTGCAAGAAGAGCTGAAGGATGCTCAGGTGGATGAAGGAGCTGGGCGATGATAAGCAAGGTGCAAGAAGAGCTGAAGGATGCTCAGCTGGATGAAGGAGCTTTGCGATGATAAGCAAGGTGCAAGAAGAGCTGAAGGATGCTCAGGTGAATGAAGGAGCTGTGCGATGATAAGCAAGGTGCAAGAAGAGCTGAAGGATGCTCAGGTGAATGAAGGAGCTGTGCGATGATAAGCAAGGTGCAAGAAGAGCTGAAGGATGCTCAGAGTTGAAGGATGCTGAGGTGGATAAAGGAGCTGTGCGATGATAAGCAAGGTGCAAGAAGAGCTGAAGGATGCTCAGGTGGATAAAGGAGCTGTGCGATGATAAACAAGGTGCAAGAAGAGATGAAGGATGCTCAGGTGGATAAAGGAGCTGTGCGATGATAAGCAAGGTGCAAGAAGAGCTGAAGGATGCTCAGGTGGATAAAGGAGCTGTGCGATGATAAGCAAGGTGCAAGAAGAGCTGAAGAGCTGAAGGATGCTCAGATGAGCTGTGCGATGATAAGCAAGTTCCAAGAAGAGCTGAAAGATGCTCAGATGAATAAAGGAGCTGCAGGGTGATTAGCGAGGTGCCAGAAGAACTGTAGGGTGCTCAGGTGAATGAAGGAGCTGCAGGATGATAAGCAAGGTGCAAGAAGGGCTTCAGGATACTCAGGTGGATGAAGGAGCTGTGCGATGATAAGCAAGGCACAAGAAGAGCTTCAGGATGCTCAGGTGGATGAAGGCGGTGCCCGATCATGGGCAAGGTACAAGAAGAGCTGCAGAATTTTTAGGTGCATGAAGGAGCTGTGCAATGATCAGCAAGGCACATGAAGAGCTGCAGGATGCTCAGGTGAATAAAGGAGCTGTGCGATGATAAGCAAGGTGCAAGAAGAGCTGAAGGATGCTCAGGTGAATAAAGGAGCTGTGCGATGATAAGCAAGGTGCAAGAAGAGCTGAAGGATGCTCAGGTGGTTAAAGGAGCTGTGCGATGATAAGCAAGGTGCAAGAAGAGTTGAAGGATGCTCAGGTGGATAAAGGAGCTGTGCGATGATAAGCAAGGTGCAAGAAGACCTGAAGGATGCTCAGGTGGATGAAGGAGCTGTGCGATGATAAGCAAGGTGCAAGTAGAGCTGAAGGATGCTCAGGTGAATGAAGGAGCTGTGCGATGATAAGCAAGGTGCAAGAAGAGCTGAAGGATGCTCAGGTGAATGAAGGAGCTGTGCGATGATAAGCAAGGTGCAAGAAGAGCTGAAGGATGCTCAGGTGAATGAAGGAGCTGTGCAATGATAAGCAAGGTGCAAGAAGAGCTGAAGGATGCTCAGGTGAATAAAGGAGCTGTGCGATGATAAGCAAGGTGCAAGAAGAGCTGAAGGATGCTCAGGTGAATGAAGGAGCTGTGCGATGATAAGCAAGGTGCAAGAAGAGCTGAAAGATGCTCAGGTGAATGAAGGAGCTGTGCGATGATAAGCAAGGTGCTAGAAGAGCTGTAGGATGCTCAGGTGGATAAAGGAGCTGTGCGATGATAAGCAAGGTGCAAGAAGAGCTGAAGGATGCTCAGGTGAATGAAGGAGCTGTGCGATGATAAGCAAGGTGCAAGAAGAGCTGAAGGATGCTCAGGTGGATAAAGGAGCTGTGCGATGATAAGCAAGGTGCAAGAAGAGCTGAAGGATGCTTAGGTGAATGAAGGAGCTGTGCGATGATAAGCAAGGTGCAAGAAGAGTTGAAGGATGCTCAGGTGGATAAAGGAGCTGTGCGATGATAAGCAAGGTGCAAGAAGACCTGAAGGATGCTCAGGTGGATGAAGGAGCTGTGCGATGATAAGCAAGGTGCAAGTAGAGCTGAAGGATGCTCAGGTGAATGAAGGAGCTGTGCGATGATAAGCAAGGTGCAAGAAGAGCTGAAGGATGCTCAGGTGAATGAAGGAGCTGTGCGATGATAAGCAAGGTGCAAGAAGAGCTGAAGGATGCTCAGGTGAATGAAGGAGCTGTGCGATGATAAGCAAGGTGCAAGAAGAGCTGAAGGATGCTCAGGTGAATAAAGGAGCTGTGCGATGATAAGCAAGGTGCAAGAAGAGCTGAAGGATGCTCAGGTGAATGAAGGAGCTGTGCGATGATAAGCAAGGTGCAAGAAGAGCTGAAAGATGCTCAGGTGAATGAAGGAGCTGTGCGATGATAAGCAAGGTGCAAGAAGAGCTGAAGGATGCTCAGGTGGATAAAGGAGCTGTGTGATGATAAGCAAGGTGCAAGAAGAGCTGAAGGATGCTCAGGTGAATGAAGGAGCTGTGCGATGATAAGCAAGGTGCAAGAAGAGCTGAAGGATGCTCAGGTGAATGAATGAGCAGTGCGATGATAAGCAAGGTGCAAAAAGAGCTGAAGGATGCTCAGGTGAATGAAGGATCTGTGCGATGCTAAGCAAGGTGCAAGAAGAGCTGAAGGATGCTCAGGTGGATAAAGGAGCTGTGCGATGCTAAGCAAGGTGCAAGAAGAGCTGAAGGATGCTCAGGTGGATAAAGGAGCTGTGCGATGATACGCAAGGTGCAAGAAGAACTGAAGGATGCTCAGGTGAATGAAGGAGCTGTGCGATGATAAGCAAGGTGCAAGAAGAGCTGAAGGATGCTCAGGTGGATAAAGGAGCTGTGCGATGATAAGCAAGGTGCAAGAAGAGCTGAAGGATGCTCAGGTGAATGAAGGAATTGTGCGATGATAAGCAAGGTGCAAGAAGAGCTGAAGGATGCTCAGGTGGATGAATGAGCAGTGCGATGATAAGAAAAGTGCAAGAAGAGCTGAAGGATGCTCAGGTGAATGAAGGAGCTGTGCGATGATGAGCAAGGTGCAAGAAGAGCTGAAGGATGCTCAGATGAATGAAGGAGCTGTGCAATGATAAGCAAGGTGCAAGAAGAGCTGAAGGATGCTCAGGTGAATGAAGGAGCTGTGCGATGATAAGCAAGGTGCAAGAAGAGCTGAAGGATGCTCAGGTGAATGAAGGAGCTGTGCGATGATAAGCAAGGTGCAAGAAGAGCTGAAGGATGCTCAGATGAATAAAGGAGCTGTGCGATGATAAGCAAGGTGCAAGAAGAGCTGAAGCATGCTCAGGCCAATGAAGGAGGTGTGCGATGATAAGCAAGGTGCAAGAAGAGCTGAAGGATGCTCAGGTGAATGAAGGAGCTGTGCGATGATAAGCAAGGTGCAAGAAGAGCTGAAGGATGTTCAGGTGAATGAAGGAGCTGTGCGATGATAAACAAGGTGCAAGAAGAGCTGACGGATGCTCAGGTGGATAAAGGAGCTGTGTGATGATAAGCAAGGTGCAAGAAGAGCTGAAGGATGCTCGGGTGGATAAAGGAGCTGTGCGATGATAAGCAAGGTGCAAGAAGAGCTGAAGGATGCTCAGGTGAATGAAGGAGCTGTGCGATGATAAGCAAGGTGCAAGAAGAGCTGAAGGATGCTCAGGTGAATGAAGGAGCTGTGCGATGATAAGCAAGGTGCAAGAAGAGCTGAAGGATGCTCAGGTGAATGCAGGAGCTGTGCGATGATAAGCAAGGTGCAAGAAGAGCTGAAGGATGCTCAGTTGGATAAAGGAGCTGTGCGATGATAAGCAAGGTGCAAGAAGAGCTGAAGGATGCTCAGGTGGATGAAGGAGCTGTGCGATGATAAGCAAAGTGCAAGAAGAGCCGAAGGATGCTCAGGTGGACGAAGGAGCTGTGCGATGATAAGCAAGGTGCAAGAAGAGCCGAAGGATGCTCAGGTGAACGAAGGAGCTGTGCGATGATAAGCAAGGTGCAAGAAGAGCCGAAGGATGCTCAGGTGGACGAAGGAGCTGTGCGATGATAAGCAAGGTGCAAGAAGAGTTGAAGGATGCTCAGGTGGATGAAGGAGCAGTGCGATGATAAGCAAGGTGCAAGAAGAGCCGAAGGATGCTCAGGTGGACGAAGGAGCTGTGCGATGATAAGCAAGGTGCAAGAAGAGCCGAAGGATGTTCAGGTGGACGAAGGAGCTGTGCGATGATAAGCAAGGTGCAAGAAGAGCCGAAGGATGCTCAGGTGGACGAAGGAGCTGTGCGATGATAAGCAAGGTGCAAGAAGAGCCGAAGGATGCTCAGGTGGACGAAGGAGCTGTGCGATGATAAGCAAGGTGCAAGAAGAGCCGAAGGATGCTCAGGTGGATAAAGGAGTTGTGCGATGATAAGCAAGGTGCAAGAAGAGCCGAAGGATGCTCAGGTGAATGAAGGAGCTGTGCGATGATAAGCAAGGTGCAAGAAGAGCTGAAGGATGCTCAGGTGAATGAATGAGCAGTGCGATGATAAGAAAGGTGCAAGAAGAGCTGAAGGATGCTCAGATGAATGAAGGAGCTGTGCGATGATAAGCAAGGTGCAAGAAGAGCTGAAGGATGCTCAGGTGAATGAATGAGCAGTGCGATGATAAGAAAGGTGCAAGAAGAGCTGAAGGATGCTCAGGTGAATGAAGGAGCTGTGCGTTGATAAGAAAGGTGCAAGAAGAGCTGAAGGATGCTCAGGTGAATGAAGGAGCTGTGCGATGATAAGCAAGGTGCAAGAAGAGCTGAAGGATGCTCAGATGAATGAAGGAGCTGTGCAATGATAAGCAAGGTGCAAGAAGAGCTGAAGGATGCTCAGGTGAATGAAGGAGCTGTGCGATGATAAGCAAGGTGCAAGAAGAGCCGAAGGATGCTCAGGTGGACGAAGGAGCTGTGCGATGATAAGCAAGGTGCAAGAAGAGCCGAAGGATGCTCAGGTGGACGAAGGAGCTGTGCGATGATAAGCAAGGTGCAAGAAGAGCCGAAGGATGCTCAGGTGGACGAAGGAGCTGTGCGATGATAAGCAAGGTGCAAGAAGAGCCGAAGGATGGTCAGGTGGATAAAGGAGCTGTGCGATGATAAGCAAGGTGCAAGAAGAGCCGAAGGATGCTCAGGTGGATGAAGGAGCTGTGCGATGATCAGCAAGGTGCAAGAAGAGCCGAAGGATGCTCAGGTGAATGAATGAGCAGTGCGTTGATAAGAAAGGTGCAAGAAGAGCTGAAGGATGCTCAGGTGAATGAAGGAGCTGTGCGATGATAAGCAAGGTGCAAGAAGAGCTGAAGGATGCTCAGATGAATGAAGGAGCTGTGCAATGATAAGCAAGGTGCAAGAAGAGCTGAAGGATGCTCAGGTGAATGAAGGAGCTGTGCGATGATAAGCAAGGTGCAAGAAGAGCCGAAGGATGCTCAGGTGGACGAAGGAGCTGTGCGATGATAAGCAAGGTGCAAGAAGAGCCGAAGGATGCTCAGGTGGACGAAGGAGCTGTGCGATGATAAGCAAGGTGCAAGAAGAGCCGAAGGATGCTCAGGTGGACGAAGGAGCTGTGCGATGATAAGCAAGGTGCAAGAAGAGCCGAAGGATGGTCAGGTGGATAAAGGAGCTGTGCGATGATAAGCAAGGTGCAAGAAGAGCCGAAGGATGCTCAGGTGGATGAAGGAGCTGTGCGATGATCAGCAAGGTGCAAGAAGAGCTGAAGGATGCTCAGGTGAATGAAGGAGCTGTGCGATGATAAGCAAGGTGCAAGAAGAGCCGAAGGATGCTCAGGTGAATGAAGGAGCTGTGCGATGATAAGCAAGGTGCAAGAAGAGCCGAAGGATGCTCAGGTGAATGAAGGAGCTGTGCGATGATAAGCAAGGTGCAAGAAGAGCCGAAGGATGCCCAGGTGGACGAAGGAGCTGTGCGATGATAAGCAAGGTGCAAGAAGAGCCGAAGGATGCTCAGGTGGACGAAGGAGCTGTGCGATGATAAGCAAGGTGCAAGAAGAGCCGAAGGATGCTCAGGTGGATAAAGGAGCTGTGCGATGATAAGCAAGGTGCAAGAAGAGCCGAAGGATGCTCAGGTGGCTGAAGGAGCTGTGCGATGATAAGCAAGGTGCAAGAAGAGCTGAAGGATGCTCAGGTGGATGAAGGAGCTGTGCGATGATAAGCAAGGTGCAAGAAGAGCTGAAGGATGCTCAGGTGGACGAAGGAGCTGTGCGATGATGAGCAAGGTGCAAGAAGAGCTGAAGGATGCTCAGGTGGACGAAGGAGCTGTGCGATGATAAGCAAGGTGCAAGTAGAGCTGAAGGATGCTCAGGTGAATGAAGGAGCTGTGCGATGATAAGCAAGGTGCAAGAAGAGCTGAAGGATGCTCAGGTGAATGAAGGAGCTGTGCGATGATAAGCAAGGTGCAAGAAGAGCTGAAGGATGCTCAGGTGAATGAAGGAGCTGTGCGATGATAAGCAAGGTGCAAGAAGAGCTGAAAGATGCTCAGGTGAATGAAGGAGCTGTGCAATGATAAGCAAGGTGCAAGAAGAGCTGAAGTATGCTCAGGTGGATAAAGGAGCTGTGCGATGATAAGCAAGGTGCAAGAAGAGCTGAAGGATGCTCAGGTGAATGAAGGAGCTGTGCGATGATAAGCAAGGTGCAAGAAGAGCTGAAGGATGCTCAGGTGAATGAATGAGCAGTGCGATGATAAGCAAGGTGCAAAAAGAGCTGAAGAATGCTCAGGTGAATGAAGGATCTGTGCGATGCTAAGCAAGGTGCAAGAAGAACTGAAGGATGCTCAGGTGGCTAAAGGAGCTGTGCGATGATACACAAGGTGCAAGAAGAACTGAAGGATGCTCAGGTGAATGAAGGAGCTGTGCGATGATAAGCAAGGTGCAAGAAGAGCTGAAGGATGCTCAGGTTAATGAAGGAGCTGTGCGATGATAAGCAAGGTGCAAGAAGAGCTGAAGGATGCTCAGGTGAATGAATGAGCAGTGCGATGATAAGAAAAGTGCAAGAAGAGCTGAAGGATGCTCAGGTGAATGAAGGAGCTGTGCGATGATGAGCAAGGTGCAAGAAGAGCTGAAGGATGCTCAGATGAATGAAGGAGCTGTGCGATGATAAGCAAGGTGCAAGAAGAGCTGAAGGATGCTCAGGTGAATGAAGGAGCTGTGCGATGATAAGCAAGGTGCAAGAAGAGCTGAAGGATGCTCAGGTGAATGAAGGAGCTGTGCGATGATAAGCAAGGTGCAAGAAGAGCTGAAGGATGCTCAGGTGAATGAAGGAGCTGTGCAATGATAAGCAAGGTGCAAGAAGAGCTGAAGGATGCTCAGGTGAATGAAGGAGCTGTGCGATGATAAGCAAGGTGCAAGAAGAGCTGAAGGATGCTCAGGTGAATGAAGGAGCTGTGCGATGATAAGCAAGGTGCAAGAAGAGCTGAAGGATGCTCAGATGAATAAAGGAGCTGTGCGATGATAAGCAAGGTGCAAGAAGACCTGAAGCATGCTCAGGCCAATGAAGGAGGTGTGCGATGATAAGCAAGGTGCAAGAAGAGCTGAAGGATGCTCAGGTGAATGAAGGAGCTGTGCGATGATAAGCAAGGTGCAAGAAGAGCTGAAGGATGTTCAGGTGAATGAAGGAGCTGTGCGATGATAAACAAGGTGCAAGAAGAGCTGACGGATGCTCAGGTGAATAAAGGAGCTGTGCGATGATAAGCAAGGTGCAAGAAGAGCTGAAGGATGCTCAGGTGGATAAAGGAGCTGTGCGATGATAAGCAAGGTGCAAGAAGAGCTGAAGGATGCTCAGGTGAATGAAGGAGCTGTGCGATGATAAGCAAGGTGCAAGAAGAGCTGAAGGATGCTCAGGTGAATGAAGGAGCTGTGCGATGATGAGCAAGGTGCAAGAAGAGCTGAAGGATGCTCAGGTGAATAAAGGAGCTGTGCGATGATGAGCAAGGTGCAAGAAGAGCTGAAGGATGCTCAGGTGAATGAAGGAGCTGTGCGATGATAAGCAAGGTGCAAGAAGAGCTGAAGGATGCTCAGGTGAATGCAGGAGCTGTGCGATGATAAGCAAGGTGCAAGAAGAGCTGAAGGATGCTCAGGTGAATGCAGGAGCTGTGCGATGATAAGCAAGGTGCAAGAAGAGCTGAAGGATGCTCAGTTGGATAAAGGAGCTGTGCGATGATAAGCAAGGTGCAAGAAGAGCTGAAGGATGCTCAGTTGGATAAAGGAGCTGTGCGATGATAAGCAAGGTGCAAGAAGAGCTGAAGGATGCTCAGGTGGATAAAGGAGCTGTGCGATGATAAGCAAGGTGCAAGAAGAGCCGAAGGATGCTCAGGTGGATGAAGGAGCTGTGCGATGATAAGCAAGGTGCAAGAAGAGCCGAAGGATGCTCAGGTGGACGAAGGAGCTGTGCGATGATAGGCAAGGTGCAAGAAGAGCCGAAGGATGCTCAGGTGAACGAAGGAGCTGTGCGATGATAAGCAAGGTGCAAGAAGAGCCGAAGGATGCTCAGGTGAAGGAAGGAGCTGTGCGATGATAAGCAAGGTGCAAGAAGAGCCGAAGGATGCTCAGGTGGACGAAGGAGCTGTGCGATGATAAGCAAGGTGCAAGAAGAGTTGAAGGATGCTCAGGTGGATGAAGGAGCTGTGCGATGATAAGCAAGGTGCAAGAAGAGCTGAAGGATGCTCAGGTGAATGAAGGAGCTGTGCGATGATAAGCAAGGTGCAAGAAGAGCTGAAAGATGCTCAGGTGAATGAAGGAGCTGTGCGATGATAAGCAAGGTGCTAGAAGAGCTGTAGGATGCTCAGGTGGATAAAGGAGCTGTGCGATGATAAGCAAGGTGCAAGAAGAGCTGAAGGATGCTCAGGTGAATGAAGGAGCTGTGCGATGATAAGCAAGGTGCAAGAAGAGCTGAAGGATGCTCAGGTGGATAAAGGAGCTGTGCGATGATAAGCAAGGTGCAAGAAGAGCTGAAGGATGCTTAGGTGAATGAAGGAGCTGTGCGATGATAAGCAAGGTGCAAGAAGAGTTGAAGGATGCTCAGGTGGATAAAGGAGCTGTGCGATGATAAGCAAGGTGCAAGAAGACCTGAAGGATGCTCAGGTGGATGAAGGAGCTGTGCGATGATAAGCAAGGTGCAAGTAGAGCTGAAGGATGCTCAGGTGAATGAAGGAGCTGTGCGATGATAAGCAAGGTGCAAGAAGAGCTGAAGGATGCTCAGGTGAATGAAGGAGCTGTGCGATGATAAGCAAGGTGCAAGAAGAGCTGAAGGATGCTCAGGTGAATGAAGGAGCTGTGCGATGATAAGCAAGGTGCAAGAAGAGCTGAAGGATGCTCAGGTGAATAAAGGAGCTGTGCGATGATAAGCAAGGTGCAAGAAGAGTTGAAGGATGCTCAGGTGAATGAAGGAGCTGTGCGATGATAAGCAAGGTGCAAGAAGAGCTGAAAGATGCTCAGGTGAATGAAGGAGCTGTGCGATGATAAGCAAGGTGCAAGAAGAGCTGAAGGATGCTCAGGTGGATAAAGGAGCTGTGTGATGATAAGCAAGGTGCAAGAAGAGCTGAAGGATGCTCAGGTGAATGAAGGAGCTGTGCGATGATAAGCAAGGTGCAAGAAGAGCTGAAGGATGCTCAGGTGAATGAATGAGCAGTGCGATGATAAGCAAGGTGCAAAAAGAGCTGAAGGATGCTCAGGTGAATGAAGGATCTGTGCGATGCTAAGCAAGGTGCAAGAAGAGCTGAAGGATGCTCAGGTGGATAAAGGAGCTGTGCGATGCTAAGCAAGGTGCAAGAAGAGCTGAAGGATGCTCAGGTGGATAAAGGAGCTGTGCGATGATACGCAAGGTGCAAGAAGAACTGAAGGATGCTCAGGTGAATGAAGGAGCTGTGCGATGATAAGCAAGGTGCAAGAAGAGCTGAAGGATGCTCAGGTGGATAAAGGAGCTGTGCGATGATAAGCAAGGTGCAAGAAGAGCTGAAGGATGCTCAGGTGAATGAAGGAGCTGTGCGATGATAAGCAAGGTGCAAGAAGAGCTGAAGGATGCTCAGGTGGATGAATGAGCAGTGCGATGATAAGAAAAGTGCAAGAAGAGCTGAAGGATGCTCAGGTGAATGAAGGAGCTGTGCGATGATGAGCAAGGTGCAAGAAGAGCTGAAGGATGCTCAGATGAATGAAGGAGCTGTGCAATGATAAGCAAGGTGCAAGAAGAGCTGAAGGATGCTCAGGTGAATGAAGGAGCTGTGCGATGATAAGCAAGGTGCAAGAAGAGCTGAAGGATGCTCAGGTGAATGAAGCAGCTGTGCGATGATAAGCAAGGTGCAAGAAGAGCTGAAGGATGCTCAGGTGAATGAAGGAGCTGTGCAATGATAAGCAAGGTGCAAGAAGAGCTGAAGGATGCTCAGGTGAATGAAGGAGCTGTGCGATGATAAGCAAGGTGCAAGAAGAGCTGAAGGATGCTCAGGTGAATGAAGGAGCTGTGCGATGATAAGCAAGGTGCAAGAAGAGCTGAAGGATGCTCAGATGAATAAAGGAGCTGTGCGATGATAAGCAAGGTGCAAGAAGAGCTGAAGCATGCTCAGGCCAATGAAGGAGGTGTGCGATGATAAGCAAGGTGCAAGAAGAGCTGAAGGATGCTCAGGTGAATGAAGGAGCTGTGCGATGATAAGCAAGGTGCAAGAAGAGCTGAAGGATGTTCAGGTGAATGAAGGAGCTGTGCGATGATAAACAAGGTGCAAGAAGAGCTGACGGATGCTCAGGTGGATAAAGGAGCTGTGTGATGATAAGCAAGGTGCAAGAAGAGCTGAAGGATGCTCAGGTGGATAAAGGAGCTGTGCGATGATAAGCAAGGTGCAAGAAGAGCTGAAGGATGCTCAGGTGAATGAAGGAGCTGTGCGATGATAAGCAAGGTGCAAGAAGAGCTGAAGGATGCTCAGGTGAATGAAGGAGCTGTGCGATGATAAGCAAGGTGCAAGAAGAGCTGAAGGATGTTCAGGTGAATGAAGGAGCTGTGCGATGATAAACAAGGTGCAAGAAGAGCTGACGGATGCTCAGGTGGATAAAGGAGCTGTGTGATGATAAGCAAGGTGCAAGAAGAGCTGAAGGATGCTCAGGTGAATAAAGGAGCTGTGCGATGATAAGCAAGGTGCAAGAAGAGCTGAAGGATGCTCAGGTGAATGAAGGAGCTGTGCGATGATAAGCAAGGTGCAAGAAGAGCTGAAAGATGCTCAGGTGAATGAAGGAGCTGTGCGATGATAAGCAAGGTGCAAGAAGAGCTGAAGGATGCTCAGGTGGATAAAGGAGCTGTGTGATGATAAGCAAGGTGCAAGAAGAGCTGAAGGATGCTCAGGTGAATGAAGGAGCTGTGCGATGATAAGCAAGGTGCAAGAAGAGCTGAAGGATGCTCAGGTGAATGAATGAGCAGTGCGATGATAAGCAAGGTGCAAAAAGAGCTGAAGGATGCTCAGGTGAATGAAGGATCTGTGCGATGCTAAGCAAGGTGCAAGAAGAGCTGAAGGATGCTCAGGTGGATAAAGGAGCTGTGCGATGCTAAGCAAGGTGCAAGAAGAGCTGAAGGATGCTCAGGTGGATAAAGGAGCTGTGCGATGATACGCAAGGTGCAAGAAGAACTGAAGGATGCTCAGGTGAATGAAGGAGCTGTGCGATGATAAGCAAGGTGCAAGAAGAGCTGAAGGATGCTCAGGTGGATAAAGGAGCTGTGCGATGATAAGCAAGGTGCAAGAAGAGCTGAAGGATGCTCAGGTGAATGAAGGAGCTGTGCGATGATAAGCAAGGTGCAAGAAGAGCTGAAGGATGCTCAGGTGGATGAATGAGCAGTGCGATGATAAGAAAAGTGCAAGAAGAGCTGAAGGATGCTCAGGTGAATGAAGGAGCTGTGCGATGATGAGCAAGGTGCAAGAAGAGCTGAAGGATGCTCAGATGAATGAAGGAGCTGTGCAATGATAAGCAAGGTGCAAGAAGAGCTGAAGGATGCTCAGGTGAATGAAGGAGCTGTGCGATGATAAGCAAGGTGCAAGAAGAGCTGAAGGATGCTCAGGTGAATGAAGCAGCTGTGCGATGATAAGCAAGGTGCAAGAAGAGCTGAAGGATGCTCAGGTGAATGAAGGAGCTGTGCAATGATAAGCAAGGTGCAAGAAGAGCTGAAGGATGCTCAGGTGAATGAAGGAGCTGTGCGATGATAAGCAAGGTGCAAGAAGAGCTGAAGGATGCTCAGGTGAATGAAGGAGCTGTGCGATGATAAGCAAGGTGCAAGAAGAGCTGAAGGATGCTCAGATGAATAAAGGAGCTGTGCGATGATAAGCAAGGTGCAAGAAGAGCTGAAGCATGCTCAGGCCAATGAAGGAGGTGTGCGATGATAAGCAAGGTGCAAGAAGAGCTGAAGGATGCTCAGGTGAATGAAGGAGCTGTGCGATGATAAGCAAGGTGCAAGAAGAGCTGAAGGATGTTCAGGTGAATGAAGGAGCTGTGCGATGATAAACAAGGTGCAAGAAGAGCTGACGGATGCTCAGGTGGATAAAGGAGCTGTGTGATGATAAGCAAGGTGCAAGAAGAGCTGAAGGATGCTCAGGTGGATAAAGGAGCTGTGCGATGATAAGCAAGGTGCAAGAAGAGCTGAAGGATGCTCAGGTGAATGAAGGAGCTGTGCGATGATAAGCAAGGTGCAAGAAGAGCTGAAGGATGCTCAGGTGAATGAAGGAGCTGTGCGATGATAAGCAAGGTGCAAGAAGAGCTGAAGGATGCTCAGGTGAATGCAGGAGCTGTGCGATGATAAGCAAGGTGCAAGAAGAGCTGAAGGATGCTCAGTTGGATAAAGGAGCTGTGCGATGATAAGCAAGGTGCAAGAAGAGCTGAAGGATGCTCAGGTGGATGAAGGAGCTGTGCGATGATAAGCAAAGTGCAAGAAGAGCCGAAGGATGCTCAGGTGGACGAAGGAGCTGTGCGATGATAAGCAAGGTGCAAGAAGAGCCGAAGGATGCTCAGGTGAACGAAGGAGCTGTGCGATGATAAGCAAGGTGCAAGAAGAGCCGAAGGATGCTCAGGTGGACGAAGGAGCTGTGCGATGATAAGCAAGGTGCAAGAAGAGCCGAAGGATGTTCAGGTGGACGAAGGAGCTGTGCGATGATAAGCAAGGTGCAAGAAGAGCCGAAGGATGCTCAGGTGGACAAAGGAGCTGTGCGATGATAAGCAAGGTGCAAGAAGAGCCGAAGGATGCTCAGGTGGACGAAGGAGCTGTGCGATGATAAGCAAGGTGCAAGAAGAGCCGAAGGATGCTCAGGTGGATAAAGGAGTTGTGCGATGATAAGCAAGGTGCAAGAAGAGCCGAAGGATGCTCAGGTGAATGAAGGAGCTGTGCGATGATAAGCAAGGTGCAAGAAGAGCTGAAGGATGCTCAGGTGAATGAATGAGCAGTGCGATGATAAGAAAGGTGCAAGAAGAGCTGAAGGATGCTCAGATGAATGAAGGAGCTGTGCGATGATAAGCAAGGTGCAAGAAGAGCTGAAGGATGCTCAGGTGAATGAATGAGCAGTGCGATGATAAGAAAGGTGCAAGAAGAGCTGAAGGATGCTCAGGTGAATGAAGGAGCTGTGCGATGATAAGCAAGGTGCAAGTAGAGCTGAAGGATGCTCAGGTGGATAAAGGAGCTGTGCGATGATAAGCAAGGTGCAAGAAGAGCTGAAGGATGCTCAGGTGAATGAAGGAGCTGTGCGATGATAAGCAAGGTGCAAGAAGAGCGGAAGGATGCTCAGGTGAATGAATGAGCAGTGCGTTGATAAGAAAGGTGCAAGAAGAGCTGAAGGATGCTCAGGTGAATGAAGGAGCTGTGCGATGATAAGCAAGGTGCAAGAAGAGCTGAAGGATGCTCAGATGAATGAAGGAGCTGTGCAATGATAAGCAAGGTGCAAGAAGAGCTGAAGGATGCTCAGGTGAATGAAGGAGCTGTGCGATGATAAGCAAGGTGCAAGAAGAGCCGAAGGATGCTCAGGTGGACGAAGGAGCTGTGCGATGATAAGCAAGGTGCAAGAAGAGCCGAAGGATGCTCAGGTGGACGAAGGAGCTGTGCGATGATAAGCAAGGTGCAAGAAGAGCCGAAGGATGCTCAGGTGGACGAAGGAGCTGTGCGATGATAAGAAAGGTGCAAGAAGAGCCGAAGGATGGTCAGGTGGATAAAGGAGCTGTGCGATGATAAGCAAGGTGCAAGAAGAGCCGAAGGATGCTCAGGTGGATGAAGGAGCTGTGCGATGATCAGCAAGGTGCAAGAAGAGCTGAAGGATGCTCAGGTGAATGAAGGAGCTGTGCGATGATAAGCAAGGTGCAAGAAGAGCCGAAGGATGCTCAGGTGAATGAAGGAGCTGTGCGATGATAAGCAAGGTGCAAGAAGAGCCGAAGGATGCTCAGGTGAATGAAGGAGCTGTGCGATGATAAGCAAGGTGCAAGAAGAGCCGAAGGATGCTCAGGTGGACGAAGGAGCTGTGCGATGATAAGCAAGGTGCAAGAAGAGCCGAAGGATGCTCAGGGGGACGAAGGAGCTGTGCGATGATAAGCAAGGTGCAAGAAGAGCCGAAGGATGCTCAGGTGGACGAAGGAGCTGTGCGATGATAAGCAAGGTGCAAGAAGAGCCGAAGGATGCTCAGGTGGACGAAGGAGCTGTGCGATGATAAGCAAGGTGCAAGAAGAGCCGAAGGATGCTCAGGTGGATAAAGGAGCTGTGCGATGATAAGCAAGGTGCAAGAAGAGCCGAAGGATGCTCAGGTGGCTGAAGGAGCTGTGCGATGATAAGTAAGGTGCAAGAAGAGCTGAAGGATGCTCAGGTGGATGAAGGAGCTGTGCGATGATAAGCAAGGTGCAAGAAGAGCTGAAGGATGCTCAGGTGGATGAAGGAGCTGTGCGATGATGAGCAAGGTGCAAGAAGAGCTGAAGGATGCTCAGGTGGACGAAGGAGCTGTGCGATGATAAGCAAGGTGCAAGTAGAGCTGAAGGATGCTCAGGTGAATGAAGGAGCTGTGCGATGATAAGCAAGGTGCAAGAAGAGCTGAAGGATGCTCAGGTGAATGAAGGAGCTGTGCGATGATAAGCAAGGTGCAAGAAGAGCTGAAGGATGCTCAGGTGAATGAAGGAGCTGTGCGATGATAAGCAAGGTGCAAGAAGAGCTGAAAGATGCTCAGGTGAATGAAGGAGCTGTGCGATGATAAGCAAGGTGCAAGAAGAGCTGAAGTATGCTCAGGTGGATAAAGGAGCTGTGCGATGATAAGCAAGGTGCAAGAAGAGCTGAAGGATGCTCAGGTGAATGAAGGAGCTGTGCGATGATAAGCAAGGTGCAAGAAGAGCTGAAGGATGCTCAGGTGAATGAATGAGCAGTGCGATGATAAGCAAGGTGCAAAAAGAGCTGAAGAATGCTCAGGTGAATGAAGGATCTGTGCGATGCTAAGCAAGGTGCAAGAAGAACTGAAGGATGCTCAGGTGGATAAAGGAGCTGTGCGATGATACGCAAGGTGCAAGAAGAACTGAAGGATGCTCAGGTGAATGAAGGAGCTGTGCGATGATAAGCAAGGTGCAAGAAGAGCTGAAGGATGCTCAGGTGAATGAAGGAGCTGTGCGATGATAAGCAAGGTGCAAGAAGAGCTGAAGGATGCTCAGGTGAATGAAGGAGGTGTGCGATGAAAAGCAAGGTGCAAGAAGAGCTGAAGGATGCTCAGGTGAATGCAGGAGCTGTGCGATGATAAGCAAGGTGCAAGAAGAGCTGAAGGATGCTCAGGTGAATGCAGGAGCTCTGCGATGATAAGCAAGGTGCAAGAAGAGCTGAAGGATGCTCAGTTGGATAAAGGAGCTGTGCGATGATAAGCAAGGTGCAAGAAGAGCTGAAGGATGCTCAGTTGGATAAAGGAGCTGTGCGATGATAAGCAAGGTGCAAGAAGAGCTGAAGGATGCTCAGGTGGATAAAGGAGCTGTGCGATGATAAGCAAGGTGCAAGAAGAGCCGAAGGATGCTCAGGTGGATGAAGGAGCTGTGCGATGATAAGCAAGGTGCAAGAAGAGCCGAAGGATGCTCAGGTGGACGAAGGAGCTGTGCGATGATAGGCAAGGTGCAAGAAGAGCCGAAGGATGCTCAGGTGAACGAAGGAGCTGTGCGATGATAAGCAAGGTGCAAGAAGAGCCGAAGGATGCTCAGGTGAAGGAAGGAGCTGTGCGATGATAAGCAAGGTGCAAGAAGAGCCGAAGGATGCTCAGGTGGACGAAGGAGCTGTGCGATGATAAGCAAGGTGCAAGAAGAGTTGAAGGATGCTCAGGTGGATGAAGGAGCTGTGCGATGATAAGCAAGGTGCAAGAAGAGCCGAAGGATGCTCAGGTGGACGAAGGAGCTGTGCGATGATAAGCAAGGTGCAAGAAGAGCCGAAGGATGCTCAGGTGGACGAAGGAGCTGTGCGATGATAAGCAAGATGCAAGAAGAGCCGAAGGATGCTCAGGTGGACGAAGGAGCTGTGCGATGATAAGCAAGGTGCAAGAAGAGCCGAAGGATGCTCAGGTGGACGAAGGAGCTGTGCGATGATAAGCAAGGTGCAAGAAGAGCCGAAGGATGCTCAGGTGGACGAAGGAGCTGTGCGATGATAAGCAAGGTGCAAGAAGAGCTGAAGGATGCTCAGGTGAATGAAGGAGCTGTGCGATGATAAGCAAGGTGCAAGAAGAGCTGAAGGATGCTCAGGTGAATGAATGAGCAGTGCGATGATAAGAAAGGTGCAAGAAGAGCTGAAGGATGCTCAGGTGAATGAAGGAGCTGTGCGATGATAAGCAAGGTGCAAGAAGAGCTGAAGGATGCTCAGGTGAATGAATGAGCAGTGCGATGATAAGAAAGGTGCAAGAAGAGCTGAAGGATGCTCAGGTGAATGAAGGAGCTGTGCGATGATAAGCAAGGTGCAAGTAGAGCTGAAGGATGCTCAGGTGGATAAAGGAGCTGTGCGATGATAAGCAAGGTGCAAGAAGAGCTGAAGGATGCTCAGGTGAATGAAGGAGCTGTGCGATGATAAGCAAGGTGCAAGAAGAGCTGAAGGATGCTCAGGTGAATAAAGGAGCTGTGCGATGATAAGCAAGGTGCAAGAAGAGCTGAAGGATGCTCAGGTGGATGAAGGAGCTGTGCGATGATAAGCAAGGTGCAAGAAGAGCCGAAGGATGCTCAGGTGGACGAAGGAGCTGTGCAATGATAAGCAAGGTGCAAGAAGAGCCGAAGGATGCTCAGGTGAACGAAGGAGCTGTGCGATGATAAGCAAGGTGCAAGAAGAGCTGAAGGATGCTCAGGTGAAGGAAGGAGCTGTGCGATGATAAGCAAGGTGCAAGAAGAGCCGAAGGATGCTCAGGTGGACGAAGGAGCTGTGCGATGATAAGCAAGGTGCAAGAAGAGCTGAAGGATGCTCAGGTGAATGAAGGAGCTGTGCGATGATAAGCAAGGTGCAAGAAGAGCTGAAGGATGCTCAGGTGAATGAAGGAGCTGTGCGATGATAAGCAAGGTGCAAGAAGAGCTGAAGGATGCTCAGGTGGATAAAGGAGCTGTGCGATGATAAGCAAGGTGCAAGAAGAGCTGAAGGATGCTCAGGTGAATGAAGGAGCTGTGCGATGATAAGCAAGGTGCAAGAAGAGCTGAAGGATGCTCAGGTGAATGAAGGAGCTGTGCGATGATAAGCAAGGTGCAAGAAGAGCTGAAGGATGCTCAGGTGAATGAAGGAGCAGTGCGATGATAAGAAAGGTGCAAGAAGAGCTGAAGGATGCTCAGGTGGACGAAGGAGCTGTGCGATGATAAGCAAGGTGCAAGAAGAGCCGAAGGATGCTCAGGTGAATGAAGGAGCTGTGCGAAGATAAGCAAGGTGCAAGAAGAGCCGAAGAATGCTCAGGTGGACGAAGGAGCTGTGCGATGATAAGCAAGGTGCAAGAAGAGCCGAAGGATGCTCAGGTGGACGAAGGAGGTGTGCGATGATAAGCAAGGTGCAAGAAGAGCCGAAGGATGCTCAGGTGGACGAAGGAGGTGTGCGATGATAAGCAAGGTGTAAGAAAAGCCGAAGGATGCTCAGGTGGACGAAGGAGCTGTGCGATGATAAGCAAGGTGGAAGAAAAGCCGAAGGATGCTCAGGTGGACGAAGGAGCTGTGCGATGATAAGCAAGGTGCAAGAAGAGCCGAAGGATGCTCAGGTGGACGAAGGAGCTGTGCGATGATAAGCAAGGTGCAAGAAGAGCAGAAGGATGCTCAGGTGGATAAAGGAGCTGTGCGATGATAAGCAAGGTGCAAGAAGAGCAGAAGGATGCTCAGGTGGCTAAAGGAGCTGTGCGATGATAAGCAAGGTGCAAGAAGAGCCGAAGGATGCTCAGGTGGATGAAGGAGCTGTGCGATGATAAGCAAGGTGCAAGAAGAGCTGAAGGATGCTCAGGTGGACGAAGGAGCCGTGCGATGATGAGCAAGGTGCAAGAAGAGCTGAAGGATGCTCAGGTGAATAAAGGAGCCGTGCGATGATAAGCAAGGAGCAAGAAGAGCTGAAGGATGCTCAGGTGAATGAAGGAGCTGTGCGATGATCAGCAAGGTGCAAGAAGAGCTGAAGGATGCTCAGGTGAATGAAGGAGCTGTGCGATGATAAGCAAGGTGCAAGAAGAGCTGAAGGATGCTCAGGTGGATGAAGGAGCTGTGCGATGATAAGCAAGGTGCAAGAAGAGCTGAAGGATGCTCAGGTGAATGAAGGAGCTGTGTGATGATAAGCAAGGTGCAAGAAGAGCTGAAGGATGCTCAGGTGAATGAAGGAGCTGTGCGATGATAAGCAAGGTGCAAACAGAGCTGAAGGATGCTCAGGTGAATGAAGGAGCTGTGCGATGATAAGCAAGGTGCAAGAAGAGCTGAAGGATACTCAGGTGAATGAAGGAGCTGTGCGATGATAAGCAAGGTGCAAGAAGAGCTGAAGGAAGCTCAGGTGGATGAAGGAGCTGTGCGATGATAAGCAAGGTGCAAGAAGAGCTGAAGGATGCTCAGGTGGATGAAGGAGCTGTGCGATGATAAGCAAGGTGCAAGAAGAGCTGAAGGATGCTCAGGTGAATGAAGGAGCTGTGCGATGATAAGCAAGGTGCAAGAAGAGCTGAAGGATGCTCAGGTGGATGAAGGAGCTGTGCGATGATAAGCAAGGTGCAAGAAGAGCTGAAGGATGCTCAGGTGGATGAAGGAGCTGTGCGATGATAAGCAAGGTGCAAGAAGAGCTGAAGGATGCTCAGGTGAATGAAGGAGCTGTGCGATGATAAGCAAAGTGCAAGAAGAGCTGAAGGATGCTCAGGTGAATGAAGGAGCTGTGCGATGATAAGCAAGGTGCAAGAAGAGCTGAAGGATGCTCAGAGTTGAAGGATGCTCAGGTGGATAAAGGAGCTGTGCGATTATAAGCAAGGTGCAAGAAGAGCTGAAGGATGCTCAGGTGGTTAAAGGAGCTGTGCGATGATAAGCAAGGTGCAAGAAGAGCTGAAGGATGCTCAGGTGGATAAAGGAGCTGTGCGATGATAAGCAAGGTGCAAGAAGAGCTGAAGGATGCTCAGGTGGATAAAGGAGCTGTGCGATGATAAGCAAGGTGCAAGAAGAGCTGAAGAGCTGAAGGATGCTCAGATGAGCTGTGCGATGATAAGCAAGGTCCAAGAAGAGCTGAAAGATGCTCAGATGAATAAAGGAGCTGCAGGGTGATTAGCGAGGTGCCAGATGAACTGTAGGGTGCTCCGGTGAATGAAGGAGCTGCAGGATGATAAGCAAGGTGCAAGAAGAGCTTCAGGATACTCAGGTGGATGAAGGAGCTGTGCGATGATAAGCAAGGCACAAGAAGAGCTTCAGGATGCTCAGGTGGATGAAGGAGGTGCCCGATCATGAGCAAGGTGCAAGAAGAGCTGCAGAATTTTTAGGTGCATGAAGGAGCTGTGCAATGATCAGCAAGGCACAAGAAGAGCTGCTGGATGCTCAGGTGAATAAAGGAGCTGTGCGATGATAAGCAAGGTGCAAGAAGAGCTGAAGGATGCTCAGGTGAATAAAGGAGCTGTGAGATGATAATCAAGGTGCAAGAAGAGCTGAAGGATGCTCAGGTGGATGAAGGAGCTGTGCGATGATAAGCAAGGTGCAAGTAGAGCTGAAGGATGCTCAGGTGAATGAAAGAGCGGTGCGATGATAAGCAAGGTGCAAGAAGAGCAGAAGGATGCTCAGGTGAATGAAGGAGCTGTGCGATGATAAGCAAGGTGCAAGAAGAGCTGAAGGATGCTCAGGTGAATGAAGGAGCTGTGCGATGATATGCAAGGTGCAAGAAGAGCTGAAGGATGCTCAGGTGAATAAAGGAGCTGTGCGATGATAAGCAAGGTGCAAGAAGAGCTGAAGGATGCTCAGGTGAATGAAGGAGCTGTGCGATGATAAGCAAGGTGCAAGAAGAGCTGAAGGATGCTCAGGTGGATGAAGGAGCTGTGCGATGATAAGCAAGGTGCAAGTAGAGCTGAAGGATGCTCAGGTGAATGAAGGAGCGGTGCGATTATAAGCAAGGTGCAAGAAGCGCTGAAGGATGCTCAGGTGAATGAAGGAGCTGTGCGATGATAAGCAAGGTGCAAGAAGAGCTGAAGGATGCTCAGATGAATGAAGGAGCTGTGCGATGATAAGCAAGGTGCAAGAAGAGCTGAAGCATGCTCAGGCCAATGAAGGAGGTGTGCGATGATAAGCAAGGTGCAAGAAGAGCTGAAGGATGCTCAGGTGAATGAAGGAGCTGTGCGATGATAAGCAAGGTGCAAGAAGAGCTGAAAGATGCTCAGGTGAATGAAGGAGCTGTGCGATGATAAGCAAGGTGCAAGAAGAGCTGAAGGATGCTCAGGTGGATAAAGGAGCTGTGCGATGATAAGCAAGGTGCAAGAAGAGCTGAAGGATGCTCAGGTGAATGAAGGAGCTGTGCGATGATAAGCAAGGTGCAAGAAGAGCTGAAGGATGCTCAGTTGAATGAATGAGCAGTGCGATGATAAGCAAGGTGCAAAAAGAGCTGAAGGATGCTCAGGTGAATGAAGGATCTGTGCGATGCTAAGCAAGGTGCAAGAAGAGCTGAAGGATGCTCAGGTGGATAAAGGAGCTGTGCGATGCTAAGCAAGGTGCAAGAAGAGCTGAAGGATGCTCAGGTGGATAAAGGAGCTGTGCGATGATACGCAAGGTGCAAGAAGAACTGAAGGATGGTCAGGTGAATGAAGGAGCTGTGCGATGATAAGCAAGGTGCAAGAAGAGCTGAAGGATGCTCAGGTGGATAAAGGAGCTGTGCGATGATAAGCAAGGTGCAAGAAGAGCTGAAGGATGCTCAGGTGAATGAAGGAGCTGTGCGATGATAAGCAAGGTGCAAGAAGAGCTGAAGGATGCTCAGGTGAATGAATGAGCAGTGCGATGATAAGAAAAGTGCAAGAAGAGCTGAAGGATGCTCAGGTGAATGAAGGATCTGTGCGATGATGAGCAAGGTGCAAGAAGAGCTGAAGGATGCTCAGATGAATGAAGGAGCTGTGCGATGATAAGCAAGGTGCAAGAAGAGCTGAAGGATGCTCAGGTGAACGAAGGAGCTGTGCGATGATAAGCAAGGTGCAAGAAGAGCTGAAGGATGCTCAGGTGAATGAAGGAGCTGTGCGATTATAAGCAAGGTGCAAGAAGCGCTGAAGGATGCTCAGGTGAATGAAGGAGCTGTGCGATGATAAGCAAGGTGCAAGAAGAGCTGAAGGATGCTCAGATGAATGAAGGAGCTGTGCGATGATAAGCAAGGTGCAAGAAGAGCTGAAGCATGCTCAGGCCAATGAAGGAGGTGTGCGATGATAAGCAAGGTGCAAGAAGAGCTGAAGGATGCTCAGGTGAATGAAGGAGCTGTGCGATGATAAGCAAGGTGCAAGAAGAGCTGAAGGATGTTCAGGTGAATGAAGGAGCTGTGCGATGATAAACAAGGTGGAAGAAGAGCTGAAGGATGCTCAGGTGAATGAAGGAGCTGTGCGATGATAAGCAAGGTGCAAGAAGAGCTGAAGGATGCTCAGGTGGATAAAGGAGCTGTGCGATGATAAACAAGGTGTAAGAAGAGCTGAAGGATGCTCAGGTGAATGAAGGAGCTGTGAGATGATGAGCAAGGTGCAAGAAGAGCTGAAGGATGCTCAGGTGAATGCAGGAGCTGTGCGATGATAAGCAAGGTGCAAGAAGAGCTGAAGGATGCTCAGTTGGATAAAGGAGCTGTGCGATGATAAGCAAGGTGCAAGAAGAGCTGAAGGATGCTCAGGTGGATGAAGGAGCTGTGCGATGATAAGCAAGGTGCAAGAAGAGCCGAAGGATGCTCAGGTGGACGAAGGAGCTGTGCGATGATAAGCAAGGTGCAAGAAGAGCTTCAGGATACTCAGGTGGATGAAGGAGCTGTGCGATGATAAGCAAGGCACAAGAAGAGCTTCAGGATGCTCAGGTGGATGAAGGCGGTGCCCGATCATGGGCAAGGTGCAAGAAGAGCTGCAGAATTTTTAGGTGCATGAAGGAGCTGTGCAATGATCAGCAAGGCACAAGAAGAGCTGCAGGATGCTCAGGTGAATAAAGGAGCTGTGCGATGATAAGCAAGGTGCAAGAAGAGCTGAAGGATGCTCAGGTGAATAAAGGAGCTGTGCAATGATAAGCAAGGTGCAAGAAGAGCTGAAGGATGCTCAGGTGGTTAAAGGAGCTGTGCGATGATAAGCAAGGTGCAAGAAGAGTTGAAGGATGCTCAGGTGGATAAAGGAGCTGTGCGATGATAAGCAAGGTGCAAGAAGACCTGAAGGATGCTCAGGTGGATGAAGGAGCTGTGCGATGATAAGCAAGGTGCAAGTAGAGCTGAAGGATGCTCAGGTGAATGAAGGAGCTGTGCGATGATAAGCAAGGTGCAAGAAGAGCTGAAGGATGCTCAGGTGAATGAAGGAGCTGTGCGATGATAAGCAAGGTGCAAGAAGAGCTGAAGGATGCTCAGGTGAATGAAGGAGCTGTGCGATGATAAGCAAGGTGCAAGAAGAGCTGAAGGATGCTCAGGTGAATAAAGGAGCTGTGCGATGATAAGCAAGGTGCAAGAAGAGCTGAAGGATGCTCAGGTGGATGAAGGAGCTGTGCGATGATAAGCAAGGTGCAAGAAGAGCCGAAGGATGCTCAGGTGGACGAAGGAGCTGTGCAATGATAAGCAAGGTGCAAGAAGAGCCGAAGGATGCTCAGGTGAACGAAGGAGCTGTGCGATGATAAGCAAGGTGCAAGAAGAGCCGAAGGATGCTCAGGTGAAGGAAGGAGCTGTGCGATGATAAGCAAGGTGCAAGAAGAGCCGAAGGATGCTCAGGTGGACGAAGGAGCTGTGCGATGATAAGCAAGGTGCAAGAAGAAGTGAAGGATGCTCAGGTGGATGAAGGAGCTGTGCGATGATAAGCAAGGTGCAAGAAGAGCCGAAGGATGCTCAGGTGGACGAAGGAGCTGTGCGATGATAAGCAAGGTGCAAGAAGAGCCGAAGGATGCTCAGGTGGACGAAGGAGCTGTGCGACAAGGTGCAAGAAGAGCTGAAGGATGCTCAGGTGAATGAATGAGCAGTGCGATGATAAGAAAGGTGCAAGAAGAGCTGAAGGATGCTCAGGTGAATGAAGGAGCTGTGCGATGATAAGCAAGGTGCAAGAAGAGCTGAAGGATGCTCAGGTGAATGAATGAGCAGTGCGATGATAAGAAAGGTGCAAGAAGAGCTGAAGGATGCTCAGGTGAATGAAGGAGCTGTACGATGATAAGCAAGCTGCAAGTAGAGCTGAAGAATGCTCAGGTGGATAAAGGAGCTGTGCGATGATAAGCAAGGTGCAAGAAGAGCTGAAGGATGCTCAGGTGAATGAAGGACCTGTGCGATGATAAGCAAGGTGCAAGAAGAGCTGAAAGATGCTCAGGTGAATGAAGGAGCTGTGCGATGATATGCAAGGTGCAAGAAGAGCTGAAGGATGCTCAGGTGGATAAAGGAGCTGTGCGATGATAAGCAAGGTGCAAGAAGAGCTGAAGGATGCTCAGGTGAATGAAGGAGCTGTGCGATGATAAGCAAGGTGCAAGAAGAGCTGAAGGATGCTCAGGTGAATGAATGAGCAGTGCGATGATAAGCAAGGTGCAAAAAGAGCTGAAGGATGCTCAGGTGAATGAAGGATCTGTGCGATGCTAAGCAAGGTGCAAGAAGAGCTGAAGGATGCTCAGGTGGATAAAGGAGCTGTGCGATGCTAAGCAAGGTGCAAGAAGAGCTGAAGGATGCTCAGGTGGATAAAGGAACTGTGCGATGATAAGCAAGGTGCAAGAAGAGCTGAAGGATGCTCAGGTGAATGAAGGAGCTGTGCGATGATAAGCAAGGTGCAAGAAGAGCTGAAGGATGCTCAGGTAGATAAAGGAGCTGTGCGATGATAAGCAAGGTGCAAGAAGAGCTGAAGGATGCTCAGGTGAATGAAGGAGCTGTGCGATGATAAGCAAGGTGCAAGAAGAGCTGAAGGATGCTCAGGTGAATGAATGAGCAGTGCGATGATAAGAAAGGTGCAAGAAGAGCTGAAGGATGCTCAGGTGAATGAAGGAGCTGTGCAATGATAAGTGTTGGACAGGCCACGTGAAGGGCTTGCTCCCTCCCCGCATGACAGGGCCCGAGCCCCGGCCCTCCAGGTGTTACCCACAGAAACAACCCGCACCCCGTCCCCAGACGGGACTCCTGCCCCCGGACCTCTCTGTATCATGGGGCCGAACCACTACCGGCTCCCTCGCCCGGCCCGGCCACCATCTTGGACACTGCACCACGAGGCCGCGTGGCCTCAGCTCGACCCTAACCCTGGGCCTGGCCAGGCCCCGACATCCCGGCACCACCATCCACCCAGGAGGTGAACGGACCACTTGGCAGGTCGATGGGGGAAAGAAGTGCCGATGGCTCTCCCCCGCCAAGTGCCGATCGCCCCCCCAGCTCCCCCGGGCGCTGGCTCCACCCCCCTGCTGGGTGTCTGGAGTCCCTCATCCCGGACCTCCCGACCTCCAAGTGCGAGGGTCCGGACATCAAAGGGCGCCAGACCTATAACTGGGGCAGCTCCAGAGCAGGAAGGCAGTTGTATCCTGGAGTCGAGAGACACCGTGAAGAACTCATCCCTGACGGACTACTGGCGCTGCCGTAGCCCTGCCTTGCGAACTATCGTCCTGCCTGCTGGCGCTGCCGCGGCCTTCTGCATCCTCCATCCTCGTTGGGACCTGCTGGCGCTGCCGCGGACCGTTGTAACTACCACCTTCACTGGGACCTGCTGGCGCTGCCGCGGACCGTTGTAACTACCACCTTCACTGGGACCTGCTGGCGCTGCCGCGGACCGTTGTAACTACCACCTTCACTGGGACCTGCTGGCGCTGCCGTGGACCGTTGTAACTACCGCCTTCACTGGGACCTGCTGGCGCTGCCGCGGACCGTTGTAACTACCACCTTCACCGGGACCTGCTGGCGCCGCCGCGGCCCGTCCATCTAGAACGCCGAGCTCGAGGATTGTGAGCTATCCATCATACCATCTCAGCTACCAGATTGGTAACAAGACTGTCCCGCTACCCCCTTTCCCAACCAAGAGACTAGAATCGAGGGGACCCCTGAGTCCTGACCTCCTTGTACCCTTCTATCGTACCTAAAGATTGCTTATAAAGAACGTCAAAACCTTATCTTTGTGTGGTGTACATCTGTGGGGGGGAAGTTACTCGTCTGTACGATCGTTGGAGACGGTTCTCCCCGGAGACCTCTCCCCTTGTCCTCGGCCGACTCTCCCGGTCCGTCTAACATTGGTGGCCAGCGGCGCGATCCGAATCAACGCATAATCGTACAGAGAGTAGCTCACCCCACGACGAAACCACAATGTCAACCAAAGAGAGCGGATCCACCGAGAAATTCCAGATGGAGAAATTGGAAGAGTACAGCCATCGTGAATTGAAACAATTCTGCATTGAACTAGGCATTGCTACCACCGGCCTGAGTACCAACGACGATTTCAAGCACGCCATTGAGTCGTGGGCAGAAACCGGGGCCGCCAGATCCCCGGACCAAAACATTGCAGCATCAGAGAGGAACACCACGGCTCCCGAGGAGCGAAGAACGGGTCTCTCGCAGGAAGAGATCCAAGAGAGAGAAAAAAGCAGACTACATGAGCTAGAAATGGCACGGCTCAAAATGGACGGTGAACTAAAATTAGCCGAACAAAAACTGAACCTAGAACATCTGCGGCTCCGAGAAGAACGGGAAGAAAAACAGAGGCAGAGAGAGCTCGAAGAAAAGAGATTAGCGTACGAACACGAGCGCAAACTGGCAGAAATAGACCTACGGAAGCAGAACAAAGAACTGGAGGTGCCCGAGCGACCGCGCACCCCGGGAGCGACAGAAAAGAAAGTCCACATCCCCAAGGATGTCGTTCGAGAGTATGTCCGAGAGGACGACATACAACAGTGGTTCAAGGCCTACGAGATCGCCATGACCTCCCACCGGATCGATCGAAGTGACTGGGGAGCCGGTCTATGGGGGAGGTTCGTCAATGAAGGCCGCGATGCCCTGTTACAGCTCCCAGACCATCTGATGTCATCCTATGACCACATGAAGGCTGCCCTCCTCACCCGATATGGGCTCACACCCGAAATGTACCACCAGAGGTTCCGAGACTGCACCCGGATCCCGGGTACAACTTGGGTGGAATATGTCAACTATTTCAGCCGAGCCTTCGAGGGTTGGATCAAGGGAAGCCACGTAACGACCTACGAGCAACTTTTTAATCTCATGGTGTGGGAGCACCTCTCTAACAACTGCTTCGTCGAGCTCAGGCAGCACCTCCTCGACAGTAAATTGACTGACCCACGGCAACTCGCCGCCGAAGCTGACCGGTGGGAAAGCACCCGAGTGGGCCGGAGAGGGCCGCACGAACAGAACCGGAACAACCAAGGTCAGCACCGTCCCCGAGGAGGAGGAGGAGGCCAGGAACGAGGAAGAGACACCGTCCCGGCCGCTCCCGCTGCCAGCACCCCGCCCCCAGCCAGCCGGGGCAACCCCCCGATGCGCCCGGGGTTCCGAGCCAATGTCACGTGTCACCGATGCCAGCGAGTCGGCCACTACGCCAATGACCCGAACTGTCCACAGAGCCAAACTCCGAGACCCCGCCAGGTAGCTGCCGCCGCCCTGGGGGGAGAACAAATCTCCAAAGAACAGGAAGAATACGAGCAGGAACAACAAGAGTGGGAACCGGCCGCCATGGTTCTAGCGTGCCTAGGGGGAAGAGACATGGTCCCGCGGGCTCCCCTACCCGCCAACACCAGAAAATATAGTCAGTGGGTGAACATTAATGGACGCCGGGCCGAAGCACTACGTGACACGGGGGCCAGTGTGACGGCCGTCCGCTGTCACCTGGTAAAACCAGAGCAGATCCTGCCGAACATTCTCTGCCCCGTCCGTTCAGCCGACAATTCGGAGAGTCTATGTCGGATGGCCTGCGTCCCCTTCGAATGGGGAGGAGTCTCCGGCATGTTGAAGGTGACGGTCCGAGATGATGCCCCCGTGGACTGTCTCCTGGGGAATGATCTTGAGAGTTCCCCGTGGGCCGCCGTAGAAAGAAGAGAGCACCTGGGGATGTTGGGCCTCCCGGACTGGGCGTGCGTAACCACCCGGTCCATGGCCGCCCGTGCCATCCCCCGACCAGAAGAACCAGAATGGCCAGCACCTCCTCCCCCGATCGCTCCAGTAGAGGACACCGACCATACCGACCCCCCAGAGCAAACCCCCGAAGGGCTCGCTCAGCCCCAGGACCTTCCCAACCTGGCTCAGTGGCGTCAAGAAGGGGGGCCCACCCAGGAACAGTTCCGTCAAGAACAGAAGACCTGTCCCTCCCTCGAGGGACTCCGCCAGCAAGCCCTCGCCCAGAGCGCTGGGGACACCACCGGAGCCCATTGGATCTATTGGGACAACGACCTATTGTACAGTGAACAGAGAATCGCGGAGTTAGGGGCCAGTCGAGTGCTGGTGGTGCCCCTCCGTTTTAGAGACTTCCTGTTAAATTTGGCCCACGATGTCCCTCTGGCTGGACACCTGGGCCAGGACAAAACCTACAGTCGCCTGGTGACCCACTTTTTCTGGCCAAAGATGAGAAACGACGTCCTCAACCACTGCCGGTCCTGCCCCACGTGCCAGGCCAGCGGGAAGAGCGGCCGCAAACTCAAAGCACCTCTGCAACCCTTCCCAGTTGTCACCACCCCGTTCGAGAGGGTGGGAATAGACATTGTGGGGCCCCTGGACCCCCGTACAGCACAAGGACATCGGTTCATCCTGGTACTGGTTGACCACGCCACCCGCTACCCCGAGGCTGTGCCCCTGCGAACTGTAACAGCCCCGGTGGTCGGCCGGGCCTTAATGGGGATCTTCTCCCGGGTGGGCTTCCCCCGAGAAGTCGTCAGCGACAGAGGCACAAACTTTATTTCGAAGTATATGAAGTCCCTCTGGCAACAGTGCGGGGTCACCTACCGATTCACGACCCCCTATCACCCTCAAGGAAACGGACTAGTCGAGCGGTTCAACCGCACGCTCAAGGGAATGATTGGGGGATTGGAAGAGCCCCTCCGTCGCCAGTGGGATGTACTACTTCCGTGCCTCCTCTTCGCCTATCGAGAAGTTCCCCAGAAGTCCCTCGGCTTTAGCCCTTTCGAACTCTTGTACGGGCACCCTGTGCGAGGGCCCCTCAGCCTAGTCAAAGAAGGTTGGGAGATGGCCCCCCTAAAGACCCCTCCAGACGTCTTCAAGTACCTCCTGACCCTACGCAATCAGACCAGGCGATTCAGAGAAATGGCGAAAGCGAACCTTGAGGCCAGTCAGGAGGACATGAAAAAATGGTACGATCAAAATGCCTCCTCCATCGAATTCGAACCTGGCCAACAAGTGTGGGTGATGTCCCCCACCGAACCATGTGCCTTGCAGGACAAGTGGACGGGGCCCTTCAAAGTGGTCGAACGCAAGAGCCCCGTCACCTATCTCATCGATATGGAATCTCCACGGAACCCCCTCCGGGTCCTCCACACCAACAGACTCAAACCCCGCTTTGTGCGCTCGGAGCTCAGCCTCCTGATGGCTACAGACAGTGGAGCGGAAGAAGACTCCGAGCCTCTCCCTGATCTCCTGAAGACTCGTGAGAAAGATGGTTCCGTGGACGGGGTCCGGCTCTCCGATGCCCTTACCCCGGAACAGCGCCAAGGCTGCCGGGACCTCCTGCTGCAGTTTGCTACCTTGTTCTCCCTCACCCCAGGGGTCACCCCCTGGTGCTTGCACGACGTGGACACTGGGAACAGTCCCCCTATCAGACACCGGGCGTACCGCGTACCAGATCGGGTACGGGCCTGCATCCAAGAGGAGGTATCAAAGATGCTCACGCTCGGGGTCATCGAGCCCTCGGACAGCCCCTGGGCCAGCCCGGTCGTGCTGGTCCCCAAAGCTGCTGCCCCCGGCACCACTCCTGAGCTCCGATTCTGCGTCGACTATCGGGGCTTGAATGCTGTCACCAGAACCGACGCTCATCCCATCCCCCGAGCGGATGAACTGATCGACCGCATGGGGGCTGCCCGCTACCTCAGCATCTTCGACCTGACAGCGGGCTACTGGCAGATCGGTCTCACACCCCGGGCCCAAGAACGATCCGCCTTTTCTACCCCCGATGGCCACTACCACTTCAAAGTCATGCCCTTCGGCATGAAGAATGCCCCAGCTACCTTTCAGCAACTGGTGAACCAGGTCTTGGCGGGGCTCGAGGAGTTCAGCGCCGCCTACCTGGACGATATCGCTGTGTACAGCCGCCACTGGTCCGACCACCTCCACCACCTCCGAGAGGTCCTGCAGGCCCTCCAACGGGCCGGCCTCACAATCAAGGCCAGCAAGTGCCAAATTGGTCAGGGGTCCGTGACCTATCTCGGACACCAGGTGGGAAGCGGTCTGGTGGCCCCTCTGCAACTCAAAATCGCTGCCATCCAGTCCTGGCAGCCTCCAGTCACGCAGACCGAGGTCCGAGCCTTCTTGGGGCTCACCGGCTACTACCGGCGGTTCGTGAGGGACTATGGCAGCATTGTGGGGCCCCTCACGGGACTCACATCCAAAAACCACCCGAAGAAGGTCAACTGGACCTCAGACTGTCAAGCGGCCTTCGAGAAGCTGAAAGCCGCCATGTGCACTGCCCCTGTGCTCCAGGCCCCCGACTACAGTCGGGAATTCATCGTACAAACAGATGCCTCCGACCATGGCATCGGGGCGGTCCTCTCGCAGCTGAATTCCGAGGGACTTGACCAACCGGTGGCCTTCATCAGCAGACGCCTCCTGGCCCGAGAACAGCGCTGGAGCACCATCGAGAGGGAGGCCTTCGCAGTGGTGTGGGCCCTCAAAAAGCTCCGGCCCTATCTCTTCGGTACCCACTTCCGGGTGCAAACAGATCATCGACCCCTGCAGTGGCTAATGCAGATGCGGGGGGAAAACCCCAAACTATTGCGTTGGTCCATCTCCCTGCAGGGGATGGACTTCACTGTGGAACATCGACCGGGCCAAGACCACGCCAACGCAGATGGCCTGTCACGCTTTCTCCGCCTCGACGAGGAGAGTCCCCAAGAGAATGGGTGACTCTCCCCGCCTTCAGCTGGGGGGGACGCATGTTGGACAGGCCACGTGAAGGGCTTGCTCCCTCCCCGCATGACAGGGCCCGAGCCCCGGCCCTCCAGGTGTTACCCACAGAAACAACCCGCACCCCGTCCCCAGACGGGACTCCTGCCCCCGGACCTCTCTGTATCATGGGGCCGAACCACTACCGGCTCCCTCGCCCGGCCCGGCCGCCATCTTGGACACTGCACCACGAGGCCGCGTGGCCTCAGCTCGACCCTAACCCTGGGCCTGGCCAGGCCCCGACATCCCGGCACCACCATCCACCCAGGAGGTGAACGGACCACTTGGCAGGTCGATGGGGGAAAGAAGTGTCGATGGCTCTCCCCCGCCAGGTGCCGATCGCCCCCCCAGCTCCCCCGGGCGCTGGCTCCACCCCCCTGCTGGGTGTCTGGACTCCCTCATCCCGGACCTCCCAACCTCCAAGTGCGAGGGTCCGGACATCAAAGGGCGCCAGACCTATAACTGGGGCAGCTCCAGAGCAGGAAGGCAGTTGTATCCTGGAGTCGAGAGACACCGTGAAGAACTCATCCCTGACGGACTACTGGCGCTGCCGTAGCCCTGCCTTGCGAACTATCGTCCTGCCTGCTGGCGCTGCCGCGGCCTTCTGCATCCTCCATCCTCGTTGGGACCTGCTGGCGCTGCCGCGGACCGTTGTAACTACCACCTTCACTGGGACCTGCTGGCGCTGCCGCGGACCGTTGTAACTACCACCTTCACTGGGACCTGCTGGCGCTGCCGCGGACCGTTGTAACTACCACCTTCACTGGGACCTGCTGGCGCTGCCGCGGACCGTTGTAACTACCGCCTTCACTGGGACCTGCTGGCGCTGCCGCGGACCGTTTTAACTACCACCTTCACCGGAACCTGCTGGCGCCGCCGCGGCCCGTCCTTCTAGAACGCCGAGCTCGAGGATTGTGAGCTATCCATCATACCATCTCAGCTACCAGATTGGTAACAAGACTGTCCCGCTACCCCCTTTCCCAACCAAGAGACTAGAATCGAGGGGACCCCTGAGTCCTGACCTCCTTGTACCCTTCTATCGTACCTAAAGATTGCTTATAAAGAACGTCAAAACCTTATCTTTGTGTGGTGTTCATCTGTGGGGGGGAAGTTACTCGTCTGTACGATCGTTGGAGACGGCTCTCCCCGGAGACCTCTCCCCTTGTCCTCGGCCGACCCTCCCGGTCCGTCTAACAATAAGCAAGGTGCAAGAAGAGCTGAAGGATGCTCAGATGAATGAAGGAGCTGTGCAATGATAAGCAAGGTGCAAGAAGAGCTGAAGGATGCTCAGGTGAATGAAGGAGCTGTGCGATGATAAGCAAGGTGCAAGAAGAGCTGAAGGATGCTCAGGTGAATGAAGGAGCTGTGCGATGATAAGCAAGGTGCAAGAAGAGCTGAAGGATGCTCAGGTGAATGAATGAGCAGTGCGATGATAAGAAAGGTGCAAGAAGAGCTGAAGGATGCTCAGGTGAATGAAGGAGCTGTGCGATGATAAGCAAGGTGCAAGAAGAGCTGAAGGATGCTCAGGTGAATGAAGGAGCTGTGCGATGATACGCAAGGTGCAAGAAGAGCTGAAGGATGCTCAGGTGAATGAAGGAGCTGTGCGATGATAAGCAAGGTGCAAGAAGAACTGAAGGATGCTCAGGTGAATGAAGGAGCTGTGCGATGATAAGCAAGGTGCAAGAAGAGCTGAAGGATGCTCAGGTGAATAAAGGAGCTGTGCGATGATAAGCAAGGTGCAAGAAGAGCTGAAGGATGCTCAGATGAATAAAGGAGCTGTGCGATGATAAGCAAGGTGCAAGAAGAGCTTCAGGATACTCAGGTGGATGAAGGAGCTGTGCGATGATAAGCAAGGCACAAGAAGAGCTTCAGGATGCTCAGGTGGATGAAGGAGGTGCCTGATCATGAGCAAGGTGCAAAAAGAGCTGCAGAATTTTTAGGTGCATGAAGGAGCTGTGCAATGATCAGCAAGGCACAAGAAGAGCTGAAGGATGCTCAGGTGGATAAAGGAGCTGTGCGATGATAAGCAAGGTCCAAGAAGAGCTGAAGGATGCTCAGGTGGATTAAGGAGCTGTGCGATGATAAGCAAGGTGCAAGAAGAGCTGAAGGATGCTCAGGTGGATAAAGGAGCTGTGCGATGATAAGCAAGGTGCAAGAAGAGCTTCAGGATGCTCAGGTGGATGAAGGAGGTGCCCGATCATGAGCAAGGTGCAAGAAGAGCTACAGAATTTTTAGGTGCATGAAGGAGCTGCAGGGTGATTAGCGAGGTGCCAGAAGAACTGTAGGGTGCTCAGGTGGATGAAGGAGCTGCAGGATGATAAGCAAGGTGCAAGAAGAGCTTCAGGATGCTCAGGTGAATGAAGGAGCTGTGCGATGATAAGCAAGGTGCAAGAAGAGCTGAAGGATGCTCAGGTGAATGAAGGAGCTGTGCAATGATAAGCAAGGTGCAAGAAGAGCTGAAGGATGCTCAGGTGAATGAAGGAGCTGTGCGATGATAAGCAAGGTGCAAGAAGAGCTGAAGGATGCTCAGGTGAATGGAGGAGCTGTGCGATGATAAGGAAGGTGCAAGAAGAGCTGAAGGATGCTCAGATGAATAAAGGAGCTGTGCGATGATAAGCAAGGTGCAAGAAGAGCTGAAGCATGCTCAGGCCAATGAAGGAGGTGTGCGATGATAAGCAAGGTGCAAGAAGAGCTGAAGGATGCTCAGGTGAATGAAGGAGCTGTGCGATGATAAACAAGGTGCAAGAAGAGCTGACGGATGCTCAGGTGGATAAAGGAGCTGTGCGATGATAAGCAAGGTGCAAGAAGAGCTGAAGGATGCTCAGGTGGATAAAGGAGCTGTGCGATGATAAGCAAGGTGCAAGAAGAGCTGAAGGATGCTCAGGTGAATGAAGGAGCTGTGCGATGATAAGCAAGGTGCAAGAAGAGCTGAAGGATGCTCAGGTGAATGAAGGAGCTGTGCGATGATGAGCAAGGTGCAAGAAGAGCTGAAGGATGCTCAGGTGAATAAAGGAGCTGTGCGATGATGAGCAAGGTGCAAGAAGAGCTGAAGGATGCTCAGGTGAATGAAGGAGCTGTGCGATGATAAGCAAGGTGCAAGAAGAGCTGAAGGATGCTCAGGTGAATGCAGGAGCTGTGCGATGATAAGTGTTAGAAAGGGGTACACGGACCGGGAGGGTCGGCCGGGGTCAGGAGGAGAGGTCTCCGGGGAGAGCCGTCTCCAGCGATCGTACAGACAAGTAACTTCCCCCCCACAGACAAATACCACACACGGATAAGGTTCAGGGTTCTTTATAAGCACTTCTTAGGGTACGCTTGACTGGTACAAGGAGGTCTGGACTCAGGGGTCCCCTCGATTCAAGGCTCTCAAAGCAGGGTAAGGGGTAGCGGGACAGTCTGTCTACCAGTCAGGTAGTTTGGATGAGATGATGATTAGCTCACAATCCTCGAGCTTGGTTGGTACGGGCCGCGGCAGCGCCAGCAGGTCCCGGAAAGATGGTCGATGGACGGTCCGCGGCAGCGCCAGCAGGTCCCGGTGAGGATGGTCGTTACAACGGGCCGCGGCAGCGCCAGCAGGTCCCGACGAGGGTGGTCGTTACAGCGGGCCGCGGCAGCGCCAGCAGGTCCCGACGAGGGTGGTCGTTACAACGGGCCGCGGCAGCGCCAGCAGGTCCCGACGAGGATGGATGTTGTAGAAGGCCGCGGCAGCGCCAGCAGGCAGGATGATGGTTCACAAGAGCGGGCTACGGCAGCGCCAGTAGTCCGTCAAGGCTGAGTTCTCTCGGTGTCTCTCGACTCCAGGATACAACTGCCTTCCTGCTCCGGAGTTGTCCCAGTTATAGGGCAGGCGCCCTTTGATGTCCGGACCCTCGCACTTGGAGGTCGGAGGGCCCGGGATGAAGGTGTCCAGACACCCAGCAGGGGGTGGAGCCAGCGCCTGGGGGAGCTGGAGGCGATCGGCACCTGGCGGGGGAAGAGCTCTTGACACTTCGTTCTCCCATTCACCTGCCAAGTGGTCCGCTCACCTCCCGGGTGGACGGTGGTGCCGGGATGTCGGGGCCGGCCAGGCCCGGGGTTAGGGTTGGGGCGAGGCCACGCGGCCTCGTGGTGCAGGGCCCAAGATGGCGGCTTGAACCGGCCGGGGGAGCCGGTGGGGCTGGGCCCCGTGAGGAGTAGAGGTCCGAGGGCAGAAGATCCGTCGTGAGACGGGGTACCGGTGCTTTTCGTGGGTTATGCCTGGTGGGCCGGAGCTCGGGCCCTGTCGTGCGGGAAGGGAGCAAGCCCTTCGTGTGGCCTGTCCAACATGCGTCCCCCCCAGCTGAAGGCGGGGAGAGTCACCCATCTCCTTGGGGACTCTCTTCGTCGAGGCGGAAAAAGCGGGACAGGCCGTCCGCGTTGGCGTGGTCTTGGCCTGGTCGGTGCTCCACAGTGAAGTCCATTCCCTGCAGGGAAATGGACCAGCGCAAGAGTTTTGGGTTCTCCCCCCGCATCTGCATCAGCCACTGCAGGGGTCGATGGTCGGTTTGTACCCGGAAATGGGTACCGAAGAGATAGGGCCGGAGCTTTTTGAGGGCCCACACCACTGCGAAGGCCTCCCTCTCGATGGTGCTCCAGCGCTGTTCTCGGGCCAGGAGACGTCGACTGATGAAGGCCACCGGCTGGTCATGACCTTCGGGGTTTAATTGAGAAAGGACGGCTCCGATGCCGTGGTCGGAGGCGTCGGTCTGTACCACGAATTCCCGACTGTAATCGGGGGCCTGGAGCACAGGGGCGGTGCACAGGGCGGCCTTCAGCTTCTCGAAGGCCGCTTGACAATCGGGGGTTGTTGGACAGGCCACACGAAGGGCTTGCTCCCTCCCCGCACGACAGGGCCCGAGCTCCGGCCCACCAGGCATAACCCACGAAAAGCACCCGTACCCCGTCTCCCGACGGATCTTCTGCCCTCGGACCTCTACTCATCACGGGGCCCAGCCCCACCGGCTTCCCCGGCCGGTTCAAGCCGCCATCTTGGGCCCTGCACCACGAGGCCGCGTGGCCTCGCCCCGACCCTAACCCCGGGCCTGACCGGCCCCGACATCCCGGCACCACCATCCACCCAGGAGGTGAGCGGACCACTTGGCAGGTCAATGGGAGGACGAAGTGTCAAGAGCTCTTCCCCCGCCAGGTGCCGATCGCCCCCAGCTCCCCCAGGCGCTGGCTCCACCCCCTGCTGGGTGTCTGGACACCTTCATCCCGGGCCCTCCGACCTCCAAGTGCGAGGGTCCGGACATCAAAGAGCGCCTGCCCTATAACTGGGGCAACTCCGGAGCAGGAAGGCAGTTGTATCCTGGAGTCGAGAGACACCGAGAGAACTCAGCCTTGACGGACTACTGGCGCTGCCGTAGCCCGCTCTTGTGAACCATCGTCCTGCCTGCTGGCGCTGCCGCGGCCTTCTACAACATCCATCCTCGTCGGGACCTGCTGGCGCTGCCGCGGCCCGTTGTAACGACCATCCTCACCGGGACCTGCTGGCGCTGCCGCGGACCGTACATCGACCATCGTTCCGGGACCTGCTGGCGCTGCCGCGGCCCGCACCAACTAAGCTCGAGGATTGTGAGCTAATCACCATCTCATCCAAACTACCTGACTGGTAGACAGACTGTCCCGCTACCCCTTACCCTGCTTTGAGAGACTTGAATCGAGGGGACCCCTGAGTCCAGACCTCCTTGTACCATTCAACCGTACCTTAAGAAGTGCTTATAAAGAACACTGAACCTTATCCGTGTGTGGTATCTGTCTGTGGGGGGGAAGTTACTTATCTGTACGATCGCTGGAGACGGCTCTCCCCGGAGACCTCTCCTCCTGACCCCGGCCGACCCTCCCGGTCCGTCTATCCTTTCTAACATTGGTGGCCAGCGGCGCGATCCGAATCAACGCGTAATCGTACAGAGAGTAGCTCACCCCACGACAACAACACGATGTCAGCCAAAGATAGCAACTCCACCGAGAAATTCCAAATGGAGAAATTAGAAGAATACAACCACCGCGAACTGAGACAATTCTGCATAGAACTTGGCATTGCTACCACCGGCCTGAGTACCAAAGAGGATCTAAAGCACGCCCTAGAGTCGTGGGCAGAAACTGGGGTCGCCGGACCCTCCGACCAAAGCAGCATCACACCAGAGGGGAACGCCACGGCTCCCGAGGAGCGGGGAACGGGCCTCTCGCAGGAGGAGATCCGAGAAAGAGAAAGAACCAGATTGCACGAGTTGGAAATGGCACGACTCAAGATGGATGGGGAACTCAAGTTAGCTGAACAGAAACTCAACCTCGAGCACATGCGGCTCCGAGATGAACGAGAAGAGAAGCAGAGACAGAGAGAGCTGGAGGAGAAAAAAATAACGCTCGAGCACGAGCGCAAACTGGCGGAAATAGAACTTCGGAAACAGAATAAAGAACTGGGGGTGCCTGAGCGACCACACACCCCGGGGCCAATCGAGAAAAAAGTCCACATCCCCAAGGATGTTGTCCGCGAGTATGTCCGAGAAGACGACATACAACAGTGGTTTAAAGCCTACGAGATCGCCATGACCTCCCACCGGATCGACCGGAGTGATTGGGGAGCCGGACTCTGGGGGAGGTTTATCAACGAGGGGCGCGATGCCCTACTGCAGCTCCCAGATCACCAAATGTCGTCCTACGACCACATGAAGGCTGCCCTCCTCACCCGCTACGGCCTCACACCCGAGATGTACCGCCAGAGGTTCAGAGATTGCACCCGGATCCCAGGTACAACTTGGGTAGAATACGTGAACTATTTCAGCCGTGCCTTCGAGGGTTGGATAAAGGGGAGCCAGGTCACCACCTACGAACAACTCTTTAACCTGATGGTATGGGAGCACCTGTCGAACAACTGCTTCGTCGAGCTCAGGCAGCACCTCCTCGACAGTAAGCTGACTGACCCCCGGCAGCTCGCCGCCGAAGCTGACCGATGGGAAAGCACCCGAGTGGGCCGGAGGGGGCCACACGAACAGAACAGAAACAACCAAGGCCAGCACCGTCCTCGGGGAGGAGGAGGGGGCCAGGGGCGAGGGAGAGACGCCTTGCCCGCAACACCCGTGGCCAGCACCCCGGCTCCGGCCGGTCGGGGCAACCCCCCGTGGCGTCCTGGGGTCCGAGCCAACGTCACGTGCCACCGATGCCAGCGAGTCGGCCACTACGCCAATGACCCGAGCTGCCCGCAGAACCAAACACCCAAGCCCCGCCAGGTAGCTGCCGCCGCCCTGGGGGAAGAGCGATCATTGGAGGAACCAGAGGAGTATGAGCCGGCCCAGCAAGAGTGGGAACCGGCCGCCATGGTCCTGGCGTGCTTAGGGGGAAGAGACATGGTCCCGCGGGCTCCCCTACCCGCTAACACCAGGAAATACGGTCAGTGGGTGACCATTAATGGACAGCGAGCCGAGGCCTTGCAGATCCTGCCGAACATTCTCTGCCCCGTCCGCTCGGCAGACAACTCTGAAAGTATGTGTCAAATGGCCTGCGTTCCATTCGAATGGGGAGGGGTCTCCGGCCTATTGAAGGTGACGGTCCGGGACGATGCCCCCGTGGACTGCCTCCTGGGAAATGACCTCGAGAGTTCCCCGTGGGCCACCGTTGAGAGAAGAGAGCACCTGGGGATGCTGGGCCTCCCGGACTGGGCCTGCATAACCACCCGGTCCATGGCCGCCCGTGCCGTCCCTCGATCAGAAGAACCAGAATGGCCAGCACCTCCGCCCCCAGTCGCCCCAGTAGAAGACACCGACGAGGCCAGCCTCCCAGACCCGACGGCCGAAGGGGACGCGCAACCCCAGGACCTTCCTGACCTGGCTCAGTGGCGTCAAGAGGGGGGGCCCACCCAAGCACAGTTCCGCCAGGAACAAAAGACCTGTCCCTCCCTCGAGGGACTCCGCCAACAAGCCAGCGCCCAGAACGCAGGGGACTCCACCGGAACTCACTGGGTCTACTGGGATAACGACCTGCTATACAGCGAGCAAAGAATCGCCGAGCTGGGGGCCGGTCGAGTACTGGTGGTACCTCTCCGCTTCAGAGACTTTCTGCTCAACCTGGCCCACGATGTCCCCCTGGCTGGACACCTGGGCCAAGATAAAACGTACAGCCGCCTAGTGACCCACTTTTTCTGGCCGAAGATGAGGAATGACGTCCTGAACCACTGCCGATCTTGCCCCACATGCCAAGCCAGCGGGAAGAGTGGTCGGAAGCTGAAAGCCCCTCTGCAACCCTTCCCTGTGGTCACCACCCCGTTCGAGAGGGTGGGGATAGACATCGTGGGGCCTCTGGACCCCCGCACGGCACAAGGACACAGGTTCATCTTAGTACTGGTGGACCATGCCACCCGCTACCCCGAGGCGGTGCCCCTACGGACCGTGACAGCTCCGGTGGTTGGCCGGGCCCTAATGGGGATCTTCTCCCGGGTAGGCTTCCCCCGAGAAGTTGTCAGCGACCGAGGCACGAACTTTATATCCAAATACATGAAGTCCCTCTGGCAACAATGCGGGGTCACCTACAGATTCACGACCCCCTATCACCCCCAAGGGAACGGACTAGTGGAGCGTTTTAACCGCACCCTCAAGGGGATGATTGGGGGATTGGAAGAGCCCCTCCGTCGCCAGTGGGATGTACTACTCCCGTGCCTCCTCTTCGCCTACCGCGAAGTTCCCCAGAAGTCCCTCGGTTTTAGCCCTTTCGAACTCCTGTACGGGCACCCTGTGCGAGGGCCCCTCAGCCTAGTAAAAGAAGGTTGGGAGATGGCCCCCCTAAAGACCCCTCCAGACGTCTTCAAATACCTCCTGGCCCTACGCAATCAGACCCGGCGCTTCAGAGAGATGGCCAAGGCGAACCTCGAGGCCAGCCAGGAGGACATGAAGAGGTGGTATGATCACAATGCCTCCTCCGTTGAGTTCGAGCCTGGACAACAAGTATGGGTGATGTCCCCCACCGAACCATGTGCCTTGCAAGATAAGTGGACGGGGCCCTTCAAAGTGGTCGAGCGCAAAAGCCCCGTCACTTACCTCATCGACCTGGGGACCTCCCGGAACCCCCTTCGGGTCCTCCACACCAACCGACTCAAACCACACTTTGTGCGCTCAGAACTCAGCCTCCTGATGGCTACGGACAGTGGGGCGGAGGAAGACTCCGAACCCCTCCCGGATCTTCTGAAGACTCAGGAGAATGACGGCTCCGTGGACGGGGTCCGGCTCTCTGACACCCTCACTTCGGAGCAACGCCAGGGCTGCCGGAACCTCCTGCTGCAGTTCGCTACCCTGTTCTCCCTCACCCCCGGGGTCACCCCTTGGTGTTTGCACGACGTGGACACCGGGGACAGTCCCCCTGTCCGACACCGGGCCTACCGCGTACCAGATCGGGTACGGGCCTGCATACAGGAGGAGGTGGCCAAGATGCTCACAATCGGGGTCATCGAGCCCTCGGACAGTCCCTGGGCCAGTCCGGTTGTATTGGTCCCCAAAGCCGCTGCCCCCGGCACCGCACCTGAACTGAGATTCTGCATCGACTACCGGGGCTTGAACGCTGTCACCCGGACCGACGCTCATCCGATCCCCCGAGCAGACGAGCTGATCGACCGGCTGGGGGCCGCCCGCTACCTCAGTATCTTCGACCTAACAGCGGGCTACTGGCAGATCGGCCTCACACCCAGGGCTCAGGAACGGTCAGCCTTCTCTACCCCCGATGGCCACTACCAATTCAAGGTCATGCCCTTCGGCATGAAGAATGCCCCCGCCACGTTTCAACGCCTCGTGAACCAGGTCTTGGCGGGGCTCGAAGAGTTCAGCGCTGCCTACCTGGACGATATCGCTGTGTACAGCCACCACTGGCCCGACCACCTCCGTCACCTCCAAGAGGTCCTACAGGCCCTCCAGCGGGCCGGCCTCACAATTAAGGCCGGCAAGTGCCAAATTGGCCAAGGGTCCGTGACCTACCTTGGGCACCAAGTGGGAAGCGGGCTGGTGGCCCCGCTACAACTTAAGATTGCTGCCATCCAGTCCTGGCAGCCCCCCGTCACCCAGACCGAGGTCCGAGCCTTCTTGGGGATCACCGGCTACTACCGGCGGTTCGTGAAAGACTACGGCAGCATCGTGGGGCCCCTCACGGGTCTCACGTCCAAGAACCAGCCGAAGCGGATTAACTGGACCCCCGATTGTCAAGCGGCCTTCGAGAAGCTGAAGGCCGCTCTATGCACCGCCCCTGTGCTCCAGGCCCCCGATTACAGTCGGGAATTCATGGTACAGACCGACGCCTCCGACCACGGCATCGGAGCCGTCCTTTCTCAGTTAAACCCCGAAGGTCATGACCAGCCGGTGGCCTTCATCAGTCGACGTCTCCTGGCCCGAGAACAGCGCTGGAGCACCATCGAGAGGGAGGCCTTCGCAGTGGTGTGGGCCCTCAAAAAGCTCCGGCCCTATCTCTTCGGTACCCACTTCCGGGTACAAACCGACCATCGACCCCTGCAGTGGCTGATGCAGATGCGGGGGGAGAACCCAAAACTCTTGCGCTGGTCCATTTCCCTGCAGGGAATGGACTTCACTGTGGAGCACCGACCAGGCCAAGACCACGCCAATGCGGATGGCCTGTCCCGCTTTTTCCGCCTCGACGAGGAGAGTCCCCAAGGAGATGGGTGACTCTCCCCGTCTTCAGCTGGGGGGGACGCATGTTGGACAGGCCACACGAAGGGCTTGCTCCCTCCCCGCACGACAGGGCCCGAGCTCCGGCCCACCAGGCATAACCCACGAAAAGCACCCGTACCCCGTCTCCCGACGGATCTTCTGCCCTCGGACCTCTACTCATCACGGGGACCAGCCCCACCGGCTTCCCCGGCCGGTTCAAGCCGCCATCTTGGGCCCTGCACCACGAGGCCGCGTGGCCTCGCCCCGACCCTAACCCCGGGCCTGACCGGCCCCGACATCCCGGCACCACCATCCACCCAGGAGGTGAGCGGACCACTTGGCAGGTCAATGGGAGGACGAAGTGTCAAGAGCTCTTCCCCCGCCAGGTGCCGATCGCCCCCAGCTCCCCCAGGCGCTGGCTCCACCCCCTGCTGGGTGTCTGGACACCTTCATCCCGGGCCCTCCGACCTCCAAGTGCGAGGGTCCGGACATCAAAGAGCGCCTGCCCTATAACTGGGGCAACTCCGGAGCAGGAAGGCAGTTGTATCCTGGAGTCGAGAGACACCGAGAGAACTCAGCCTTGATGGACTACTGGCGCTGCCGTAGCCCGCTCTTGTGAACCATCGTCCTGCCTGCTGGCGCTGCCGCGGCCTTCTACAACATCCATCCTCGTCGGGACCTGCTGGCGCTGCCGCGGCCCGTTGTAACGACCATCCTCACCGGGACCTGCTGGCGCTGCCGCGGACCGTACATCGACCATCGTTCCGGGACCTGCTGGCGCTGCCGCGGCCCGCACCAACTAAGCTCGAGGATTGTGAGCTAATCACCATCTCATCCAAACTACCTGACTGGTAGACAGACTGTCCCGCTACCCCTTACCCTGCTTTGAGAGACTTGAATCGAGGGGACCCCTGAGTCCAGACCTCCTTGTACCATTCAACCGTACCTTAAGAAGTGCTTATAAAGAACACTGAACCTTATCCGTGTGTGGTATCTGTCTGTGGGGGGGAAGTTACTTATCTGTACGATCGCTGGAGACGGCTCTCCCCGGAGACCTCTCCTCCTGACCCCGGCCGGCCCTCCCGGTCCGTCTATCCTTTCTAACATTGGTGGCCAGCGGCGCGATCCGAATCAACGCGTAATCGTACAGAGAGTAGCTCACCCCACGACAACAACACGATGTCAGCCAAAGATAGCAACTCCACCGAGAAATTCCAAATGGAGAAATTAGAAGAATACAACCACCGCGAACTGAGACAATTCTGCATAGAACTTGGCATTGCTACCACCGGCCTGAGTACCAAAGAGGATCTAAAGCACGCCCTAGAGTCGTGGGCAGAAACTGGGGTCGCCGGACCCTCCGACCAAAGCAGCATCACACCAGAGGGGAACGCCACGGCTCCCGAGGAGCGGGGAACGGGCCTCTCGCAGGAGGAGATCCGAGAAAGAGAAAGAACCAGATTGCACGAGTTGGAAATGGCACGACTCAAGATGGATGGGGAACTCAAGTTAGCTGAACAGAAACTCAACCTCGAGCACATGCGGCTCCGAGATGAACGAGAAGAGAAGCAGAGACAGAGAGAGCTGGAGGAGAAAAAAATAACGCTCGAGCACGAGCGCAAACTGGCGGAAATAGAACTTCGGAAACAGAATAAAGAACTGGGGGTGCCTGAGCGACCACACACCCCGGGGCCAATCGAGAAAAAAGTCCACATCCCCAAGGATGTTGTCCGCGAGTATGTCCGAGAAGACGACATACAACAGTGGTTTAAAGCCTACGAGATCGCCATGACCTCCCACCGGATCGACCGGAGTGATTGGGGAGCCGGACTCTGGGGGAGGTTTATCAACGAGGGGCGCGATGCCCTACTGCAGCTCCCAGATCACCAAATGTCGTCCTACGACCACATGAAGGCTGCCCTCCTCACCCGCTACGGCCTCACACCCGAGATGTACCGCCAGAGGTTCAGAGATTGCACCCGGATCCCAGGTACAACTTGGGTAGAATACGTGAACTATTTCAGCCGTGCCTTCGAGGGTTGGATAAAGGGGAGCCAGGTCACCACCTACGAACAACTCTTTAACCTGATGGTATGGGAGCACCTGTCGAACAACTGCTTCGTCGAGCTCAGGCAGCACCTCCTCGACAGTAAGCTGACTGACCCCCGGCAGCTCGCCGCCGAAGCTGACCGATGGGAAAGCACCCGAGTGGGCCGGAGGGGGCCACACGAACAGAACAGAAACAACCAAGGCCAGCACCGTCCTCGGGGAGGAGGAGGGGGCCAGGGGCGAGGGAGAGACGCCTTGCCCGCAACACCCGTGGCCAGCACCCCGGCTCCGGCCGGTCGGGGCAACCCCCCGTGGCGTCCTGGGGTCCGAGCCAACGTCACGTGCCACCGATGCCAGCGAGTCGGCCACTACGCCAATGACCCGAGCTGCCCGCAGAACCAAACACCCAAGCCCCGCCAGGTAGCTGCCGCCGCCCTGGGGGAAGAGCGATCATTGGAGGAACCAGAGGAGTATGAGCCGGCCCAGCAAGAGTGGGAACCGGCCGCCATGGTCCTGGCGTGCTTAGGGGGAAGAGACATGGTCCCGCGGGCTCCCCTACCCGCTAACACCAGGAAATACGGTCAGTGGGTGACCATTAATGGACAGCGAGCCGAGGCCTTGCAGATCCTGCCGAACATTCTCTGCCCCGTCCGCTCGGCAGACAACTCTGAAAGTATGTGTCAAATGGCCTGCGTTCCATTCGAATGGGGAGGGGTCTCCGGCCTATTGAAGGTGACGGTCCGGGACGATGCCCCCGTGGACTGCCTCCTGGGAAATGACCTCGAGAGTTCCCCGTGGGCCACCGTTGAGAGAAGAGAGCACCTGGGGATGCTGGGCCTCCCGGACTGGGCCTGCATAACCACCCGGTCCATGGCCGCCCGTGCCGTCCCTCGATCAGAAGAACCAGAATGGCCAGCACCTCCGCCCCCAGTCGCCCCAGTAGAAGACACCGACGAGGCCAGCCTCCCAGACCCGACGGCCGAAGGGGACGCGCAACCCCAGGACCTTCCTGACCTGGCTCAGTGGCGTCAAGAGGGGGGGCCCACCCAAGCACAGTTCCGCCAGGAACAAAAGACCTGTCCCTCCCTCGAGGGACTCCGCCAACAAGCCAGCGCCCAGAACGCAGGGGACTCCACCGGAACTCACTGGGTCTACTGGGATAACGACCTGCTATACAGCGAGCAAAGAATCGCCGAGCTGGGGGCCGGTCGAGTACTGGTGGTACCTCTCCGCTTCAGAGACTTTCTGCTGAACCTGGCCCACGATGTCCCCCTGGCTGGACACCTGGGCCAAGATAAAACGTACAGCCGCCTAGTGACCCACTTTTTCTGGCCGAAGATGAGGAATGACGTCCTGAACCACTGCCGATCTTGCCCCACATGCCAAGCCAGCGGGAAGAGTGGTCGGAAGCTGAAAGCCCCTCTGCAACCCTTCCCTGTGGTCACCACCCCGTTCGAGAGGGTGGGGATAGACATCGTGGGGCCTCTGGACCCCCGCACGGCACAAGGACACAGGTTCATCTTAGTACTGGTGGACCATGCCACCCGCTACCCCGAGGCGGTGCCCCTACGGACCGTGACAGCTCCGGTGGTTGGCCAGGCCCTAATGGGGATCTTCTCCCGGGTAGGCTTCCCCCGAGAAGTCGTCAGCGACCGAGGCACGAACTTTATATCCAAATACATGAAGTCCCTCTGGCAACAATGCGGGGTCACCTACAGATTCACGACCCCCTATCACCCCCAAGGGAACGGACTAGTGGAGCATTTTAACCGCACCCTCAAGGGGATGATTGGGGGATTGGAAGAGCCCCTCCGTCGCCAGTGGGATGTACTACTCCCGTGCCTCCTCTTCGCCTACCGCGAAGTTCCCCAGAAGTCCCTCGGTTTTAGCCCTTTCGAACTCCTGTACGGGCACCCTGTGCGAGGGCCCCTCAGCCTAGTAAAAGAAGGTTGGGAGATGGCCCCCCTAAAGACCCCTCCAGACGTCTTCAAATACCTCCTGGCCCTACGCAATCAGACCCGGCGCTTCAGAGAGATGGCCAAGGCGAACCTCGAGGCCAGCCAGGAGGACATGAAGAGGTGGTATGATCACAATGCCTCCTCCGTTGAGTTCGAGCCTGGACAACAAGTATGGGTGATGTCCCCCACCGAACCATGTGCCTTGCAAGATAAGTGGACGGGGCCCTTCAAAGTGGTCGAGCGCAAAAGCCCCGTCACTTACCTCATCGACCTGGGGACCTCCCGGAACCCCCTTCGGGTCCTCCACACCAACCGACTCAAACCACACTTTGTGCGCTCAGAACTCAGCCTCCTGATGGCTACGGACAGTGGGGCGGAGGAAGACTCCGAACCCCTCCCGGATCTTCTGAAGACTCAGGAGAATGACGGCTCCGTGGACGGGGTCCGGCTCTCTGACACCCTCACTTCGGAGCAACGCCAGGGCTGCCGGAACCTCCTGCTGCAGTTCGCTACCCTGTTCTCCCTCACCCCCGGGGTCACCCCTTGGTGTTTGCACGACGTGGACACCGGGGACAGTCCCCCTGTCCGACACCGGGCCTACCGCGTACCAGATCGGGTACGGGCCTGCATACAGGAGGAGGTGGCCAAGATGCTCACAATCGGGGTCATCGAGCCCTCGGACAGTCCCTGGGCCAGTCCGGTTGTATTGGTCCCCAAAGCCGCTGCCCCCGGCACCGCACCTGAACTGAGATTCTGCATCGACTACCGGGGCTTGAACGCTGTCACCCGGACCGACGCTCATCCGATCCCCCGAGCAGACGAGCTGATCGACCGGCTGGGGGCCGCCCGCTACCTCAGTATCTTCGACCTAACAGCGGGCTACTGGCAGATCGGCCTCACACCCAGGGCTCAGGAACGGTCAGCCTTCTCTACCCCCGATGGCCACTACCAATTCAAGGTCATGCCCTTCGGCATGAAGAATGCCCCCGCCACGTTTCAACGCCTCGTGAACCAGGTCTTGGCGGGGCTCGAAGAGTTCAGCGCTGCCTACCTGGACGATATCGCTGTGTACAGCCACCACTGGCCCGACCACCTCCGTCACCTCCAAGAGGTCCTACAGGCCCTCCAGCGGGCCGGCCTCACAATTAAGGCCGGCAAGTGCCAAATTGGCCAAGGGTCCGTGACCTACCTTGGGCACCAAGTGGGAAGCGGGCTGGTGGCCCCGCTACAACTTAAGATTGCTGCCATCCAGTCCTGGCAGCCCCCCGTCACCCAGACCGAGGTCCGAGCCTTCTTGGGGATCACCGGCTACTACCGGCGGTTCGTGAAAGACTACGGCAGCATCGTGGGGCCCCTCACGGGTCTCACGTCCAAGAACCAGCCGAAGCGGATTAACTGGACCCCCGATTGTCAAGCGGCCTTCGAGAAGCTGAAGGCCGCTCTATGCACCGCCCCTGTGCTCCAGGCCCCCGATTACAGTCGGGAATTCATGGTACAGACCGACGCCTCCAACCACGGCATCGGAGCCGTCCTTTCTCAGTTAAACCCCGAAGGTCATGACCAGCCGGTGGCCTTCATCAGTCGACGTCTCCTGGCCCGAGAACAGCGCTGGAGCACCATCGAGAGGGAGGCCTTCGCAGTGGTGTGGGCCCTCAAAAAGCTCCGGCCCTATCTCTTCGGTACCCACTTCCGGGTACAAACCGACCATCGACCCCTGCAGTGGCTGATGCAGATGCGGGGGGAGAACCCAAAACTCTTGCGCTGGTCCATTTCCCTGCAGGGAATGGACTTCACTGTGGAGCACCGACCAGGCTAAGACCACGCCAACGCGGATGGCCTGTCCCGCTTTTTCCGCCTCGACGAGGAGAGTCCCCAAGGAGATGGGTGACTCTCCCCGTCTTCAGCTGGGGGGGACGCATGTTGGACAGGCCACACGAAGGGCTTGCTCCCTCCCCGCACGACAGGGCCCGAGCTCCGGCCCACCAGGCATAACCCACGAAAAGCACCCGTACCCCGTCTCCCGACGGATCTTCTGCCCTCGGACCTCTACTCATCACGGGGCCCAGCCCCACCGGCTTCCCCGGCCGGTTCAAGCCGCCATCTTGGGCCCTGCACCACGAGGCCGCGTGGCCTCGCCCCGACCCTAACCCCGGGCCTGACCGGCCCCGACATCCCGGCACCACCATCCACCCAGGAGGTGAGCGGACCACTTGGCAGGTCAATGGGAGGACGAAGTGTCAAGAGCTCTTCCCCCGCCAGGTGCCGATCGCCCCCAGCTCCCCCAGGCGCTGGCTCCACCCCCTGCTGGGTGTCTGGACACCTTCATCCCGGGCCCTCCGACCTCCAAGTGCGAGGGTCCGGACATCAAAGAGCGCCTGCCCTATAACTGGGGCAACTCCGGAGCAGGAAGGCAGTTGTATCCTGGAGTCGAGAGACACCGAGAGAACTCAGCCTTGACGGACTACTGGCGCTGCCGTAGCCCGCTCTTGTGAACCATCGTCCTGCCTGCTGGCGCTGCCGCGGCCTTCTACAACATCCATCCTCGTCGGGACCTGCTGGCGCTGCCGCGGCCCGTTGTAACGACCATCCTCACCGGGACCTGCTGGCGCTGCCGCGGACCGTACATCGACCATCGTTCCGGGACCTGCTGGCGCTGCCGCGGCCGGCACCAACTAAGCTCGAGGATTGTGAGCTAATCACCATCTCATCCAAACTACCTGACTGGTAGACAGACTGTCCCGCTACCCCTTACCCTGCTTTGAGAGACTTGAATCGAGGGGACCCCTGAGTCCAGACCTCCTTGTACCATTCAACCGTACCTTAAGAAGTGCTTATAAAGAACACTGAACCTTATCCGTGTGTGGTATCTGTCTGTGGGGGGGAAGTTACTTATCTGTACGATCGCTGGAGACGGCTCTCCCCGGAGACCTCTCCTCCTGACCCCGGCCGACCCTCCCGGTCCGTCTATCCTTTCTAACAGGGGTCCAATTAATCCGCTTCGGTTGGTTCTTGGACGTGAGACCCGTGAGGGGCCCCACGATGCTGCCGTAGTCCTTCACGAACCGCCGGTAGTAGCCGGTGAGCCCCAAGAAGGCTCGGACCTCGGTCTGGGTGACGGGGGGCTGCCAGGACTGGATGGCAGCAATCTTAAGTTGTAGCGGGGCCACCAGCCCGCTTCCCACTTGGTGCCCAAGGTAGGTCACAGACCCTTGGCCAATTTGGCACTTGCCGGCCTTAATTGTGAGGCCGGCCCGCTGGAGGGCCTGTAGAACCTCTTGGAGGTGAAGGAGGTGGTCGGGCCAGTGGCGGCTGTATACAGCGATATCGTCCAGGTAGGCAGCGCTGAACTCTTCGAGCCCCGCCAAGACCTGGTTCACGAGGCGTTGAAACGTGGCGGGGGCATTCTTCATGCCGAAGGGCATGACCTTGAATTGGTAGTGGCCATCGGGGGTAGAGAAGGCTGACCGTTCCTGAGCCCTGGGTGTGAGGCCGATCTGCCAGTAGCCCGCTGTTAGGTCGAAGATACTGAGGTAGCGGGCGGCCCCCAGCCGGTCGATCAGCTCGTCTGCTCGGGGGATCGGGTGAGCGTCGGTCCGGGTGACAGCGTTCAAGCCCCGGTAGTCGACGCAGAATCTCAGTTCAGGTGCGGTGCTGGGGGCAGCGGCTTTGGGGACCAATACAACCGGACTGGCCCAGGGACTGTCCGAGGGCTCGATGACCCCGATTGTAAGCATCTTGGCCACCTCCTCCTGTATGCAGGCCCGTACCCGATCCGGTACGCGGTAGGCCCGGTGTCGGACAGGGGGACTGTCCCCGGTGTCCACGTCGTGCAAACACCAAGGGGTGACCCCGGGGGTGAGGGAGAACAGGGTAGCAAACTGCAGCAGGAGGTTCCGGCAGCCCTGGCGTTGCTCCGAAGTGAGGGCGTCAGAGAGCCGGACCCCGTCCACGGAGCCGTCATTCTCCTGAGTCTTCAGAAGATCCGGGAGGGGTTCGGAGTCCTCCTCTGCCCCACTGTCCGTAGCCATCAGGAGGCTGAGTTCTGAGCGCACAAAGTGTGGTTTGAGTCGGTTGGTGTGGAGGACCCGAAGGGGGTTCCGGGAGGTCCCCAGGTCGATGAGGTAAGTGACGGGGCTTTTGCGCTCGACCACTTTGAAGGGCCCCGTCCACTTATCTTGCAAGGCACATGGTTCGGTGGGGGACATCACCCATACTTGTTGTCCAGGCTCGAACTCAACGGAGGAGGCATTGTGATCATACCACTTCTTCATGTCCTCCTGGCTGGCCTCGAGGTTCGCCTTGGCCATCTCTCTGAAGCGCCGGGTCTGGTTGCGTAGGGCCAGGATGTATCTGAAGACGTCTGGAGGGGTCTTTAGGGGGGCCATCTCCCAACCTTCTTTTACTAGGCTGAGGGGCCCTCGCACAGGGTGCCCGTACAGGAGTTCGAAAGGGCTAAAACCGAGGGACTTCTGGGGAACTTCTCGGTAAGCGAAGAGGAGGCACGGGAGTAGTACATCCCACTGGCGACGGAGGGGCTCTTCCAATCCCCCAATCATCCCCTTGAGGGTGCGGTTGAAACGCTCCACTAGTCCGTTCCCTTGGGGGTGATAGGGGGTCGTGAATCTGTAGGTGACCCCGCATTGTTGCCAGAGGGACTTCATGTATTTGGATATAAAGTTCGTGCCTCGGTCGCTGACGACTTCTCGGGGGAAGCCTACCCGGGAGAAGATCCCCATTAGGGCCCGGCCAACCACCGGAGCTGTCACGGTCCGTAGGGGCACCGCCTCGGGGTAGCGGGTGGCATGGTCCACCAGTACTAAGATGAACCTGTGTCCTTGTGCCGTGCGGGGGTCCAGAGGCCCCACGATGTCTATCCCCACCCTGTCGAACGGGGTGGTGACCACAGGGAAGGGTTGCAGAGGGGCTTTCAGCTTCCGACCACTCTTCCCGCTGGCTTGGCATGTGGGGCAAGATCGGCAGTGGTTCAGGACGTCGTTCCGCATTTTCGGCCAGAAAAAGTGGGTCACTAGGCGGCTGTACGTTTTATCCTGGCCCAGGTGTCCAGCCAGGGGGACATCGTGGGCCAGGTTGAGCAGAAAGTCTCTGAAGCGGAGAGGTACCACCAGTACTCGACCGGCCCCCAGCTCGGCGATTCTTTGCTAGCTGTAGAGCAGGTCGTTATCCCAGTAGACCCAGTGAGTTCCGGTGGAGTCCCCTGTGTTCTGGGCGCTGGCTTGTTGGCGGAGTCCCTCGAGGGAGGGACAGGTCTTTTGTTCCTGGCGGAACTGTTCTTGGGTGGGCCCCCCTTCCTGACGCCACTGAGCCAGGTCAGGAAGGTCCTGGGGTTGCGCGTCCCCTTCGGTCGTCGAGTCTGGGAGGCTGGCCTCGTCGTTGTCTTCTACTGGGGCGACTGGGGGCGGGGGTGCTGGCCATTCTGGTTCTTCTGATCGAGGGACGGCACGGGCGGCCATGGACCGGGTGGTTATGCAGGCCCAGTCCGGGAGGCCCAGCATCCCCAGGTGCTCTCTTCTCTCAACGGTGGCCCACGGGGAACTCTCGAGGTCATTCCCCAGGAGGCAGTCCACGGGGGCATCGTCCCGGACCGTCACCTTCAACAGGCCGGAGACCCCTCCCCATTCGAATGGGACGCAGGCCATTTGACACATACTTTCAGAGTTGTCTGCCGAGCGGACGGGGCAGAGAATGTTCGGCAGGATCTGCTCGGGCTTCACCAGGTGACAGCGGACGGCCGTCACACTGGCGCCTGTGTCACGCAAGGCCTCGGCTCGTTGTCCATTAATGGTCACCCACTGACCGTATTTCCTGGTGTTAGCGGGTAGGGGAGCTCGCGGGACCATGTCTCTTCCCCCTAAGCACGCCAGGACCATGGCGGCCGGTTCCCACTCTTGCTGGGCCTGCTCATACTCCTCTGGTTCTTCCAATGATCGCTCTTCCCCCAGGGCGGCGGCAGCTACCTGGCGGGGCTTGGGTGTTTGGTTCTGCGGGCAGCTCGGGTCATTGGCGTAGTGGCCGACTCGCTGGCATCGGTGGCACGTGACGTTGGCTCGGACCCCAGGACGCCACGGGGGGTTGCCCTGACCGGCCGGGGCCGGGGTGCTGGCCACGGGTGTTGCGGGCAAGGCGTCTCTCCCTCGCCCCTGGCCCCCTCCTCCTCCCCGAGGACGGTGCTGGCCTTGGTTGTTTCTGTTCTGTTCGTGTGGCCCCCTCCGGCCCACTCGGGTGCTTTCCCATCGGTCAGCTTCGGCGGCGAGCTGCCGGGGGTCAGTCAGCTTACTGTCGAGGAGGTGCTGCCTGAGCTCGACGAAACAGTTGTTTGACAGGTGCTCCCATACCATCAGGTTAAAGAGTTGTTCGTAGGTGGTGACCTGGCTCCCCTTTATCCAACCCTCGAAGGCACGGCTGAAATAGTTCACGTATTCTACCCAAGTTGTACCTGGGATCCGGGTGCAATCTCTGAACCTCTGGCGGTACATCTCGGGTGTGAGGCCGTAGCGGGTGAGGAGGGCAGCCTTCATGTGGTCGTAGGACGACATTTGGTGATCTGGGAGCTGTAGTAGGGCATCGCGACCCTCGTTGATAAACCTCCCCCAAAGTCCGGCTCCCCAATCACTCCGGTCGATCCGGTGGGAGGTCATGGCGATCTCGTAGGCTTTAAACCACTGTTGTATGTCGTCTTCTCGGACATACTCGCGGACAACATCCTTGGGGATGTGGACTTTTTTCTCGATTGGCCCCGGGGTGTGTGGTCGCTCAGGCACCCCCAGTTCTTTATTCTGTTTCCGAAGTTCTATTTCCGCCAGTTTGCGCTCGTGCTCGAGCGTTATTTTTTTCTCCTCAAGCTCTCTCTGTCTCTGCTTCTCTTCTCGTTCATCTCGGAGCCGCATGTGCTCGAGGTTGAGTTTCTGTTCAGCTAACTTGAGTTCCCCATCCATCTTGAGTCGTGCCATTTCCAACTCGTGCAATCTGGTTCTTTCTCTTTCTCGGATCTCCTCCTGCGGGAGGCCCGTTCCCCGCTCCTCGGGAGCCGTGGCGTTCTCCTCTGGTGTGATGCTGCTTTGGTCGGAGGGTCTGGCGACCCCAGTTTCTGTCCACGACTCCAGGGCGTGTTTTAGATCTTCTTTGGTACTCAGGCCGGTGGTAGCAATGCCAAGTTCTATGCAGAATTGTTTCAGTTTGCGGTGGTTGTATTCTTCTATTTTATCCATTTGGAATTTCTCGGTGGAGTTGCTCTCTTTGGCTGACATCGTGTTTTTGTCGTGGGGTGAGCTACTCTCTGTACGATTACGCGTTGATTCGGATCGCGCCGCTGGCCACCAATGTTAGAAAGGGGTAGACGGACCGGGAGGGTCGGCCGGGGTCAGGAGGAGAGGTCTCCGGGGAGAGCCGGCTCCAGCGATCGTACAGACAAGTAACTTCCCCCCCACAGACAAATACCACACACGGATAAGGTTCAGGGTTCTTTATAAGCACTTCTTAGGGTACGCTTGACTGGTACAAGGAGGTCTGGACTCAGGGGTCCCCTCGATTCAAGGCTCTCAAAGCAGGGTAAGGGGTAGCGGGACAGTCTGTCTACCAGTCAGGTAGTTTGGATGAGATGATGATTAGCTCACAATCCTCGAGCTTGGTTGGTACGGGCCGCGGCAGCGCCAGCAGGTCCCGGAAAGATGGTCGATGGACGGTCCGCGGCAGCGCCAGCAGGTCCCGGTGAGGATGGTCGTTACAACGGGCCGCGGCAGCGCCAGCAGGTCCCGACGAGGGTGGTCGTTACAGCGGGCCGCGGCAGCGCCAGCAGGTCCCGACGAGGGTGGTCGTTACAACGGGCCGCGGCAGCGCCAGCAGGTCCCGACGAGGATGGATGTTGTAGAAGGCCGCGGCAGCGCCAGCAGGCAGGATGATGGTTCACAAGAGCGGGCTACGGCAGCGCCAGTAGTCCGTCAAGGCTGAGTTCTCTTGGTGTCTCTCGACTCCAGGATACAACTGCCTTCCTGCTCCGGAGTTGTCCCAGTTATAGGGCAGGCGCCCTTTGATGTCCGGACCCTCGCACTTGGAGGTCGGAGGGCCCGGGATGAAGGTGTCCAGACACCCAGCAGGGGGTGGAGCCAGCGCCTGGGGGAGCTGGAGGCGATCGGCACCTGGCGGGGGAAGAGCTCTTGACACTTCGTTCTCCCATTGACCTGCCAAGTGGTCCGCTCACCTCCCGGGTGGACGGTGGTGCCGGGATGTCGGGGCCGGCCAGGCCCGGGGTTAGGGTCGGGGCGAGGCCACGCGGCCTCGTGGTGCAGGGCCCAAGATGGCGGCTTGAACCGGCCGGGGGAGCCGGTGGGGCTGGGCCCCGTGAGGAGTAGAGGTCCGAGGGCAGAAGATCCGTCGTGAGACGGGGTACCGGTGCTTTTCGTGGGTTATGCCTGGTGGGCCGGAGCTCGGGCCCTGTCGTGCGGGGAGGGAGCAAGCCCTTCGTGTGGCCTGTCCAACAATAAGCAAGGTGCAAGAAGAGCTGAAGGATGCTCAGTTGGATAAAGGAGCTGTGCGATGATAAGCAAGGTGCAAGAAGAGCTGAAGGATGCTCAGGTGGATGAAGGAGCTGTGCGATGATAAGCAAGGTGCAAGAAGAGCCGAAGGATGCTCAGGTGGACGAAGGAGCTGTGCGATGATAAGCAAGGTGCAAGAAGAGCCGAAGGATGCTCAGGTGAACGAAGGAGCTGTGCGATGATAAGCAAGGTGCAAGAAGAGCCGAAGGATGCTCAGGTGAAGGAAGGAGCTGTGCGATGATAAGCAAGGTGCAAGAAGAGCCGAAGGATGCTCAGGTGGACGAAGGAGCTGTGCGATGATAAGCAAGGTGCAAGAAGAGCCGAAGGATGCTCAGGTGGACGAAGGAGCTGTGCGATGATAAGCAAGGTGCAAGAAGAGCCGAAGGATGCTCAGGTGGACGAAGGAGCTGTGCGATGATAAGCAAGGTGCAAGAAGAGCCGAAGGATGCTCAGGTGGAGAAAGGAGCTGTGCGATGATAAGCAAGGTGCAAGAAGAGCTGAAGGATGCTCAGGTGAATGAAGGAGCTGTGCGATGATAAGCAAGGTGCAAGAAGAGCTGAAGGATGCTCAGGTGAATGAATGAGCAGTGCGATGATAAGAAAGGTGCAAGAAGAGCTGAAGGATGCTCAGGTGAATGAAGGAGCTGTGCGATGATAAGCAAGGTGCAAGAAGGGCTGAAGGATGCTCAGGTGAATGAATGAGCAGTGCGATGATAAGAAAGGTGCAAGAAGAGCTGAAGGATGCTCAGGTGAATGAAGGAGCTGTGCGATGATAAGCAAGGTGCAAGAAGAGCTGAAGGATGCTCAGGTGGATAAAGGAGCTGTGCGATGAAAAGCAAGGTGCAAGAAGAGCTGAAGGATGCTCAGGTGAATGAAGGAGCTGTGCGATGATAAGCAAGGTGCAAGAAGAGCTGAAGGATGCTCAGGTGAATGAATGAGCAGTGCGATGATAAGAAAGGTGCAAGAAGAGCTGAAGGATACTCAGGTGAATGAAGGAGCTGTGCGATGATAAGCAAGGTGCAAGAAGAGCTGAAGGATGCTCAGATGAATGAAGGAGCTGTGCAATGATAAGCAAGGTGCAAGAAGAGCTGAAGGATGCTCAGGTGAATGAAGGAGCTGTGCGATGATAAGCAAGGTGCAAGAAGAGCCGAAGGATGCTCAGGTGGACGAAGGAGCTGTGCGATGATAAGCAAGGTGCAAGAAGAGCCGAAGGATGCTCAGGTGGACGAAGGAGCTGTGCGATGATAAGCAAGGTGCAAGAAGAGCCGAAGGATGCTCAGGTGGACGAAGGAGCTGTGCGATGATAAGTGTTAGAAATGGGAGACTCAACCCTCCCTGGGGAGCCCAGACAACTACAACTGCGCTCAGGGGACAACCTACCCTCCAGAGCTAATTTCTCTGTGGCAAAGGCCCGTTCAGCCTCCGCCATCTGTTTCTGAGCTAAGACCCTCTCGGTCTCCAGCTTGGCATGCTCTATTCTGAGCTTCTCCATGGCCAGCTGATGCTCCCTTTCTTCCCTCCTATCTACCCACTCCTCTGGGGACAGGGAAAGGGATGGGGTGCTGCTCCTGACACTGGACCCAGCAAGGGACTCCCTATCTATGGGGTCTCCACTATCTACTGGCGTCCCTGTCAGGTTACTTTCTTCCTCCTCTTCTAAATCTTCAGGGCTCCCCACAGACCCACCACCCTCCTGGTGTGAGGCCCGGGCCCTTATCCTACTGCGCTCAAGACCCCATTGACCCTTTTGCCATAGGATCAGGCTGCTTCTAAGTTCGGACTGAGAGTCTGACTCATCCACCCCTATGTCTCTCTCTTCACAGAACCTTACCAATTCCAACATACTGTACCCAAACAGATCACCGAAATCAAAAGCTGGCTCCATTTTGGCGGACGTTCTTGAGAAAAGATCACACAGGGAACCTAGGGGTCTGAGCTTAACACAGGAGTACACAATTCGCAAAGGATTCAGCAAGCTCTCTATCCCAGAGAACTCACACTCACTTGCCTAGTGCCACACACCACTCATCCACACCCAACCCTCCCCTCGGACAGGTAAGGCAGTTTCTACCACCCCTGATTCCTCAACCTGACCACCACGTGACACAGGTACCAACTCTGGGCGCAGGGCGGGGGACAAATGTACTGGACACTATTACGCTGCCACCACTGGATCCCACCCTCTGGTGAATCCAGAAACAATGCACTAAGGGGGATGATCTACCCTCCCGAGCTAGGGACACCTAACTCACAGTGCACAAAACCACATTTCCAAAGAAATGACAATTAAAAACAAACTTAGAACAATAATCCCTATACCATGTGATTTATCTAAATGCAGAGTTTTGTAGTGCGGCCAGTTGCCGCTGCGGTACAGCGCAAACGCAAGTCCAAATCCCACCGCTGATCACCAATGTTAGAAATGGGATTTCTGGTTGGCTAAGGCTTGCGCCAAAGTCAGGCAGAAACCACCACTCTAGTCAGGGCAAGGAAGTTACACGCCAAAGATAACCCCTGCTCACCCCCTTGGTAGCTTGGCACGAGCAGTCAGGCTTATCTCTGAGGCGATGTGTAAAGCGTTTGCGCGCGCACCCAGCAACAACACCCAAGGCCCACCACAAAGGAAACTCCACACAAGGTATTCTATAAAAATAACCTTTGTATTATACACAACACATTAGATAAAAACACACACTCTACAATGTGCCAACAGGCACGGGCAGAATTTACAAGGGATTATATGTACAGGGGACAGGGCCACATGGACCACTGTCAGGAATTAGCACTTTTGGAACATAGGAATAATACTGTAGTACAAAATAGCAAATGTAGCACACAACCAGTGACTACTGGTATCAGGTAAGTACCACCTACGCAACCCTAACCACCTTAGGAAAAATACTGCGCAGGGAATCAGGACCTCACTAGCACCACCTGTACTAGGAGAAAAACAACCACCTAAGTATCACAATACCTGTAGGGGTCTAAGCACATAAACACATGATGCATAACATTCAGAGGTGTAAAGCAAGGCACATGACGCATAAAAATACATTCAGCGGTGCAGGTTAGGAACAATAGCGCAAAACTCACATTAGCCACCCTCTGTGGCAGTCCCTAGGCCAACTGGCCTTGTCGGGGCTAGGACACCCTGTGTCCAGCAGAGTCAGGGCAAGACTGCGCACGCAGTCAGGGCAAAGCGTAAACCAAAACGCAGAGGCCACAACCTAAACGTTGCAGCTGCCCACTAAGTGCTGGGCAGCTGGGAAAAGGAGCAGGGGCACCACTGTGCCTTGAACACGAGTTTGTCCGCCCTTGGAGCCTTCTAGGCTCTGGACAACTATCTGCCCCGTCGTTGGAGTCGAAATGGCCAAAATAAATGCCCCCTGGGAGCCTTCTAGGCTCCTAAAGAATGCGCCTGATTGGAGCCTCGTGCGCCCAATCAAACAAATGTGGCGTCGTTGGAGTCCCTCTCGGGGACTCGAGATTGCCAAATAATTGCCCCCGTAACGTTGGAGCCTTCTCGGGCTCTGAAACACTGCCCCTGTCTTCGGAGTCACTCTGGCGCCAATGAGGGGGTATCGTTGGAGCCTCTCGGGCTCTGAACAATAATGTGCCCCGCTTCCGTTGGGGAAATGCCCCCTACCTGAGCCTCTCTAGGCTCGAGAAGCACCGCTCCCCCCCAGGCCAGAGCCCCACTCACCGGGCCTCGTCGGGGGAGTCTCTCTTTGGCTGGCAGTCCTTCGGAGTCGAGGGAGCGCGGGGTAGGCTTCCGCCCGCTCCCGCTGGCACCTCCTTTCGGCGGCGTTCCTCTTCCTGGCGCGGGGCTTCCCTCCGTCACACGGGAGCCCTGCGCCGCGTCGAGATGCTGGCGCCACTTCCTGCCCGGCTGCAGGCTCCGCCCCGTCACGGGCAGGAGTGCCTGACTTCCGGATCAGTCGAACGGGGCCGCAGCGGTGATTATCCCGGCAGTCAGAGGGGTAGGCTCCCTCGCGATAGGCAATATACGGCGGGGTGGGCACCCGCCGTAGGAAAATGATTAAATAAGCGGGGTAGGCACCCGCAAGCGCACCAAAATGCGGGGTGGGCACCCGCTTTGAATATAGCACAATAGCAGGGAATACCTACGTCGGGGTTCCCTCGCTGATAATCGCAGCGCTGCGCTGCTGGCCCCAATTAAAGCGCTTCTGGCGCTATAAGTGAATGAAAGGCGCTTCCAGGCGCCCTAGGGGGAAAATAAAGCGCTCCCAGCGCCTAGAGTAGGATCCAAGCCAAGTCCAGCAAAGTTCTTCCCTGCATGCAGCAGGGCAGGGGTGGGGGGCAAGGCTGGACCCAGAGCCAGCTCACTGGGCCTCCAGGCAGGGAGGTAGTCCAAGTGGCGGTCCTCTGGTCCAGCAGCAGCAGCAGCCCCCCTCAGGTAAGATCCTGGCAGAGAACAATTTCTGTGGGGACACAGCCCCATTTTTATAGTCAAACCCTTTGTTCTGGGTTCAGGGTGAGGGGGAAAACCAGTCGCAGCTGGTTGGGGAGCACCCTTGATGTGCTCAGCCCCTCACTCTATTCACTGGCAGGGCTAGGGTCGTCAGTCGCACCACAGGGGGCGGGGCCAGCATTGTGTGTGGAAAACCCTGTCCTATTCAGGACCCAGGTGTACTCCTCCCACCCATCTAGCTGCTGATCTCCCCATTCACCACTGGGTGACTCATCCTGATTCTGGGGAATCCCTAGCCCGTCACATGACATGACCAGCCAATCACGCGACAGACACACTGCACACAGAAGTGCCCACTTCTAGAAGTGGCACTTCCACACTAGGTACATGCACGCCGCACACATCATCGCGCAGCATTCACTCCCACGAGTCCGCACATACCAAACTCGGGCCTGCACACCCCACGCATCAGGAACTACTAGGGACACATACATTCCCCATGCATTCCTATGGGAGGGCAGGCCTATCTCACCACATGCACTCAGAGCACGCACGCACTTTACCCTGGGACACAGGGAAAGTGCGCAGAGACCAAACAATTACCACACCAAGTCACCAATAAAAAGCAAAAAAAAGTTCAGGGGTGAACCTGCCAGAAGGGCCAAGTCCAACAATAAGCAAGGTGCAAGAAGAGCCGAAGGATGGTCAGGTGGATAAAGGAGCTGTGCGATGATAAGCAAGGTGCAAGAAGAGCCGAAGGATGCTCAGGTGGCTAAAGGAGCTGTGCGATGATAAGCAAGGTGCAAGAAGAACTGAAGGATGCTCAGGTGGAAGAAGGAGCTGTGCGATGATAAGCAAGGTGCAAGAAGAGCTGAAGGATTGTTGGACTTGGCCCTTCTGGCAGGTTCACCCCTGGACTTTTTGGCTTTTTACTGGTGACTTGGTGTGGTAATTTTTTGGTTTCTGCGCACTTTCCCTGTGTCCCAGGGTAAAGTGCGTGCGTGCTCTGAGTGCATGTGGTGAGATAGGCCTGCCCTCCCATAGGAATGCATGGGGAGTGTATGTGTCCCTAGTAGTTCCTGATGCGTGGGGTGTGCAGGCCCGAGTTTGGTATGTGCGGACTCGTGGGAGTGAATGCTGCGCGATGATGTGTGCGGCGTGCATGTACCTAGTGTGGAAGTGCCACTTCTAGAAGTGGGCACTTCTGTGTGCAGTGTGTCTGTCGCGTGATTGGCTGGTCATATCATGTGACGGGCTAGGGATTCCCCAGAGTCAGGATGAGTCACCCAGTGGTGAATGGGGAAATCAGCAGCTAGATGGGTGGGAGGAGTACACCTGGGTCCTGAATAGGACAGGGTTTTCCACACACAATGCTGGCCCCGCCCCCTGCGGTGCGACTGACGACCCTAGCCCGGCCAATGAATAGAGTGAGGGGCTGAGCACATCAAGGGTGCTCCCCAACCAGCTGCGACTGGTTTTCCCCCTCACCCTGAACCCAGAACAAAGGGGTTTGCTGTATAAAAATGGGGCTGTGTCCCCACAGAAACTGTTCTCTGCCAGGATCTTACCTGAGGGGGGCTGCTGCTGCTGCTGGACCAGAGGACCGCCACTTGGACTACCTCCCTGCCTGGAGGCCCAGTGAGCTGGCTCTGGGTCCAGCCTTGCCCCCCACCCCTGTCCTGCTGCATGCAGGGAAGAACTTTGCTTGGGTCCTGCTTAAAGCGCTGGGAGCGCTTTATTTTCCCCCTAAAACACCAGGAAGTGCTTTTCTTTCCCTCATAGCGCTGGGAGCGCTGGATGTGTTCCCCTAAGCACCTGCAAGCGCTTTCCTGCTCCCCTAAGCACCTGGGAGCGCTTTCGTTTGCCTTATAGCGCTAGGAGCGCTTTAGGTGGGCCCCTAAGCGCCTGGGAGCGCTTTCACTGGCTTCATAGCGCGAGGAGCGCTTTATTCTTGAAAGCCGGTGCCCACCCGGCATTAACCCCGCGTTTTGCCGGCCCACGGGTGCCTACCCCGCTTTATTGAAGGATACGTATCCCTGGCGGGTGCCCACCCCGCCAGGGACCTGGCCGCAGTCTGTTGCTGAATTCTCGGGTGCCCACCCCGTGTTTCCCGCAGCCGCCGGGAACCCTGGGCCGCCGCGCTGCCCGCGGCAACCCGGAAGGGAATCCCGGCAGCCTTAGGAGGCGGGGCCTGACCCTGAAGACCAATCCAGACGGGAGCCCACCCCGCGCTGGACGGCACCCGGAAAGGGCGAGAGAGCCCCGAGGAGCGGGAGCTTTCTGGCGCCGCCTCGCCCTGCGGAGGAAGAGTCCAGAGTGACGGGAGCTCCAGAGGCTCCCTACGCGAAGCACCGACGGTCCGAGGGAAGAACGGAGTCCCCCCTGCGAACGGCCCGGTGAGTAGGGGACGCTCTGAACGAACGGGGGGGCACTTTGTTTAAAAGAGCCCACGAGGTTGCTCCAGCGAAGGAGCAGTGTCTGTGTAGAGCGCGAGGTCGCTCTAACGTCGTGGGCATTACTCTGCTCTTCCACGAGTCCCCCGTGGGGGACTCCAACAAACGGAGGCATTTCTCTTCAGAGCCGTGAAGGCTCCAACGTCGGGGGCATTCCTTTTGCACACAGAGCGGCCCCGGAAGGCAGCGGGCCGCTCCCACGACCGGGGGCATTTTGATAGAGTCTGTGAGACTCCAACAAGGGGCACATTGTTTCTTGAGCCTAGAAGGCTCCAAGGGGACATATTGGTTGCTCAGAGCGCCCTGAGCGCTCCAACGAAGGGGAGCATTATTATTTAGAGCCTGCGAGGCTCAAGGGGACATTTTGGGTGGACAGAGCCCAGAGAGGGCTCCAGAGGCACGCCGGTGCCGGAGTTCGTTCCACAGCTGCCCAGCACTTAGTGGGCAGCTGCCACGTTTAGGTTGTGGCCCTCTGAGTTTTGGACTGTGCCTCCTGCGCAGTCTGGCCCCTGACTTTGCTGAACATAGGGCGTCCTAGCCCCGACCAGGCCAGTTGGCCTGGGGATTGCCACAGGTGGTGGCTTATGTGAGTTCTTGCACAATTGTGTTCCCTGCACCTCTGAATGTGTGTTTATGCATCATGTGTTTTCCTTCCCTGCACCTCTGAATGTGATGCATCATGTGTAATGTGCGTTTCCCCCTACAGGTATTGCGATACTTAGGTGGTTGTTTGTTTTCTCCTAGTACAGGTGGTGCTAGTGAGGTCCTAGTCCCCTGCGTGACATTTTCCTAAGGTGGTTAGGGTTGCGTAGGTGGTACTTACCTGGCACCAGTAGTTACTGGTTGTGTGCTACATTTGCTATTTTGTACTACAGTATTATTCCTATGTTCTAAGAGTGCTAATTCCTGACAGTGGTCCATGTGGCCCTGTCCCCTGTACATATAATCCCTTGTAAATTCTGCCCGTGCCTGTTGGCACATTGTAGAGTGTGTGTTCTTATCTAATGTGTTGTGGTATAATACAAAGGTTATTTTTATATAATACCTTGTGTGGAGTTTCCTTTGTGGTGGGCCTTGGGTGTTGTTGCTGGGTGCGCGCGCAAACGCTTTACACATCGCCTCAGGGATAAGCCTGACTGCTCGTGCCAAGCTACCAAGGGGGTGAGCAGGGGTTATCTTTGGCGTGTAACTTCCTTGCCCTGACTAGAGTGGTGGTTTCTGCCTGGCTTTGGCGCAAGCCCTAGCCAACCAGAAATCGCCATTTCTAACATTGGTGATCAGCGGTGGGATTTGGACTTGCGTTTGCGCTGTACCGCAGCGGCAACTGGCCGCACTACAAAACTCTGCATTTAGATAAATCACATGGTATAGGGATTATTGTTCTAAGTTTGTTTTTAATTGTCATTTCTTTGGAAATGTGTTTTTTGTGCACTGTGAGTTAGGTGTCCCTAGCTCGGGAGGGTAGATCATCCCCCTTAGTGCATTGTGTTTCTGGATTCACCAGAGGGTGGGATCCAGTGGTGGCAGCGTAATAGTGTCCTGTACATTTGTCCCCCGCCCTGCGCCCAGAGTTGGTACCTGTGTCACGTGGTGGTCAGGTTGAGGAATCAGGGGTGGTAGAAACTGCCTTACCAGTCCGAGGGGAGGGTTGTGTGTGGATGAGTGGTGTGTGGCACTAGGCAAGTGAGTGTGAGTTCTCTGGGATAGAGAGCTTGCTGAATCCTTTTAGTGAATTGTGTACTCCTGTTAAGCTCAGACCCCTAGGTTCCCTGTGTAATCTTTTCACCAGAACGTCCGCCAGAATGGAGCCTGCTTTTGATCTCAGTGATCTAATTTATTACAGTATGCAGGAGTTGGAAAGGTTCTGTAGAGAGAGAGGCAAAGGGGTGAGAGAGTCAGACACTATGTGTGAACTTAGGGGCCACATGATCCAGTGGGTTAAGAGGCAAAGGGATCTTGAGCGCAGTACGGAAAGGGCCCAGGCCTCACACCTGGAGGGTGGTGGGTCTGTGGGGAGCCCTGAAGATTCAGAAGAGGAGGTAGAGGATGACAATACCTGGACGCCAGTAGAGAGTGAAGACCCCATAATAGGTAGGGCGTCCCTTGCTGGGTCCAGAGTAGGAGGCAGCGCCTCATCCCTTTCCCTGTCCCCAGAGGAGTGGGAAGATAGGAGGAAAGAAAGGGAGCACCAGCTGACGTTAGAAAAGCTCAGGTTGCAGCATGCCCAGGCTATGGCGCAGCTGGAGGTCAAAAGACAGATGGCGGAGGCTGAGAGGGCCTTTGCCAGAGAGAAGCTAGCTCTGGAGGGTAGGTTATCCCCTGAGCGCAGTTGTGGTTTTCTGAACTCCCCAGGGAGGGTTGAGTCCAGTGGTAGTAGCGATGTAGATTCCAGTGTAGGAAATCCCAGTCCCAGTTCCCCCAGTCTGGTACCTGTTCCCCAGGAGGAGGAGTTAAGGTTGAAGTTCAGGGGCAGTAGGAAACTGTCTCACCAGTCTTGGGAGGAGTTTGTGGATGAATGTGAGGATGCACTGTTTGATTGGATAAGAGTTCCCGCAGAATCTGATTATGATAAACTGTGTGATCTGATTCTCAGAGAACACCTGCTCAATTGTTGTGCACCGGGGTTGCGCCAACACCTGTTGGGGTGTGGAGTGTCTGCCCCATTTGAGCTTGGAGATGAAGCAGAGCGCTGGGAAAGGGCTGGAGGTTCTCTAGAGTCATTAGGGAGTGACTCCAAAAGTAGTGGGTCAGGTATCTTCCAGCCCAGCGTGGTGGAAGAGGCTCAGTGTAGCCCAGCTAGGTCCCAGGATAGCGAGGAGGGTGTAGGGGCTCACTGCCTGGCTCAGTGGAGCAGGAGTGAGAGGGTGACCGAGGGTCCCCGGACGTACGAAACCCTGCCTCAGGACTTGGATGGTTCCATGAGGGAACACCAAGTTGGGGACCTAGGCTGTCCTGTTAGCCCATTTGAGGAAGATCTCCTGGTGAGTAGAGGACCTAGAGCACCTGTAACCAGGGCTCCTGTGGTTCTGGAGTCTGGCAGTACCGCTCCGGTAGGGAGGGTACAGGAGTCCAGCGTGAGTGATTGGGGGATGAGTTCCCCAGTGGAAGAGCCTGTGGGTCAGGGACTACCCAGTTGGGCTAGGATCCCGTGTAGTGACCAGGGTGGCACCACTTCTGTTCTGGGGGATCTCCGCGCACTGTCAGGTGGACAGGGGACGGGAGATCAGCGCCAGACAGACAGTCGCTCGACATATGTGTCATTTGATAGCCTCAGGGGGATGGATTGGAAATCCCCAGAAGTCCTGGAGTGCCAGGCGATTATTCCACCAAAGGTTCTAGGCCGGAGGTTGGAAGGCCAGGTTCGGGATCAGCCTGACCTGAAGGGTGGGACGTCTGTAACCAGCGTCCCGACCAGTTCTTCTTCCAGAGGTACCGCCCCAGTTGGTAGGGAGCAGGGCTCTGGAAGGGGGTGCAGAGGGTGGGAGAGCCCACCTCTGCCCCCGGTACAACCTGAGGGGTTAAACCCTGGGTTGGAATGGCGTTCTAGGTGTACCCCTCGCCAGAGGAGGAGGAACCCTAGGAGAAGAGGTAGGGGGAGGAGAGCCTTCCCTGAGACTCCTGGTCCGCCTGAGGGTGTAGACCCTAGGCTGGAGAACCAGTGGCAGTCTAGTCCTGTCTTTCAGAGAGGAAGAGTGGAGAATGGCCGCTATGTGCCAGGGGTTACTACCCCCCACTCTGTGATGAGGCAAAGACCGGTGGCACCTGGGTGGCCTAGGGCCTGGTCTTGGCCGCGGACAGCTTGGGAGTACCAGTGGGGTAGCCCAGTTGGTCCAGACAGTGGTGTTAGAAAGAATTCCATGGGTTCACCGTGGCGTAGAACCGGAGGGTGTCCCTGCAGTTGCGGGCCCGCGTCCGTGTTCTATCGCCCCAAGCAGGGAAGTCCATCACGGTGGTGATTGGTCTGCCCTGCGTTTTGGCTGGAAGGGGGTTGTGTTGGACTTGGCCCTTCTGGCAGGTTCACCCCTGGACTTTTTGGCTTTTTACTGGTGACTTGGTGTGGTAATTTTTTGGTTTCTGCGCACTTTCCCTGTGTCCCAGGATAAAGTGCGTGCGTGCTCTGAGTGCATGTGGTGAGATAGGCCTGCCCTCCCATAGGAATGCATGGGGAGTGTATGTGTCCCTAGTAGTTCCTGATGCGTGGGGTGTGCAGGCCCGAGTTTGGTATGTGCGGACTCGTGGGAGTGAATGCTGCGCGATGATGTGTGCGGCGTGCATGTACCTAGTGTGGAAGTGCCAATTCTAGAAGTGGGCACTTCTGTGTGCAGTGTGTCTGTCGCGTGATTGGCTGGTCATATCATGTGACGGGCTAGGGATTCCCCAGAGTCAGGATGAGTCACCCAGTGGTGAATGGGGAGATCAGCAGCTAGATGGGTGGGAGGAGTACACCTGGGTCCTGAATAGGACAGGGTTTTCCACACACAATGCTGGCCCCGCCCCCTGCGGTGCGACTGACGACCCTAGCCTGGCCAATGAATAGAGTGAGGGGCTGAGCACATCAAGGGTGCTCCCCAACCAGCTACGACTGGTTTTCCCCCTCACCCTGAACTCAGAACAAAGGGGTTTGCTGTATAAAAATGGGGCTGTGTCCCCACAGAAACTGTTCTCTGCCAGGATCTTACCTGAGGGGGGCTGCTGCTGCTGCTGGACCAGAGGACCGCCACTTGGACTACCTCCCTGCCTGGAGGCCCAGTGAGCTGGCTCTGGGTCCAGCCTTGCCCCCCACCCCTGTCCTGCTGCATGCAGGGAAGAACTTTGCTTGGGTCCTGCTTAAAGCGCTGGGAGCGCTTTATTTTCCCCCTAAAACACCAGGAAGTGCTTTTCTTTCCCTCATAGTGCTGGGAGCGCTGGATGTGTTCCCCTAAGCACCTGCAAGCGCTTTCCTGCTCCCTTAAGCGCCTGGGAGCGCTTTCGTTTGCCTTATAGCGCTAGGAGCGCTTTAGGTGGGCCCCTAAGCGCCTGGGAGCCCTTTCCCTGGCTTCATAGCGCGAGGAGCGCTTTATTCTTGAAAGCCGGTGCCCACCCGGCATTAACCCGCGTTTTGCCGGCCCACGGGTGCCTACCCCGCTTTATTGAAGGATACGTATCCCTGGCGGGTGCCCACCCCGCCAGGGACCTGGCCGCAGTCTGTTGCTGAATTCTCGGGTGCCCACCCCGTGTTTCCCGCAGCCGCCGGGAACCCTGGGCCGCCGCGCTGCCCGCGGCAACCCGGAAGGGAATCCCGGCAGCCTTAGGAGGCGGGGCCTGACCCTGAAGACCAATCCAGACGGGAGCCCACCCCGCGCTGGACGGCACCCGGAAAGGGCGAGAGAGCCCCGAGGAGCGGGAGCTTTCTGGCGCCGCCTCGCCCTGCGGAGGAAGAGTCCAGAGTGACGGGAGCTCCAGAGACTCCCTACGCGAAGCACCGACGGTCCGAGGGAAGAACGGAGTCCCCCCTGCGAACGGCCCGGTGAGTAGGGGACGCTCTGAACGAACGGGGGGGGCACTTTGTTTAAAAGAGCCCACGAGGTCGCTCCAGCGAAGGAGCAGTGTCTGTGTAGAGCGCGAGGTCGCTCTAACGTCGTGGGCATTACTCTGCTCTTCCACGAGTCCCCCGTGGGGGACTCCAACAAACGGGGGCATTTCTCTTCAGAGCCGTGAAGGCTCCAACGTCGGGGGCATTCCTTTTGCACACAGAGCGGCCCCGGAAGGCAGCGGGCCGCTCCCACGACCGGGGGCATTTTGATAGAGTCTGTGAGACTCCAACAAGGGGCACATTGTTTCTTGAGCCTAGAAGGCTCCAAGGGGACATATTGGTTGCTCAGAGCGCCCTGAGCGCTCCAACGAAGGGGAGCATTATTATTTAGAGCCTGCGAGGCTCGAGGGGACATTTTGGGTGGACAGAGCCCAGAGAGGGCTCCAGAGGCACGCCGGTGCCGGAGTTCGTTCCACAGCTGCCCAGCACTTAGTGGGCAGCTGCCACGTTTAGGTTGTGGCCCTCTGAGTTTTGGACTGTGCCTCCTGCGCAGTCTGGCCCCTGACTTTGCTGAACATAGGGCGTCCTAGCCCCGACCAGGCCAGTTGGCCTGGGGATTGCCACAGGTGGTGGCTTATGTGAGTTCTTGCGCAATTGTGTTCCCTGCACCTCTGAATGTGTGTTTATGCATCATGTGTTTTCCTTCCCTGCACCTCTGAATGTGATGCATCATGTGTAATGTGCGTTTACCCCTACAGGTATTGTGATACTTAGGTGGTTGTTTGTTTTCTCCTAGTACAGGTGGTGCTAGTGAGGTCCTAGTCCCCTGCGTGACATTTTCCTAAGGTGGTTAGGGTTGCGTAGGTGGTACTTACCTGGTACCAGTAGTTACTGGTTGTGTGCTACATTTGCTATTTTGTACTACAGTATTATTCCTATGTTCTAAGAGTGCTAATTCCTGACAGTGGTCCATGTGGCCCTGTCCCCTGTACATATAATCCCTTGTAAATTCTGCCCGTGCCTGTTGGCACATTGTAGAGTGTGTGTTCTTATCTAATGTGTTGTGGTATAATACAAAGGTTATTTTTATATAATACCTTGTGTGGAGTTTCCTTTGTGGTGGGCCTTGGGTGTTGTTGCTGGGTGCGCGCGCAAACGCTTTACACATCGCCTCAGGGATAAGCCTGACTGCTCGTGCCAAGCTACCAAGGGGGTGAGCAGGGGTTATCTTTGGCGTGTAACTTTCTTGCCCTGACTAGTGTGGTGGTTTCTGCCTGGCTTTGGCGCAAGCCCTAGCCAACCAGAAATCGCCATTTCTAACAAGGATGCTCAGGTGGATGAAGGAGCTGTGCGATGATAAGCAAGGTGCAAGAAGAGCTGAAGGATGCTCAGGTGGACGAAGGAGCTGTGCGATGATGAGCAAGGTGCAAGAAGAGCTGAAGGATGCTCAGGTGAATAAAGGAGCTGTGCGATGATAAGCAAGGTGCAAGAAGAGCTGAAGGATGCTCAGGTGAATGAAGGAGCTGTGCGATGGTCAGCAAGGTGCAAGAAGAGCTGAAGGATGCTCAGGTGAATGAAGGAGCTGTGCGATGATAAGCAAGGTGCAAGAAGAGCTGAAAGATGCTCAGGTGGATGAAGGAGCTGTGCGATGATAAGCAAGGTGCAAGAAGAGCTGAAGGATGCTCAGGTGAATGAAGGAGCTGTGCGATGATAAGCAAGGTGCAAGAAGAGCTGAAGGATGCTCAGGTGAATGAAGGAGCTGTGCGATGATAAGCAAGGTGCAAGAAGAGCTGAAGGATGCTCAGGTGGATAAAGGAGCTGTGCGATGATAAGCAAGGTGCAAGAAGAGCTGAAGGATGCTCAGGTGAATGAAGGAGCTGTGCGATGATAAGCAAGGTGCAAGAAGAGCTGAAGGATGCTCAGGTGAATGAATGAGCAGTGCGATGAAAAGAAAGGTGCAAGAAGAGCTGAAGGATGCTCAGGTGAATGAAGGAGCAGTGCGATGATAAGCAAGGTGCAAGAAGAGCAGAAGGATGCTCAGATGAATGAAGGAGCTGTGCAATGATAAGCAAGGTGCAAGAAGAGCTGAAGGATGCTCAGGTGAATGAAGGAGCTGTGCGATGATACGCAAGGTGCAAGAAGAGCTGAAGGATGCTCAGGTGAATGAAGGAGCTGTGCGATGATAAGCAAGGTGCAAGAAGAGCTGAAGGATGCTCAGGTGAATGAAGGAGCTGTGCGATGATAAGCAAGGTGCAAGAAGAGCTGAAGGATGCTCAGGTGAATAAAGGAGCTGTGCGATGATAAGCAAGGTGCAAGAAGAGCTGAAGGATGCTCAGATGAATAAAGGAGCTGTGCGATTATAAGCAAGGTGCAAGAAGAGCTGAAGCATGCGCAGGCCAATAAAGGAGCTGTGTGATGATAAGCAAGGTGCAAGAAGAGCTGAAGGATGCTCAGGTGAATGAAGGAGCTGTGCGATGATAAGCAAGGTGCAAGAAGAGCTGAAGGATGTTCAGGTGAATGAAGGAGCTGTGCGATGATAAGCAAGGTGCAAGAAGTGCTGATGGATGCTCAGGTGGATAAAGGAGCTGTGCGATGATAAGCAAGGTGCAAGAAGAGCTGAAGGATGCTCAGGTGGATAAAGGAGCTGTGCGATGATAAGCAAGGTGCAAGAATAGCTTCAGGATACTCAGGTGGATGAAGGAGCTGTGCGATGATAAGCAAGGCACAAGAAGTGCTTCAGGATGCTCAGGTGGATGAAGGAGGTGCCTGATCATGAGCAAGGTGCAAAAAGAGCTGCAGAATTTTTAGGTGCATGAAGGAGCTGTGCAATGATCAGCAAGGCACAAGAAGAGCTGAAGGATGCTCAGGTGGATAAAGGAGCTGTGCGATGATAAGCAAGGTCCAAGAAGAGCTGAAGGATGCTCAGGTGGATTAAGGAGCTGTGCGATGATAAGCAAGGTGCAAGAAGAGCTGAAGGATGCTCAGGTGGATAAAGGAGCTGTGCGATGATAAGCAAGGTGCAAGAAGAGCTTCAGGATGCTCAGGTGGATGAAGGAGGTGCCCGATCATGAGCAAGGTGCAAGAAGAGCTGCAGAATTTTTAGGTGCATGAAGGAGCTGCAGGGTGATTAGCGAGGTGCCAGAAGAACTGTAGGGTGCTCAGGTGGATGAAGGAGCTGCAGGATGATAAGCAAGGTGCAAGAAGAGCTGAAGGATGCTCAGGTGAATGAAGGAGCTGTGCAATGATAAGCAAGGTGCAAGAAGAGCTGAAGGATGCTCAGGTGAATGAAGGAGCTGTGCGATGATAAGCAAGGTGCAAGAAGAGCTGAAGGATGCTCAGGTGAATGAAGGAGCTGTGCGATGATAAGCAAGGTGCAAGAAGAGCTGAAGGATGCTCAGATGAATAAAGGAGCTGTGCGATGATAAGCAAGGTGCAAGAAGAGCTGAAGCATGCTCAGGCCAATGAAGGAGGTGTGCGATGATAAGGAAGGTGCAAGAAGAGCTGAAGGATGCTCAGGTGAATGAAGGAGCTGTGCGATGATAAGCAAGGTGCAAGAAGAGCTGAAGGATGTTCAGGTGAATGAAGGAGCTGTGCGATGATAAACAAGGTGCAAGAAGAGCTGACGGATGCTCAGGTGGATAAAGGAGCTGTGCGATGATAAGCAAGGTGCAAGAAGAGCTGAAGGATGCCCAGGTGGATAAAGGAGCTGTGCGATGATAAGCAAGGTGCAAGAAGAGCTGAAGGATGCTCAGGTGAATGAAGGAGCTGTGCGATGATAAGCAAGGTGCAAGAAGAGCTGAAGGATGCTCAGGTGAATGAAGGAGCTGTGCGATGATGAGCAAGGTGCAAGAAGAGCTGAAGGATGCTCAGGTGAATAAAGGAGCTGTGCGATGATGAGCAAGGTGCAAGAAGAGCTGAAGGATGCTCAGGTGAATGAAGGAGCTGTGCGATGATAAGCAAGGTGCAAGAAGAGCTGAAGGATGCTCAGGTGAATGCAGGAGCTGTGCGATGATAAGCAAGGTGCAAGAAGAGCCGAAGGATGCTCAGGTGGACGAAGGAGCTGTGCGATGATAAGCAAGGTGCAAGAAGAGCCGAAGGATGCTCAGGTGGAGGAAGGAGCTGTGCGATGATAAGCAAGGCGCAAGAAGAGCCAAAGGATGCTCAGGTGGACGAAGGAGCTGTGCGATGATAAGCAAGGCGCAAGAAGAGCCGAAGGATGCTCAGGTGGACGAAGGAGCTGTGCGATGATAAGCAAGGTGTAAGAAGAGCCGAAGGATGCTCAGGTGGACGAAGGAGCTGTGCGATGATAAGCAAGGTGCAAGAAGAGCTGAAGGATGCTCAGGTGGACGAAGGAGCTGTGCGATGATAAGCAAGGTGCAAGAAGAGCCGAAGGATGCTCAGGTGGACGAAGGAGCTGTGCGATGATAAGCAAGGTGCAAGAAGAGCCGAAGGATGATCAGGTGGACGAAGGAGCTGTGCGATGATAAGCAAGGTGCAAGAAGAGCCGAAGGATGCTCAGGTGGACGAAGGAGCTGTGCGATGATAAGCAAACTGCAAGAAGAGCCAAAGGATGCTCAGGTGGACGAAGGAGCTGTGCGATGATAAGCAAGGTGCAAGAAGAGCCGAAGGATGGTCAGGTGGATAAAGGAGCTGTGCGATGATAAGCAAGGTGCAAGAAGAGCCGAAGGATGCTCAGGTGGCTAAAGGAGCTGTGCGATGATAAGCAAGGTGCAAGAAGAGCTGAAGGATGCTCAGGTGGATGAAGGAGCTGTGCGATGATAAGCAAGGTGCAAGAAGAGCTGAAGGATGCTCAGGTGGACGAAGGAGCTGTGCGATGATGAGCAAGGTGCAAGAAGAGCTGAAGGATGCTCAGGTGAATAAAGGAGCTGTGCGATGATAAGCAAGGTGCAAGAAGAGCTGAAGGATGCTCAGGTGAATGAAGGAGCTGTGCGATGATCAGCAAGGTGCAAGAAGAGCTGAAGGATGCTCAGGTGAATGAAGGAGCTGTGCAATGATAAGCAAGGTGCAAGAAGAGCTGAAAGATGCTCAGGTGGATGAAGGAGCTGTGCGATGATAAGCAAGGTGCAAGAAGAGCTGAAGGATGCTCAGGTGAATGAAGGAGCTGTGCGATGATAAGCAAGGTGCAAGAAGAGCTGAAGGATGCTCAGGTGAATGAAGGAGCTGTGCGATGATAAGCAAGGTGCAAGAAGAGCTGAAGGATGCTCAGGTGGATAAAGGAGCTGTGCGATGATAAGCAAGGTGCAAGAAGAGCTGAAGGATGCTCAGGTGAATGAAGGAGCTGTGCGATGATAAGCAAGGTGCAAGAAGAGCTGAAGGATGCTCAGGTGAATGAATGAGCAGTGCGATGATAAGAAAGGTGCAAGAAGAGCTGAAGGATGCTCAGGTGAATGAAGGAGCTGTGCGATGATAAGCAAGGTGCAAGAAGAGCTGAAGGATGCTCAGATGAATGAAGGAGCTGTGCAATGATAAGCAAGGTGCAAGAAGAGCTGAAGGATGCTCAGGTGAATGAAGGAGCTGTGCGATGATACGCAAGGTGCAAGAAGAGCTGAAGGATGCTCAGGTGAATGAAGGAGCTGTGCGATGATAAGCAAGGTGCAAGAAGAGCTGAAGGATGCTCAGGTGAATGAAGGAGCTGTGCGATGATAAGCAAGGTGCAAGAAGAGCCGAAGGATGCTCAGGTGGACGAAGGAGCTGTGCGATGATAAGCAAGGTGCAAGAAGAGCCGAAGGATGGTCAGGTGGATAAAGGAGCTGTGCGATGATAAGCAAGGTGCAAGAAGAGCCGAAGGATGCTCAGGTGGCTAAAGGAGCTGTGCGATGATAAGCAAGGTGCAAGAAGAGCTGAAGGATGCTCAGGTGGATAAAGGAGCTGTGCGATGATAAGCAAGGTGCAAGAAGAGCTGAAGGATGCTCAGGTGAATGAAGGAGCTGTGCGATGATAAGCAAGGTGCAAGAAGAGCTGAAGGATGCTCAGATGAATGAAGGAGCTGTGCAATGATAAGCAAGGTGCAAGAAGAGCTGAAGGATGCTCAGGTGAATGAAGGAGCTGTGCGATGATACGCAAGGTGCAAGAAGAGCTGAAGGATGCTCAGGTGAATGAAGGAGCTGTGCGATGATAAGCAAGGTGCAAGAAGAGCTGAAGGATGCTCAGGTGAATAAAGGAGCTGTGCGATGATAAGCAAGGTGCAAGAAGAGCTGAAGGATGCTCAGATGAATAAAGGAGCTGTGCGATGATAAGCAAGATGCAAGAAGAGCTGAAGCATGCTCAGGCCAATAAAGGAGCTGTGTGATGATAAGCAAGGTGCAAGAAGAGCTGAAGGATGCTCAGGTGAATGAAGGAGCTGTGCGATGATAAGCAAGGTGCAAGAAGAGCTGAAGGATGCTCAGGTGGATAAAGGAGCTGTGCGATGATAAGCAAGGTGCAAGAAGAGCTGAAGGATGCTCAGGTGAATGAAGGAGCTGTGCGATGATAAGCAAGGTGCAAGAAGAGCTGAAGGATGCTCAGGTGAATGAATGAGCAGTGCGATGAAAAGAAAGGTGCAAGAAGAGCTGAAGGATGCTCAGGTGAATGAAGGAGCTGTGCGATGATAAGCAAGGTGCAAGAAGAGCTGAAGGATTGTGGAAATATGGATTTTTCTGGTCAGTTATGTCCCCTATCTTGGACCCCAACGGTTCTATGTGCATGTTACAAGTACATGTATGTTCCCTCCAGTTCCAGTTATGAAGACGCAAATACATGTGCGTCCACCGTCAACATGTCCTCTGTCAGATCCGCCATGAATAGGCCTGATATTCCATTCCTAAATATGAAAGGCCACCGGCTTTATATGGTTCACTTATGCCATTTTACAGTCCAGGCAAGTAGGCCCTGATTCTGTCATCAAACTCTTCTTGCCTTCTGCCTCTGAAAGCTCGAGTCTGAGCCTGCATCTGTGACCATGAACTTTGTCTCATTCTCTGCGCGGCTCACGAAGCCTGACATCAGCCTATTCTCTGCCAAGAACTGTATTTCACCTTCGAATTATCTGCTTCCCCCTCAGCCGATGCATTCCTGCCTAGTAGTTTAAGTAAACATTCTTCCAGTTACCGAGCAAAAGGCCCGGCTTCTCTGTCCTCATGCAAGTAATTCATAGTCCTGTTACCATGGAATATTTCTACCCCCTCGCATTTAGTGTAGACACTTAGACGCTTGTACACGCACGCACAGTCAGTATAGAATAGATTTTGTCCGAGAGTCCTTCTTTCGTGGATAACATAGTTCTTTAAACATAGGATGTTAGATATGATTTGGGATTAGGTTGACTTGACCCCCCAGACTTCTTGTCTCCTCATGTAGAGCTAAATGTCAAGTCCCCTTCACCCCCTAGTTACACGTCAATTACACGTCATGTTGCTGCGCGCGCATCTATGCCAAGTATTATCTTATGGATCCACCTATATGTGACATCATAACCAATTACGTTCCTTTTTACTCCTTATTACACCCATTTTTGGTTACGCAGATAAATCGTCATTTTCCTTATCAATTGTTACGCCTATTGCATTCGCTTCATTGTAATGTATGATCTATAAAAGTCATTTCATGTCAATAATGTATGTACTTCACTTCCTGAACCCCCGTGGTGATGGAACTTGGAGCAACCGATTATAATCGATCACTGGAATAAAGCCCATTCCGAATCTCTAATACCACGGATTCTGCCTCTCATTTTACTGAGCTATTTTATTATGTTTCTGTATCAAATTAAGTCCAGGTAAAGGAATTTTATTTACCACATGAATGGCGCCCGAACAGGGACACTTTCTCATCTCACGCGCCGGCGGTGAGTTGCAGGCCCGGTCTCCTGCCACAGCTGGACGGACAATAACGCGTACCAGCAGGATTTCCTGTATCTCCCTCCGGTCAAGCGGGGGCGACTGAGGCTGCGATCAACACCCAGACGAGGCGGTGAGAAGTGCGAAGTATCCCGACCAGAGCCTAGCTGAGAGAGCAAGATCCGAGGTATACAGAGACCCACCAGTTCGAAGTCAAGCCCAGTTTCCGACGAGTCGAGTCGAGTCCAGTCCGGTTCAAGTTCAAGTTACCGAGGCCTTCCGTTTCCGAAGCTACCCGGTGAGTACCATTACTGGGGAGGCATTTCTGACGTGCACATAGGTTGTGCCGGTCAAGACGGGTTTGGGTACACAAATCCGGTCTGCACTGTTTTAGCAGTGTATCTGTACTGTTTAGCAGTATATCAGGTATTCCGAAGTATCTAGTTATTGTCAAGAATTAAGCTTGGTGATTAGTTATGCAGACGATCATCATTGTTGTTTCAGTTAAAGGTTTAATGTTAAATGTTAAATGTTTTAAGTACGTTCTGCATATTGTGGTATGAATGACTGTTCTTTATCGTGTTTATTGTATTTAAGTCTGTTCAAAATCAAGTATAAGGTCAGTTCTCAATATGCCGTTCTTTTCGAAACTAAGACAGATCACTACAAGAAAAGGGGTACTCGAAGAAGCCGTTCCTATTCCTCCTAGGGACACTCCAGGGTACTTCATGTATCATAAACATGGCTTAGACGCTATATTATTTCTTGATTTATGGGTAGACTACACCAAGGGATTACCAGAAAGTCAGAGGTGGCCCGCAGCGGGAACCTGGGATGCAGAGTGCATCATGAAAGTCGAGGAAGAGTTATGGAAAAGGAAGGTCAGACAGTCACAGAAAGACGCCGTTGAGTTATGGCGTAAAGAATCTCATAGACGCACAGAAAAAGCACGTAGACAGGAAGAAAAGAATAAAGAGAGTTCAAATAAAGTTCGAGAAAATCTATTAATTGAGGAAGGTATCCGAGTGAAATCAGAACAAGTAGATAGGCAAAGAAATGCCCTTATGAATGGTATGTATCCCCTTCTGGCCGAAGGATTACCTAAGGCTACTCCAGAAAAACCGAAAGACTTGCCGCCCCCATTATTCCCAATAAAGGTACATCCTAAGGGGCATCCTAGAACCGCAGAAGATGTTTTTCTTTCCTCATATTTAGATGACGCAGCTCCCGAGTATGCTAATTCCGCCCCGCATAGACCGCATACCAGGGAGATCCAACGCCAAGATCCAGTACCCGTATCCCTACAGCAACGAATCGAGTCACAAGTTCCGGCAAGCACATCTGTTTCTGCATCCGCTCCTACAGCTACTTCTATAGCTGTGTCCACACCTGTAGTTGCTGTGTCACGTTCGACGAATCCTTTCACACCCGACACCCCAGATGGGGCCACGGGAGGTGCTACCAATATTTTTTCTACGCCACCCAGAATGAATAAACTTACTTTTCAAGAGTCAGCACATTCACGTACACCCAAACTCATAAGTGCCCGTACGCTTAAGGAACTTCTTATAGATTGTAGATATGACCCTGTGCCCGGTAAAGAGGACGAAATGACCCTGGCATCATTGCGTATCAGACGAGCCGCAGTGTATTTAGGGAAGTTACCAGGAATGACTGCGCATCTAGATAAAATATATCATTTTGTCCAAACAGGGCGAGATCCAGAATGTATTAACAGAGCTATGGAATACCAGAAAGTAGAGATACAGGGGGAACTGTTACGTTTCCTCATAAACTGTGTGATCAGAAATCAAGACCGACCGGGGGTAAACCCGGAAGCAATGCAAATTCTTACCAGATGGAGCCAGAATATATCAGAAGGGAGACATGATAAGCAAAATTGTATAATAGCCATGTGCCGAAAGATCCGTAAAGAAATAGAACGCCTACACGAAGAGAGATTAGAGGTAGACGAGTTCGAACAAAGCGAGGAAGAAGGGTCAGGACTGCCCACAGGACAGTCAGACACCATAGCCTATGTAGGAAGAGGAAGATCTTGTAATAGTAATAGACGTCTTACTGACCCGATACGTCCGATATGTCCAGATAATAACAGGAATTTCCAAATACCTACAATTAATATAAGGTCTAACGAGCATTCGTTCCAAACCGCCGACAAACTACTCCGAGAACGAAGGGGTTATCATTTTCTCGATTCTATGGATGAACAAGATTTAGCCAGGGCAGCTGTCCATTGGGTGGACAGTCCCGGAAAATATAGTGATGATACAGTAGTACGCACATTTTTGAATCTCACCCCAGATGAACAGAGGTTAGTTGGGATTTATATGATTCAACAACTCATTATACTATATCGGAGTCAGCGTTCGGACCCTGGTCCCTTACCTGACATATTGACTGAATTGCTTATGAATAAATGGAGAGGTGCAGGTACTAAATTAATTAAAGAAATTCTAGAATCAAGAAAGCAGTATATTCTTTTTGTATGCGCAGAGCATGTCTCATTGCCCGTCAAGGAAAGAACAACGTATCACATGGATAGACAGAATCCCTTACGAGAAGTGCACCCAATAAAAGGCGAGGACAACGAGTTTAAGCGCGTATTTGTATATACGCCCATATCAAAAATAGAATTGTTACAAATGAAGAAAGTGGTACCCAGTCATGACAAAGATCCAGCGGGTTTTCACCGAGAAATTAAAGACATGTTACTCACGGGAGAGTATACCTATCCCGACATTATGACAATATTAAAGGTATTGATGCCTGCTGGTATTTATGAGAAACTCAAGGAAAAAGAGTGGGAGGTAGGAGACCAAAAGATAGAATGGTCAGTGTTAGAAGCGGAAGAAAAGGCCCGAACTGCAGGAGCAGGACTTGGGGATAAAACTAAAGCACTGCCAGGTTTACTAGTACAGGTACTGCCGCGTTTATTAACTACGAAAAAGGAAGATTGGGGTACAATTTCAGCCTGTAAACAGAAGCAAGATGAAGACACTAGTGATTACTATGCCCGATTTGAAAAATGTTTTGGTATAAATAGTGGCATAAAAGCAAGTAGCGAATCATACCCACATCTGTTTGTAACAAAATTAGTAGAAAATGCCCTGCCCCCAGTAAAGAATAGAGTATTAAAATTCGAGAGTACCTGGCAAGGTAACACTCCATCACAAATGTTACAAATGTTACAGTACCATCACAATAGAATTAGAGAGGAACAAGAACATGAACACAGACGCATGAAAGACACGAAAATGAAAATGCTAGTTTCCCAGACAGTTCCAGCTGAAGGACATAAAAAGGGTATGACACATTCAGATTCAACAGGACCTGTAAAAGGGACATGCAATTATTGTAAAAAGCCAGGTCATTACGTACACGATTGTCCAGTTTTAAAACATAATATCGCCATAGGTAAAACACAAGAAAGACCACGGCCATTTAGACAAGATCAGTATGAACAAGGAGCTCTGCAGCATGCCCAGGCCATGCCAGCCGCACAACAGCCAATACAGTTTGTGCCAGCTGCACCACCGTTGCCTGTTGCTGCCACACAGACAACAACACGACAAATGTATCAGACCGCCCAGTATGAATATCCTGAGTATCAGCGTTACGCATGAACTAGCCTAGAGAGGGAAGTTGACTTACCCCTTATCGAGATCCCTGTAGATCAAGAAGGACCTTATATACATAGTGAATTATTAGGCCAAGACAGAAAATTTTTACTCGATACAGGGGCAAGTCGAACAACTATAAAACGTAGTGAAGTTCCAGGGGCACCCCTCTCAGGCTCACAGAATATTTCCCTTGGTTTTTCAGGAAAACCTATTGTTAATGAAGTATCACAGCCTCTTCCACTTACGATAGGACCTCTGACCCGAACTACAGATTTATTGCTTACTAAATCATGTCCAGAAAATTTGCTAGGAATAAAAACATTGAAAGCTCTAGGAGCCATAATATGTTGTTCTCCGGAAGGAGTAAGGTTGTTTTTACGTGATTTTAAAGGTCACTATGTGTCTAGAGACATGGATCCCCGACTGCAGACTTTACCTACACATCTATGGGCACAAGGCCCTACTGATGTTGGTTGCATGAATATTACACCATATCGAGTCACATTAAAGGCAGGAGTGGTGCTACCACGAATGCGACAATACAAGTTACCACCAGATGCTGTAGTGGCTTTACTACAAATCATTGACGAGCTCATTGCCCAAGGAGTAGTTGTGGAAACAGACTCCAATGTATGTAATTCACCGATAATTCCGATTCTTAAACGAACAGATCCAAAGGCCCCGCCAGTCTATCGATTGGTTATTGATCTGCGCGAATTAAACAAGTGCATTGTGCCACAATTCCCTGTGGTCCCAGATATCTCGTCATTACTGACAGCTATTGATTCCGAAGCAACATTCTTTACTGTAATTGATCTCAAGAATGCTTTTTTCAGCGTCCCAATAGATCCGGAAAGCCAATATTTGTTCGGATTTAGTTTAAATGGACGTAGCTTTAAATTCACACGCGCACCTCAAGGATTTACAGAAAGCCCCAGCATCTATAGCCAAGCACTGAAACGAGAACTCGATAGTATCCACATGCCAGTTAACACTGCCCTGCTTCAATACGTCGATGATCTGCTGATCACCGCAAGAAGCGAACCGGAATGTGAAAAAGCATCACTGACAGTTTTAAAATTTCTAGCCGAAAAGGGGCACAAGGTGTCCCCTTCTAAGCTGCAATTCTGTGTCCAGCGAGTTATTTATCTTGGACACTCGCTGTCCAAGGAGGGAAGGCAGCTTACACCCGACCGCATTCAGTTAATAGCTAACATGCCAATACCCAAGACACAAAAGGAAGTACGGGCTTTCATAGGCCTCACTTCATATTGTAGGCAGTGGATCCCTCAGTACGCATTTCTAGCAAAACCACTCATTCAGTTAACCACACAGGAGGCAGCCACATCGACTGTTCTCCCTTGGACTCAGGAACATACACAAGCTTTTGAAAGCCTAAAGAAAGCTTTATGTCAAGCACCTGTTTTAGCAACGCCATGTTACAGAAAACAGTTTACACTCTTTGTTACAGAACGCGAAGGTACTGCCTTGTCAGTACTCACACAGGAACAAGCAGGAGCACACAAACCATGTGCTTATTTTTCTAGTACATTAGATCCCGTAGCTCAGGCTTTGCCTGCATGCCTGAAATCAGTAGCAGCGACAGCTTTAGCAATCAGACAAAGCGATGCCATAGTGTTAGGACATCCATTGACAGTTCAAGTGCCACACGCGGTAGAGGTTCTTGTAAACAGAACGCAAACACAACACTTGACTATAGCGCGACTTACAGGGTACGAAATTACATTGTTTCAGCCACATATAGAAATCAGACGCTGTAACACATTGAATCCTGCCACACTTTTGCCAGTAATCGGAACAGACCCACTAGCTCATGACTGTATTGAAGTTATTACAATCACGACGAAACCCAGACAGGACTTGACAGATGTCCCATTGTCAGATCCAGACCTGACATTGTATGTAGATGGTTCATGTATGAGAACAAGTACAGGAGAGTTAGTGGCTGCTTACGCAGTCACCACAGATACTGAAGTCATTGAAACTAATCGTATAAATACTTTGTCAGCTCAAGCCGCAGAGCTCATCGCTCTGACACAAGCCTGTATTCAAGCCACAAATAAAAAAGTCAACATATACACTGATTCACGTTATGCATTCGGAGTTGTACACGACTTCGGCGTGCTGTGGCGAGAGAGAGGTTATTTAACTTCCCACGGTGCCCACATTCAGCACGGACCCCTCATTCATGCCTTATTAGATGCAATACATCTACCCACGGCAATATCAATTATGAAATGTAAAGCTCATTCGAAAGTTACTGATATCATTTCCCAAGGCAATGATCTAGCCGACAGAACAGCTAAACAGACTGCTCAAACCCAAACATCCGACATGACAAAGACAATAGTCCCGATGCCGACACATTGCATGACAGTTAAAGATCCTACCCTTGACGTAATTGACATACAGACACATGCTACACCAGACAAAATAAAGAAATGGACTGAATTAGGAGGGATCCAAACGGGCCAAGGATGGATGATGAAGGAAAAGTCTGTATGGTTCCTTCCTGATTCAATGGTCCAAGTTATAATTAACAGTATACATAGTCCAGCGCATCTAGGAGAAAAAGCTATGCTAGACAGCATTCAACACATTTGGTTCAATAAACATTTACGAGCAGCAGCCAAACAAAAAGTCCGTACCTGTATGATCTGTTGCCAGTTCAACCCAGGAAAAAGCGTTCCCGTAGAACAGGGTGGATTTCATCCTCCTAATCACCCTTTTGAAGCCCTCCAGATGGATTATATCCAGATGGAACGATGTCGAGGATTCAAATATGTTCTCGTAGTTGTCTGCGCTCTGTCCCGTTGGACGGAGGCATACCCGGTTTCAGATTACACTGCCCCGACTACTGCCAAACAGTTGGTTCGAGAATTCTTCCCACGATACGGTTTACCACGTGTTGTCTACTCAGATAACGGCCAGCCGTTCTCATCCGAATTAATGAAACATGTTTCACTTCTGTTAGGATATCAGTGGAAATTCCACTGTGTCCGACACCCCGAGGCAGCAGGTCTCGTAGAAAGACATAATCAGATACTGAAAATCAGATTGTCCAAAATATGCCGAGAAAAAGGTGTCGACTGGGTAGTAGCGTTACCAGTTGCACTCTTTTACATGAGAATGGTAGCACACTCTCGAACAGGGCTATCCCCGTATGAGGTGATCTTTGGCAGACCACCAAATATGTGGGGGACGCCTATACCACGCAAAATAACTGATGTTGACTGTAATATGCTGACAGATTACTTGGCTTCCTTGATGTCTGCACTACAATCTTGTCGTTCACAGGTAGCTGCAGCCTTTCCCGACAACACTGAGGTGAAACCCCATGACGTAGTTCCGGGTGATCTCGTATTTGTGAGAAATTTCGACCGAAAGACTCAGCTGGAGCCCAGGTGGAAGACACCCAAGTTGGTTCTGCTCACTACAAGGACAGCCGTGAAGATCGAGGGCCGCAAGGGCTGGATTCATTCAAGTCATATCAAGAAATTTCATGGACTATCCTCGGATATAGACATTGTGCCCTGCACTCCCTCACAGACTGATTCAAAACTTCCTTTGGTTGAAAAGACTGAAACCGAACTCTATAAAGTAAAATTGAGGCCTAGAACGTCAGACAATTTGATTGTTTAAGTCCTCTCCAAGGTGAAGCGGTTGAATTTGTCTCTGACATGTATCCTCTAGACCTGAATCATGGACAGTCGCGAAAAATGATGAAACGACAGGCGTATTGTAAATCACTGCGTAGCCATTGCATAGTGACATTAATAATCTTGTTTTCCTTAAGTCTTTTAATAATTACTGCAAGTATATTGTTGCACATATATTACCCTATTGCCAGAAACGTTTACAATGTTACCGCAGAACATTCTTTTAGTGACCTACCGCCGCATGAATTGTCTTATAGACTTGCGCTGCGCAATAACACTTTCATTAGTATGTTACATCATTCCCATCAGACTAGTAATGCTACTAATTGTTGGGTGTGTGGCCGACTCCCTCCCTATCAGAATTATGAAGGAGTCCTGCCTTTCTTTCCACATCCATTTACACATAATGGCTCCTGTGGAGCATGGTTTAGTTTAATCAATTCCATAGACTCAGACACAGCAGTTTACCAAGATCATTGGGTATAGGGAAACCTGAACCTAGTTTTACTCAAGGTCTGCTACCCTGACAAGGAGGGTCGCCCCAAAAGAACAGGAACTGATCTAGAAAATGAAGTATATGGATTAGGTAAATTCACACCTAATCTCATGATTCTAAATGTCGAATCCGAAGTTGAACTAGTTTTACCAACCATGTCAGTATTCCCAGCGAAAGGTGAATTATGTGTAAGAAAAGTTGGTTCCATACATATGGGCCATAGTAAATGCACTACTACAGTAGAATTCAGTGATCAAGGCAAATCTTCATTTAGAGCTTATCGCCACTCCTACTTTATATGTGGTCAGACTGCATATATGCGTCTGCCTCTAGATTGGGATGGTACCTGCTACATTACATTCCTTTTGCCACCTGTTTTCCTAGCTCCTCCTGATTATTACAGAAATATTCATTTAGTACACAACAGAGAGCGGAGAGATCTCCCAATTGTCGATTACACTGAAACAGCATGGGAAAAATACACAGATTTCAATAAAGGTCTCTTTCCTTATATAGGTACTGTTACAAATAGTAAACTGATACGTAGATTAACTAGAACCCTTGAAGCAGTAGTGAATGAAACTATTTCCGCCCTAGGCAATTTAACAGAAGAGCAGTCTGCTATGCGGATTGTTGTGCTTCAAAATCGTCTTGTCCTTGACGTCATCCTGGCTGATAGGGGCGGAGCTTGTAGGGTCATCGGATCAAGCTGCTGCATATTCATACCAGAAAATTCGCCATCAGTATATAAAGCCATAACTCGCCTTCATAAGATTGTAAACCAGATACACCAGAACCCAGGCACTTGGACTTGGTCCAGTTGGTTTTGGAGTGTGATATCAGCCTGGGGATGGAGAGTTCTATCCTTCCTAGGTATTGGCCTTCTCATACTATTCAGTTGCTGTCTATGTCTACAATGTGGACCAGCGATCTGTGGTCTGTGTGCCACATCGTGTATTCCACCACCAAGATTTCATTCGTCACGGAAGAAGAAAGAAGAACAAATGATGCTATATGAACAGATCAATGGATTAATGAAGATTGATATCTCTTGACGGGCAAGTAGGGGACAAGGAGGGAATGTGGAAATATGGATTTTTCTGGTCAGTTATGTCCCCTATCTTGGACCCCAACGGTTCTATGTGCATGTTACAAGTACATGTATGTTCCCTCCAGTTCCAGTTATGAAGACGCAAATACATGTGCGTCCACCGTCAACATGTCCTCTGTCAGATCCGCCGTGAATAGGCCTGATATTCCATTCCTAAATATGAAAGGCCACCGGCTTTATATGGTTCACTTATGCCATTTTACAGTCCAGGCAAGTAGGCCCTGATTCTGTCATCAAACTCTTCTTGCCTTCTGCCTCTGAAAGCTCGAGTCTGAGCCTGCATCTGTGACCATGAACTTTGTCTCATTCTCTGCGCGGCTCACGAAGCCTGACATCAGCCTATTCTCTGCCAAGAACTGTATTTCACCTTCGAATTATCTGCTTCCCCCTCAGCCGATGCATTCCTGCCTAGTAGTTTAAGTAAACATTCTTCCAGTTACCGAGCAAAAGGCCCGGCTTCTCTGTCCTCATGCAAGTAATTCATAGTCCTGTTACCATGGAATATTTCTACCCCCTCGCATTTAGTGTAGACACTTAGACGCTTGTACACGCACGCACAGTCAGTATAGAATAGATTTTGTCCGAGAGTCCTTCTTTCGTGGATAACATAGTTCTTTAAACATAGGATGTTAGATATGATTTGGGATTAGGTTGACTTGACCCCCCAGACTTCTTGTCTCCTCATGTAGAGCTAAATGTCAAGTCCCCTTCACCCCCTAGTTACACGTCAATTACACGTCATGTTGCTGCGCGCGCATCTATGCCAAGTATTATCTTATGGATCCACCTATATGTGACATCATAACCAATTACGTTCCTTTTTACTCCTTATTACACCCATTTTTGGTTACGCAGATAAATCGTCATTTTCCTTATCAATTGTTACGCCTATTGCATTCGCTTCATTGTAATGTATGATCTATAAAAGTCATTTCATGTCAATAATGTATGTACTTCACTTCCTGAACCCCCGTGGTGATGGAACTTGGAGCAACCGATTATAATCGATCACTGGAATAAAGCCCATTCCGAATCTCTAATACCACGGATTCTGCCTCTCATTTTACTGAGCTATTTTATTATGTTTCTGTATCAAATTAAGTCCAGGTAAAGGAATTTTATTTACCACAGGATGCTCAGATGAATGAAGGAGCTGTGCAATGATAAGCAAGGTGCAAGAAGAGCTGAAGGATGCTCAGGTGAATGAAGGAGCTGTGCGATGATACGCAAGGTGCAAGAAGAGCTGAAGGATGCTCAGGTGAATGAAGGAGCTGTGCGATGATAAGCAAGGTGCAAGAAGAGCTGAAGGATGCTCAGGTGAATGAAGGAGCTGTGCTATGATAAGCAAGGTGCAAGAAGAGCTGAAGGATGCTCAGGTGAATAAAGGAGCTGTGCGATGATAAGCAAGGTGCAAGAAGACCTGAAGGATGCTCAGATGAATAAAGGAGCTGTGCGATGATAAGCAAGATGCAAGAAGAGCTGAAGCATGCTCAGGCCAATAAAGGAGCTGTGTGATGATAAGCAAGGTGCAAGAAGAGCTGAAGGATGCTCAGGTGAATGAAGGAGCTGTGCGATGATAAGCAAGGTGCAAGAAGAGCTGAAGGATGTTCAGGTGAATGAAGGAGCTGTGCGATGATAAGCAAGGTGCAAGAAGTGCTGATGGATGCTCAGGTGGATAAAGGAGCTGTGCGATGATAAGCAAGGTGCAAGAAGAGCTGAAGGATGCTCAGGTGGATAAAGGAGCTGTGCGATGATAAGCAAGGAGCAAGAAGAGCTTCAGGATACTCAGGTGGATGAAGGAGCTGTGCAATGATAAGCAAGGCACAAGAAGAGCTTCAGGATGCTCAGGTGGATGAAGGAGGTGCCTGATCATGAGCAAGGTGCAAAAAGAGCTGCAGAATTTTTAGGTGCATGAAGGAGCTGTGCAATGATCAGCAAGGCACAAGAAGAGCTGAAGGATGCTCAGGTGGATAAAGGAGCTGTGCGATGATAAGCAAGGTCCAAGAAGAGCTGAAGGATGCTCAGGTGGATTAAGCAGATGTGCGATGATAAGCAAGGTGCAAGAAGAGCTGAAGGATGCTCAGGTGGATAAAGGAGCTGTGCGATGATAAGCAAGGTGCAAGAAGAGCTTCAGGATGCTCAGGTGGATGAAGGAGGTGCCCGATCATGAGCAAGGTGCAAGAAGAGCTGCAGAATTTTTAGGTGCATGAAGGAGCTGCAGGGTGATTAGCGAGGTGCCAGAAGAACTGAAGGGTGCTCAGGTGGATGAAGGAGCTGCAGGATGATAAGCAAGGTGCAAGAAGAGCTGAAGGATGCTCAGGTGAATGAAGGAGCTGTGCAATGATAAGCAAGGTGCAAGAAGAGCTGAAGGATGCTCAGGTGAATGAAGGAGCTGTGCGATGATAAGCAAGGTGCAAGAAGAGCTGAAGGATGCTCAGGTGAATGAAGGAGCTGTGCGATGACAAGCAAGGTGCAAGAAGAGCTGAAGGATGCTCAGATGAATAAAGGAGCTGTGCGATGATAAGCAAGGTGCAAGAAGAGCTGAAGCATGCTCAGGCCAATGAAGGAGGTGTGCGATGATAAGCAAGGTGCAAGAAGAGCTGAAGGATGCTCAGGTGAATGAAGGAGCTGTGCGATGATAAGCAAGGTGCAAGAAGAGCTGAAGGATGTTCAGGTGAATGAAGGAGCTGTGCGATGATAAACAAGGTGCAAGAAGAGCTGACGGATGCTCAGGTGGATAAAGGAGCTGTGCGATGATAAGCACGGTGCAAGAAGAGCTGAAGGATGCTCAGGTGGATAAAGGAGCTATGCGATGATAAGCAAGGTGCAAGAAGAGCTGAAGGATGCTCAGGTGAATGAAGGAGCTGTGCGATGATGAGCAAGGTGCAAGAAGAGCTGAAGGATGCTCAGGTGAATGAAGGAGCTGTGCGATGATGAGCAAGGTGCAAGAAGAGCTGAAGGATGCTCAGGTGAATGAAGGAGCTGTGCGATGATAAGCAAGGTGCAAGAAGAGCTGAAGGATGCTCAGGTGAATGCAGGAGCTGTGCGATGATAAGCAAGGTGCAAGAAGAGCTGAAGGATGCTCAGGTGGATAAAGGAGCTGTGCGATGATAAGCAAGGTGCAAGAAGAGCTGAAGGATGCTCAGGTGGATGAAGGAGCTGTGCGATGATAAGCAAGGTGCAAGAAGAGCCGAAGGATGCTCAGGTGGACGAAGGAGCTGTGCGATGATAAGCAAGGTGCAAGAAGAGCCGAAGGATGCTCAGGTGAACGAAGGAGCTGTGCGATGATAAGCAAGGTGCAAGAAGAGCCGAAGGATGCTCAGGTGAAGGAAGGAGCTGTGCGATGATAAGCAAGGTGCAAGAAGAGCCGAAGGATGCTCAGGTGGACGAAGGAGCTGTGCGATGATAAGCAAGGTGCAAGAAGAGCCGAAGGATGCTCAGGTGGAGGAAGGAGCTGTGCGATGATAAGCAAGGCGCAAGAAGAGCCGAAGGATGCTCAGGTGGACGAAGGAGCTGTGCGATGATAAGCAAGGTGCAAGAAGAGCCGAAGGATGCTCAGGTGGACGAAGGAGCTGTGTGATGATAAGCAAGGTGTAAGAAGAGTCGAAGGATGCTCAGGTGGACGAAGGAGCTGTGCGATGATAAGCAAGGTGCAAGAAGAGCCGAAAGATGCTCAGGTGGACGAAGGAGCTGTGCGATGATAAGCAAGGTGCAAGAAGAGCCGAAGGATGCTCAGGTGGACGAAGGAGCTGTGCGATGATAAGCAAGGTGCAAGAAGAGCCGAAGGATGCTCAGGTGGACGAAGGAGCTGTGCGATGATAAGCAAACTGCAAGAAGAGCCGAAGGATGCTCAGGTGGACGAAGGATCTGTGCGATGATAAGCAAGGTGCAAGAAGAGCCGAAGGATGGTCAGGTGGACAAAGGAGCTGTGCGATGATAAGCAAGGTGCAAGAAGAGCCGAAGGATGCTCAGGTGGCTAAAGGAGCTGTGCGATGATAAGCAAGGTGCAAGAAGAGCCGAAGGATGCTCAGGTGGATGAAGGAGCTGTGCGATGATAAGCAAGGTGCAAGAAGAGCTGAAGGATGCTCAGGTGGACGAAGGAGCTGTGCGATGATGAGCAAGGTGCAAGAAGAGCTGGAGGATGCTCAGGTGAATAAAGGAGCTGTGCGATGATAAGCAAGGTGCAAGAAGAGCTGAAGGATGCTCAGGTGAATGAAGGAGCTGTGCGATGATCAGCAAGGTGCAAGAAGAGCTGAAGGATGCTCAGGTGAATGAAGGAGCTGTGCGATGATAAGCAAGGTGCAAGAAGAGCTGAAGGATGCTCAGGTGAATGAAGGAGCTGTGCGATGATAAGCAAGGTGCAAGAAGAGCTGAAGGATGCTCAGGTGGATAAAGGAGCTGTGCGATGATAAGCAAGGTGCAAGAAGAGCTGAAGGATGCTCAGGTGAATGAAGGAGCTGTGCGATGATAAGCAAGGTGCAAGAAGAGCTGAAGGATGCTCAGGTGAATGAATGAGCAGTGCGATGATAAGAAAGGTGCAAGAAGAGCTGAAGGATGCTCAGGTGAATGAAGGAGCTGTGCGATGATACGCAAGGTGCAAGAAGAGCTGAAGGATGCTCAGGTGAATGAAGGAGCTGTGCGATGATAAGCAAGGTGCAAGAAGAGCTGAAGGATGCTCAGGTGAATGAAGGAGCTGTGCGATGATAAGCAAGGTGCAAGAAGAGCTGAAGGATGCTCAGGTGAATAAAGGAGCTGTGCGATGATAAGCAAGGTGCAAGAAGAGCTGAAGGATGCTCAGATGAATAAAGGAGCTGTGCGATGATAAGCAAGGTGCAAGAAGAGCTGAAGCATGCTCAGGCCAATGAAGGAGCTGTGTGATGATAAGCAAGGAGCAAGAAGAGCTGAAGGATGCTCAGGTGAATGAAGGAGCTGTGCGATGATAAGCAAGGTGCAAGAAGAGCTGAAGGATGCTCAGATGAATGAAGGAGCTGTGCAATGATAAGCAAGGTGCAAGAAGAGCTGAAGGATGCTCAGGTGGACGAAGGAGCTGTGCGATGATGAGCAAGGTGCAAGAAGAGCTGAAGGATGCTCAGGTGAATAAAGGAGCTGTGCGATGATAAGCAAGGTGCAAGAAGAGCCGAAGGATGCTCAGGTGGCTAAAGGAGCTGTGCGATGATCAGCAAGGTGCAAGAAGAGCTGAAGGATGCTCAGGTGGATGAAGGAGCTGTGCGATGATAAGCAAGGTGCAAGAAGAGCTGAAGGATGCTCAGGTGGACGAAGGAGCTGTGCGATGATGAGCAAGGTGCAAGAAGAGCTGAAGGATGCTCAGGTGAATAAAGGAGCTGTGCGATGATAAGCAAGGTGCAAGAAGAGCTGAAGGATGCTCAGGTGAATGAAAGAGCTGTGCGATGATCAGCAAGGTGCAAGAAGAGCTGAAGGATGCTCAGGTGAATGAAGGAGCTGTGCGATGATAAGCAAGGTGCAAGAAGAGCTGAAAGATGCTCAGGTGGATGAAGGAGCTGTGCGATGATAAGCAAGGTGCAAGAAGAGCTGAAGGATGCTCAGGTGAATGAAGGAGCTGTGCGATGATAAGCAAGGTGCAAGAAGAGCTGAAGGATGCTCAGGTGAATGAAGGAGCTGTGCGATGATAAGCAAGGTACAAGAAGAGCTGAAGGATGCTCAGGTGGATAAAGGAGCTGTGCGATGATAAGCAAGGTGCAAGAAGAGCCGAAGGATGCTCAGGTGAACGAACGAGCTGTGCGATGATAAGCAAGGTGCAAGAAGAGCCGAAGGATGCTCAGGTGAAGGAAGGAGCTGTGCGATGATAAGCAAGGTGCAAGAAGAGCCGAAGGATGCTCAGGTGGACGAAGGAGCTGTGCGATGATAAGCAAGGTGCAAGAAGAGCCGAAGGATGCTCAGGTGGACGAAGGAGCTGTGCGATGATAAGCAAGGTGCAAGAAGAGCCGAAGGATGCTCAGGTGGAGGAAGGAGCTGTGCGATGATAAGCAAGGCGCAAGAAGAGCCGAAGGATGCTCAGGTGGACGAAGGAGCTGTGCGATGATAAGCAAGGTGCAAGAAGAGCCGAAGGATGCTCAGGTGGACGAAGGAGCTGTGTGATGATAAGCAAGGTGTAAGAAGAGTCGAAGGATGCTCAGGTGGACGAAGGAGCTGTGCGATGATAAGCAAGGTGCAAGAAGAGCCGAAAGATGCTCAGGTGGACGAAGGAGCTGTGCGATGATAAGCAAGGTGCAAGAAGAGCCGAAGGATGCTCAGGTGGACGAAGGAGCTGTGCGATGATAAGCAAGGTGCAAGAAGAGCCGAAGGATGCTCAGGTGGACGAAGGAGCTGTGCGATGATAAGCAAACTGCAAGAAGAGCCGAAGGATGCTCAGGTGGACGAAGGATCTGTGCGATGATAAGCAAGGTGCAAGAAGAGCCGAAGGATGGTCAGGTGGACAAAGGAGCTGTGCGATGATAAGCAAGGTGCAAGAAGAGCCGAAGGATGCTCAGGTGGCTAAAGGAGCTGTGCGATGATAAGCAAGGTGCAAGAAGAGCCGAAGGATGCTCAGGTGGATGAAGGAGCTGTGCGATGATAAGCAAGGTGCAAGAAGAGCTGAAGGATGCTCAGGTGGACGAAGGAGCTGTGCGATGATGAGCAAGGTGCAAGAAGAGCTGGAGGATGCTCAGGTGAATAAAGGAGCTGTGCGATGATAAGCAAGGTGCAAGAAGAGCTGAAGGATGCTCAGGTGAATGAAGGAGCTGTGCGATGATCAGCAAGGTGCAAGAAGAGCTGAAGGATGCTCAGGTGAATGAAGGAGCTGTGCGATGATAAGCAAGGTGCAAGAAGAGCTGAAGGATGCTCAGGTGAATGAAGGAGCTGTGCGATGATAAGCAAGGTGCAAGAAGAGCTGAAGGATGCTCAGGTGGATAAAGGAGCTGTGCGATGATAAGCAAGGTGCAAGAAGAGCTGAAGGATGCTCAGGTGAATGAAGGAGCTGTGCGATGATAAGCAAGGTGCAAGAAGAGCTGAAGGATGCTCAGGTGAATGAATGAGCAGTGCGATGATAAGAAAGGTGCAAGAAGAGCTGAAGGATGCTCAGGTGAATGAAGGAGCTGTGCGATGATACGCAAGGTGCAAGAAGAGCTGAAGGATGCTCAGGTGAATGAAGGAGCTGTGCGATGATAAGCAAGGTGCAAGAAGAGCTGAAGGATGCTCAGGTGAATGAAGGAGCTGTGCGATGATAAGCAAGGTGCAAGAAGAGCTGAAGGATGCTCAGGTGAATAAAGGAGCTGTGCGATGATAAGCAAGGTGCAAGAAGAGCTGAAGGATGCTCAGATGAATAAAGGAGCTGTGCGATGATAAGCAAGGTGCAAGAAGAGCTGAAGCATGCTCAGGCCAATGAAGGAGCTGTGTGATGATAAGCAAGGAGCAAGAAGAGCTGAAGGATGCTCAGGTGAATGAAGGAGCTGTGCGATGATAAGCAAGGTGCAAGAAGAGCTGAAGGATGCTCAGATGAATGAAGGAGCTGTGCAATGATAAGCAAGGTGCAAGAAGAGCTGAAGGATGCTCAGGTGGACGAAGGAGCTGTGCGATGATGAGCAAGGTGCAAGAAGAGCTGAAGGATGCTCAGGTGAATAAAGGAGCTGTGCGATGATAAGCAAGGTGCAAGAAGAGCCGAAGGATGCTCAGGTGGCTAAAGGAGCTGTGCGATGATCAGCAAGGTGCAAGAAGAGCTGAAGGATGCTCAGGTGGATGAAGGAGCTGTGCGATGATAAGCAAGGTGCAAGAAGAGCTGAAGGATGCTCAGGTGGACGAAGGAGCTGTGCGATGATGAGCAAGGTGCAAGAAGAGCTGAAGGATGCTCAGGTGAATAAAGGAGCTGTGCGATGATAAGCAAGGTGCAAGAAGAGCTGAAGGATGCTCAGGTGAATGAAAGAGCTGTGCGATGATCAGCAAGGTGCAAGAAGAGCTGAAGGATGCTCAGGTGAATGAAGGAGCTGTGCGATGATAAGCAAGGTGCAAGAAGAGCTGAAAGATGCTCAGGTGGATGAAGGAGCTGTGCGATGATAAGCAAGGTGCAAGAAGAGCTGAAGGATGCTCAGGTGAATGAAGGAGCTGTGCGATGATAAGCAAGGTGCAAGAAGAGCTGAAGGATGCTCAGGTGAATGAAGGAGCTGTGCGATGATAAGCAAGGTACAAGAAGAGCTGAAGGATGCTCAGGTGGATAAAGGAGCTGTGCGATGATAAGCAAGGTGCAAGAAGAGCCGAAGGATGCTCAGGTGAACGAACGAGCTGTGCGATGATAAGCAAGGTGCAAGAAGAGCCGAAGGATGCTCAGGTGAAGGAAGGAGCTGTGCGATGATAAGCAAGGTGCAAGAAGAGCCGAAGGATGCTCAGGTGGACGAAGGAGCTGTGCGATGATAAGCAAGGTGCAAGAAGAGCCGAAGGATGCTCAGGTGGACGAAGGAGCTGTGCGATGATAAGCAAGGTGCAAGAAGAGCCGAAGGATGCTCAGGTGGACGAAGGAGCTGTGCGATGATAAGCAAGGTGCAAGAAGAGCCGAAGGATGCTCAGGTGGACGAAGGAGCTGTGCGATGATAAGCAAGGTGTAAGAAGAGCTGAAGGATGCTCAGGTGGACGAAGGAGCTGTGCGATGATAAGCAAGGTGCAAGAAGAGCCGAAGGATGCTCAGGTGGACGAAGGAGCTGTGCGATGATAAGCAAGGTGCAAGAAGAGCCGAAGGATGCTCAGGTGGACGAAGGAGCTGTGCGATGATAAGCAAGGTGCAACAAGAGCCGAAGGATGCTCAGGTGGAGAAAGGAGTTGTGCGATGATAAGCAAGGTGCAAGAAGAGCTGAAGGATGCTCAGGTGAATGAAGGAGCTGTGCGATGATAAGCAAGGTGCAAGAAGAGCTGAAGGATGCTCAGGTGAATGAATGAGCAGTGCGATGATAAGAAAGGTGCAAGAAGAGCTGAAGGATGCTCAGGTGAATGAAGGAGCTGTGCGATGATAAGCAAGGTGCAAGAAGAGCTGAAGGATGCTCAGGTGAATGAATGAGCAGTGCGATGATAAGAAAGGTGCAAGAAGAGCTGAAGGATGCTCAGGTGAATGAAGGAGCTGTGCGATGATAAGCAAGGTGCAAGAAGAGCTGAAGGATGCTCAGGTGGATAAAGGAGCTGTGCGATGATAAGCAAGGTGCAAGAAGAGCTGAAGGATGCTCAGGTGAATGAAGGAGCTGTGCGATGATAAGCAAGGTGCAAGAAGAGCTGAAGGATGCTCAGGTGAATGAATGAGCAGTGCGATGATAAGAAAGGTGCAAGAAGAGCTGAAGGATACTCAGGTGAATGAAGGAGCTGTGCGATGATAAGCAAGGTGCAAGAAGAGCTGAAGGATGCTCAGATGAATGAAGGAGCTGTGCAATGATAAGCAAGGTGCAAGAAGAGCTGAAGGATGCTCAGGTGAATGAAGGAGCTGTGCGATGATAAGCAAGGTGCAAGAAGAGCCGAAGGATGCTCAGGTGGACGAAGGAGCTGTGCGATGATAAGCAAGATGCAAGAAGAGCCGAAGGATGCTCAGGTGGACGAAGGAGCTGTGCGATGATAAGCAAGGTGCAAGAAGAGCCGAAGGATGCTCAGGTGGACGAAGGAGCTGTGCGATGATAAGCAAGGTGCAAGAAGAGCCGAAGGATGGTCAGGTGGATAAAGGAGCTGTGCGATGATAAGCAAGGTGCAAGAAGAGCCGAAGGATGCTCAGGTGGCTAAAGGAGCTGTGCGATGATAAGCAAGGTGCAAGAAGAGCTGAAGGATGCTCAGGTGGATGAAGGAGCTGTGCGATGATAAGCAAGGTGCAAGAAGAGCTGAAGGATTCTCAGGTGGATGAAGGAGCTGTGCGATGATAAGCAAGGTGCAAGAAGAGCTGAAGGATGCTCAGGTGGACGAAGGAGCTGTGCGATGATGAGCAAGGTGCAAGAAGAGCTGAAGGATGCTCAGGTGAATAAAGGAGCTGTGCGATGATAAGCAAGGTGCAAGAAGAGCTGAAGGATGCTCAGGTGAATGAAGGAGCTGTGCGATGATCAGCAAGGTGCAAGAAGAGCTGAAGGATGCTCAGGTGAATGAAGGAGTTGTGCGATGATAAGCAAGGTGCAAGAAGAGCTGAAAGATGCTCAGGTGGATGAAGGAGTGTTAGACGGACCGGGAGGGTCGGCCGAGGACAAGGGGAGAGGTCTCTGGGGAGAGCCGTCTCCAGCGATCGTACAGACGAATAACTTCCCCCCCACAGAGGTACACCACACAATGATAAGGTTTAACGTTCTTTATAAGCAATCTTTAGGTACGATAGAATAGTACAAGGAGGTCAGGACTCAGGGGTCCCCTCGATTCTAGTCTCTTGGTTGGGAAAGGGGGTAGCGGGACAGTCTTGTTACCAATCAGGTAGATGCGATGGTATGATGGATAGCTCACAATCCTCGAGCTCGGCGTTCGAGATGGACGGACCGCGGCAGCGCCAGCAGGTCCCGGTGAAGGTGGTAGTTACAACGGTCCGCGGCAGCGCCAGCAGGTCCCGGCGAGGATGGTAGTTACAACGGTCCGCGGGAGCGCCAGCAGGTCCCGACGAGGATGGTAGTTACAACGGTCCGCGGCAGCGCCAGCAGGTCCCGACGAGGATGGTAGTTACAATGGTCCGCGGCAGCGCCAGCAGGTCCCGACGAGGATGAAGGATGAAGAAGGTTGCGGCAGCGCCAGCAGGCAGGATGATAGTTCACAAGGCAGGACTACGGCAGCGCCAGTAGTCCGTCAAGGATGAGTTCTTCGCGGTGTCTCTCGACTCCAGGATACAACTGCCTTCCTGCTCTGGAGCTGCCCCAGTTATAGGTCTGGCGCCCTTTGATGTCCGGACCCTCGCACTTAGAGGTCGGGAGGTCCGGGATGAGGGAGTCCAGACACCCAGCAGGGGGGTGGAGCCAGCGCCCGGGGGAGCTGGGGGCGATCGGCACCTGGCGGGGGAGAGCCATCGACACTTCTTTCTCCCATTGACCTGCCAAGTGGTCCGTTCACCTCCTGGGTGGATGGTGGTGCCGGGATGTCGGGGCCTGGCCAGGCCCAGGGTTAGGGTCGAGCTGAGGCCATGCGGCCTCGTGGTGCAGTGTCCAAGATGGCGGCCGGGCCGGGCGAGGGAGCCGGTAGTGGTTCGGCCCCATGATACAGAGATGTCCGGTGGCAGGAATCCCGTCTTGGGACGGGGTGCGGGTTGCTTCTGTGGGTAACACCTGGGGGGCCGGGGCTCGGCCCCTGTCATGCGGGGAGGGAACAATCCCTTCATGTGGCCTGTCCAACATGCATCCCCCCCAGCTGAAGGCGGGGAGAGTCACCCATCCTCTTGGGGACTCTCCTCGTCGAGGCGGAAAAAGCGTGACAGGCCATCCGCGTTGGCGTGGTCTTGGCCCGGTCGGTGTTCCACAGTGAAGTCCATCCCCTGCAGGGAGATGGACCAACGCAATAGTTTGGGGTTTTCCCCCCGCATCTGCATTAGCCACTGCAGGGGCCGATGATCTGTTTGCACCCGGAAGTGGGTACCGAAGAGATAGGGCCGGAGCTTTTTGAGGGCCCACACCACTGCGAAGGCCTCCCTCTCGATGGTGCTCCAGCGCTGTTCTCGGGCCAGGAGGCGTCTGCTGATGAAGGCCACTGGTTGGTCAAGTCCCTCGGAGTTCAACTGGGAGAGGACCGCCCCGATGCCATGGTCGGAGGCATCTGTTTGTACGATGAATTCCCGACTGTAGTCGGGGGCCTGGAGCACAGGGGCAGTGCACATGGCGGCTTTCAGCTTCTCGAAGGCCGCTTGACAGTCTGGGGTCCAGTTGACCTTCTTCGGGTGGTTTTTGGATGTGAGTCCCGTGAGGGGCCCCACAATGCTGCCATAGTCCCTCACGAACCGCCGGTAGTAGCCGGTGAGCCCCAAGAAGGCTCGGACCTCGGTCTGCGTGACTGGAGGCTGCCAGGACTGGATGGCAGCGATCTTGAGTTGTAGAGGGGCCACCAGACCACTTCCCACCTGGTGTCCGAGATAGTTCACGGACCCCTGACCAATTTGGCACTTGCCGGCCTTGATTGTAAGGCCGGCTCGTTGGAGGGCCTGCAGGACCTCTCGGAGGTGGTGGAGGTGGTCGGACCAGTGGCGGCTGTACACAGCGATATCGTCCAGGTAGGCGGCGCTGAACTCCTCGAGTCCCGCCAAGACCTGGTTCACTAGTCGCTGAAAAGTAGCTGGGGCATTCTTCATGCCGAATGGCATGACTTTGAAGTGGTAGTGGCCATCGGGGGTAGAAAAGGCGGATCGTTCTTGGGCCCGGGGTGTGAGACCGATCTGCCAGTAGCCCGCTGTCAGGTCGAAGATGCTGAGGTAGCGGGCAGCCCCCATGCGGTCGATCAGTTCATCCGCTCGGGGGATGGGATGAGCGTCGGTTCTGGTGACAGCATTCAAGCCCCGATAGTCGACGCAGAATCGGAGCTCAGGAGTGGTGCCGGGGGCAGCAGCTTTGGGGAACAGCACGACCGGGCTGGCCCAGGGGCTGTCCGAGGGCTCGATGACCCCGAGCGTGAGCATCTTTGATACCTCCTCTTGGATGCAGGCCCGTACCCGATCTGGTACGCGGTACGCCCGGTGTCTGATAGGGGGACTGTCCCCAGTGTCCACGTCGTGCAAGCACCAGGGGGTGACCCCTGGGGTGAGGGAAAACAAGGTCGCAAACTGCAGCAGGAGGTCCCGGCAGCCTTGGCGCTGTTCCGGGGTGAGGGCATCTGAGAGTCGGACCCCGTCCACGGAACCATCTTTCTCACGAGTCTTCAGGAGATCAGGGAGAGGCTCGGAGTCTTCTTCCGCTCCACTGTCTGTAGCCATCAGGAGGCTGAGCTCCGAGCGCACAAAGTGGGGTTTGAGTCTGTTGGTGTGGAGGACCCGGAGGGGGTTCCGTGGAGATTCCACATCGATGAGATAGGTGACGGGGCTCTTGCGCTCGACCACTTTGAAGGGCCCCGTCCACTTGTCCTGCAAGGCACATGGCTCGGTGGGGGACATCACCCACACTTGTTGGCCAGGTTCGAATTCGATGGAGGAGGCATTTTGATCGTACCATTTTTTCATGTCCTCCTGACTGGCCTCAAGGTTCGCTTTCGCCTTTTCTCTGAATCGCCTGGTCTGATTGCGTAGGGTCAGGAGGTACTTGGAGACGTCTGGAGGGGTCTTTAGGGGAGCCATCTCCCAACCTTCTTTGACTAGGCTGAGGGGCCCTCGCACAGGGTGCCCGTACAAGAGTTCGAAAGGGCTAAAGCCGAGGGACTTCTGGGGGACTTCTCGATATGCGAAGAGGAGGCACGGAAGTAGCACATCCCACTGGCGACGGAGGGGCTCTTCCAACCCCCCAATCATTCCCTTGAGCGTGCGGTTGAACCGCTCGACTAGTCCGTTTCCTTGAGGGTGATAGGGGGTCGTGAATCGGTAGGTGACCCCGCACTGTTGCCAGAGGGACTTCATATATTTCGAAATAAAGTTTGTGCCTCTGTCGCTGATGACTTCTCGGGGGAAGCCCACCCGGGAGAAGATCCCCATTAAGGCCCGGCCGACCACCGGGGCTGTTACAGTTCGCAGGGGCACAGCCTCGGGGTAGCGGGTGGCGTGGTCCACCAGTACCAGGATGAACCGATGTCCTTGTGCGGTACGGGGGTCCAGGGGCCCCACAATGTCTATTCCCACCCTCTCGAACGGGGTGGTGACAACTGGGAAGGGTTGCAGAGGTGCTTTGAGTTTGCGGCCGCTCTTCCCGCTGGCCTGGCACGTGGGGCAGGACCGGCAGTGGTTGAGGACGTCGTTTCTCATCTTTGGCCAGAAAAAGTGGGTCACCAGGCGACTGTAGGTTTTGTCCTGGCCCAGGTGTCCAGCCAGAGGGACATCGTGGGCCAAATTTAACAGGAAGTCTCTAAAACGGAGGGGCACCACCAGCACTCGACTGGCCCCTAACTCTGCGATTCTCTGTTCACTGTACAATAGGTCGTTGTCCCAATAGATCCAATGGGCTCCGGTGGTGTCCCCTGCGCTCTGGGCGAGGGCTTGCTGGCGGAGCCCTCGAGGGAGGGACAGGTCTTCTGTTCTTGACGGAACTGTTCCTGGGTGGGCCCCCCTTCTTGACGCCACTGAGCCAGGTCGGGAAGGTCCTGGGGCTGAGCGAGCCCTTCGGGGGTTTGCTCTGGGGGGTCGGTATGGTTGGTGTCCTCTACTGGAGCGATCGGGGGAGGAGGTGCTGGCCATTCTGGTTCTTCTGATCGGGGGATGGCCCGGGCGGCCATGGACCGGGTGGTTACGCACGCCCAGTCCGGGAAGGCCCAACATCCCCAGGTGCTCTCTTCTTTCTACGGTGGCCCACGGGGAACTCTCAAGAACATTCCCCAGGAGACAGTCCACGGGGGCATCATCTCGGACCGTCACCTTCAACATGCCGGAGACTCCTCCCCATTCGAAGGGGACGCAGGCCATCCGACATAGACTCTCCGAGTTGTCGGCTGAACGGACGGGGCAGAGAATGTTCAGCAGGATCTGCTCTGGTTTTACCAGGTGACAGCGGACGGCCGTCACACTGGCCCCCGTGTCACGTAGTGCTTCGGCCCGGCGTCCATTAATGTTAACCCACTGACTATATTTTCTGGTGTTGGCGGGTAGGGGAGCCCGCGGGACCATGTCTCTTCCCCCTAGGCACGCTAGAACCATGGCGGCCGGTTCCCACTCTTGTCGTTCCTGTTCGCATTCTTCCTGTTCTTCGGAGATTTGTTCTCCCCGCAGGGCGGCGGCAGCTACCTGGCGGGGTCTCGGAGTTTGGTTCTGTGGACAGTTCGGGTCATTGGCGTAGTGACCGACTCGCTGGCATCGGTGACACGTGACATTGGCTCGGAACCCAGGGCGCATCGGGGGGTTGCCCCGGCTGGCCGGGGGCGGGGTGCTGGCAGCGGGAGCGGCCGGGACGGTGTCTCTTCCTCGTCCCTGACCTCCTCCTCCTCCTCGGGGACGGTGCTGACCTTGATTGTTCCGGTTCTGTTCGTGCGGCCCTCTCCGGCCTACTCGGGTGCTTTCCCACCGGTCAGCTTCGGCGGCGAGTTGCCGTGGGTCAGTCAATTTACTGTCGAGGAGGTGCTGCCCGAGCTCGACGAAGCAGTTGTTAGAGAGGTGCTCCCACACCATGAGATTAAAAAGTTGCTCGTAGGTCGTTACGTGGCTTCCCTTGATCCAACCCTCGAAGGCTCGGCTGAAATAGTTGACATATTCCACCCAAGTTGTACCCGGGATCCGGGTGCAGTCTCGGAACCTCTGGCGGTACATTTCGGTTGTGAGCCCATATCGGGTGAGGAGGGCAGTCTTCATGTGATCATAGGATGACATCAGATGGTCTGGGAGCTGTAACAGGGCATCGCGGCCTTCATTGACGAACCTCCCCCATAGACCGGCTCCCCAGTCACTTCGATCGATCCGGTGGGAGGTCATGGCGATCTCGTAGGCCTTGAACCACTGTTGTATGTCGTCCTCTCGGACATACTCTCGAACGACATCCTTGGGGATGTGGACTTTCTTTTCTGTCGCTCCTGGGGTGCGCGGTTGCTCGGGCACCTCCAGTTCTTTGTTCTGCTTCCGTAGGTCTATTTCTGCCAGTTTGCGCTCGTGCTCGTACGCTAATCTCTTTTCTTCGAGCTCTCTCTGCCTCTGTTTTTCTTCCCGTTCTTCTCGGAGCCGCACATGTTCTAGGTTCAGTTTTTGTTCGGCTAATTTTAGTTCACCGTCCATTTTGAGCCGTGCCATTTCTAACTCATGTAGTCTGTTTTTCTCTCTCTCTTGGATCTCTTCCTGCGAGAGGCCCGTTCTTCGCTCCTCGGGAGCCGTGGTGTTCCTCTCTGATGCTGCAATGTTTTGGTCCGGGGGTCTGGCGGCCCCGGTTTCTGCCCACGACTCAATGGCGTGCTTGAAATCGTCTTTAGTACTCAGACCGGTGGTAGCAATGCCTAGTTCAATGCAGAATTGTTTCAACTCACGATGGCTGTACTCTTCCAATTTCTCCATTTGGAATTTCTCGGTGGATCCGCTCTCTTTGGTTGTCATTGTGGTTTCGTCGTGGGGTGAGTTACTCTCTGTACGATTACGCGTTGATTCGGATCCCGCCGCTGTCACCAATGTTAGACGGACCGGGAGGGTCGGCCGAGGACAAGGGGAGAGGTCTCCGGGGAGAGCCGTCTCCAGCGATCGTACAGACGAATAACTTCCCCCCCACAGAGGTACACCACACAATGATAAGGTTTAACGTTCTTTATAAGCAATCTTTAGGTACGATAGAATAGTGCAAGGAGGTCAGGACTCAGGGGTCCCCTCGATTCTAGTCTCTTGGTTGGGAAAGGGGGTAGCGGGACAGTCTTGTTACCAATCAGGTAGATGCGATGGTATGATGGATAGCTCACAATCCTCGAGCTCGGCGTTCGAGATGGACGGACCGCGGCAGCGCCAGCAGGTCCCGGTGAAGGTGGTAGTTACAACGGTCCGCGGCAGCGCCAGCAGGTCCCGGCGAGGATGGTAGTTACAACGGTCCGCGGCAGCGCCAGCAGGTCCCGACGAGGATGGTAGTTACAACGGTCCGCGGCAGCGCCAGCAGGTCCCGACGAGGATGGTAGTTACAACGGTCCGCGGCAGCGCCAGCAGGTCCCGACGAGGATGAAGGATGCAGAAGGTTGCGGCAGCGCCAGCAGGCAGGATGATAGTTCACAAGGCAGGACTACGGCAGCGCCAGTAGTCCGTCAAGGATGAGTTCTTCGCGGTGTCTCTCGACTCCAGGATACAACTGCCTTCCTGCTCTGGAGCTGCCCCAGTTATAGGTCTGGCGCCCTTTGATGTCTGGACTCTCGCACTTGGAGGTCGGGAGGTCCGGGATGAGGGAGTCCAGACACCCAGCAGGGGGGTGGAGCCAGCGCCCGGGAGAGCTGGGGGCGATCGGCACCTGGCGGGGGAGAGCCATCGACACTTCTTTCTCCCATTGACCTGCCAAGTGGTCCGTTCACCTCCTGGGTGGATGGTGGTGCCGGGATGTCGGGCCTGGCCAGGCCCAGGGTTAGGGTCGAGCTGAGGCCATGCGGCCTCGTGGTGCAGTGTCCAAGATGGCGGCCGGGCCGGGCGAGGGAGCCGGTAGTGGTTCGGCCCCATGATACAGAGATGTCCGGGGGCAGGAATCCCGTCTTGGGACGGGGTGCGGGTTGCTTCTGTGGGTAACACCTGGGGGGCCGGGGCTCGGGCCCTGTCATGCGGGGAGGGAGCAAGCCCTTCATGTGGCCTGTCCAACAAGGAGCTGTGCGATGATAAGCAAGGTGCAAGAAGAGCTGAAGGATGCTCAGGTGAATGAAGGAGCTGTGCGATGATGAGCAAGGTGCAAGAAGAGCTGAAGGATGCTCAGGTGAATGAAGGAGCTGTGCGATGATAAGCAAGGTGCAAGAAGAGCTGAAGGATGCTCAGGTGGATAAAGGAGCTGTGCGATGATAAGCAAGGTGCAAGAAGAGCTGAAGGATGCTCAGGTGAATGAAGGAGCTGTGCGATGATAAGCAAGGTGCAAGAAGAGCTGAAGGATGCTCAGATGAATGAAGGAGCTGTGCAATGATAAGCAAGGTGCAAGAAGAGCTGAAGGATGCTCAGGTGAATGAAGGAGCTGTGCGATGATACGCAAGGTGCATGAAGAGCTGAAGGATGCTCAGGTGAATGAAGGAGCTGTGCGATGATAAGCAAGGTGCAAGAAGAGCTGAAGGATGCTCAGGTGAATGAAGGAGCTGTGCGATGATAAGCAAGGTGCAAGAAGAGCTGAAGGATGCTCAGGTGAATAAAGGAGCTGTGCGATGATAAGCAAGGTGCAAGAAGAGCTGAAGGATGCTCAGATGAATAAAGGCGTTGTGCGATGATAAGCAAGGTGCAAGAAGAGCTGAAGCATGCTCAGGCCAATGAAGGAGCTGTGTGATGATAAGCAAGGTGCAAGAAGAGCTGAAGGATGCTCAGGTGAATGAAGGAGCTGTGCGATGATAAGCAAGGTGCAAGAAGAGCTGAAGGATGTTCAGGTGAATGAAGGAGCTGTGCGATGATAAGCAAGGTGCAAGAAGTGCTGATGGATGCTCAGGTGGATAAAGGAGCTGTGCGATGATAAGCAAGGTGCAAGAAGAGCTGAAGGATGCTCAGGTGGATAAAGGAGCTGTACGATGATAAGCAAGGTGCAAGAAGAGCTTCAGGATACTCAGGTGGATGAAGGAGCTGTGCGATGATAAGCAAGGCACAAGAAGAGCTTCAGGATGCTCAGGTGGATGAAGGAGGTGCCTGATCATGAGCAAGGTGCAAAAAGAGCTGCAGAATTTGTAGGTGCATGAAGGAGCTGTGCAATGATCAGCAAGGCAAGAGAAGAGCTAAAGGATGCTCAGGTGGATAAAGGAGCTGTGCGATGATAAGCAAGGTCCAAGAAGAGCTGAAGGATGCTCAGGTGGATTAAGGAGCTGTGCGATCATAAGCAAGGTGCAAGAAGAGCTGAAGGATGCTCAGGTGGATAAAGGAGCTGTGCGATGATAAGCAAGGTGCAAGAAGAGCTGAAGGATGCTCAGGTGAATGAAGGAGCTGTGTGATGATAAGCAAGGTGCAAGAATAGCTGAAGGAGGCTCAGATGAATAAAGGAGCTGTGCGATGATAAGCAAGGTGCAAGAAGAGCTGAAGCATGCTCAGGCCAATGAAGGAGGTGTGCGATGATAAGCAAGGTGCAAGAAGAGCTGAAGGATGTTCAGGTGAATGAAGGAGCTGTGCGATGATAAGCAAGGTGCAAGAAGAGCTGAAGGATGTTCAGGTGAATGAAGGAGCTGTGCGATGATAAACAAGGTGCAAGAAGAGCTGAAGGATGCTCAGGTGGATAAAGGAGCTGTGCGATGATAAGCAAGGTGCAAGAAGAGCTGAAGGATGCTCAGGTGAATGAAGGAGCTGTGCGATGATAAGCAAGGTGCAAGAAGAGCTGAAGGATGCTCAGGTGAATGAAGGAGCTGTGCGATGATGAGCAAGGTGCAAGAAGAGCTGAAGGATGCTCAGGTGAATAAAGGAGCTGTGCGATGATGAGCAAGGTGCAAGAAGAGCTGAAGGATGCTCAGGTGAATGAAGGAGCTGTGCGATGATAAGCAAGGTGCAAGAAGAGCTGAAGGATGCTCAGGTGAATGCAGGAGCTGTGCGATGATAAGCAAGGTGCAAGAAGAGCTGAAGGATGCTCAGTTGGATAAAGGAGCTGTGCGATGATAAGCAAGGTGCAAGAAGAGCTGAAGGATGCTCAGTTGGATAAAGGAGCTGTGCGATGATAAGCAAGGTGCAAGAAGAGCTAAAGGATGCTCAGGTGGATGAAGGAGCTGTGCGATGATAAGCAAGGTGCAAGAAGAGCCGAAGGATGCTCAGGTGGACGAAGGAGCTGTGCGATGATAAGCAAGGTGCAAGAAGAGCCGAAGGATGCTCAGGTGAACGAAGGAGCTGTGCGATGATAAGCAAGGTGCAAGAAGAGCCGAAGGATGCTCAGGTGAAGGAAGGAGCTGTGCGATGATAAGCAAGGTGCAAGAAGAGCCGAAGGATGCTCAGGTGGACGAAGGAGCTGTGCGATGATAAGCAAGGTGCAAGAAGAGCCGAAGGATGCTCAGGTGGAGGAAGGAGCTGTGCGATGATAAGCAAGGCGCAAGAAGAGCCGAAGGATGCTCAGGTGGACGAAGGAGCTGTGCGATGATAAGCAAGGCGCAAGAAGAGCCGAAGGATGCTCAGGTGGACGAAGGAGCTGTGCGATGATAAGCAAGGCGCAAGAAGAGCCGAAGGATGCTCAGGTGGACGAAGGAGCTGTGCGATGATAAGCAAGGTGTAAGAAGAGCCGAAGGATGCTCAGGTGGACGAAGGAGCTGTGCGATGATAAGCAAGGTGCAAGAAGAGCCGAAGGATGCTCAGGTGGACGAAGGAGCTGTGCGATGATAAGCAAGGTGCAAGAAGAGCCGAAGGATGCTCAGGTGGACGAAGGAGCTGTGCGATGATAAGCAAGGTGCAAGAAGAGCCGAAGGATGCTCAGGTGGACGAAGGAGCTGTGCGATGATAAGCAAGGTGCAAGAAGAGCCGAAGGATGCTCAGGTGGACGAAGGAGCTGTGCGATGATAAGCAAGGTGCAAGAAGAGCCGAAGGATGGTCAGGTGGATAAAGGAGCTGTGCGATGATAAGCAAGGTGCAAGAAGAGCCGAAGGATGCTCAGGTGGCTGAAGGAGCTGTGCGATGATAAGCAAGGTGCAAGAAGAGCTGAAGGATGCTCAGGTGGATGAAGGAGCTGTGCGATGATGAGCAAGGTGCAAGAAGAGCTGAAGGATGCTCAGGTGAATGAAGGAGCTGTGCGATGATAAGCAAGGTGCAAGAAGAGCTGAAGGATGCTCAGGTGAATGAAGGAGCTGTGCGATGATCAGCAAGGTGCAAGAAGAACTGAAGGATGCTCAGGTGAATGAAGGAGCTGTGCGATGATAAGCAAGGTGCAAGAAGAGCTGAAAGATGCTCAGGTGGATGAAGGAGCTGTGCGATGATAAGCAAGGTGCAAGAAGAGCTGAAGGATGCTCAGGTGAATGAAGGAGCTGTGCGATGATAAGCAAGGTGCAAGAAGAGCTGAAGGATGCTCAGGTGAATGAAGGAGCTGTGCGATGATAAGCAAGGTGCAAGAAGAGCTGAAGGATGCTCAGGTGGATAAAGGTGCTGTGCGATGATAAGCAAGGTGCAAGAAGAGCTGAAGGATGCTCAGGTGAATGAAGGAGCTGTGCGATGATAAGCAAGGTGCAAGAAGAGCTGAAGGATGCTCAGGTGAATGAATGAGCAGTGCGATGATAAGAAAGGTGCAAGAAGAGCTGAAGGATGCTCAGGTGAATGAAGGAGCTGTGCGATGATAAGCAAGGTGCAAGAAGAGCTGAAGGATGCTCAGGCCAATGAAGGAGCTGTGTGATGATAAGCAAGGTGCAAGAAGAGCTGAAGGATGCTCAGGTGAATGAAGGAGCTGTGCGATGATAAGCAAGGTGCAAGAAGAGCTGAAGGATGTTCAGGTGAATGAAGGAGCTGTGCGATGATAAGCAAGGTGCAAGAAGAGCTGATGGATGCTCAGGTGGATAACGGAGCTGTGCGATGATAAGCAAGGTGCAAGAAGAGCTGAAGGATGCTCAGGTGGATAAAGGAGCTGTGCGATGATAAGCAAGGTGCAAGAAGAGCTTCAGGATACTCAGGTGGATGAAGGAGCTGTGCGATGATAAGCAAGGCACAAGAAGAGCTTCAGGATGCTCAGGTGGATGAAGGAGGTGCCTGATCATGAGCAAGGTGCAAAAAGAGCTGCTGAATTTTTAGGTGCATGAAGGAGCTGTGCAATGATCAGCAAGGCACAAGAAGAGCTGAAGGATGCTCAGGTGGATAAAGGAGCTGTGCGATGATAAGCAAGGTCCAAGAAGAGCTGAAGGATGCTCAGGTGGATTAAGGAGCTGTGCGATGATAAGCAAGGTGCAAGAAGAGCTGAAGGATGCTCAGGTGGATAAAGGAGCTGTGCGATGATAAGCAAGGTGCAAGAAGAGCTTCAGGATGCTCAGGTGGATGAAGGAGGTGCCCGATCATGAGCAAGGTGCAAGAAGAGCTGCAGAATTTTTAGGTGCATGAAGGAGCTGCAGGGTGATTAGTGAAGTGCCAGAAGAACTGTAGGGTGCTCAGGTGGATGAAGGAGCTGCAGGATGATAAGCAAGGTGCAAGAAGAGCTTCAGGATGCTCAGGTGAATGAAGGAGCTGTGCGATGATAAGCAAGGTGCAAGAAGAGCTGAAGGATGCTCAGGTGAATGAAGGAGCTGTGCAATGATAAGCAAGCTGCAAGAAGAGCTGAAGGATGCTCAGGTGAATGAAGGAGCTGTGCGATGATAAGCAAGGTGCAAGAAGAGCTGAAGGATGCTCAGGTGAATGAAGGAGCTGTGCGATGATAAGGAAGGTGCAAGAAGAGCTGAAGGATGCTCAGATGAATAAAGGAGCTGTGCGATGATAAGCAAGGTGCAAGAAGAGCTGAAGCATGCTCAGGCCAATGAAGGAGGTGTGCGATGATAAGCAAGGTGCAAGAAGAGCTGAAGGATGCTCAGGTGAATGAAGGAGCTGTGCGATGATAAGCAAGGTGCAAGAAGAGCTGAAGGATGTTCAGGTGAATGAAGGAGCTGTGCGATGATAAACAAGGTGCAAGAAGAGCTGACGGATGCTCAGGTGGATAAAGGAGCTGTGCGATGATCAGCAAGGTGCAAGAAGAGCTGAAGGATGCTCAGGTGGATAAAGGAGCTGTGCGATGATAAGCAAGGTGGAAGAAGAGCTGAAGGATGCTCAGGTGAATGAAGGAGCTGTGCGATGATAAGCAAGGTGCAAGAAGAGCTGAAGGATGCTCAGGTGAATGAAGGAGCTGTGCGATGATGAGCAAGGTGCAAGAAGAGCTGAAGGATGCTCAGGTGAATAAAGGAGCTGTGCGATGATGAGCAAGGTGCAAGAAAAGCTGAAGGATGCTCAGGTGAATGAAGGAGCTGTGCGATGATAAGCAAGGTGCAAGAAGAGCTGAAGGATGCTCAGGTGAATGCAGGAGCTGTGCGATGATAAGCAAGGTGCAAGAAGAGCTGAAGGATGCTCAGTTGGATGAAGGAGCTGTGCAATGATAAGCAAGGTGCAAGAAGAGCCGAAGGATGCTCAGGTGGACGAAGGAGCTGTGCGATGATAAGCGAGGTGCAAGAAGAGCCGAAGGATGCTCAGGTGAACGAAGGAGCTGTGCGATGATAAGCAAGGTGCAAGAAGAGCCGAAGGATGCTCAGGTGAAGGAAGGAGCTGTGCGATGATAAGCAAGGTGCAAGAAGAGCCGAAGGATGCTCAGGTGGATGAAGGAGCTGTGCGATGATAAGCAAGGTGCAAGAAGAGCCGAAGGATGCTCAGGTGGACGAAGGAGCTGTGCGATGATAAGCAAGGTGCAAAAAGAGCCGAAGGATGCTCAGGTGGACGAAGGAGCTGTGCGATGATAAGCAAGGTGTAAGAAGAGCCGAAGGATGCTCAGGTGGACGAAGGAGCTGTGCGATGATAAGCAAGGTGCAAGAAGAGCCGAAGGATGCTCAGGTGGACGAAGGAGCTGTGCGATGATAAGCAAGGTGCAAGAAGAGCCGAAGGATGCTCAGGTGGAGAAAGGAGTTGTGCGATGATAAGCAAGGTGCAAGAAGAGCCGAAGGATGCTCAGGTGAATGAAGGAGCTGTGCGATGATAAGCAAGGTGCAAGAAGAGCTGAAGGATGCTCAGGTGAATGAATGAGCAGTGCGATGATAAGAAAGGTGCAAGAAGAGCTGAAGGATGCTCAGGTGAATGAAGGAGCTGTGCGATGATAAGCAAGGTGCAAGAAGAGCTGAAGGATGCTCAGGTGAATGAATGGGCAGTGCGATGATAAGAAAGGTGCAAGAAGAGCTGAAGGATGCTGAGGTGAATGAAGGAGCTGTGCGATGATAAGCAAGGTGCAAGAAGAGCTGAAGGATGCTCAGGTGGATAAAGGAGCTGTGCGATGATAAGCACGGTGCAAGAAGAGCTAAAGGATGCTCAGGTGAATGAAGGAGCTGTGCGATGATAAGCAAGGTGCAAGAAGAGCTGAAGGATGCTCAGGTGAATGAATGAGCAGTGCGATGATAAGAAAGGTGCAAGAAGGGCTGAAGGATACTCAGGTGAATGAAGGAGCTGTGCGATGATAAGCAAGGTGCAAGAAGAGCTGAAGGATGCTCAGATGAATGAAGGAGCTGTGCAATGATAAGCAAGGTGCAAGAAGAGCTGAAGGATGCTCAGGTCAATGAAGGAGCTGTGCGATGATAAGCAAGGTGCAAGAAGAGCCGAAGGATGCTCAGGTGGACGAAGGAGCTGTGCGATGATAAGCAAGGTGCAAGAAGAGCCGAAGGATGCTCAGGTGGACGAAGGAGCTGTGCGATGATAAGCAAGGTGCAAGAAGAGCCGAAGGATGGTCAGGTGGACGAAGGAGCTGTGCGATGATAAGCAAGGTGCAAGAAGAGCCGAAGGATGCTCAGGTGGCTAAAGGAGCTGTGCGATGATAAGCAAGGTGCAAGAAGAGCTGAAGGATGCTCAGGTGGATGAAGGAGCTGTGCGATGATAAGCAAGGTGCAAGAAGAGCTGAAGGATGCTCAGGTGGATGAAGGAGCTGTGCGATGATAAGCAAGGTGCAAGAAGAGCTGAAGGATGCTCAGGTGGACGAAGGAGCTGTGCGATGATGAGCAAGGTGCAAGAAGAGCTGAAGGATGCTCAGGTGAATAAAGGAGCTGTGCGATGATAAGCAAGGTGCAAGAAGAGCTGAAGGATGCTCAGGTGAATGAAGGAGCTGTGCGATGATCAGCAAGGTGCAAGAAGAGCTGAAGGATGCTCAGGTGAATGAAGGAGCTGTGCGATGATAAGCAAGGTGCAAGACGAGCTGAAAGATGCTCAGGTGGATGAAGGAGCTGTGCGATGATAAGCAAGGTGCAAGAAGAGCTGAAGGATGCTCAGGTGAATGAAGGAGCTGTGCGATGATAAGCAAGGTGCAAGAAGAGCTGAAGGATGCTCAGGTGAATGAAGGAGCTGTGCGATGATAAGCAAGGTGCAAGAAGAGCTGAAGGATGCTCAGGTGGATAAAGGAGCTGTGCGATGATAAGCAAGGTGCAAGAAGAGCTGAAGGATGCTCAGGTGAATGAAGGAGCTGTGCGATGATAAGCAAGGTGCAAGAAGAGCTGAAGGATGCTCAGGTGAATGAATGAGCAGTGCGATGATAAGAAAGGTGCAAGAAGAGCTGAAGGATGCTCAGGTGAATGAAGGAGCTGTGCGATGATAAGCAAGGTGCAAGAAGAGCTGAAGGATGCTCAGATGAATGAAGGAGCTGTGCAATGATAAGCAAGGTGCAAGAAGAGCTGAAGGATGCTCAGGTGAATGAAGGAGCTGTGCGATGATACGCAAGGTGCAAGAAGAGCTGAAGGATGCTCAGGTGAATGAAGGAGCTGTGCGATTATAAGCAAGGTGCAAGAAGAGCTGAAGGATGCTCAGGTGAATGAAGGAGCTGTGCGATGATAAGCAAGGTGCAAGAAGAGCTGAAGGATGCTCAGGTGAATAAAGGAGCTGTGCGATGATAAGCAAGGTGCAAGAAGAGCTGAAGGATGCTCAGATGAATAAAGGAGCTGTGCGATGATAAGCAAGGTGCAAGAAGAGCTGAAGCATGCTCAGGCCAATGAAGGAGCTGTGTGATGATAAGCAAGGTGCAAGAAGAGCTGAAGGATGCTCAGGTGAATGAAGGAGCTGTGCGATGATAAGCAAGGTGCAAGAAGAGCTGAAGGATGTTCAGGTGAATGAAGGAGCTGTGCGATGATAAGCAAGGTGCAAGAAGTGCTGATGGATGCTCAGGTGGATAAAGGAGCTGTGCGATGATAAGCAAGGTGCAAGAAGAGCTAAAGGATGCTCAGGTGGATAAAGGAGCTGTGCAATGATAAGCAAGGTGCAAGAAGAGCTTCAGGATACTCAGGTGGATGAAGGAGCTGTGCGATGATAAGCAAGGCACAAGAAGAGCTTCAGGATGCTCAGGTGGATGAAGGAGGTGCCTGATCATGAGCAAGGTGCAAAAAGAGCTGCAGAATTTTTAGGTGCATGAAGGAGCTGTGCAATGATCAGCAAGGCACAAGAAGAGCTGAAGGATGCTCAGGTGGATAAAGGAGCTGTGCGATGATAAGCAAGGTCCAAGAAGAGCTGAAGGATGCTCAGGTGGATTAAGGAGCTGTGCGATGATAAGTGTGAGACCGGCCTCACGGCGTTGCCCTCTCCATCATCCCGCCAACCTGCAACCACCCTCAAGACACGACATCCCCGACTCCGGCCGCCCCAGTCACCCCCGATCCACGGGCCGGCCAGAGACCTGACAGACTCAACACCCTACCACGCATGCCCAACCGAGGGAGCGGGAACCCTCGAGCCAGACCCAGAGGCGCCAGCCCAGTCACACCTCGGGTCGCCTTCCCCGGGAGGACTCAATCGGCCACCAGGCCCCTGGGGAGCAGGCGCCTCCCCTACCGAGCGTCTGGGGTCCTTCCCAGACCCACCTGAAAAGACCAAAGAAGTGAGCGGCAGGAAATCCCGCCAACCCCCCTCCGTCACCCCAGTCCCCCCCCCCTGCGAGCACTCCGGACTTCAAAGAACCAGCGGAGTATAACAAGGGGTGCCGGAGGAACAAGGACAGAGAAGACCTGGAACCATCTGAGCCTGCTGACGCTGTCGCGGCTCCTGAACGCTGAAGTCACCTGGGCCTGCTGAGTGACTCGCGGCCTCTTGCTATTGAACCATCTGAGCCCTGCGGACGAGGTCACGGCTCCCGAACACTGATCCACCTAGGCCTGCTGAGTGACTCGCGGCCCCCCAGCTAATGAACCATCTGAGCCCTGCGGACGGAATCGCGGCTCCTGAACTCCGACCACCTGTGACTGCTGAGAGACTCGCGGCGCTCCCCTTGAGGACGACTCGATAAGAGATCGCCCAGAGACACGACACCCTCCAGCTCGAGGATTGTGAGCTTCCGCAGGGTATTTCGCAGAGACACTATCTTGAAAGACTGTCCCGCTACCCCCATTCCCCACGACTGATTGGTGGTACGTTGTGCCACTGCTGTACTATTTGCCTTTTGGGTCATAAAGATCCCTGAAATCATCGATAAAAGAACTTATCGTCCTACAAAGAATACGTGTGGTGTCCCTCTGTTCACAGTGCAGATCAGGGTGTGCGCGCCTGGTTCGGCTTACTTGGGAGAGGTGGGTCGAAGGGGTGGGCAAGACGTGTATCGAACCCCCTTCCGGCGGGCGCCTTTCCAACATTTGGTGGCAGACGACGGGATCCGAGCCGACACCGAAGGAGAGCGTGCAGTAAACGACTGACGCACTACCAAACAGAAATGGAAGGAGAAACCTCCCTGGGTGCCACAGGTACCGAAATAAGCTCACCGTTCCGAGAAGATCAATTGGACTATTACACGCATAGAGAACTAAAACAGTTTTGCAAAGACCTTGGCATCGCTACCACCGGACTGAGCACAAAGGAAGACTACCAGAAAGTACTGAAAGCCTGGGTCGAGACGGGGGCGCCCCCGACCCAAACGGAAAGAGACTCTACCCATGAACAAACAAGCACCCCGGCGAGAAACAACGGACCAGAGGGGAACCTGTCCTTCGAGGAACTAGCGGACCGAGAGAGAAGCCGCAACCACGAACTGGAACTGGCAAAACTAAAAATCGAGGGAGAGATAAAACTGGCAGAGAAGAAGTTAGCCGTCGAGCAGTTACGGCTACAAGGGGAACTCGAAGAGAAGAGACTCCAAAGGGAGCACGACGAAAAGAAACTCCAGCTAGAACATGAACGCGGCCTGAAGGAAATTGAGTGGCGGGCTAGACACGAAAAGTCACAGCCGCCCGGGAATCCCCAGTCCGCTCCCGCCGGGGAAACCAAAGTTCACATCCCCAAGGATGTGGTCAAGGAGTATTATAAGAACGATGATATCCAGCAGTGGTTTAAAGCCTACGAAGTCGCCATGACCTCTCACCGAGTCCCGCAGAAGGAGTGGGGGGCTGGCCTATGGGGCCGGTTCTTAAGCGAAGGAAAGGACACTCTGCTCGATCTGCCCTCCGCGGTCATGAACTCCTACAGCCACATGAAGGAAGCCCTCGTGGGCCAGTACGGACTCACCCCCGAAATGTACCAACAACGGTTCCGAGATTGCAAAAAGATACCGGGCACCACGTGGGTCGAATACGTGAACTTTTACAGCCGAGCTCTGGACGGGTGGATCAAGGGCAGCAAGGTCTCCACCTTCGAAGAACTGTTCGATCTGATCGCCTGGGAACATTTAGCGGCCAATTGCTTTATAGAACTGCGCCAGCATCTCCTAGACAGTAAACTCACCGACCCTCGGAAGCTGGCCGCTGAGGCTGATCGTTGGGTGAACACACGGGCCACCCGGGGCCCCGTGGGGGACTACGGCCGCAACAGTCAGGGTCCCCCCCGCCAGAGGGGCCGAGGGAACCACGGCCGACCAAGAGACTTTGCCGGGGGGTCCTCCACCAGCCCCCCCAGCAGCCCGCCAGCGGCGGGTTCGGCCCAGTCTCCAGCCAGCACCGGAGCCCCAGGACGACCAGGTCAACGAGCTAGGATCACCTGCTTCCGCTGCCAGCAGCCCGGACACTACGCCAATGACCCCCAGTGTCCCCAGTATCAGCGAACCACAACGACCAACCCCACGACCCGGCAGATGGCCTCCGTGGCTCTGGGGGAAGAAATGGAAGACTCCAAGGAATGGGAACCAGCGGCCATGGCCCTGGTCTCCCTTGGTGATCGAGAAATGGTCCCCGGGACACCCTTGCCCGCCAACACAGAGAAATACCGACAGCAGGTGACTATCAACGGCCACCGAGTCGAGGGCCTTCGCGACACCGGGGCGAGTGTCACCGCGGTCCACCACAGCCTAATTTCCGAAGACCAGATCCTAGCCGGGGCCCTCTGTCCAGTCGTATCCTCCGACAATTCTGAGAGCCTCTGCCAGATGGCCCTGGTGCCCTTCGAGTGGGGAGGGGTCTCCGGAGAACTGAAGGTAGCGGTCCGGACCTCGCAGCCCGTAGACTGCCTCCTGGGCAACGACCTGGAAAATTCCCCGTGGGGGCAGGTAGAACGAAGAGCCCACCTAGAGATGATGGGCCTACCGGAATGGGTCTGCGCCACCACACGCTCCATGACCGCACAAGTGGCCCCCTCCAAGGGCGGTGAAGCCCTCTTACCGAACACTTTCCCCGAGAACAGGGACCCCCTACCAGAAGCAGACAACCCTCCTTCCGAGGAAGAAGGAGACACTAACCCAGGGGAAGGACCGGAACCTTCCGCCCCAGAGGCCCCGATGGAACCCGAAGAACTGCCCGAGTTGGCCCAGTGGCACTGCGAAGGGGGGCCCTCCCGCGAAGAGTTCTGCCAGGAACAGACCACTTGCCCCTCCCTCGAGGGACTTAGACAACAAGCCGAAGCCCAGGTCGCCGGTGATCAAACCGGAACCCATTGGGTTTATTGGGACAATGGCCTCCTCTACAGCGAGCAAAAGTCCGCCGAGCTAGGCGCAGCACGAGTACTGGTGGTACCCCTGCGATTCCGGAGCCTCCTCCTGGGCCTGGCCCACGATGTACCCTTGGCAGGACACTTAGGCCAAGACAAGACATACCAGCGATTGGTGACCCACTTCTATTGGCCCAAGATGCGAGCGAATGTAGAAACACACTGCAAGTCCTGCCTCACGTGCCAGGGCAGTGGGAAGAGTGGCGGAAAATGCAAAGCTCCCTTACAACCGTTCCCCGTTGTAAGTACCCCGTTCGAGCGGGTCGGCATCGACATCGTGGGACCCCTGGATCCGAAGACCACCCAGGGCCACAGATTCATCCTCGTCCTGGTGGACCATGCCACCCGCTACCCCGAGGCCATCCCCCTCCGCACCGTGACGGCTCCCGTGGTGGGCCGGGCTCTCATGGGGATCTTCTCCCGGGTCGGATTCCCCCGCGAGGTTGTGAGTGATCGCGGCACGAACTTTATATCCCGCTACATGAAGTCCCTGTGGCAGCAGTGCGGAGTCACGTATAAATTCACGACCCCCTACCACCCCCAGGGCAACGGCCTGGTGGAACGCTTCAACCGAACTCTGAAGGGAATGATCCTGGGCCTCGAAGAGCCCCTGCGCCGGAAATGGGACGTCCTCCTCCCTTGCCTCCTGTTCGCGTACCGGGAGGTTCCCCAAAAGTCTCTGGGGTTCAGCCCCTTCGAACTGCTGTACGGACATCCCGTTCGAGGGCCCCTAAGCCTGGTCAAAGAGGGCTGGGAGACAAGCCCCCGGGGGACACCCCTAGATGTGTTCCGCTACATCCTGGCACTCCGCAACCAGACGAGGAAGTTTAGGGAACTTGCAGAGGCTAACCTCGAGGCCAGCCAAGAAGAAATGAAGCGCTGGTATGACCAGAACGCAACCTTGGTCGAGTTCCAGCCGGGCCAGCAGGTTTGGGTCATGGCTCCGGTGAGACCCTGCGCCCTACAAGACAAATGGACTGGTCCATTCAAGGTGGTCGAACGGAAGAGCCAGGTCACGTATCTGGTCGACGTACAATCCCCACGGAACCCCCTCCGGGTCCTCCACGTAAACCGTCTCAAGCCCCACTTCGTAAGGACAGAACTGAGTTTGCTACTGGCCACCGATGAGGGGGCAGAGGAGGACACTGAACCCCTGCCCGATCTCCTGTGCACAAAAGAACTGGACGGTTCCGTGGAGGGTGTGAAACTGTCGGACACCCTCACTCCCCAGCATGCCGACGACTGCCGCCAGCTGCTCGGACAATTCGCAGACCTTTTCTCCCTCATTCCAAGGGTGACCGACTGGTGTGTCCACGACGTGGACACCGGCGACTGCCCGCCTGTGAGACACCGAGCCTACCGGGTGCCTGACCGGGTCCGCACCTGCATCAAGACCGAGGTACAGAAAATGCTCAACCTAGGGGTCATCGAGCCCTCCGACAGCCCCTGGGCCAGCCCGGTGGTTCTGGTCCCGAAGGCTGCCTCCCCAGGGGTCGCCCCCGAACTAAGATTCTGTGTAGACTATCGGGGGCTCAATGCGGTCACCCGCGCAGACGCTCACCCTATTCCCCGAGCCGACGAGCTCATCGACCGCCTGGGGGCCGCCCAGTTCCTCAGCACTTTCGACCTGACCTGCGGGTACTGGCAGATCGCTCTCACGGAAGGGGCGAAGGAGCGCTCTGCCTTCTCCACGCCAGATGGCCACTACCGCTTCAGGGTCATGCCGTTCGGGATGAAAAACGCCCCAGCCACGTTCCAGCGGTTGGTGAACAAGGTCCTGGCCGGACTCGAGGAGTTCAGCGCAGCGTACCTTGACGACATCGCCGTATTCAGCTCTCAATGGCACGAGCATCTCCAGCACCTCCGACAAGTACTAATGTCCCTGCGCCAAGCGGGTCTGACAGTGAAAGCCAGCAAATGCCAGCTCGGACAAGGCTCCGTGGTCTACCTGGGGCATCAGGTGGGCAGCGGCCAGGTCGCCCCTCTCCAGCCGAAGATCGATGCCATCAAGTCCTGGGAGCCCCCCACCACGCAGACAGAGGTTCGGGCCTTCCTGGGCCTTACGGGGTACTACCGGAGGTTCATTAAAAATTATGGTAGTATCGCAGGGCCCCTCACAGAGTTGACCTCCAAAAAGCTTCCGCAGAAGGTGCAGTGGACCCCCCAGTGCCAGCAGGCGTTTGACGCCTTGAAAACCGCCATGTGCACCGCTCCCGTACTCAAGGCCCCCGACTACTCCCTGTTAGAAAGGATAGACGGACCGGGAGGGTCGGCCGGGGTCAGGAGGAGAGGTCTCCGGGGAGAGCCGTCTCCAGCGATCGTACAGACAAGTAACTTCCCCCCCACAGACAGATACCACACACGGATAAGGTTCAGTGTTCTTTATAAGCACTTCTTAAGGTACGGTTGAATGGTACAAGGAGGTCTGGACTCAGGGGTCCCCTCGATTCAAGTCTCTCAAAGCAGGGTAAGGGGTAGCGGGACAGTCTGTCTACCAGTCAGGTAGTTTGGATGAGATGATGATTAGCTCACAATCCTCGAGCTTAGTTGGTGCGGGCCGCGGCAGCGCCAGCAGGTCCCGGAAAGATGGTCGATGTACGGTCCGCGGCAGCGCCAGCAGGTCCCGGTGAGGATGGTCGTTACAACGGGCCGCGGCAGCGCCAGCAGGTCCCGGAAAGATGGTCGATGTACGGTCCGCGGCAGCGCCAGCAGGTCCCGGTGAGGATGGTCGTTACAACGGGCCGCGGCAGCGCCAGCAGGTCCCGACGAGGATGGATGTTGTAGAAGGCCGCGGCAGCGCCAGCAGGCAGGACGATGGTTCACAAGAGCGGGCTACGGCAGCGCCAGTAGTCCGTCAAGGCTGAGTTCTCTCGGTGTCTCTCGACTCCAGGATACAACTGCCTTCCTGCTCCGGAGTTGCCCCAGTTATAGGGCAGGCGCTCTTTGATGTCCGGACCCTCGCACTTGGAGGTCGGAGGGCCCGGGATGAAGGTGTCCAGACACCCAGCAGGGGGTGGAGCCAGCGCCTGGGGGAGCTGGAGGCGATCGGCACCTGGCGGGGGAAGAGCTCTTGACACTTCGTCCTCCCATTGACCTGCCAAGTGGTCCGCTCACCTCCCGGGTGGATGGTGGTGCCGGGATGTCGGGGCCGGTCAGGCCCGGGGTTAGGGTCGGGGTGAGGCCACGCGGCCTCGTGGTGCAGGGCCCAAGATGGCGGCTTGAACCGGCCGGGGGAGCCGGTGGGGCTGGGCCCCGTGATGAGTAGAGGTCCGAGGGCAGAAGATCCGTCGGGAGACGGGGTACGGGTGCTTTTCGGGGGTTATGCCTGGTGGGCCGGAGCTCGGGCCCTGTCGTGCGGGGAGGGAGCAAGCCCTTCGTGTGGCCTGTCCAACATGCGTCCCCCCCAGCTGAAGGCGGGGAGAGTCACCCATCTCCTTGGGGACTCTCTTCGTCGAGGCGGAAAAAGCGGGACAGGCCATCCGCGTTGGCGTGGTCTTGGCCTGGTCGGTGCTCCACAGTGAAGTCCATTCCCTGCAGGGAAATGGACCAGCGCAAGAGTTTTGGGTTCTCCCCCCGCATCTGCATCAGCCACTGCAGGGGTCGATGGTCGGTTTGTACCCGGAAGTGGGTACCGAAGAGATAGGGCCGGAGCTTTTTGAGGGCCCACACCACTGCGAAGGCCTCCCTCTCGATGGTGCTCCAGCGCTGTTCTCGGGCCAGGAGACGTCGACTGATGAAGGCCACCGGCTGGTCATGACCTTCGGGGTTTAACTGAGAAAGGACGGCTCCGATGCCGTGGTCGGAGGCGTCGGTCTGTACTATGAATTCCCGACTGTAATCGGGGGCCTGGAGCACAGGGGTGGTGCATAGAGCGGCCTTCAGCTTCTCGAAGGCCGCTTGACAATCGGGGGTCCAGTTAATCCGCTTCGGCTGGTTCTTGGACGTGAGACCCGTGAGGGGCCCCACGATGCTGCCGTAGTCCTTCACGAACCGCCGGTAGTAGCCGGTGAGCCCCAAGAAGGCTCGGACCTCGGTCTGGGTGACGGGGGGCTGCCAGGACTGGATGGCAGCAATCTTAAGTTGTAGCGGGGCCACCAGCCCGCTTCCCACTTGGTGCCCAAGGTAGGTCACAGACCCTTGGCCAATTTGGCACTTGCCGGCCTTAATTGTGAGGCCGCCCGCTGGAGGGCCTGTAGGACCTCTTGGAGGTGACGGAGGTGGTCGGGCCAGTGGTGGCTGTATACAGCGATATCGTCCGGGTAGGCAGCGCTGAACTCTTCGAGCCCCGCCAAGACCTGGTTCACGAGGCGTTGAAACGTGGCGGGGGCATTCTTCATGCCGAAGGGCATGACCTTGAATTGGTAGTGGCCATCGGGGGTAGAGAAGGCTGACCGTTCCTGAGCCCTGGGTGTGAGGCCGATCTGCCAGTAGCCCGCTGTTAGGTCGAAGATACTGAGGTAGCGGGCGGCCCCCAGCCGGTCGATCAGCTCGTCTGCTCGGGGGATCGGATGAGCGTCGGTCCGGGTGACAGCGTTCAAGCCCCGGTAGTCGACGCAGAATCTTAGTTCAGGTGCGGTGCCGGGGGCAGCGGCTTTGGGGACCAATACAACCGGACTGGCCCAGGGACTGTCCGAGGGCTCGATGACCCCGATTGTGAGCATCTTGGCCACCTCCTCCTGTATGCAGGCCCGTACCCGATCTGGTACGCGGTAGGCCCGTGTCGGACAGGGGGACTGTCCCCGGTGTCCACGTCGTGCAAACACCAAGGGGTGACCCCGGGGATGAGGGAGAACAGGGCAGCGAACTGCAGCAGGAGGTTCCGGCAGCCCTGGCGTTGCTCCGAAGTGAGGGCGTCAGAGAGCCGGACCCCGTCCACGGAGCCGTCATTCTCCTGAGTCTTCAGAAGATCCGGGAGGGGTTCGGAGTCTTCCTCTGCCCCACTGTCCGTAGCCATCAGGAGGCTGAGTTCTGAGCGCACAAAGTGTGGTTTGAGTCGGTTGGTGTGGAGGACCCGAAGGGGGTTCCGGGAGGTCCCCAGGTCGATGAGGTAAGTGACGGGGCTTTTGCGCTCGACCACTTTGAAGGGCCCCGTCCACTTATCTTGCAAGGCACATGGTTCGGTGGGGGACATCACCCATACTTGTTGTCCAGGCTCGAACTCAACGGAAGAGGCATTGTGATCATACCACTTCTTCATGTCCTCCTGGCTGGCCTCGAGGTTTGCCTTGGCCATCTCTCTGAAGCGCCGGGTCTGATTGCGTAGGGCCAGGAGGTATTTGAAGACGTCTGGAGGGGTCTTTAGGGGGGCCATCTCCCAACCTTCTTTTACTAGGCTGAGGGGCCCTCGCACAGGGTGCCCGTACAGGAGTTCGAAAGGGCTAAAACCGAGGGACTTCTGGGGAACTTCGCGGTAGGCGAAGAGGAGGCACGGGAGTAGTACATCCCACTGGCGACGGAGGGGCTCTTCCAATCCCCCAATCATCCCCTTGAGGGTGCGGTTAGAACGCTCCACTAGTCCGTTCCCTTGGGGGTGATAGGGGGTCGTGAATCTGTAGGTGACCCCGCATTGTTGCCAGAGGGACTTCATGTATTTGGATATAAAGTTCGTGCCTCGGTCGCTGACGACTTCTCGGGGGAAGCCTACCCGGGAGAAGATCCCCATTAGGGCCCGGCCAACCACCGGAGCTGTCACGGTCCGTAGGGGCACCGCCTCGGGGTAGCGGGTGGCATGGTCCACCAGTACTAAGATGAACCTGTGTCCTTGTGCCGTGCGGGGGTCCAGAGGCCCCACGATGTCTATCCCCACCCTCTCGAACGGGGTGGTGACCACAGGGAAGGGTTGCAGAGGGGCTTTCAGCTTCCGACCACTCTTCCCGCTGGCTTGGCATGTGGGGCAAGATCGGCAGTGGTTCAGGACGTCGTTCCTCATCTTCGGCCAGAAAAAGTGGGTCACTAGGCGGCTGTACGTTTTATCTTGACCCAGGTGTCCAGCCAGGGGGACATCGTGGGCCAGGTTGAGCAGAAAGTCTCTGAAGCGGAGAGGTACCACCAGTACTCGACCGGCCCCCAGCTCGGCGATTCTTTGCTCGCTGTATAGCAGGTCGTTATCCCAGTAGACCCAGTGAGTTCCGGTGGAGTCCCCTGCGTTCTGGGCGCTGGCTTGTTGGCGGAGTCCCTCGAGGGAGGGACAGGTCTTTTGTTCCTGGCGGAACTGTGCTTGGGTGGGCCCCCCCTCTTGACGCCACTGAGCCAGGTCAGGAAGGCCCTGGGGTCGCGCGTCCCCTTCGGCCGTCGGGTCTGGGAGGCTGGCCTCGTCGTTGTCTTCTACTGGGGCGACTGGGGGCGGAGGTGCTGGCCATTCTGGTTCTTCTGATCGAGGGACGGCACGGGCGGCCATGGACCGGGTGGTTATGCAGGCCCAGTCCGGGAGGCCCAGCATCCCCAGGTGCTCTCTTCTCTCAACGGTGGCCCACGGGGAACTCTCGAGGTCATTCCCCAGGAGGCAGTCCACGGGGGCATCGTCCCGGACCGTCACCTTCAACAGGCCGGAGACCCCTCCCCATTCGAATGGAACGCAGGCCATTTGACACATACTTTCAGAGTTGTCTGCCGAGCGGACGGGGCAGAGAATGTTCGGCAGGATCTGCTCGGGCTTCACCAGGTGACAGCGGACGGCCGTCACACTGGCGCCTGTGTCACGCAAGGCCTCGGCTCGCTGTCCATTAATGGTCACCCACTGACCGTATTTCCTGGTGTTAGCGGGTAGGGGAGCCCGCGGGACCATGTCTCTTCCCCCTAAGCACGCCAGGACCATGGCGGCCGGTTCCCATTCTTGCTGGGCCGGCTCATACTCCTCTGGTTCCTCCAATGATCGCTCTTCCCCCAGGGCGGCGGCAGCTACCTGGCGGGGCTTGGGTGTTTGGTTCTGCGGGCAGCTCGGGTCATTGGCGTAGTGGCCGACTCGCTGGCATCGGTGGCACGTGACGTTGGCTCGGACCCCAGGACGCCACGGGGGGTTGCCCCGACCGGCCGGGGCCGGGGTGCTGGCCACGGGTGTTGCGGGCAAGGCGTCTCTCCCTCGCCCCTGGCCCCCTCCTCCTCCCCGAGGACGGTGCTGGCCTTGGTTGTTTCTGTTCTGTTCGTGTGGCCCCCTCCGGCCCACTCGGGTGCTTTCCCATCGGTCAGCTTCGACGGCGAGCTGCCGGGGGTCAGTCAGCTTACTGTCGAGGAGGTGCTGCCTGAGCTCGACGAAGCAGTTGTTCGACAGGTGCTCCCATACCATCAGGTTAAAGAGTTGTTCGTAGGTGGTGACCTGGCTCCCCTTTATCCAACCCTCGAAGGCACGGCTGAAATAGTTCACGTATTCTACCCAAGTTGTACCTGGGATCCGGGTGCAATCTCTGAACCTCTGGCGGTACATCTCGGGTGTGAGGCCGTAGCGGGTGAGGAGGGCAGCCTTCATGTGGTCGTAGGACGACATTTGGTGATCTGGGAGCTGCAGTAGGGCATCGCGCCCCTCGTTGATAAACCTCCCCCAGAGTCCGGCTCCCCAATCACTCCGGTCGATCCGGTGGGAGGTCATGGCGATCTCGTAGGCTTTAAACCACTGTTGTATGTCGTCTTCTCGGACATACTCGCGGACAACATCCTTGGGGATGTGGACTTTTTTCTCGATTGGCCCCGGGGTGTGTGGTCGCTCAGGCACCCCCAGTTCTTTATTCTGTTTCCGAAGTTCTATTTCCGCCAGTTTGCGCTCGTGCTCGAGCGTTATTTTTTTCTCCTCCAGCTCTCTCTGTCTCTGCTTCTCTTCTCGTTCATCTCGGAGCCGCCTGTGCTCGAGGTTGAGTTTCTGTTCAGCTAACTTGAGTTCCCCATCCATCTTGAGTCGTGCCATTTCCAACTCGTGTAATCTGGTTCTTTCTCTTTCTCGGATCTCCTCCTGCGAGAGGCCCGTTCCCCGCTCCTCGGGAGCCGTGGCGTTCCCCTCTGGTGTGATGCTGCTTTGGTCGGAGGGTCCGGCGACCCCAGTTTCTGTCCACGACTCTAGGGCGTGCTTTAGATCATCTTTGGTACTCAGGCCGGTGGTAGCAATGCCAAGTTCTATGCAGAATTGTCTCAGTTCGCGGTGGTTGTATTCTTCTAATTTATCCATTTGGAATTTCTCGGTGGAGTTGCTATCTTTGGCTGACATCGTGTTGTTGTCGTGGGGTGAGCTACTCTCTGTACGATTACGCGTTGATTCGGATCGCGCCGCTGGCCACCAATGTTAGAAAGGATAGACGGACCGGGAGGGTCGGCCGGGGTCAGGAGGAGAGGTCTCCGGGGAGAGCCATCTCCAGCGATCGTACAGACAAGTAACTTCCCCCCCACAGACAGATACCACACACGGATAAGGTTCAGTGTTCTTTATAAGCACTTCTTAAGGTACGGTTGAATGGTACAAGGAGGTCTGGACTCAGGGGTCCCCTCGATTCAAGTCTCTCAAAGCAGGGTAAGGGGTAGCGGGACAGTCTGTCTACCAGTCAGGTAGTTTGGATGAGATGATGATTAGCTCACAATCCTCGAGCTTAGTTGGTGCGGGCCGCGGCAGCGCCAGCAGGTCCCGGAAAGATGGTCGATGTACGGTCCGCGGCAGCGCCAGCAGGTCCCGGTGAGGATGGTCGTTACAACGGGCCGCGGCAGCGCCAGCAGGTCCCGGAAAGATGGTCGATGTACGGTCCGCGGCAGCGCCAGCAGGTCCCGGTGAGGATGGTCATTACAACGGGCCGCGGCAGCGCCAGCAGGTCCCGACGAGGATGGATGTTGTAGAAGGCCGCGGCAGCGCCAGCAGGCAGGACGATGGTTCACAAGAGCGGGCTACGGCAGCGCCAGTAGTCCGTCAAGGCTGAGTTCTCTCGGTGTCTCTCGACTCCAGGATACAACTGCCTTCCTGCTCCGGAGTTGCCCCAGTTATAGGGCAGGCGCTCTTTGATGTCCGGACCCTCGCACTTGGAGGTCGGAGGGCCCGGGATGAAGGTGTCCAGACACCCAGCAGGGGGTGGAGCCAGCGCCTGGGGGAGCTGGAGGCGATCGGCACCTGGCGGGGGAAGAGCTCTTGACACTTCGTCCTCCCATTGACCTGCCAAGTGGTCCGCTCACCTCCCGGGTGGATGGTGGTGCCGGGATGTCGGGGCCGGTCAGGCCCGGGGTTAGGGTCGGGGCGAGGCCACGCGGCCTCGTGGTGCAGGGCCCAAGATGGCGGCTTGAACCGGCCGGGGGAGCCGGTGGGGCTGGGCCCCGTGATGAGTAGAGGTCCGAGGGCAGAAGATCCGTCGGGAGACGGGGTACGGGTGCTTTTCGGGGGTTATGCCTGGTGGGCCGGAGCTCGGGCCCTGTCGTGCGGGGAGGGAGCAAGCCCTTCGTGTGGCCTGTCCAACACTCCCGAGAGTTCGTGGTCCAGACCGACGCATCCGAACATGGCATCGGGGCCGTGCTCTCGCAGTTCGACGACAAGGGCATTGATCAGCCCATAGCCTTCATCAGCCGAAGGCTGCTGCCGAGAGAGCAGCGTTGGAGCACTATAGAGCGAGAGGCCTTTGCCGTAGTCTGGGCCCTCAAGAAACTGCGGCCCTACTTGCTCGGAACCCATTTTCGAGTACAGACGGACCACCGGCCCTTGCAGTGGCTAATGCGGATGAGGGGGGAGAACCCCAAGCTACTACGATGGTCCATCTCTCTCCAAGGGATGGATTTCACTGTTGAACATCGCCCCGGGACGGATCATGCCAACGCCGACGGCCTGTCCCGGTTCTTCCGCTTCGGCGAGGAGAACCCCCCAGTGGATGGGTAGTTCTCCACGCCTTTCAGCTGGGGGGGACGCGTGTGAGACCGGCCTCACGGCGTTGCCCTCTCCATCATCCCGCCAACCTGCAACCACCCTCAAGACACGACATCCCCGACTCCGGCCGCCCCAGTCACCCCCGATCCACGGGCCGGCCAGAGACCTGACAGACTCAACACCCTACCACGCATGCCCAACCGAGGGAGCGGGAACCCTCGAGCCAGACCCAGAGGCGCCAGCCCAGTCACACCTCGGGTCGCCTTCCCCGGGAGGACTCAATCGGCCACCAGGCCCCTGGGGAGCAGGCGCCTCCCCTACCGAGCGTCTGGGGTCCCTCCCAGACCCACCTGAAAAGACCAAAGAAGTGAGCGGCAGGAAATCCCGCCAACCCCCCTCCGTCACCCCAGTCCCCCCCCCTGCGAGCACTCCGGACTTCAAAGAACCAGCGGAGTATAACAAGGGGTGCCGGAGGAACAAGGACAGAGAAGACCTGGAACCATCTGAGCCTGCTGACGCTGTCGCGGCTCCTGAACGCTGAAGTCACCTGGGCCTGCTGAGTGACTCGCGGCCTCTTGCTATTGAACCATCTGAGCCCTGCGGACGAGGTCGCGGCTCCCGAACACTGATCCACCTAGGCCTGCTGAGTGACTCGCGGCCCCCCAGCTAATGAACCATCTGAGCCCTGCGGACGGAATCGCGGCTCCTGAACTCCGACCACCTGTGCCTGCTGAGAGACTCGCGGCGCTCCCCTTGAGGACGACTCGATAAGAGATCGCCCAGAGACACGACACCCTCCAGCTCGAGGATTGTGAGCTTCCGCAGGGTATTTCGCAGAGACACTATCTTGAAAGACTGTCCCGCTACCCCCATTCCCCATGACTGATTGGTGGTACGTTGTGCCACTGCTGTACTATTTGCCTTTTGGGTCATAAAGATCCCTGAAATCATCGATAAAAGAACTTATCGTCCTACAAAGAATACGTGTGGTGTCCCTCTGTTCACAGTGCAGATCAGGGTGTGTGCGCCTGGTTCGGCTTACTTGGGAGAGGTGGGTCGAAGGGGTGGGCAAGACGTGTATCGAACCCCCTTCCGGCGGGCGCCTTTCCAACAATAAGCAAGGTGCAAGAAGAGCTGAAGGATGCTCAGGTGGATAAAGGAGCTGTGCGATGATAAGCAAGGTGCAAGAAGAGCTTCAGGATGCTCAGGTGGATGAAGGAGGTGCCCGATCATGAGCAAGGTGCAAGAAGAGCTGCAGAATTTTTAGGTGCATGAAGGAGCTGCAGGGTGATTAGCGAGGTGCCAGAAGAACTGTAGGGTGCTCAGGTGGATGAAGGAGCTGCAGGATGATAAGCAAGGTGCAAGAAGAGCTTCAGGATGCTCAGGTGAATGAAGGAGCTGTGCGATGATAAGCAAGGTGCAAGAAGAGCTGAAGGATGCTCAGGTGAATGAAGGAGCTGTGCAATGATAAGCAAGGTGCAAGAAGAGATGAAGGATGCTCAGGTGAATGAAGGAGCTGTGCGATGATAAGCAAGGTGCAAGAAGAGCTGAAGGATGCTCAGGTGAATGAAGGAGCTGTGCGATGATAAGCAAGGTGAAAGAAGAGCTGAAGGATGCTCAGATGAATAAAGGAGCTGTGCGATGATAAGCAAGGTGCAAGAAGAGCTGAAGCATGCTCAGGCCAATGAAGGAGGTGTGCGATGATAAGCAAGGTGCAAGAAGAGCTGAAGGATGCTCAGGTGAATGAAGGAGCTGTGCGATGATAAGCAAGGTGCAAGAAGAGCTGAAGGATGTTCAGGTGAATGAAGGAGCTGTGCGATGATAAACAAGGTGCAAGAAGAGCTGACGGATGCTCAGGTGGATAAAGGAGCTGTGCAATGATAAGCAAGGTGCAAGAAGAGCTGAAGGATGCTCAGGTGGATAAAGGAGCTGTGCGATGATAAGCAAGGTGCAAGAAGAGCTGAAGGATGCTCAGGTGAATGAAGGAGCTGTGCGATGATAAGCAAGGTGCAAGAAGAGCTGAAGGATGCTCAGGTGAATGAAGGAGCTGTGCGATGATGAGCAAGGTGCAAGAAGAGCTGAAGGATGCTCAGGTGAATAAAGGAGCTGTGCGATGATGAGCAAGGTGCAAGAAGAGCTGAAGGATGCTCAGGTGAATGAAGGAGCTGTGCGATGATAAGCAAGGTGCAAGAAGAGCTGAAGGATGCTCAGGTGAATGCAGGAGCTGTGCGATGATAAGCAAGGTGCAAGAAGAGCTGAAGGATGCTCAGTTGGATAAAGGAGCTGTGCGATGATAAGCAAGGTGCAAGAAGAGCTGAAGGATGCTCAGGTGGATGAAGGAGCTGTGCGATGATAAGCAAGGTGCAAGAAGAGCCGAAGGATGCTCAGGTGGACGAAGGAGCTGTGCGATGATAAGCAAGGTGCAAGAAGAGCCGAAGGATGCTCAGGTGAACGAAGGAGCTGTGCGATGATAAGCAAGGTGCAAGAAGAGCCGAAGGATGCTCAGGTGAACAAAGGAGCTGTGCGATGATAAGCAAGGTGCAAGAAGAGCCGAAGGATGCTCAGGTGAAGGAAGGAGCTGTGCGATGATAAGCAAGGTGCAAGAAGAGCCGAAGGATGCTCAGGTGGACGAAGGAGCTGTGCGATGATAAGCAAGGTGCATGAAGAGCCGAAGGATGCTCAGGTGGAGGAAGGAGCTGTGCGATGATAAGCAAGGCGCAAGAAGAGCCGAAGGATGCTCAGGTGGACGAAGGAGCTGTGCGATGATAAGCAAGGCGCAAGAAGAGCAGAAGGATGCTCAGGTGGACGAAGGAGCTGTGCGATGATAAGCAAGGTGTAAGAAGAGCCGAAGGATGCTCAGGTGGACAAAGGAGCTGTGCGATGATAAGCAAGGTGTAAGAAGAGCCGAAGGATGCTCAGGTGGGCGAAGGAGCTGTGCGATGATAAGCAAGGTGCAAGGAGAGCCGAAGGATGCTCAGGTGGACGAAGGAGCTGTGCGATGATAAGCAAGGTGCAAGAAGAGCCGAAGGATGCTCAGGTGGACGAAGGAGCTGTGCGATGATAAGCAAGGTGCAAGAAGAGCCGAAGGATGCTCAGGTGGACGAAGGAGCTGTGCGATGATAAGCAAGGTGCAAGAAGAGCCGAAGGATGCTCAGGTGGACGAAGGAGCTGTGCGATGATAAGCAAGGTGCAAGAAGAGCCGAAGGATGCTCAGGTGGACGAAGGAGCTGTGCGATGATAAGCAAGGTGCAAGAAGAGCCGAAGGATGGTCAGGTGGATAAAGGAGCTGTGCGATGATAAGCAAGGTGCAAGAAGAGCTGAAGGATGCTCAGGTGAATAAAGGAGCTGTGCGATGATAAGCAAGGTGCAAGAAGAGCTGAAGGATGCTCAGGTGAATGAAGGAGCTGTGCGATGATCAGCAAGGTGCAAGAAGAGCTGAAGGATGCTCAGGTGAATGAAGGAGCTGTGCGATGATAAGCAAGGTGCAAGAAGAGCTGAAAGATGCTCAGGTGGATGAAGGAGCTGTGCGATGATAAGCAAGGTGCAAGAAGAGCTGAAGGATGCTCAGGTGAATGAAGGAGCTGTGCGATGATAAGCAAGGTGCAAGAAGAGCTGAAGGATGCTCAGGTGAATGAAGGAGCTGTGCGATGATAAGCAAGGTGCAAGAAGAGCTGAAGGATGCTCAGGTGGATAAAGGAGCTGTGCGATGATAAGCAAGGTGCAAGAAGAGCTGAAGGATGCTCAGGTGAATGAAGGAGCTGTGCGATGATAAGCAAGGTGCAAGAAGAGCTGAAGGATGCTCAGGTGAATGAATGAGCAGTGCGATGATAAGAAAGGTGCAAGAAGAGCTGAAGGATGCTCAGGTGAATGAAGGAGCTGTGCGATGATAAGCAAGGTGCAAGAAGAGCTGAAGGATGCTCAGATGAATGAAGGAGCTGTGCAATGATAAGCAAGGTGCAAGAAGAGCTGAAGGATGCTCAGGTGAATGAAGGAGCTGTGCGATGATACGCAAGGTGCAAGAAGAGCTGAACGATGCTCAGGTGAATGAAGGAGCTGTGCGATGATAAGCAAGGTGCAAGAAGAGCTGAAGGATGCTCAGGTGAATGAAGGATCTGTGCGATGATAAGCAAGGTGCAAGAAGAGCTGAAGGATGCTCAGGTGAATAAAGGAGCTGTGCGATGATAAGCAAGGTGCAAGAAGAGCTGAAGGATGCTCAGATGAATAAAGGAGCTGTGCAATGATAAGCAAGGTGCAAGAAGAGCTGAAGCATGCTCAGGCCAATGAAGGAGCTGTGTGATGATAAGCAAGGTGCAAGAAGAGCTGAAGGATGCTCAGGTGAATGAAGGAGCTGTGCGATGATAAGCAAGGTGCAAGAAGAGCTGAAGGATGTTCAGGTGAATGAAGGAGCTGTGCGATGATAAGCAAAGTGCAAGAAGAGCTGATGGATGCTCAGGTGGATAAAGGAGCTGTGCGATGATAAGCAAGGTGCAAGAAGAGCTGAAGGATGCTCAGGTGGATAAAGGAGCTGTGCGATGATAAGCAAGGTGCAAGAAGAGCTTCAGGATACTCAGGTGGATGAAGGAGCTGTGCGATGATAAGCAAGGCACAAGAAGAGCTTCAGGATGCTCAGGTGGATGAAGGAGGTGCCTGATCATGAGCAAGGTGCAAAAAGAGCTGCAGACTTTTTAGGTGCATGAAGGAGCTGTGCAATGATCAGCAAGGCACAAGAAGAGCTGAAGGATGCTCAGGTGGATAAAGGAGCTGTGCGATGATAAGCAAGGTCCAAGAAGAGCTGAAGGATGCTCAGGTGGATTAAGGAGCTGTGCGATGATAAGCAAGGTGCAAGAAGAGCTGAAGGATGCTCAGGTGGATAAAGGAGCTGTGCGATGATAAGCAAGGTGCAAGAAGAGCTTCAGGATGCTCAGGTGGATGAAGGAGGTGCCTGATCATGAGCAAGGTGCAAGAAGAGCTGCAGAATTTTTAGGTGCATGAAGGAGCTGCAGGGTGATTAGCGAGGTGCCAGAAGAACTGTAGGGTGCTCAGGTGGATGAAGGAGCTGCAGGATGATAAGCAAGGTGCAAGAAGAGCTTCAGGATGCTCAGGTGAATGAAGGAGCTGTGCGATGATAAGCAAGGTGCAAGAAGAGCTGAAGGATGCTCAGGTGAATGAAGGAGCTGTGCAATGATAAGCAAGGTGCAAGAAGAGCTGAAGGATGCTCAGGTGAATGAAGGAGCTGTGCGATGATAAGCAAGGTGCAAGAAGAGCTGAAGGATGCTCAGGTGAATGAAGGAGCTGTGAGATGATAAGGAAGGTGCAAGAAGAGCTGAAGGATGCTCAGATGAATAAAGGAGCTGTGCGATGACAAGCAAGGTGCAAGAAGAGCTGAAGCATGCTCAGGCCAATGAAGGAGGTGTGCGATGATAAGCAAGGTGCAAGAAGAGCTGAAGGATGCTCAGGTGAATGAAGGAGCTGTGCGATGATAAGCAAGGTGCAAGAAGAGCTGAAGGATGTTCAGGTGAATGAAGGAGCTGTGCGATGATAAACAAGGTGCAAGAAGAGCTGACGGATGCTCAGGTGGATAAAGGAGCTGTGCGATGATAAGCAAGGTGCAAGAAGAGCTGAAGGATGCTCAGGTTGATAAAGGAGCTGTGCGATGATAAGCAAGGTGCAAGAAGAGCTGAAGGATGCTCAGGTGAATGAAGGAGCTGTGCGATGATAAGCAAGGTGCAAGAAGAGCTGAAGGATGCTCAGGTGAATAAAGGAGCTGTGCGATGATGAGCAAGGTGCAAGAAGAGCTGAAGGATGCTCAGGTGAATAAAGGAGCTGTGCGATGATGAGCAAGGTGCAAGAAGAGCTGAAGGATGCTCAGGTGAATGAAGGAGCTGTGCGATGATAAGCAAGGTGCAAGAAGAGCTGAAGGATGCTCAGGTGAATGCAGGAGCTGTGCGATGATAAGCAAGGTGCAAGAAGAGCTGAAGGATGCTCAGTTGGATAAAGGAGCTGTGCGATGATAAGTAAGGTGCAAGAAGAGCTGAAGGATGCTCAGGTGGATGAAGGAGCTGTGCGATGATAAGCAAGGTGCAAGAAGAGCCGAAGGATGCTCAGGTGGACGAAGGAGCTGTGCGATGATAAGCAAGGTGCAAGAAGAGCCGAAGGATGCTCAGGTGAACGAAGGAGCTGTGCGATGATAAGCAAGGTGCAAGAAGAGCCGAAGGATGCTCAGGTGAAGGAAGGAGCTGTGCGATGATAAGCAAGGTGCAAGAAGAGCCGAAGGATGCTCAGGTGGACGAAGGAGCTGTGCGATGATAAGCAAGGTGCAAGAAGAGCCGAAGGATGCTCAGGTGGACGAAGGAGCTGTGCGATGATAAGCAAGGTGCAAGAAGAGCCGAAGGATGCTCAGGTGGACGAAGGAGCTGTGCGATGATAAGCAAGGTGCAAGAAGAGCCGAAGGATGCTCAGGTGGACGAAGGAGCTGTGCGATGATAAGCAAGGTGCAAGAAGAGCCGAAGGATGCTCAGGTGGAGCAAGGAGTTGTGCGATGATAAGCAAGGTGCAAGAAGAGCTGAAGGATGCTCAGGTGAATGAAGGAGCTGTGCGATGATAAGCAAGGTGCAAGAAGAGCTGAAGGATGCTCAGGTGAATGAATGAGCAGTGCGATGATAAGAAAGGTGCAAGAAGAGCTGAAGGATGCTCAGGTGAATGAAGGAGCTGTGCGATGATAAGCAAGGTGCAAGAAGAGCTGAAGGATGCTCAGGTGAATGAATGAGCAGTGCGATGATAAGAAAGGTGCAAGAAGAGCTGAAGTATGCTCAGGTGAATGAAGGAGCTGTGCGATGATAAGCAAGGTGCAAGAAGAGCTGAAGGATGCTCAGGTGGATAAAGGAGCTGTGCGATGATAAGCAAGGTGCAAGAAGAGCTGAAGGATGCTCAGGTGAATGAAGGAGCTGTGCGATGATAAGCAAGGTGCAAGAAGAGCTGAAGGATGCTCAGGTGAATGAATGAGCAGTGCGATGATAAGAAAGGTGCAAGAAGAGCCGAAGGATGCTCAGGTGGACGAAGGAGCTGTGCGATGATAAGCAAGGTGCAAGAAGAGCCGAAGGATGCTCAGGTGGAGGAAGGAGCTGTGCGATGATAAGCAAGGCGCAAGAAGAGCCGAAGGATGCTCAGGTGGACGAAGGAGCTGTGCGATGATAAGCAAGGCGCAAGAAGAGCAGAAGGATGCTCAGGTGGACGAAGGAGCTGTGCGATGATAAGCAAGGTGTAAGAAGAGCCGAAGGATGCTCAGGTGGACGAAGGAGCTGTGCGATGATAAGCAAGGTGTAAGAAGAGCCGAAGGATGCTCAGGTGGACGAAGGAGCTGTGCGATGATAAGCAAGGTGCAAGAAGAGCCGAAGGATGCTCAGGTGGACGAAGGAGCTGTGCGATGATAAGCAAGGTGCAAGAAGAGCCGAAGGATGCTCAGGTGGACGAAGGAGCTGTGCGATGATAAGCAAGGTGCAAGAAGAGCCGAAGGATGCTCAGGTGGACGAAGGAGCTGTGCGATGATAAGCAAGGTGCAAGAAGAGCCGAAGGATGCTCAGGTGGACGAAGGAGCTGTGCGATGATAAGCAAGGTGCAAGAAGAGCCGAAGGATGGTCAGGTGGATAAAGGAGCTGTGCGATGATAAGCAAGGTGCAAGAAGAGCTGAAGGATGCTCAGGTGAATAAAGGAGCTGTGCGATGATAAGCAAGGTGCAAGAAGAGCTGAAGGATGCTCAGGTGAATGAAGGAGCTGTGCGATGATCAGCAAGGTGCAAGAAGAGCTGAAGGATGCTCAGGTGAATGAAGGAGCTGTGCGATGATAAGCAAGGTGCAAGAAGAGCTGAAAGATGCTCAGGTGGATGAAGGAGCTGTGCGATGATAAGCAAGGTGCAAGAAGAGCTGAAGGATGCTCAGGTGAATGAAGGAGCTGTGCGATGATAAGCAAGGTGCAAGAAGAGCTGAAGGATGCTCAGGTGAATGAAGGAGCTGTGCGATGATAAGCAAGGTGCAAGAAGAGCTGAAGGATGCTCAGGTGGATAAAGGAGCTGTGCGATGATAAGCAAGGTGCAAGAAGAGCTGAAGGATGCTCAGGTGAATGAAGGAGCTGTGCGATGATAAGCAAGGTGCAAGAAGAGCTGAAGGATGCTCAGGTGAATGAATGAGCAGTGCAATGATAAGAAAGGTGCAAGAAGAGCTGAAGGATGCTCAGGTGAATGAAGGAGCTGTGCGATGATAAGCAAGGTGCAAGAAGAGCTGAAGGATGCTCAGATGAATGAAGGAGCTGTGCAATGATAAGCAAGGTGCAAGAAGAGCTGAAGGATGCTCAGGTGAATGAAGGAGCTGTGCGATGATACGCAAGGTGCAAGAAGAGCTGAAGGATGCTCAGGTGAATGAAGGAGCTGTGCGATGATAAGCAAGGTGCAAGAAGAGCTGAAGGATGCTCAGGTGAATGAAGGATCTGTGCGATGATAAGCAAGGTGCAAGAAGAGCTGAAGGATGCTCAGGTGAATAAAGGAGCTGTGCGATGATAAGCAAGGTGCAAGAAGAGCTGAAGGATGCTCAGATGAATAAAGGAGCTGTGCGATGATAAGCAAGGTGCAAGAAGAGCTGAAGCATGCTCAGGCCAATGAAGGAGCTGTGTGATGATAAGCAAGGTGCAAGAAGAGCTGAAGGATGCTCAGGTGAATGAAGGAGCTGTGCGATGATAAGCAAGGTGCAAGAAGAGCTGAAGGATGTTCAGGTGAATGAAGGAGCTGTGCGATGATAAGCAAAGTGCAAGAAGAGCTGATGGATGCTCAGGTGGATAAAGGAGCTGTGCGATGATAAGCAAGGTGCAAGAAGAGCTGAAGGATGCTCAGGTGGATAAAGGAGCTGTGCGATGATAAGCAAGGTGCAAGAAGAGCTTCAGGATACTCAGGTGGATGAAGGAGCTGTGCGATGATAAGCAAGGCACAAGAAGAGCTTCAGGATGCTCAGGTGGATGAAGGAGGTGCCTGATCATGAGCAAGGTGCAAAAAGAGCTGCAGACTTTTTAGGTGCATGAAGGAGCTGTGCAATGATCAGCAAAGCACAAGAAGAGCTGAAGGATGCTCAGGTGGATAAAGGAGCTGTGCGATGATAAGCAAGGTCCAAGAAGAGCTGAAGGATGCTCAGGTGGATTAAGGAGCTGTGCGATGATAAGCAAGGTGCAAGAAGAGCTGAAGGATGCTCAGGTGGATAAAGGAGCGGTGCGATGATAAGCAAGGTGCAAGAAGAGCTTCAGGATGCTCAGGTGGATGAAGGAGGTGCCTGATCATGAGCAAGGTGCAAGAAGAGCTGCAGAATTTTTAGGTGCATGAAGACGCTGCAGGGTGATTAGCGAGGTGCCAGAAGAACTGTAGGGTGCTCAGGTGGATGAAGGAGCTGCAGGATGATAAGCAAGGTGCAAGAAGAGCTTCAGGATGCTCAGGTGAATGAAGGAGCTGTGCGATGATAAGCAAGGTGCAAGAAGAGCTGAAGGATGCTCAGGTGAATGAAGGAGCTGTGCAATGATAAGCAAGGTGCAAGAAGAGCTGAAGGATGCTCAGGTGAATGAAGGAGCTGTGCGATGATAAGCAAGGTGCAAGAAGAGCTGAAGGATGCTCAGGTGAATGAAGGAGCTGTGCGATGATAAGGAAGGTGCAAGAAGAGCTGAAGGATGCTCAGATGAATAAAGGAGCTGTGCGATGATAAGCAAGGTGCAAGAAGAGCTGAAGCATGCTCAGGCCAATGAAGGAGGTGTGCGATGATAAGCAAGGTGCAAGAAGAGCTGAAGGATGCTCAGGTGAATGAAGGAGCTGTGCGATGATAAGCAAGGTGCAAGAAGAGCTGAAGGATGTTCAGGTGAATGAAGGAGCTGTGCGATGATAAACAAGGTGCAAGAAGAGCTGACGGATGCGCAGGTGGATAAAGGAGCTGTGCGATGATAAGCAAGGTGCAAGAAGAGCTGAAGGATGCTCAGGTGGATAAAGGAGCTGTGCGATGATAAGCAAGGTGCAAGAAGAGCTGAAGGATGCTCAGGTGAATGAAGGAGCTGTGCGATGATAAGCAAGGTGCAAGAAGAGCTGAAGGATGCTCAGGTGAATAAAGGAGCTGTGCGATGATGAGCAAGGTGCAAGAAGAGCTGAAGGATGCTCAGGTGAATAAAGGAGCTGTGCGATGATGAGCAAGGTGCAAGAAGAGCTGAAGGATGCTCAGGTGAATGAAGGAGCTGTGCGATGATAAGCAAGGTGCAAGAAGAGCTGAAGGATGCTCAGGTGAATGCAGGAGCTGTGCGATGATAAGCAAGGTGCAAGAAGAGCTGAAGGATGCTCAGTTGGATAAAGGAGCTGTGCGATGATAAGCAAGGTGCAAGAAGAGCTGAAGGATGCTCAGGTGGATGAAGGAGCTGTGCGATGATAAGCAAGGTGCAAGAAGAGCCGAAGGATGCTCAGGTGGACGAAGGAGCTGTGCGATGATAAGCAAGGTGCAAGAAGAGCCGAAGGATGCTCAGGTGGACGAAGGAGCTGTGCGATGATAAGCAAGGTGCAAGAAGAGCCGAAGGATGCTCAGGTGGACGAAGGAGCTGTGCGATGATAAGCAAGGTGCAAGAAGAGCCGAAGGATGCTCAGGTGGAGCAAGGAGTTGTGCGATGATAAGCAAGGTGCAAGAAGAGCTGAAGGATGCTCAGGTGAATGAAGGAGCTGTGCGATGATAAGCAAGGTGCAAGAAGAGCTGAAGGATGCTCAGGTGAATGAATGAGCAGTGCGATGATAAGAAAGGTGCAAGAAGAGCTGAAGGATGCTCAGGTGAATGAAGGAGCTGTGCGATGATAAGCAAGGTGCAAGAAGAGCTGAAGGATGCTCAGGTGAATGAATGAGCAGTGCGATGATAAGCAAGGTGCAAGAAGAGCTGAAGTATGCTCAGGTGAATGAAGGAGCTGTGCGATGATAAGCAAGGTGCAAGAAGAGCTGAAGGATGCTCAGGTGGATAAAGGAGCTGTGCGATGATAAGCAAGGTGCAAGAAGAGCTGAAGGATGCTCAGGTGAATGAAGTAGCTGTGCGATGATAAGCAAGGTGCAAGAAGAGCTGAAGGATGCTCAGGTGAATGAATGAGCAGTGCGATGATAAGAAAGGTGCAAGAAGAGCTGAAGGATACTCAGGTGAATGAAGGAGCTGTGCGATGATAAGCAAGGTGCAAGAAGAGCTGAAGGATGCTCAGATGAATGAAGGAGCTGTGCAATGATAAGCAAGGTGCAAGAAGAGCTGAAGGATGCTCAGGTGGACGAAGGAGCTGTGCGATGATGAGCAAGGTGCAAGAAGAGCTGAAGGATGCTCAGGTGAATAAAGGAGCTGTGCGATGATAAGCAAGGTGCAAGAAGAGCCGAAGGATGCTCAGGTGGCTAAAGGAGCTGTGCGATGATAAGCAAGGTGCAAGAAGAGCCGAAGGATGCTCAGGTGGATGAAGGAGCTGTGCGATGATAAGCAAGGTGCAAGAAGAGCTGAACGATGCTCAGGTGGACGAAGGAGCTGCGCGATGATGAGCAAGGTGCAAGAAGAGCTGAAGGATGCTCAGGTGAATAAAGGAGCTGTGCGATGATAAGCAAGGTGCAAGAAGAGCTGAAGGATGCTCAGGTGAATGAAGGAGCTGTGCGATGATCAGCAAGGTGCAAGAAGAGCTGAAGGATGCTCAGGTGAATGAAGGAGCTGTGCGATGATAAGCAAGGTGCAAGAAGAGCTGAAAGATGCTCAGGTAGATGAAGGAGCTGTGCGATGATAAGCAAGGTGCAAGAAGAGCTGAAGGATGCTCAGGTGAATGAAGGAGCTGTGCGATGATAAGCAAGGTGCAAGAAGAGCTGAAGGATGCTCAGGTGAATGAAGGAGCTGTGCGATGATAAGCAAGGTGCAAGAAGAGCTGAAGGATGCTCAGGTGGATAAAGGAGCTCTGCGATGATAAGCAAGGTGCAAGAAGAGCTGAAGGATGCTCAGGTGAATGAAGGAGCTGTGCGATGATAAGCAAGGTGCAAGAAGAGCTGAAGGATGCTCAGGTGAATGAATGAGCAGTGCAATGATAAGCAAGGTGCAAGAAGAGCTGAAGGATGCTCAGGTGAATGAAGGAGCTGTGCGATGATACGCAAGGTGCAAGAAGAGCTGAAGGATGCTCAGGTGAATGAAGGAGCTGTGCGATGATAAGCAAGGTGCAAGAAGAGCTGAAGGATGCTCAGGTGAATGAAGGAGCTGTGCGATGATAAGCAAGGTGCAAGAAGAGCTGAAGGATGCTCAGGTGAATAAAGGAGCTGTGCGATGATAAGCAAGGTGCAAGAAGAGCTTCAGGATGCTCAGATGAATAAAGGAGCTGTGCGATGATAAGCAAGGTGCAAGAAGAGCTGAAGCATGCTCAGGCCAATGAAGGAGCTGTGTGATGATAAGCAAGGTGCAAGTAGAGCTGAAGGATGCTCAGGTGAATGAAGGAGCTGTGCGATGATAAGCAAGGTGCAAGAAGAGCTGAAGGATGTTCAGGTGAATGAAGGAGCTGTGCGATGATAAGCAAGGTGCAAGAAGAGCTGATGGATGCTCAGGTGGATAAAGGAGCTGTGCGATGATAAGCAAGGTGCAAGAAGAGCTGAAGGATGCTCAGGTGGATAAAGGAGCTGTGCGATGATAAGCAAGGTGCAAGAAGAGCTTCAGGATACTCAGGTGGATGAAGGAGCTGTGCGATGATAAGCAAGGCACAAGAAGAGCTTCAGGATGCTCAGGTGGATGAAGGAGGTGCCTGATCATGAGCAAGGTGCAAAAAGAGCTGCAGAATTTTTAGGTGCATGAAGGAGCTGTGCAATGATCAGCAAGGCACAAGAAGAGCTGAAGGATGCTCAGGTGGATAAAGGAGCTGTGCGATGATAAGCAAGGTCCAAGAAGAGCTGAAGGATGCTCAGGTGGATTAAGGAGCTGTGCGATGATAAGCAAGGTGCAAGAAGAGCTGAAGGATGCTCAGGTGGATAAAGGAGCTGTGCGATGATAAGCAAGGTGCAAGAAGAGCTTCAGGATGCTCAGGTGGATGAAGGAGGTGCCCGATCATGAGCAAGGTGCAAGAAGAGCTGCAGAATTTTTAGGTGCATGAAGGAGCTGCAGGGTGATTAGCGAGGTGCCAGAAGAACTGTAGGGTGCTCAGGTGGATGAAGGAGCTGCAGGATGATAAGCAAGGTGCAAGAAGAGCTGAAGGATGCTCAGGTGAATGAAGGAGCTGTGCGATGATAAGCAAGGTGCAAGAAGAGCTGAAGGATGCTCAGGTGAATGAAGGAGCTGTGCAATGATAAGCAAGGTGCAAGAAGAGCTGAAGGATGCTCAGGTGAATGAAGGAGCTGTGCGATGATAAGCAAGGTGCAAGAAGAGCTGAAGGATGCTCAGGTGAATGAAGGAGCTGTGCGATGATAAGGAAGGTGCAAGAAGAGCTGAAGGATGCTCAGATGAATAAAGGAGCTGTGCGATGATAAGCAAGGTGCAAGAAGAGCTGAAGCATGCTCAGGCCAATGAAGGAGGTGTGCGATGATAAGCAAGGTGCAAGAAGAGCTGAAGGATGCTCAGGTGAATGAAGGAGCTGTGCGATGATAAGCAAGGTGCAAGAAGAGCTGAAGGATGTTCAGGTGAATGAAGGAGCTGTGCGATGATAAACAAGGTGCAAGAAGAGCTGACGGATGCTCAGGTGGATAAAGGAGCTGTGCGATGATAAGCAAGGTGCAGGAAGAGCTGAAGGATGCTCAGGTGGATAAAGGAGCTGTGCGATGATAAGCAAGGTGCAAGAAGAGCTGAAGGATGCTCAGGTGAATGAAGGAGCTGTGCGATGATAAGCAAGGTGCAAGAAGAGCTGAAGGATGCTCAGGTGAATGAAGGAGCTGTGCGATGATGAGCGAGGTGCAAGAAGAGCTGAAGGATGCTCAGGTGAATAAAGGAGCTGTGCGATGATGAGCAAGGTGCAAGAAGAGCTGAAGGATGCTCAGGTGAATGAAGGAGCTGTGCGATGATAAGCAAGGTGCAAGAAGAGCTGAAGGATGCTCAGGTGAATGCAGGAGCTGTGCGATGATAAGCAAGGTGCAAGAAGAGCTGAAGGATGCTCAGTTGGATAAAGGAGCTGTGCGATGATAAGCAAGGTGCAAGAAGAGCTGAAGGATGCTCAGGTGGATGAAGGAGCTGTGCGATGATAAGCAAGGTGCAAGAAGAGCCGAAGGATGCTCAGGTGGACGAAGGAGCTGTGCGATGATAAGCAAGGTGCAAGAAGAGCCGAAGGATGCTCAGGTGAACGAAGGAGCTGTGCGATGATAAGCAAGGTGCAAGAAGAGCCGAAGGATGCTCAGGTGAAGGAAGGAGCTGTGCGATGGTAAGCAAGGTGCAAGAAGAGCCGAAGGATGCTCAGGTGGACGAAGGAGCTGTGCGATGATAAGCAAGGTGCAAGAAGAGCCGAAGGATGCTCAGGTGGATGAAGGAGCTGTGCGATGATAAGCAAGGTGCAAGAAGAGCCGAAGGATGCTCAGGTGGACGAAGGAGCTGTGCGATGATAAGCAAGGTGCAAGAAGAGCCGAAGGATGCTCAGGTGGACGAAGGAGCTGTGCGATGATAAGCAAGGTGTAAGAAGAGCCGAAGGATGCTCAGGTGGATGAAGGAGCTGTGCGATGATAAGCAAGGTGCAAGAAGAGCCGAAGGATGCTCAGGTGGACGAAGGAGCTGTGCGATGATAAGCAAGGTGCAAGAAGAGCCGAAGGATGCTCAGGTGGACGAAGGAGCTGTGCGATGATAAGCAAGGTGCAAGAAGAGCCGAAGGATGCTCAGGTGGAGAAAGGAGTTGTGCGATGATAAGCAAGGTGCAAGAAGAGCTGAAGGATGCTCAGGTGAATGAAGGAGCTGTGCGATGATAAGCAAGGTGCAAGAAGAGCTGAAGGATGCTCAGGTGAATGAATGAGCAGTGCGATGATAAGAAAGGTGCAAGAAGAGCTGAAGGATGCTCAGGTGAAATGAAGGAGCTGTGCGATGATGAGCAAGGTGCAAGAAGAGCTGAAGGATGCTCAGGTGAATAAAGGAGCTGTGCGATGATGAGCAAGGTGCAAGAAGAGCTGAAGGATGCTCAGGTGAATGAAGGAGCTGTGCGATGATAAGCAAGGTGCAAGAAGAGCTGAAGGATGCTCAGGTGGATAAAGGAGCTGTGCGATGATAAGCAAGGTGCAAGAAGAGCTGAAGGATGCTCAGGTGGATAAAGGAGCTGTGCGATGATAAGCAAGGTGCAAGAAGAGCTTCAGGATGCTCAGGTGGATGAAGGAGGTGCCCGATCATGAGCAAGGTGCAAGAAGAGCTGCAGAATTTTTAGGTGCATGAAGGAGCTGCAGGGTGATTAGCGAGGTGCCAGAAGAACTGTAGGGTGCTCAGGTGGATGAAGGAGCTGCAGGATGATAAGCAAGGTGCAAGAAGAGCTGAAGGATGCTCAGGTGAATGAAGGAGCTGTGCGATGATAAGCAAGGTGCAAGAAGAGCTGAAGGATGCTCAGGTGAATGAAGGAGCTGTGCAATGATAAGCAAGGTGCAAGAAGAGCTGAAGGATGCTCAGGTGAATGAAGGAGCTGTGCGATGATAAGCAAGGTGCAAGAAGAGCTGAAGGATGCTCAGGTGAATGAAGGAGCTGTGCGATGATAAGGAAGGTGCAAGAAGAGCTGAAGGATGCTCAGATGAATAAAGGAGCTGTGCGATGATAAGCAAGGTGCAAGAAGAGCTGAAGCATGCTCAGGCCAATGAAGGAGGTGTGCGATGATAAGCAAGGTGCAAGAAGAGCTGAAGGATGCTCAGGTGAATGAAGGAGCTGTGCGATGATAAGCAAGGTGCAAGAAGAGCTGAAGGATGTTCAGGTGAATGAAGGAGCTGTGCGATGATAAACAAGGTGCAAGAAGAGCTGACGGATGCTCAGGTGGATAAAGGAGCTGTGCGATGATAAGCAAGGTGCAGGAAGAGCTGAAGGATGCTCAGGTGGATAAAGGAGCTGTGCGATGATAAGCAAGGTGCAAGAAGAGCTGAAGGATGCTCAGGTGAATGAAGGAGCTGTGCGATGATAAGCAAGGTGCAAGAAGAGCTGAAGGATGCTCAGGTGAATGAAGGAGCTGTGCGATGATGAGCGAGGTGCAAGAAGAGCTGAAGGATGCTCAGGTGAATAAAGGAGCTGTGCGATGATGAGCAAGGTGCAAGAAGAGCTGAAGGATGCTCAGGTGAATGAAGGAGCTGTGCGATGATAAGCAAGGTGCAAGAAGAGCTGAAGGATGCTCAGGTGAATGCAGGAGCTGTGCGATGATAAGCAAGGTGCAAGAAGAGCTGAAGGATGCTCAGTTGGATAAAGGAGCTGTGCGATGATAAGCAAGGTGCAAGAAGAGCTGAAGGATGCTCAGGTGGATGAAGGAGCTGTGCGATGATAAGCAAGGTGCAAGAAGAGCCGAAGGATGCTCAGGTGGACGAAGGAGCTGTGCGATGATAAGCAAGGTGCAAGAAGAGCCGAAGGATGCTCAGGTGAACGAAGGAGCTGTGCGATGATAAGCAAGGTGCAAGAAGAGCCGAAGGATGCTCAGGTGAAGGAAGGAGCTGTGCGATGGTAAGCAAGGTGCAAGAAGAGCCGAAGGATGCTCAGGTGGACGAAGGAGCTGTGCGATGATAAGCAAGGTGCAAGAAGAGCCGAAGGATGCTCAGGTGGATGAAGGAGCTGTGCGATGATAAGCAAGGTGCAAGAAGAGCCGAAGGATGCTCAGGTGGACGAAGGAGCTGTGCGATGATAAGCAAGGTGCAAGAAGAGCCGAAGGATGCTCAGGTGGACGAAGGAGCTGTGCGATGATAAGCAAGGTGTAAGAAGAGCCGAAGGATGCTCAGGTGGATGAAGGAGCTGTGCGATGATAAGCAAGGTGCAAGAAGAGCCGAAGGATGCTCAGGTGGACGAAGGAGCTGTGCGATGATAAGCAAGGTGCAAGAAGAGCCGAAGGATGCTCAGGTGGACGAAGGAGCTGTGCGATGATAAGCAAGGTGCAAGAAGAGCCGAAGGATGCTCAGGTGGAGAAAGGAGTTGTGCGATGATAAGCAAGGTGCAAGAAGAGCTGAAGGATGCTCAGGTGAATGAAGGAGCTGTGCGATGATAAGCAAGGTGCAAGAAGAGCTGAAGGATGCTCAGGTGAATGAATGAGCAGTGCGATGATAAGAAAGGTGCAAGAAGAGCTGAAGGATGCTCAGGTGAAATGAAGGAGCTGTGCGATGATGAGCAAGGTGCAAGAAGAGCTGAAGGATGCTCAGGTGAATAAAGGAGCTGTGCGATGATGAGCAAGGTGCAAGAAGAGCTGAAGGATGCTCAGGTGAATGAAGGAGCTGTGCGATGATAAGCAAGGTGCAAGAAGAGCTGAAGGATGCTCAGGTGGATAAAGGAGCTGTGCGATGATAAGCAAGGTGCAAGAAGAGCTGAAGGATGCTCAGGTGAATGAAGGAGCTGTGCGATGATAAGCAAGGTGCAAGAAGAGCTGAAGGATCCTCAGGTGAATAAATGAGCAGTGCGATGATAAGAAAGGTGCAAGAAGAGCTGAAGGATACTCAGGTGAATGAAGGAGCTGTGCGATGATAAGCAAGGTGCAAGAAGAGCTGAAGGATGCTCAGATGAATGAAGGAGCTGTGCAATGATAAGCAAGGTGCAAGAAGAGCTGAAGGATGCTCAGGTGAATGAAGGAGCTGTGCGATGATAAGCAAGGTGCAAGAAGAGCCGAAGGATGCTCAGGTGGACGAAGGAGCTGTGCGATGATAAGCAAGGTGCAAGAAGATCCGAAGGATGCTCAGGTGGACGAAGGAGCTGTGCGATGATAAGCAAGGTGCAAGAAGAGCCGAAGGATGCTCAGGTGGACGAAGGAGCTGTGCGATGATAAGCAAGGTGCAAGAAGAGCCGAAGGATGGTCAGGTGGATAAAGGAGCTGTGCGATGATAAGCAAGGTGCAAGAAGAGCCGAAGGATGCTCAGGTGGCTAAAGGAGCTGTGCGATGATAAGCAAGGTGCAAGAAGAGCTGAAGGATGCTCAGGTGGATGAAGGAGCTGTGCGGTGATAAGCAAGGTGCAAGAAGAGCTGAAGGATGCTCAGGTGGACGAAGGAGCTGTGCGATGATGAGCAAGGTGCAAGAAGAGCTGAAGGATGCTCAGGTGAATAAAGGAGCTGTGCGATGATAAGCAAGGTGCCAGAAGAGCTGAAGGATGCTCAGGTGAATGAAGGAGCTGTGCGATGATCAGCAAGGTGCAAGAAGAGCTGAAGGATGCTCAGGTGAATGAAGGAGCTGTGCGATGATAAGCAAGGTGCAAGAAGAGCTGAAAGATGCTCAGGTGGATGAAGGAGCTGTGCGATGATAAGCAAGGTGCAAGAAGAGCTGAAGGATGCTCAGGTGAATGAAGGAGCTGTGCGATGATAAGCAAGGTGCAAGAAGAGCTGAAGGATGCTCAGGTGAATGAAGGAGCTGTGCGATGATAAGCAAGGTGCAAGAAGAGCTGAAGAATGCTCAGGTGGATAAAGGAGCTGTGCGATGATAAGCAAGGTGCAAGAAGAGCTGAAGGATGCTAAGGTGAATGAAGGAGCTGTGCGATGATAAGCAAGGTGCAAGAAGAGCTGAAGGATGCTCAGGTGAATGAATGAGCAGTGCGATGATAAGAAAGGTGCAAGAAGAGCTGAAGGATGCTCAAGTGAATGAAGGAGCTGTGCGATGATAAGCAAGGTGCAAGAAGAGCTGAAGGATGCTCAGATGAATGAAGGAGCGGTGCAATAATAAGCAAGGTGCAAGAAGAGCTGAAGGATGCTCAGGTGAATGAAGGAGCTGTGCGATGATACGCAAGGTGCAAGAAGAGCTGAAGGATGCTCAGGTGAATGAAGGAGCTGTGCGATGATAAGCAAGGTGCAAGAAGAGCTGAAGGATGCTCAGGTGAATGAAGGAGCTGTGCGATGATAAGCAAGGTGCAAGAAGAGCTGAAGGATGCTCAGGTGAATGAAGGAGCTGTGCGATGATAAGCAAGGTGCAAGAAGAGCTGAAGGATGCTCAGGTGAATGAAGGAGCTGTGCGATGATAAGCAAGGTGCAAGAAGAGCTGAAGGATGCTCAGGTGGATAAAGGAGCTGTGCGATGATAAGCAAGGTGCAAGAAGAGCTGAAGGATGCTCAGGTGAATGAAGGAGCTGTGCGATGATAAGCAAGGTGCAAGAAGAGCTGAAGGATGCTCAGGTGAATGAATGAGCAGTGCGATGATAAGAAAGGTGCAAGAAGAGCTGAAGGATGCTCAGGTGAATGAAGGAGCTGTGCGATGATAAGCAAGGTGCAAGAAGAGCTGAAGGATGCTCAGATGAATGAAGGAGCTGTACAATGATAAGCAAGGTGCAAGAAGAGCTGAAGGATGTTCAGGTGAATGAAGGAGCTGTGCGATGATACGCAAGGTGCAAGAAGAGCTGAAGGATGCTCAGGTGAATGAAGGAGCTGTGCGATGATAAGCAAGGTGCAAGAAGAGCTGAAGGATGCTCCGGTGAATGAAGGATCTGTGCGATGATAAGCAAGGTGCAAGAAGAGCTGAAGGATGCTCAGGTGAATAAAGGAGCTGTGCGATGATAAGCAAGGTGCAAGAAGAGCTGAAGGATGCTCAGATGAATAACGGAGCTGTGCGATGATAAGCAAGGTGCAAGAAGAGCTGAAGCATGCTCAGGCCAATGAAGGAGCTGTGTGATGATAAGCAAGGTGCAAGAAGAGCTGAAGGATGCTCAGGTGAATGAAGGAGCTGTGCGATGATAAGCAAGGTGCAAGAAGAGCTGAAGGATGTTCAGGTGAATGAAGGAGCTGTGCGATGATAAGCAAAGTGCAAGAAGAGCTGATGGATGCTCAGGTGGATAAAGGAGCTGTGCGATGATAAGCAAGGTGCAAGAAGAGCTGAAGGATGCTCAGGTGGATAAAGGAGCTGTGCGATGATAAGCAAGGTGCAAGAAGAGCTTCAGGATACTCAGGTGGATGAAGGAGCTGTGCGATGATAAGCAAGGCACAAGAAGAGCTTCAGGATGCTCAGGTGGATGAAGGAGGTGCCTGATCATGAGCAAGGTGCAAAAAGAGCTGCAGACTTTTTAGGTGCATGAAGGAGCTGTGCAATGATCAGCAAGGCACAAGAAGAGCTGAAGGATGCTCAGATGGATAAAGGAGCTGTGCGATGATAAGCAAGGTCCAAGAAGAGCTGAAGGATGCTCAGGTGGATTAAGGAGCTGTGCGATGATAAGCAAGGTGCAAGAAGAGCTGAAGGATGCTCAGGTGGATAAAGGAGCTGTGCGATGATAAGCAAGGTGCAAGAAGAGCTTCAGGATGCTCAGGTGGATGAAGGAGGTGCCTGATCATGAGCAAGGTGCAAGAAGAGCTGCAGACTTTTTAGGTGCATGAAGGAGCTGCAGGGTGATTAGCGAGGTGCCAGAAGAACTGTAGGGTGCTCAGGTGGATGAAGGAGCTGCAGGATGATAAGCAAGGTGCAAGAAGAGCTTCAGGATGCTCAGGTGAATGAAGGAGCTGTGCGATGATAAGCAAGGTGCAAGAAGAGCTGAAGGATGCTCAGGTGAATGAAGGAGCTGTGCAATGATAAGCAAGGTGCAAGAAGAGCTGAAGGATGCTCAGGTGAATGAAGGAGCTGTGCGATGATAAGCAAGGTGCAAGAAGAGCTGAAGGATGCTCAGGTGAATGAAGGAGCTGTGCGATGATAAGGAAGGTGCAAGAAGAGCTGAAGGATGCTCAGATAAATAAAGGAGCTGTGCGATGATAAGCAAGGTGCAAGAAGAGCTGAAGCATGCTCAGGCCAATGAAGGAGGTGTGCGATGATAAGCAAGGTGCAAGAAGAGCTGAAGGATGCTCAGGTGAATGAAGGAGCTGTGCGATGATAAGCAAGGTGCAAGAAGAGCTGAAGGATGCTCAGGTGAATGAAGGAGCTGTGCGATGATAAGCAAGGTGCAAGAAGAGCTGAAGGATGCTCCGGTGAATGAAGGAGCTGTGCGATGATGAGCAAGGTGCAAGAAGAGCTGAAGGATGCTCAGGTGAATAAAGGAGCTGTGCGATGATGAGCAAGGTGCAAGAAGAGCTGAAGGATGCTCAGGTGAATGAAGGAGCTGTGCGATGATAAGCAAGGTGCAAGAAGAGCTGAAGGATGCTCAGTTGGATAAAGGAGCTGTGCGATGATAAGCAAGGTGCAAGAAGAGCTGAAGGATGCTCAGGTGGATGAAGGAGCTGTGCGATGATAAGCAAGGTGCAAGAAGAGCCGAAGGATGCTCAGGTGGACGAAGGAGCTGTGCGATGATAAGCAAGGTGCAAGAAGAGCCGAAGGATGCTCAGGTGAACGAAGGAGCTGTGCGATGATAAGCAAGGTGCAAGAAGAGCCGAAGGATGCTCAGGTGAAGGAAGGAGCTGTGCGATGGTAAGCAAGGTGCAAGAAGAGCCGAAGGATGCTCAGGTGGACGAAGGAGCTGTGCGATGATAAGCAAGGTGCAAGAAGAGCCGAAGGATGCTCAGGTGGATGAAGGAGCTGTGCGATGATAAGCAAGGTGCAAGAAGAGCCGAAGGATGCTCAGGTGGACGAAGGAGCTGTGCGATGATAAGCAAGGTGCAAGAAGAGCCGAAGGATGCTCAGGTGGACGAAGGAGCTGTGCGATGATAAGCAAGGTGTAAGAAGAGCCGAAGGATGCTCAGGTGGACGAAGGAGCTGTGCGATGATAAGCAAGGTGCAAGAAGAGCCGAAGGATGCTCAGGTGGACGAAGGAGCTGTGCGATGATAAGCAAGGTGCAAGAAGAGCCGAAGGATGCTCAGGTGGACGAAGGAGCTGTGCGATGATAAGCAAGGTGCAAGAAGAGCTGAAGGATGCTCAGGTGAATGAATGAGCAGTGCGATGATAAGAAAGGTGCAAGAAGAGCTAAAGGATGCTCAGGTGAATGAAGGAGCTGTGCGATGATGAGCAAGGTGCAAGAAGAGCTGAAGGATGCTCAGGTGAATAAAGGAGCTGTGCGATGATGAGCAAGGTGCAAGAAGAGCTGAAGGATGCTCAGGTGAATGAAGGAGCTGTGCGATGATAAGCAAGGTGCAAGAAGAGCTGAAGGATGCTCAGGTGGATAAAGGAGCTGTGCGATGATAAGCAAGGTGCAAGAAGAGCTGAAGGATGCTCAGGTGAATGAAGGAGCTGTGCGATGATAAGCAAGGTGCAAGAAGAGCTGAAGGATGCTCAGGTGAATAAATGAGCAGTGCGATGATAAGAAAGGTGCAAGAAGAGCTGAAGGATACTCAGGTGAATGAAGGAGCTGTGCGATGATAAGCAAGGTGCAAGAAGAGCTGAAGGATGCTCAGATGAATGAAGGAGCTGTGCGATGATAAGCAAGGTGCAAGAAGAGCTGAAGGATGCTCAGGTGAATGAAGGAGCTGTGCGATGATAAGCAAGGTGCAAGAAGAGCCGAAGGATGCTCAGGTGGACGAAGGAGCTGTGCGATGATAAGCAAGGTGCAAGAAGATCCGAAGGATGCTCAGGTGGACGAAGGAGCTGTGCGATGATAAGCAAGGTGCAAGAAGAGCCGAAGGATGCTCAGGTGGACGAAGGAGCTGTGCGATGATAAGCAAGGTGCAAGAAGAGCCGAAGGATGGTCAGGTGGATAAAGGAGCTGTGCGATGATAAGCAAGGTGCAAGAAGAGCCGAAGGATGCTCAGGTGGCTAAAGGAGCTGTGCGATGATAAGCAAGGTGCAAGAAGAGCTGAAGGATGCTCAGGTGGATGAAGGAGCTGTGCGGTGATAAGCAAGGTGCAAGAAGAGCTGAAGGATGCTCAGGTGGACGAAGGAGCTGTGCGATGATGAGCAAGGTGCAAGAAGAGCTGAAGGATGCTCAGGTGAATAAAGGAGCTGTGCGATGATAAGCAAGGTGCCAGAAGAGCTGAAGGATGCTCAGGTGAATGAAGGAGCTGTGCGATGATCAGCAAGGTGCAAGAAGAGCTGAAGGATGCTCAGGTGAATGAAGGAGCTGTGCGATGATAAGCAAGGTGCAAGAAGAGCTGAAAGATGCTCAGGTGGATGAAGGAGCTGTGCGATGATAAGCAAGGTGCAAGAAGAGCTGAAGGATGCTCAGGTGAATGAAGGAGCTGTGCGATGATAAGCAAGGTGCAAGAAGAGCTGAAGGATGCTCAGGTGAATGAAGGAGCTGTGCGATGATAAGCAAGGTGCAAGAAGAGCTGAAGAATGCTCAGGTGGATAAAGGAGCTGTGCGATGATAAGCAAGGTGCAAGAAGAGCTGAAGGATGCTCAGGTGAATGAAGGAGCTGTGCGATGATAAGCAAGGTGCAAGAAGAGCTGAAGGATGCTCAGGTGAATGAATGAGCAGTGCGATGATAAGAAAGGTGCAAGAAGAGCTGAAGGATGCTAAAGTGAATGAAGGAGCTGTGCGATGATAAGCAAGGTGCAAGAAGAGCTGAAGGATGCTCAGATGAATGAAGGAGCTGTGCAATAATAAGCAAGGTGCAAGAAGAGCTGAAGGATGCTCAGGTGAATGAAGGAGCTGTGCGATGATACGCAAGGTGCAAGAAGAGCTGAAGGATGCTCAGGTGAATGAAGGAGCTGTGCGATGATAAGCAAGGTGCAAGAAGAGCTGAAGGATGCTCAGGTGAATGCAGGAGCTGTGCGATGATAAGCAAGGTGCAAGAAGAGCTGAAGGATGCTCAGTTGGATAAAGGAGCTGTGCGATGATAAGCAAGGTGCAAGAAGAGCTGAAGGATGCTCAGGTGGATGAAGGAGCTGTGCGATGATAAGCAAGGTGCAAGAAGAGCCGAAGGATGCTCAGGTGGACGAAGGAGCTGTGCGATGATAAGCAAGGTGCAAGAAGAGCCGAAAGATGCTCAGGTGAACGAAGGAGCTGTGCGATGATAAGCAAGGTGCAAGAAGAGCCGAAGGATGCTCAGGTGAAGGAAGGAGCTGTGCGATGGTAAGCAAGGTGCAAGAAGAGCCGAAGGATGCTCAGGTGGACGAAGGAGCTGTGCGATGATAAGCAAGGTGCAAGAAGAGCCGAAGGATGCTCAGGTGGATGAAGGAGCTGTGCGATGATAAGCAAGGTGCAAGAAGAGCCGAAGGATGCTCAGGTGGACGAAGGAGCTGTGCGATGATAAGCAAGGTGCAAGAAGAGCCGAAGGATGCTCAGGTGGACTAAGGAGCTGTGCGATGATAAGCAAGGTGTAAGAAGAGCCGAAGGATGCTCAGGTGGACGAAGGAGCTGTGCGATGATAAGCAAGGTGCAAGAAGAGCCGAAGGATGCTCAGGTGGACGAAGGAGCTGTGCGATGATAAGCAAGGTGCAAGAAGAGCCGAAGGATGCTCAGGTGGACGAAGGAGCTGTGCGATGATAAGCAAGGTGCAAGAAGAGCTGAAGGATGCTCAGGTGAATGAATGAGCAGTGCGATGATAAGAAAGGTGCAAGAAGAGCTAAAGGATGCTCAGGTGAATGAAGGAGCTGTGCGATGATGAGCAAGGTGCAAGAAGAGCTGAAGGATGCTCAGGTGAATAAAGGAGCTGTGCGATGATGAGCAAGGTGCAAGAAGAGCTGAAGGATGCTCAGGTGAATGAAGGAGCTGTGCGATGATAAGCAAGGTGCAAGAAGAGCTGAAGGATGCTCAGGTGGATAAAGGAGCTGTGCGATGATAAGCAAGGTGCAAGAAGAGCTGAAGGATGCTCAGGTGAATGAAGGAGCTGTGCGATGATAAGCAAGGTGCAAGAAGAGCTGAAGGATGCTCAGGTGAATAAATGAGCAGTGCGATGATAAGAAAGGTGCAAGAAGAGCTGAAGGATACTCAGGTGAATGAAGGAGCTGTGCGATGATAAGCAAGGTGCAAGAAGAGCTGAAGGATGCTCAGATGAATGAAGGAGCTGTGCAATGATAAGCAAGGTGCAAGAAGAGCTGAAGGATGCTCAGGTGAATGAAGGAGCTGTGCGATGATAAGCAAGGTGCAAGAAGAGCCGAAGGATGCTCAGGTGGACGAAGGAGCTGTGCGATGATAAGCAAGGTGCAAGAAGATCCGAAGGATGCTCAGGTGGACGAAGGAGCTGTGCGATGATAAGCAAGGTGCAAGAAGAGCCGAAGGATGCTCAGGTGGACGAAGGAGCTGTGCGATGATAAGCAAGGTGCAAGAAGAGCCGAAGGATGGTCAGGTGGATAAAGGAGCTATGCGATGATAAGCAAGGTGCAAGAAGAGCCGAAGGATGCTCAGGTGGCTAAAGGAGCTGTGCGATGATAAGCAAGGTGCAAGAAGAGCTGAAGGATGCTCAGGTGGATGAAGGAGCTGTGCGGTGATAAGCAAGGTGCAAGAAGAGCTGAAGGATGCTCAGGTGGACGAAGGAGCTGTGCGATGATGAGCAAGGTGCAAGAAGAGCTGAAGGATGCTCAGGTGAATAAAGGAGCTGTGCGATGATAAGCAAGGTGCCAGAAGAGCTGAAGGATGCTCAGGTGAATGAAGGAGCTGTGCGATGATCAGCAAGGTGCAAGAAGAGCTGAAGGATGCTCAGGTGAATGAAGGAGCTGTGCGATGATAAGCAAGGTGCAAGAAGAGCTGAAAGATGCTCAGGTGGATGAAGGAGCTGTGCGATGATAAGCAAGGTGCAAGAAGAGCTGAAGGATGCTCAGGTGAATGAAGGAGCTGTGCGATGATAAGCAAGGTGCAAGAAGAGCTGAAGGATGCTCAGGTGAATGAAGGAGCTGTGCGATGATAAGCAAGGTGCAAGAAGAGCTGAAGGATGTTCAGGTGAATGAAGGAGCTGTGCGATGATAAACAAGGTGCAAGAAGAGCCGAAGGATGCTCAGGTGGACGAAGGAGCTGTGCGATGATAAGCAAGGTGCAAGAAGATCCGAAGGATGCTCAGGTGGACGAAGGAGCTGTGCGATGATAAGCAAGGTGCAAGAAGAGCCGAAGGATGCTCAGGTGGACGAAGGAGCTGTGCGATGATAAGCAAGGTGCAAGAAGAGCCGAAGGATGGTCAGGTGGATAAAGGAGCTATGCGATGATAAGCAAGGTGCAAGAAGAGCCGAAGGATGCTCAGGTGGCTAAAGGAGCTGTGCGATGATAAGCAAGGTGCAAGAAGAGCTGAAGGATGCTCAGGTGGATGAAGGAGCTGTGCGGTGATAAGCAAGGTGCAAAAAGAGCTGAAGGATGCTCAGGTGGACGAAGGAGCTGTGCGATGATGAGCAAGGTGCAAGAAGAGCTGAAGGATGCTCAGGTGAATAAAGGAGCTGTGCGATGATAAGCAAGGTGCCAGAAGAGCTGAAGGATGCTCAGGTGAATGAAGGAGCTGTGCGATGATCAGCAAGGTGCAAGAAGAGCTGAAGGATGCTCAGGTGAATGAAGGAGCTGTGCGATGATAAGCAAGGTGCAAGAAGAGCTGAAAGATGCTCAGGTGGATGAAGGAGCTGTGCGATGATAAGCAAGGTGCAAGAAGAGCTGAAGGATGCTCAGGTGAATGAAGGAGCTGTGCGATGATAAGCAAGGTGCAAGAAGAGCTGAAGGATGCTCAGGTGAATGAAGGAGCTGTGCGATGATAAGCAAGGTGCAAGAAGAGCTGAAGAATGCTCAGGTGGATAAAGGAGCTGTGCGATGATAAGCAAGGTGCAAGAAGAGCTGAAGGATGCTCAGGTGAATGAAGGAGCTGTGCGATGATAAGCAAGGTGCAAGAAGAGCTGAAGGATGCTCAGGTGAATGAATGAGCAGTGCGATGATAAGAAAGGTGCAAGAAGAGCTGAAGGATGCTCAAGTGAATGAAGGAGCTGTGCGATGATAAGCAAGGTGCAAGAAGAGCTGAAGGATGCTCAGATGAATGAAGGAGCTGTGCAATAATAAGCAAGGTGCAAGAAGAGCTGAAGGATGCTCAGGTGAATGAAGGAGCTGTGCGATGATACGCAAGGTGCAAGAAGAGCTGAAGGATGCTCAGGTGAATGAAGGAGCTGTGCGATGATAAGCAAGGTGCAAGAAGAGCTGAAGGATGCTCAGGTGAATGAAGGAGCTGTGCGATGATAAGCAAGGTGCAAGAAGAGCTGAAGGATGCTCAGGTGAATGAAGGAGCTGTGCGATGATAAGCAAGGTGCAAGAAGAGCTGAAGGATGCTCAGGTGAATGAAGGAGCTGTGCGATGATAAGCAAGGTGCAAGAAGAGCTGAAGGATTCTCAGGTGGATAAAGGAGCTGTGCGATGATAAGCAAGGTGCAAGAAGAGCTGAAGGATGCTCAGGTGAATGAAGGAGCTGTGCGATGATAAGCAAGGTGCAAGAAGAGCTGAAGGATGCTCAGGTGAATGAATGAGCAGTGCGATGATAAGAAAGGTGCAAGAAGAGCTGAAGGATGCTCAGGTGAATGAAGGAGCTGTGCGATGATAAGCAAGGTGCAAGAAGAGCTGAAGGATGCTCAGATGAATGAAGGAGCTGTGCAATGATAAGCAAGGTGCAAGAAGAGCTGAAGGATGCTCAGGTGAATGAAGGAGCTGTGCGATGATACGCAAGGTGCAAGAAGAGCTGAAGGATGCTCAGGTGAATGAAGGAGCTGTGCGATGATAAGCAAGGTGCAAGAAGAGCTGAAGGATGCTCAGGTGAATGAAGGATCTGTGCGATGATAAGCAAGGTGCAAGAAGAGCTGAAGGATGCTCAGGTGAATAAAGGAGCTGTGCAATGATAAGCAAGGTGCAAGAAGAGCTGAAGGATGCTCAGATGAATAAAGGAGCTGTGCGATGATAAGCAAGGTGCAAGAAGAGCTGAAGCATGCTCAGGCCAATGAAGGAGCTGTGTGATGATAAGCAAGGTGCAAGAAGAGCTGAAGGATGCTCAGGTGAATGAAGGAGCTGTGCGATGATAAGCAAGGTGCAAGAAGAGCTGAAGGATGTTCAGGTGAATGAAGGAGCTGTGCGATGATAAGCAAAGTGCAAGAAGAGCTGATGGATGCTCAGGTGGATAAAGGAGCTGTGCGATGATAAGCAAGGTGCAAGAAGAGCTGAAGGATGCTCAGGTGGATAAAGGAGCTGTGCGATGATAAGCAAGGTGCAAGAAGAGCTTCAGGATACTCAGGTGGATGAAGGAGCTGTGCGATGATAAGCAAGGCACAAGAAGAGCTTCAGGATGCTCAGGTGGATGAAGGAGGTGCCTGATCATGAGCAAGGTGCAAAAAGAGCTGCAGACTTTTTAGGTGCATGAAGGAGCTGTGCAATGATCAGCAAGGCACAAGAAGAGCTGAAGGATGCTCAGGTGGATAAAGGAGCTGTGCGATGATAAGCAAGGTCCAAGAAGAGCTGAAGGATGCTCAGGTGGATTAAGGAGCTGTGCGATGATAAGCAAGGTGCAAGAAGAGCTGAAGGATGCTCAGGTGGATAAAGGAGCTGTGCGATGATAAGCAAGGTGCAAGAAGAGCTTCAGGATGCTCAGGTGGATGAAGGAGGTGCCTGATCATGAGCAAGGTGCAAGAAGAGCTGCAGAATTTTTAGGTGAATGAAGGAGCTGCAGGGTGATTAGCGAGGTGCCAGAAGAACTGTAGGGTGCTCAGGTGGATGAAGGAGCTGCAGGATGATAAGCAAGGTGCAAGAAGAGCTTCAGGATGCTCAGGTGAATGAAGGAGCTGTGCGATGATAAGCAAGGTGCAAGAAGAGCTGAAGGATGCTCAGGTGAATGAAGGAGCTGTGCAATGATAAGCAAGGTGCAAGAAGAGCTGAAGGATGCTCAGGTGAATGAAGGAGCTGTGCGATGATAAGCAAGGTGCAAGAAGAGCTGAAGGATGCTCAGGTGAATGAAGGAGCTGTGCGATGATAAGGAAGGTGCAAGAAGAGCTGAAGGATGCTCAGATGAATAAAGGAGCTGTGCGATGATAAGCAAGGTGCAAGAAGAGCTGAAGCATGCTCAGGCCAATGAAGGAGGTGTGCGATGATAAGCAAGGTGCAAGAAGAGCTGAAGGATGCTCAGGTGAATGAAGGAGCTGTGCGATTATAAGCAAGGTGCAAGAAGAGCTGAAGGATGTTCAGGTGAATGAAGGAGCTGTGCGATGATAAACAAGGTGCAAGAAGAGCTGACGGATGCTCAGGTGGATAAAGGAGCTGTGCGATGATAAGCAAGGTGCAAGAAGAGCTGAAGGATGCTCAGGTGGATAAAGGAGCTGTGCGATGATAAGCAAGGTGCAAGAAGAGCTGAAGGATGCTCAGGTGAATGAAGGAGCTGTGCGATGATAAGCAAGGTGCAAGAAGAGCTGAAGGATGCTCAGGTGAATAAAGGAGCTGTGCGATGATGAGCAAGGTGCAAGAAGAGCTGAAGGATGCTCAGGTGAATGAAGGAGCTGTGCGATGATAAGCAAGGTGCAAGAAGAGCTGAAGGATGCTCAGGTGAATGAAGGAGCTGTGCGATGATAAGCAAGGTGCAAGAAGAGCTGAAGAATGCTCAGGTGGATAAAGGAGCTGTGCGATGATAAGCAAGGTGCAAGAAGAGCTGAAGGATGCTCAGGTGAATGAAGGAGCTGTGCGATGATAAGCAAGGTGCAAGAAGAGCTGAAGGATGCTCAGGTGAATGAATGAGCAGTGCGATGATAAGAAAGGTGCAAGAAGAGCTGAAGGATGCTCAAGTGAATGAAGGAGCTGTGCGATGATAAGCAAGGTGCAAGAAGAGCTGAAGGATGCTCAGATGAATGAAGGAGCTGTGCAATAATAAGCAAGGTGCAAGAAGAGCTGAAGGATGCTCAGGTGAATGAAGGAGCTGTGCGATGATACGCAAGGTGCAAGAAGAGCTGAAGGATGCTCAGGTGAATGAAGGAGCTGTGCGATGATAAGCAAGGTGCAAGAAGAGCTGAAGGATGCTCAGGTGAATGAAGGAGCTGTGCGATGATAAGCAAGGTGCAAGAAGAGCTGAAGGATGCTCAGGTGAATGAAGGAGCTGTGCGATGATAAGCAAGGTGCAAGAAGAGCTGAAGGATGCTCAGGTGAATGAAGGAGCTGTGCGATGATAAGCAAGGTGCAAGAAGAGCTGAAGGATGCTCAGGTGGATAAAGGAGCTGTGCGATGATAAGCAAGGTGCAAGAAGAGCTGAAGGATGCTCAGGTGAATGAAGGAGCTGTGCGATGATATGCAAGGTGCAAGAAGAGCTGAAGGATGCTCAGGTGAATGAATGAGTAGTGCGATGATAAGAAAGGTGCAAGAAGAGCTGAAGGATGCTCAGGTGAATGAAGGAGCTGTGCGATGATAAGCAAGGTGCAAGAAGAGCTGAAGGATGCTCAGATGAATGAAGGAGCTGTGCAATGATAAGCAAGGTGCAAGAAGAGCTGAAGGATGCTCAGGTGAATGAAGGAGCTGTGCGATGATACGCAAGGTGCAAGAAGAGCTGAAGGATGCTCAGGTGAATGAAGGAGCTGTGCGATGATAAGCAAGGTGCAAGAAGAGCTGAAGGATGCTCAGGTGAATGAAGGATCTGTGCGATGATAAGCAAGGTGCAAGAAGAGCTGAAGGATGCTCAGGTGAATAAAGGAGCTGTGCGATGATAAGCAAGGTGCAAGAAGAGCTGAAGGATGCTCAGATGAATAAAGGAGCTGTGCGATGATAAGCAAGGTGCAAGGAGAGCTGAAGCATGCTCAGGCCAATGAAGGAGCTGTGTGATGATAAGCAAGGTGCAAGAAGAGCTGAAGGATGCTCAGGTGAATGAAGGAGCTGTGCGATGATAAGCAAGGTGCAAGAAGAGCTGAAGGATGTTCAGGTGAATGAAGGAGCTGTGCGATGATAAGCAAAGTGCAAGAAGAGCTGATGGATGCTCAGGTGGATAAAGGAGCTGTGCGATTATAAGCAAGGTGCAAGAAGAGCTGAAGGATGCTCAGGTGGATAAAGGAGCTGTGCCATGATAAGCAAGGTGCAAGAAGAGCTTCAGGATACTCAGGTGGATGAAGGAGCTGTGCGATGATAAGCAAGGCACAAGAAGAGCTTCAGGATGCTCAGGTGGATGAAGGAGGTGCCTGATCATGAGCAAGGTGCAAAAAGAGCTGCAGACTTTTTAGGTGCATGAAGGAGCTGTGCAATGATCAGCAAGGCACAAGAAGAGCTGAAGGATGCTCAGGTGGATAAAGGAGCTGTGCGATGATAAGCAAGGTCCAAGAAGAGCTGAAGGATGCTCAGGTGGATTAAGGAGCTGTGCGATGATAAGCAAGGTGCAAGAAGAGCTGAAGGATGCTCAGGTGGATAAAGGAGCTGTGCGATGATAAGCAAGGTGCAAGAAGAGCTTCAGGATGCTCAGGTGGATGAAGGAGGTGCCTGATCATGAGCAAGGTGCAAGAAGAGCTGCAGAATTTTTAGGTGAATGAAGGAGCTGCAGGGTGATTAGCGAGGTGCCAGAAGAACTGTAGGGTGCTCAGGTGGATGAAGGAGCTGCAGGATGATAAGCAAGGTGCAAGAAGAGCTTCAGGATGCTCAGGTGAATGAAGGAGCTGTGCGATGATAAGCAAGGTGCAAGAAGAGCTGAAGGATGCTCAGGTGAATGAAGGAGCTGTGCAATGATAAGCAAGGTGCAAGAAGAGCTGAAGGATGCTCAGGTGAATGAAGGAGCTGTGCGATGATAAGCAAGGTGCAAGAAGAGCTGAAGGATGCTCAGGTGAATAAAGGAGCTGTGCGATGATAAGCAAGGTGCAAGAAGAGCTGAAGGATGCTCAGATGAATAACGGAGCTGTGCGATGATAAGCAAGGTGCAAGAAGAGCTGAAGCATGCTCAGGCCAATGAAGGAGCTGTGTGATGATAAGCAAGGTGCAAGAAGAGCTGAAGGATGCTCAGGTGAATGAAGGAGCTGTGCGATGATAAGCAAGGTGCAAGAAGAGCTGAAGGATGTTCAGGTGAATGAAGGAGCTGTGCGATGATAAGCAAAGTGCAAGAAGAGCTGATGGATGCTCAGGTGGATAAAGGAGCTGTGCGATGATAAGCAAGGTGCAAGAAGAGCTGAAGGATGCTCAGGTGGATAAAGGAGCTGTGCGATGATAAGCAAGGTGCAAGAAGAGCTTCAGGATACTCAGGTGGATGAAGGAGCTGTGCGATGATAAGCAAGGCACAAGAAGAGCTTCAGGATGCTCAGGTGGATGAAGGAGGTGCCTGATCATGAGCAAGGTGCAAAAAGAGCTGCAGACTTTTTAGGTGCATGAAGGAGCTGTGCAATGATCAGCAAGGCACAAGAAGAGCTGAAGGATGCTCAGATGGATAAAGGAGCTGTGCGATGATAAGCAAGGTCCAAGAAGAGCTGAAGGATGCTCAGGTGGATTAAGGAGCTGTGCGATGATAAGCAAGGTGCAAGAAGAGCTGAAGGATGCTCAGGTGGATAAAGGAGCTGTGCGATGATAAGCAAGGTGCAAGAAGAGCTTCAGGATGCTCAGGTGGATGAAGGAGGTGCCTGATCATGAGCAAGGTGCAAGAAGAGCTGCAGACTTTTTAGGTGCATGAAGGAGCTGCAGGGTGATTAGCGAGGTGCCAGAAGAACTGTAGGGTGCTCAGGTGGATGAAGGAGCTGCAGGATGATAAGCAAGGTGCAAGAAGAGCTTCAGGATGCTCAGGTGAATGAAGGAGCTGTGCGATGATAAGCAAGGTGCAAGAAGAGCTGAAGGATGCTCAGGTGAATGAAGGAGCTGTGCAATGATAAGCAAGGTGCAAGAAGAGCTGAAGGATGCTCAGGTGAATGAAGGAGCTGTGCGATGATAAGCAAGGTGCAAGAAGAGCTGAAGGATGCTCAGGTGAATGAAGGAGCTGTGCGATGATAAGGAAGGTGCAAGAAGAGCTGAAGGATGCTCAGATGAATAAAGGAGCTGTGCGATGATAAGCAAGGTGCAAGAAGAGCTGAAGCATGCTCAGGCCAATGAAGGAGGTGTGCGATGATAAGCAAGGTGCAAGAAGAGCTGAAGGATGCTCAGGTGAATGAAGGAGCTGTGCGATGATAAGCAAGGTGCAAGAAGAGCTGAAGGATGCTCAGGTGAATGAAGGAGCTGTGCGATGATAAGCAAGGTGCAAGAAGAGCTGAAGGATGCTCCGGTGAATGAAGGAGCTGTGCGATGATGAGCAAGGTGCAAGAAGAGCTGAAGGATGCTCAGGTGAATAAAGGAGCTGTGCGATGATGAGCAAGGTGCAAGAAGAGCTGAAGGATGCTCAGGTGAATGAAGGAGCTGTGCGATGATAAGCAAGGTGCAAGAAGAGCTGAAGGATGCTCAGTTGGATAAAGGAGCTGTGCGATGATAAGCAAGGTGCAAGAAGAGCTGAAGGATGCTCAGGTGGATGAAGGAGCTGTGCGATGATAAGCAAGGTGCAAGAAGAGCCGAAGGATGCTCAGGTGGACGAAGGAGCTGTGCGATGATAAGCAAGGTGCAAGAAGAGCCGAAGGATGCTCAGGTGAACGAAGGAGCTGTGCGATGATAAGCAAGGTGCAAGAAGAGCCGAAGGATGCTCAGGTGAAGGAAGGAGCTGTGCGATGGTAAGCAAGGTGCAAGAAGAGCCGAAGGATGCTCAGGTGGACGAAGGAGCTGTGCGATGATAAGCAAGGTGCAAGAAGAGCCGAAGGATGCTCAGGTGGATGAAGGAGCTGTGCGATGATAAGCAAGGTGCAAGAAGAGCCGAAGGATGCTCAGGTGGACGAAGGAGCTGTGCGATGATAAGCAAGGTGCAAGAAGAGCCGAAGGATGCTCAGGTGGACGAAGGAGCTGTGCGATGATAAGCAAGGTGTAAGAAGAGCCGAAGGATGCTCAGGTGGACGAAGGAGCTGTGCGATGATAAGCAAGGTGCAAGAAGAGCCGAAGGATGCTCAGGTGGACGAAGGAGCTGTGCGATGATAAGCAAGGTGCAAGAAGAGCCGAAGGATGCTCAGGTGGACGAAGGAGCTGTGCGATGATAAGCAAGGTGCAAGAAGAGCTGAAGGATGCTCAGGTGAATGAATGAGCAGTGCGATGATAAGAAAGGTGCAAGAAGAGCTAAAGGATGCTCAGGTGAATGAAGGAGCTGTGCGATGATGAGCAAGGTGCAAGAAGAGCTGAAGGATGCTCAGGTGAATAAAGGAGCTGTGCGATGATGAGCAAGGTGCAAGAAGAGCTGAAGGATGCTCAGGTGAATGAAGGAGCTGTGCGATGATAAGCAAGGTGCAAGAAGAGCTGAAGGATGCTCAGGTGGATAAAGGAGCTGTGCGATGATAAGCAAGGTGCAAGAAGAGCTGAAGGATGCTCAGGTGAATGAAGGAGCTGTGCGATGATAAGCAAGGTGCAAGAAGAGCTGAAGGATGCTCAGGTGAATAAATGAGCAGTGCGATGATAAGAAAGGTGCAAGAAGAGCTGAAGGATACTCAGGTGAATGAAGGAGCTGTGCGATGATAAGCAAGGTGCAAGAAGAGCTGAAGGATGCTCAGATGAATGAAGGAGCTGTGCGATGATAAGCAAGGTGCAAGAAGAGCTGAAGGATGCTCAGGTGAATGAAGGAGCTGTGCGATGATAAGCAAGGTGCAAGAAGAGCCGAAGGATGCTCAGGTGGACGAAGGAGCTGTGCGATGATAAGCAAGGTGCAAGAAGATCCGAAGGATGCTCAGGTGGACGAAGGAGCTGTGCGATGATAAGCAAGGTGCAAGAAGAGCCGAAGGATGCTCAGGTGGACGAAGGAGCTGTGCGATGATAAGCAAGGTGCAAGAAGAGCCGAAGGATGGTCAGGTGGATAAAGGAGCTGTGCGATGATAAGCAAGGTGCAAGAAGAGCCGAAGGATGCTCAGGTGGCTAAAGGAGCTGTGCGATGATAAGCAAGGTGCAAGAAGAGCTGAAGGATGCTCAGGTGGATGAAGGAGCTGTGCGGTGATAAGCAAGGTGCAAGAAGAGCTGAAGGATGCTCAGGTGGACGAAGGAGCTGTGCGATGATGAGCAAGGTGCAAGAAGAGCTGAAGGATGCTCAGGTGAATAAAGGAGCTGTGCGATGATAAGCAAGGTGCCAGAAGAGCTGAAGGATGCTCAGGTGAATGAAGGAGCTGTGCGATGATCAGCAAGGTGCAAGAAGAGCTGAAGGATGCTCAGGTGAATGAAGGAGCTGTGCGATGATAAGCAAGGTGCAAGAAGAGCTGAAAGATGCTCAGGTGGATGAAGGAGCTGTGCGATGATAAGCAAGGTGCAAGAAGAGCTGAAGGATGCTCAGGTGAATGAAGGAGCTGTGCGATGATAAGCAAGGTGCAAGAAGAGCTGAAGGATGCTCAGGTGAATGAAGGAGCTGTGCGATGATAAGCAAGGTGCAAGAAGAGCTGAAGAATGCTCAGGTGGATAAAGGAGCTGTGCGATGATAAGCAAGGTGCAAGAAGAGCTGAAGGATGCTCAGGTGAATGAAGGAGCTGTGCGATGATAAGCAAGGTGCAAGAAGAGCTGAAGGATGCTCAGGTGAATGAATGAGCAGTGCGATGATAAGAAAGGTGCAAGAAGAGCTGAAGGATGCTAAAGTGAATGAAGGAGCTGTGCGATGATAAGCAAGGTGCAAGAAGAGCTGAAGGATGCTCAGATGAATGAAGGAGCTGTGCAATAATAAGCAAGGTGCAAGAAGAGCTGAAGGATGCTCAGGTGAATGAAGGAGCTGTGCGATGATACGCAAGGTGCAAGAAGAGCTGAAGGATGCTCAGGTGAATGAAGGAGCTGTGCGATGATAAGCAAGGTGCAAGAAGAGCTGAAGGATGCTCAGGTGAATGCAGGAGCTGTGCGATGATAAGCAAGGTGCAAGAAGAGCTGAAGGATGCTCAGTTGGATAAAGGAGCTGTGCGATGATAAGCAAGGTGCAAGAAGAGCTGAAGGATGCTCAGGTGGATGAAGGAGCTGTGCGATGATAAGCAAGGTGCAAGAAGAGCCGAAGGATGCTCAGGTGGACGAAGGAGCTGTGCGATGATAAGCAAGGTGCAAGAAGAGCCGAAAGATGCTCAGGTGAACGAAGGAGCTGTGCGATGATAAGCAAGGTGCAAGAAGAGCCGAAGGATGCTCAGGTGAAGGAAGGAGCTGTGCGATGGTAAGCAAGGTGCAAGAAGAGCCGAAGGATGCTCAGGTGGACGAAGGAGCTGTGCGATGATAAGCAAGGTGCAAGAAGAGCCGAAGGATGCTCAGGTGGATGAAGGAGCTGTGCGATGATAAGCAAGGTGCAAGAAGAGCCGAAGGATGCTCAGGTGGACGAAGGAGCTGTGCGATGATAAGCAAGGTGCAAGAAGAGCCGAAGGATGCTCAGGTGGACTAAGGAGCTGTGCGATGATAAGCAAGGTGTAAGAAGAGCCGAAGGATGCTCAGGTGGACGAAGGAGCTGTGCGATGATAAGCAAGGTGCAAGAAGAGCCGAAGGATGCTCAGGTGGACGAAGGAGCTGTGCGATGATAAGCAAGGTGCAAGAAGAGCCGAAGGATGCTCAGGTGGACGAAGGAGCTGTGCGATGATAAGCAAGGTGCAAGAAGAGCTGAAGGATGCTCAGGTGAATGAATGAGCAGTGCGATGATAAGAAAGGTGCAAGAAGAGCTAAAGGATGCTCAGGTGAATGAAGGAGCTGTGCGATGATGAGCAAGGTGCAAGAAGAGCTGAAGGATGCTCAGGTGAATAAAGGAGCTGTGCGATGATGAGCAAGGTGCAAGAAGAGCTGAAGGATGCTCAGGTGAATGAAGGAGCTGTGCGATGATAAGCAAGGTGCAAGAAGAGCTGAAGGATGCTCAGGTGGATAAAGGAGCTGTGCGATGATAAGCAAGGTGCAAGAAGAGCTGAAGGATGCTCAGGTGAATGAAGGAGCTGTGCGATGATAAGCAAGGTGCAAGAAGAGCTGAAGGATGCTCAGGTGAATAAATGAGCAGTGCGATGATAAGAAAGGTGCAAGAAGAGCTGAAGGATACTCAGGTGAATGAAGGAGCTGTGCGATGATAAGCAAGGTGCAAGAAGAGCTGAAGGATGCTCAGATGAATGAAGGAGCTGTGCAATGATAAGCAAGGTGCAAGAAGAGCTGAAGGATGCTCAGGTGAATGAAGGAGCTGTGCGATGATAAGCAAGGTGCAAGAAGAGCCGAAGGATGCTCAGGTGGACGAAGGAGCTGTGCGATGATAAGCAAGGTGCAAGAAGATCCGAAGGATGCTCAGGTGGACGAAGGAGCTGTGCGATGATAAGCAAGGTGCAAGAAGAGCCGAAGGATGCTCAGGTGGACGAAGGAGCTGTGCGATGATAAGCAAGGTGCAAGAAGAGCCGAAGGATGGTCAGGTGGATAAAGGAGCTATGCGATGATAAGCAAGGTGCAAGAAGAGCCGAAGGATGCTCAGGTGGCTAAAGGAGCTGTGCGATGATAAGCAAGGTGCAAGAAGAGCTGAAGGATGCTCAGGTGGATGAAGGAGCTGTGCGGTGATAAGCAAGGTGCAAGAAGAGCTGAAGGATGCTCAGGTGGACGAAGGAGCTGTGCGATGATGAGCAAGGTGCAAGAAGAGCTGAAGGATGCTCAGGTGAATAAAGGAGCTGTGCGATGATAAGCAAGGTGCCAGAAGAGCTGAAGGATGCTCAGGTGAATGAAGGAGCTGTGCGATGATCAGCAAGGTGCAAGAAGAGCTGAAGGATGCTCAGGTGAATGAAGGAGCTGTGCGATGATAAGCAAGGTGCAAGAAGAGCTGAAAGATGCTCAGGTGGATGAAGGAGCTGTGCGATGATAAGCAAGGTGCAAGAAGAGCTGAAGGATGCTCAGGTGAATGAAGGAGCTGTGCGATGATAAGCAAGGTGCAAGAAGAGCTGAAGGATGCTCAGGTGAATGAAGGAGCTGTGCGATGATAAGCAAGGTGCAAGAAGAGCTGAAGGATGTTCAGGTGAATGAAGGAGCTGTGCGATGATAAACAAGGTGCAAGAAGAGCCGAAGGATGCTCAGGTGGACGAAGGAGCTGTGCGATGATAAGCAAGGTGCAAGAAGATCCGAAGGATGCTCAGGTGGACGAAGGAGCTGTGCGATGATAAGCAAGGTGCAAGAAGAGCCGAAGGATGCTCAGGTGGACGAAGGAGCTGTGCGATGATAAGCAAGGTGCAAGAAGAGCCGAAGGATGGTCAGGTGGATAAAGGAGCTATGCGATGATAAGCAAGGTGCAAGAAGAGCCGAAGGATGCTCAGGTGGCTAAAGGAGCTGTGCGATGATAAGCAAGGTGCAAGAAGAGCTGAAGGATGCTCAGGTGGATGAAGGAGCTGTGCGGTGATAAGCAAGGTGCAAAAAGAGCTGAAGGATGCTCAGGTGGACGAAGGAGCTGTGCGATGATGAGCAAGGTGCAAGAAGAGCTGAAGGATGCTCAGGTGAATAAAGGAGCTGTGCGATGATAAGCAAGGTGCCAGAAGAGCTGAAGGATGCTCAGGTGAATGAAGGAGCTGTGCGATGATCAGCAAGGTGCAAGAAGAGCTGAAGGATGCTCAGGTGAATGAAGGAGCTGTGCGATGATAAGCAAGGTGCAAGAAGAGCTGAAAGATGCTCAGGTGGATGAAGGAGCTGTGCGATGATAAGCAAGGTGCAAGAAGAGCTGAAGGATGCTCAGGTGAATGAAGGAGCTGTGCGATGATAAGCAAGGTGCAAGAAGAGCTGAAGGATGCTCAGGTGAATGAAGGAGCTGTGCGATGATAAGCAAGGTGCAAGAAGAGCTGAAGAATGCTCAGGTGGATAAAGGAGCTGTGCGATGATAAGCAAGGTGCAAGAAGAGCTGAAGGATGCTCAGGTGAATGAAGGAGCTGTGCGATGATAAGCAAGGTGCAAGAAGAGCTGAAGGATGCTCAGGTGAATGAATGAGCAGTGCGATGATAAGAAAGGTGCAAGAAGAGCTGAAGGATGCTCAAGTGAATGAAGGAGCTGTGCGATGATAAGCAAGGTGCAAGAAGAGCTGAAGGATGCTCAGATGAATGAAGGAGCTGTGCAATAATAAGCAAGGTGCAAGAAGAGCTGAAGGATGCTCAGGTGAATGAAGGAGCTGTGCGATGATACGCAAGGTGCAAGAAGAGCTGAAGGATGCTCAGGTGAATGAAGGAGCTGTGCGATGATAAGCAAGGTGCAAGAAGAGCTGAAGGATGCTCAGGTGAATGAAGGAGCTGTGCGATGATAAGCAAGGTGCAAGAAGAGCTGAAGGATGCTCAGGTGAATGAAGGAGCTGTGCGATGATAAGCAAGGTGCAAGAAGAGCTGAAGGATGCTCAGGTGAATGAAGGAGCTGTGCGATGATAAGCAAGGTGCAAGAAGAGCTGAAGGATGCTCAGGTGGATAAAGGAGCTGTGCGATGATAAGCAAGGTGCAAGAAGAGCTGAAGGATGCTCAGGTGAATGAAGGAGCTGTGCGATGATAAGCAAGGTGCAAGAAGAGCTGAAGGATGCTCAGGTGAATGAATGAGCAGTGCGATGATAAGAAAGGTGCAAGAAGAGCTGAAGGATGCTCAGGTGAATGAAGGAGCTGTGCGATGATAAGCAAGGTGCAAGAAGAGCTGAAGGATGCTCAGATGAATGAAGGAGCTGTGCAATGATAAGCAAGGTGCAAGAAGAGCTGAAGGATGCTCAGGTGAATGAAGGAGCTGTGCGATGATACGCAAGGTGCAAGAAGAGCTGAAGGATGCTCAGGTGAATGAAGGAGCTGTGCGATGATAAGCAAGGTGCAAGAAGAGCTGAAGGATGCTCAGGTGAATGAAGGATCTGTGCGATGATAAGCAAGGTGCAAGAAGAGCTGAAGGATGCTCAGGTGAATAAAGGAGCTGTGCAATGATAAGCAAGGTGCAAGAAGAGCTGAAGGATGCTCAGATGAATAAAGGAGCTGTGCGATGATAAGCAAGGTGCAAGAAGAGCTGAAGCATGCTCAGGCCAATGAAGGAGCTGTGTGATGATAAGCAAGGTGCAAGAAGAGCTGAAGGATGCTCAGGTGAATGAAGGAGCTGTGCGATGATAAGCAAGGTGCAAGAAGAGCTGAAGGATGTTCAGGTGAATGAAGGAGCTGTGCGATGATAAGCAAAGTGCAAGAAGAGCTGATGGATGCTCAGGTGGATAAAGGAGCTGTGCGATGATAAGCAAGGTGCAAGAAGAGCTGAAGGATGCTCAGGTGGATAAAGGAGCTGTGCGATGATAAGCAAGGTGCAAGAAGAGCTTCAGGATACTCAGGTGGATGAAGGAGCTGTGCGATGATAAGCAAGGCACAAGAAGAGCTTCAGGATGCTCAGGTGGATGAAGGAGGTGCCTGATCATGAGCAAGGTGCAAAAAGAGCTGCAGACTTTTTAGGTGCATGAAGGAGCTGTGCAATGATCAGCAAGGCACAAGAAGAGCTGAAGGATGCTCAGGTGGATAAAGGAGCTGTGCGATGATAAGCAAGGTCCAAGAAGAGCTGAAGGATGCTCAGGTGGATTAAGGAGCTGTGCGATGATAAGCAAGGTGCAAGAAGAGCTGAAGGATGCTCAGGTGGATAAAGGAGCTGTGCGATGATAAGCAAGGTGCAAGAAGAGCTTCAGGATGCTCAGGTGGATGAAGGAGGTGCCTGATCATGAGCAAGGTGCAAGAAGAGCTGCAGAATTTTTAGGTGAATGAAGGAGCTGCAGGGTGATTAGCGAGGTGCCAGAAGAACTGTAGGGTGCTCAGGTGGATGAAGGAGCTGCAGGATGATAAGCAAGGTGCAAGAAGAGCTTCAGGATGCTCAGGTGAATGAAGGAGCTGTGCGATGATAAGCAAGGTGCAAGAAGAGCTGAAGGATGCTCAGGTGAATGAAGGAGCTGTGCAATGATAAGCAAGGTGCAAGAAGAGCTGAAGGATGCTCAGGTGAATGAAGGAGCTGTGCGATGATAAGCAAGGTGCAAGAAGAGCTGAAGGATGCTCAGGTGAATGAAGGAGCTGTGCGATGATAAGGAAGGTGCAAGAAGAGCTGAAGGATGCTCAGATGAATAAAGGAGCTGTGCGATGATAAGCAAGGTGCAAGAAGAGCTGAAGCATGCTCAGGCCAATGAAGGAGGTGTGCGATGATAAGCAAGGTGCAAGAAGAGCTGAAGGATGCTCAGGTGAATGAAGGAGCTGTGCGATTATAAGCAAGGTGCAAGAAGAGCTGAAGGATGTTCAGGTGAATGAAGGAGCTGTGCGATGATAAACAAGGTGCAAGAAGAGCTGACGGATGCTCAGGTGGATAAAGGAGCTGTGCGATGATAAGCAAGGTGCAAGAAGAGCTGAAGGATGCTCAGGTGGATAAAGGAGCTGTGCGATGATAAGCAAGGTGCAAGAAGAGCTGAAGGATGCTCAGGTGAATGAAGGAGCTGTGCGATGATAAGCAAGGTGCAAGAAGAGCTGAAGGATGCTCAGGTGAATAAAGGAGCTGTGCGATGATGAGCAAGGTGCAAGAAGAGCTGAAGGATGCTCAGGTGAATGAAGGAGCTGTGCGATGATAAGCAAGGTGCAAGAAGAGCTGAAGGATGCTCAGGTGAATGAAGGAGCTGTGCGATGATAAGCAAGGTGCAAGAAGAGCTGAAGAATGCTCAGGTGGATAAAGGAGCTGTGCGATGATAAGCAAGGTGCAAGAAGAGCTGAAGGATGCTCAGGTGAATGAAGGAGCTGTGCGATGATAAGCAAGGTGCAAGAAGAGCTGAAGGATGCTCAGGTGAATGAATGAGCAGTGCGATGATAAGAAAGGTGCAAGAAGAGCTGAAGGATGCTCAAGTGAATGAAGGAGCTGTGCGATGATAAGCAAGGTGCAAGAAGAGCTGAAGGATGCTCAGATGAATGAAGGAGCTGTGCAATAATAGGCAAGGTGCAAGAAGAGCTGAAGGATGCTCAGGTGAATGAAGGAGCTGTGCGATGATACGCAAGGTGCAAGAAGAGCTGAAGGATGCTCAGGTGAATGAAGGAGCTGTGCGATGATAAGCAAGGTGCAAGAAGAGCTGAAGGATGCTCAGGTGAATGAAGGAGCTGTGCGATGATAAGCAAGGTGCAAGAAGAGCTGAAGGATGCTCAGGTGAATGAAGGAGCTGTGCGATGATAAGCAAGGTGCAAGAAGAGCTGAAGGATGCTCAGGTGAATGAAGGAGCTGTGCGATGATAAGCAAGGTGCAAGAAGAGCTGAAGGATGCTCAGGTGGATAAAGGAGCTGTGCGATGATAAGCAAGGTGCAAGAAGAGCTGAAGGATGCTCAGGTGAATGAAGGAGCTGTGCGATGATATGCAAGGTGCAAGAAGAGCTGAAGGATGCTCAGGTGAATGAATGAGCAGTGCGATGATAAGAAAGGTGCAAGAAGAGCTGAAGGATGCTCAGGTGAATGAAGGAGCTGTGCGATGATAAGCAAGGTGCAAGAAGAGCTGAAGGATGCTCAGATGAATGAAGGAGCTGTGCAATGATAAGCAAGGTGCAAGAAGAGCTGAAGGATGCTCAGGTGAATGAAGGAGCTGTGCGATGATACGCAAGGTGCAAGAAGAGCTGAAGGATGCTCAGGTGAATGAAGGAGCTGTGCGATGATAAGCAAGGTGCAAGAAGAGCTGAAGGATGCTCAGGTGAATGAAGGATCTGTGCGATGATAAGCAAGGTGCAAGAAGAGCTGAAGGATGCTCAGGTGAATAAAGGAGCTGTGCGATGATAAGCAAGGTGCAAGAAGAGCTGAAGGATGCTCAGATGAATAAAGGAGCTGTGCGATGATAAGCAAGGTGCAAGGAGAGCTGAAGCATGCTCAGGCCAATGAAGGAGCTGTGTGATGATAAGCAAGGTGCAAGAAGAGCTGAAGGATGCTCAGGTGAATGAAGGAGCTGTGCGATGATAAGCAAGGTGCAAGAAGAGCTGAAGGATGTTCAGGTGAATGAAGGAGCTGTGCGATGATAAGCAAAGTGCAAGAAGAGCTGATGGATGCTCAGGTGGATAAAGGAGCTGTGCGATTATAAGCAAGGTGCAAGAAGAGCTGAAGGATGCTCAGGTGGATAAAGGAGCTGTGCCATGATAAGCAAGGTGCAAGAAGAGCTTCAGGATACTCAGGTGGATGAAGGAGCTGTGCGATGATAAGCAAGGCACAAGAAGAGCTTCAGGATGCTCAGGTGGATGAAGGAGGTGCCTGATCATGAGCAAGGTGCAAAAAGAGCTGCAGACTTTTTAGGTGCATGAAGGAGCTGTGCAATGATCAGCAAGGCACAAGAAGAGCTGAAGGATGCTCAGGTGGATAAAGGAGCTGTGCGATGATAAGCAAGGTCCAAGAAGAGCTGAAGGATGCTCAGGTGGATTAAGGAGCTGTGCGATGATAAGCAAGGTGCAAGAAGAGCTGAAGGATGCTCAGGTGGATAAAGGAGCTGTGCGATGATAAGCAAGGTGCAAGAAGAGCTTCAGGATGCTCAGGTGGATGAAGGAGGTGCCTGATCATGAGCAAGGTGCAAGAAGAGCTGCAGAATTTTTAGGTGAATGAAGGAGCTGCAGGGTGATTAGCGAGGTGCCAGAAGAACTGTAGGGTGCTCAGGTGGATGAAGGAGCTGCAGGATGATAAGCAAGGTGCAAGAAGAGCTTCAGGATGCTCAGGTGAATGAAGGAGCTGTGCGATGATAAGCAAGGTGCAAGAAGAGCTGAAGGATGCTCAGGTGAATGAAGGAGCTGTGCAATGATAAGCAAGGTGCAAGAAGAGCTGAAGGATGCTCAGGTGAATGAAGGAGCTGTGCGATGATAAGCAAGGTGCAAGAAGAGCTGAAGGATGCTCAGGTGAATGAAGGAGCTGTGCGATGATAAGGAAGGTGCAAGAAGAGCTGAAGGATGCTCAGATGAATAAAGGAGCTGTGCGATGATAAGCAAGGTGCAAGAAGAGCTGAAGCATGCTCAGGCCAATGAAGGAGGTGTGCAATGATAAGCAAGGTGCAAGAAGAGCTGAAGGATGCTCAGGTGAATGAAGGAGCTGTGCGATTATAAGCAAGGTGCAAGAAGAGCTGAAGGATGTTCAGGTGAATGAAGGAGCTGTGCGATGATAAACAAGGTGCAAGAAGAGCTGACGGATGCTCAGGTGGATAAAGGAGCTGTGCGATGATAAGCAAGGTGCAAGAAGAGCTGAAGGATGCTCAGGTGGATAAAGGAGCTGTGCGATGATAAGCAAGGTGCAAGAAGAGCTGAAGGATGCTCAGGTGAATGAAGGAGCTGTGCGATGATAAGCAAGGTGCAAGAAGAGCTGAAGGATGCTCAGGTGAATAAAGGAGCTGTGCGATGATGAGCAAGGTGCAAGAAGAGCTGAAGGATGCTCAGGTGAATAAAGGAGCTGTGCGATGATGAGCAAGGTGCAAGAAGAGCTGAAGGATGCTCAGGTGAATGAAGGAGCTGTGCGATGATAAGCAAGGTGCAAGAAGAGCTGAAGGATGCTCAGGTGAATGCAGGAGCTGTGCGATGATAAGCAAGGTGCAAGAAGAGCTGAAGGATGCTCAGTTGGATAAAGGAGCTGTGCGATGATAAGCAAGGTGCAAGAAGAGCTGAAGGATGCTCAGGTGGATGAAGGAGCTGTGCGATGATAAGCAAGGTGCAAGAAGAGCCGAAGGATGCTCAGGTGGACGAAGGAGCTGTGCGATGATAAACAAGGTGCAAGAAGAGCCGAAGGATGCTCAGGTGAACGAAGGAGCTGTGCGATGATAAGCAAGGTGCAAGAAGAGCCGAAGGATGCTCAGGTGAAGGAAGGAGCTGTGCGATGATAAGCAAGGTGCAAGAAGAGCCGAAGGATGCTCAGGTGGACGAAGGAGCTGTGCGATGATAAGCAAGGTGCAAGAAGAGCCGAAGGATGCTCAGGTGGACGAAGGAGCTGTGCGATGATAAGCAAGGTGCAAGAAGAGCCGAAGGATGCTCAGGTGGACGAAGGAGCTGTGCGATGATAAGCAAGGTGCAAGAAGAGCCGAAGGATGCTCAGGTGGACGAAGGAGCTGTGCGATGATAAGCAAGGTGCAAGAAGAGCCGAAGGATGCTCAGGTGGAGCAAGGAGTTGTGCGATGATAAGCAAGGTGCAAGAAGAGCTGAAGGATGCTCAGGTGAATGAAGGAGCTGTGCGATGATAAGCAAGGTGCAAGAAGAGCTGAAGGATGCTCAGGTGAATGAATGAGCAGTGCGATGATAAGAAAGGTGCAAGAAGAGCTGAAGGATGCTCAGGTGAATGAAGGAGCTGTGCGATGATAAGCAAGGTGCAAGAAGAGCTGAAGGATGCTCAGGTGAATGAATGAGCAGTGCGATGATAAGAAAGGTGCAAGAAGAGCTGAAGTATGCTCAGGTGAATGAAGGAGCTGTGCGATGATAAGCAAGGTGCAAGAAGAGCTGAAGGATGCTCAGGTGGATAAAGGAGCTGTGCGATGATAAGCAAGGTGCAAGAAGAGCTGAAGGATGCTCAGGTGAATGAAGGAGCTGTGCGATGATAAGCAAGGTGCAAGAAGAGCTGAAGGATGCTCAGGTGAATGAATGAGCAGTGCGATGATAAGAAAGGTGCAAGAAGAGCTGAAGGATACTCAGGTGAATGAAGGAGCTGTGCGATGATAAGCAAGGTGCAAGAAGAGCTGAAGGATGCTCAGATGAATGAAGGAGCTGTGCAATGATAAGCAAGGTGCAAGAAGAGCTGAAGGATGCTCAGGTGGACGAAGGAGCTGTGCGATGATGAGCAAGGTGCAAGAAGAGCTGAAGGATGCTCAGGTGAATGAAGGAGCTGTGCGATGATAAGCAAGGTGCAAGAAGAGCCGAAGGATGCTCAGGTGGCTAAAGGAGCTGTGCGATGATAAGCAAGGTGCAAGAAGAGCCGAAGGATGCTCAGGTGGATGAAGGAGCTGTGCGATGATAAGCAAGGTGCAAGAAGAGCTGAACGATGCTCAGGTGGACGAAGGAGCTGCGCGATGATGAGCAAGGTGCAAGAAGAGCTGAAGGATGCTCAGGTGAATAAAGGAGCTGTGCGATGATAAGCAAGGTGCAAGAAGAGCTGAAGGATGCTCAGGTGAATGAAGGAGCTGTGCGATGATCAGCAAGGTGCAAGAAGAGCTGAAGGATGCTCAGGTGAATGAAGGAGCTGTGCGATGATAAGCAAGGTGCAAGAAGAGCTGAAAGATGCTCAGGTGGATGAAGGAGCTGTGCGATGATAAGCAAGGTGCAAGAAGAGCTGAAGGATGCTCAGGTGGATGAAGGAGCTGTGCGATGATAAGCAAGGTGCAAGAAGAGCTGAAGGATGCTCAGGTGAATGAAGGAGCTGTGCGATGATAAGCAAGGTCCAAGAAGAGCTGAAGGATGCTCAGGTGGATGAAGGAGCTGTGCGATGATAAGCAAGGTGCAAGAAGAGCTGAAGGATGCTCAGGTGGATAAAGGAGCTCTGCGATGATAAGCAAGGTGCAAGAAGAGCTGAAGGATGCTCAGGTGAATGAAGGAGCTGTGCGATGATAAGCAAGGTGCAAGAAGAGCTGAAGGATGCTCAGGTGAATGAATGAGCAGTGCGATGATAAGAAAGGTGCAAGAAGAGCTGAAGGATGCTCAGGTGAATGAAGGAGCTGTGCGATGATAAGCAAGGTGCAAGAAGAGCTGAAGGATGCTCAGATGAATGAAGGAGCTGTGCAATGATAAGCAAGGTGCAAGAAGAGCTGAAGGATGCTCAGGTGAATGAAGGAGCTGTGCGATGATACGCAAGGTGCAAGAAGAGCTGAAGGATGCTCAGGTGAATGAAGGAGCTGTGCGATGATAAGCAAGGTGCAAGAAGAGCTGAAGGATGCTCAGGTGAATGAAGGAGCTGTGCGATGATAAGCAAGGTGCAAGAAGAGCTGAAGGATGCTCAGGTGAATAAAGGAGCTGTGCGATGATAAGCAAGGTGCAAGAAGAGCTGAAGCATGCTCAGGCCAATGAAGGAGCTGTGTGATGATAAGCAAGGTGCAAGAAGAGCTGAAGGATGCTCAGGTGAATGAAGGAGCTGTGCGATGATAAGCAAGGTGCAAGAAGAGCTGAAGGATGTTCAGGTGAATGAAGGAGCTGTGCGATGATAAGCAAGGTGCAAGAAGAGCTGATGGATGCTCAGGTGGATAAAGGAGCTGTGCGATGATAAGCAAGGTGCAAGAAGAGCTGAAGGATGCTCAGGTGGATAAAGGAGCTGTGCGATGATAAGTAAGGTGCAAGAAGAGCTTCAGGATACTCAGGTGGATGAAGGAGCTGTGCGATGATAAGCAAGGCACAAGAAGAGCTTCAGGATGCTCAGGTGGATGAAGGAGGTGCCTGATCATGAGCAAGGTGCAAAAAGAGCTGCAGAATTTTTAGGTGCATGATGGAGCTGTGCAATGATCAGCAAGGCACAAGAAGAGCTGAAGGATGCTCAGGTGGATAAAGGAGCTGTGCGATGATAAGCAAGGTCCAAGAAGAGCTGAAGGATGCTCAGGTGGATTAAGGAGCTGTGCGATGATAAGCAAGGTGCAAGAAGAGCTGAAGGATGCTCAGGTGGATAAAGGAGCTGTGCGATGATAAGCAAGGTGCAAGAAGAGCTGAAGGATGCTCAGGTGGATAAAGGAGGTGCCCGATCATGAGCAAGGTGCAAGAAGAGCTGCAGAATTTTTAGGTGCATGAAGGAGCTGCAGGGTGATTAGCGAGGTGCCAGAAGAACTGTAGGGTGCTCAGGTGGATGAAGGAGCTGCAGGATGATAAGCAAGGTGCAAGAAGAGCTTCAGGATGCTCAGGTGAATGAAGGAGCTGTGCGATGATAAGCAAGGTGCAAGAAGAGCTGAAGGATGCTCAGGTGAATGAAGGAGCTGTGCAATGATAAGCAAGGTGCAAGAAGAGCTGAAGGATGCTCAGGTGAATGAAGGAGCTGTGCGATGATAAGCAAGGTGCAAGAAGAGCTGAAGGATGCTCAGGTGAATGAAGGAGCTGTGCGATGATAAGGAAGGTGCAAGAAGACCTGAAGGATGCTCAGATGAATAAAGGAGCTGTGCGATGATAAGCAAGGTGCAAGAAGAGCTGAAGCATGCTCAGGCCAATGAAGGAGGTGTGCGATGATAAGCAAGGTGCAAGAAGAGCTGAAGGATGCTCAGGTGAATGAAGGAGCTGTGCGATGATAAGCAAGGTGCAAGAAGAGCTGAAGGATGTTCAGGTGAATGAAGGAGCTGTGCGATGATAAACAAGGTGCAAGAAGAGCTGACGGATGCTCAGGTGGATAAAGGAGCTGTGCGATGATAAGCAAGGTGCAAGAAGAGCTGAAGGATGCTCAGGTGGATAAAGGAGCTGTGCGATGATAAGCAAGGTGCAAGAAGAGCTGAAGGATGCTCAGGTGAATGAAGGAGCTGTGCGATGATAAGCAAGGTGCAAGAAGAGCTGAAGGATGCTCAGGTGAATGAAGGAGCTGTGCGATGATGAGCAAGGTGCAAGAAGAGCTGAAGGATGCTCAGGTGAATAAAGGAGCTGTGCGATGATGAGCAAGGTGCAAGAAGAGCTGAAGGATGCTCAGGTGAATGAAGGAGCTGTGCGATGATAAGCAAGGTGCAAGAAGAGCTGAAGGATGCTCAGGTGAATGCAGGAGCTGTGCGATGATAAGCAAGGTGCAAGAAGAGCTGAAGGATGCTCAGTTGGATAAAGGAGCTCTGCGATGATAAGCAAGGTGCAAGAAGAGCTGAAGGATGCTCAGGTGGATGAAGGAGCTGTGCGATGATAAGCAAGGTGCAAGAAGAGCCGAAGGATGCTCAGGTGGACGAAGGAGCTGTGCGATGATAAGCAAGGTGCAAGAAGAGCCGAAGGATGCTCAGGTGAACGAAGGAGCTGTGCGATGATAAGCAAGGTGCAAGAAGAGCCGAAGGATGCTCAGGTGAAGGAAGGAGCTGTGCGATGGTAAGCAAGGTGCAAGAAGAGCCGAAGGATGCTCAGGTGGACGAAGGAGCTGTGCGATGATAAGCAAGGTGCAAGAAGAGCTGAAGGATGCTCAGGTGGATGAAGGAGCTGTGCGATGATAAGCAAGGTGCAAGAAGAGCCGAAGGATGCTCAGCTGGACGAAGGAGCTGTGCGATGATAAGCAAGGTGCAAGAAGAGCCGAAGGATGCTCAGGTGAACGAAGGAGCTGTGCGATGATAAGCAAGGTGCAAGAAGAGCCGAAGGATGCTCAGGTGAAGGAAGGAGCTGTGCGATGGTAAGCAAGGTGCAAGAAGAGCCGAAGGATGCTCAGGTGGACGAAGGAGCTGTGCGATGATAAGCAAGGTGCAAGAAGAGCCGAAGGATGCTCAGGTGGATGAAGGAGCTGTGCGATGATAAGCAAGGTGCAAGAAGAGCCGAAGGATGCTCAGGTGGACGAAGGAGCTGTGCGATGATAAGCAAGGTGCAAGAAGAGCCGAAGGATGCTCAGGTGGACGAAGGAGCTGTGCGATGATAAGCAAGGTGTAAGAAGAGCCGAAGGATGCTCAGGTGGACGAAGGAGCTGTGCGATGATAAGCAAGGTGCAAGAAGAGCCGAAGGATGCTCAGGTGGACGAAGGAGCTGTGCGATGATAAGCAAGGTGCAAGAAGAGCCGAAGGATGCTCAGGTGGACGAAGGAGCTGTGCGATGATAAGCAAGGTGCAAGAAGAGCAGAAGGATGCTCAGGTGGATAAAGGAGCTGTGCGATGATAAGCAAGGTGCAAGAAGAGCCGAAGGATGCTAAGGTGGCTAAAGGAGCTGTGCGATGATAAGCAAGGTGCAAGAAGAGCTGAAGGATGCTCAGGTGGATGAAGGAGGTGCCTGATCATGAGCAAGGTGCAAAAAGAGCTGCAGACTTTTTAGGTGCATGAAGGAGCTGTGCAATGATCAGCAAGGCACAAGAAGAGCTGAAGGATGCTCAGGTGGATAAAGGAGCTGTGCGATGATAAGCAAGGTCCAAGAAGAGCTGAAGGATGCTCAGGTGGATTAAGGAGCTGTGCGATGATAAGCAAGGTGCAAGAAGAGCTGAAGGATGCTCAGGTGGATAAAGGAGCTGTGCGATGATAAGCAAGGTGCAAGAAGAGCTTCAGGATGCTCAGGTGGATGAAGGAGGTGCCTGATCATGAGCAAGGTGCAAGAAGAGCTGCAGAATTTTTAGGTGAATGAAGGAGCTGCAGGGTGATTAGCGAGGTGCCAGAAGAACTGTAGGGTGCTCAGGTGGATGAAGGAGCTGCAGGATGATAAGCAAGGTGCAAGAAGAGCTTCAGGATGCTCAGGTGAATGAAGGAGCTGTGCGATGATAAGCAAGGTGCAAGAAGAGCTGAAGGATGCTCAGGTGAATGAAGGAGCTGTGCAATGATAAGCAAGGTGCAAGAAGAGCTGAAGGATGCTCAGGTGAATGAAGGAGCTGTGCGATGATAAGGAAGGTGCAAGAAGAGCTGAAGGATGCTCAGATGAATAAAGGAGCTGTGCGATGATAAGCAAGGTGCAAGAAGAGCTGAAGCATGCTCAGGCCAATGAAGGAGGTGTGCAATGATAAGCAAGGTGCAAGAAGAGCTGAAGGATGCTCAGGTGAATGAAGGAGCTGTGCGATTATAAGCAAGGTGCAAGAAGAGCTGAACGATGTTCAGGTGAATGAAGGAGCTGTGCGATGATAAACAAGGTGCAAGAAGAGCTGACGGATGCTCAGGTGGATAAAGGAGCTGTGCGATGATAAGCAAGGTGCAAGAAGAGCTGAAGGATGCTCAGGTGGATAAAGGAGCTGTGCGATGATAAGCAAGGTGCAAGAAGAGCTGAAGGATGCTCAGGTGAATGAAGGAGCTGTGCGATGATAAGCAAGGTGCAAGAAGAGCTGAAGGATGCTCAGGTGAATAAAGGAGCTGTGCGATGATGAGCAAGGTGCAAGAAGAGCTGAAGGATGCTCAGGTGAATAAAGGAGCTGTGCGATGATGAGCAAGGTGCAAGAAGAGCTGAAGGATGCTCAGGTGAATGAAGGAGCTATGCGATGATAAGCAAGGTGCAAGAAGAGCTGAAGGATGCTCAGGTGAATGCAGGAGCTGTGTGATGATAAGCAAGGTGCAAGAAGAGCTGAAGGATGCTCAGTTGGATAAAGGAGCTGTGCGATGATAAGCAAGGTGCAAGAAGAGCTGAAGGATGCTCAGGTGGATGAAGGAGCTGTGCGATGATAAGCAAGGTGCAAGAAGAGCCGAAGGATGCTCAGGTGGACGAAGGAGCTGTGCGATGATAAGCAAGGTGCAAGAAGAGCCGAAGGATGCTCAGGTGAACGAAGGAGCTGTGCGATGATAAGCAAGGTGCAAGAAGAGCCGAAGGATGCTCAGGTGAAGGAAGGAGCTGTGCGATGATAAGCAAGGTGCAAGAAGAGCCGAAGGATGCTCAGGTGGACGAAGGAGCTGTGCGATGATAAGCAAGGTGCAAGAAGAGCCGAAGGATGCTCAGGTGGACGAAGGAGCTGTGCGATGATAAGCAAGGTGCAAGAAGAGCCGAAGGATGCTCAGGTGGACGAAGGAGCTGTGCGATGATAAGCAAGGTGCAAGAAGAGCCGAAGGATGCTCAGGTGGACGAAGGAGCTGTGCGATGATAAGCAAGGTGCAAGAAGAGCCGAAGGATGCTCAGGTGGAGCAAGGAGTTGTGCGATGATAAGCAAGGTGCAAGAAGAGCTGAAGGATGCTCAGGTGAATGAAGGAGCTGTGCGATGATAAGCAAGGTGCAAGAAGAGCTGAAGGATGCTCAGGTGATTGAATGAGCAGTGCGATGATAAGAAAGGTGCAAGAAGAGCTGAAGGATGCTCAGGTGAATGAAGGAGCTGTGCGATGATAAGCAAGGTGCAAGAAGAGCTGAAGGATGCTCAGGTGAATGAATGAGCAGTGCGATGATAAGAAAGGTGCAAGAAGAGCTGAAGTATGCTCAGGTGAATGAAGGAGCTGTGCGATGATAAGCAAGGTGCAAGAAGAGCTGAAGGATGCTCAGGTGGATAAAGGAGCTGTGCGATGATAAGCAAGGTGCAAGAAGAGCTGAAGGATGCTCAGGTGAATGAAGGAGCTGTGCGATGATAAGCAAGGTGCAAGAAGAGCTGAAGGATGCTCAGGTGAATGAATGAGCAGTGCGATGATAAGAAAGGTGCAAGAAGAGCTGAAGGATACTCAGGTGAATGAAGGAGCTGTGCGATGATAAGCAAGGTGCAAGAAGAGCTGAAGGATGCTCAGATGAATGAAGGAGCTGTGCAATGATAAGCAAGGTGCAAGAAGAGCTGAAGGATGCTCAGGTGGACGAAGGAGCTGTGCGATGATGAGCAAGGTGCAAGAAGAGCTGAAGGATGCTCAGGTGAATAAAGGAGCTGTGCGATGATAAGCAAGGTGCAAGAAGAGCCGAAGGATGCTCAGGTGGCTAAAGGAGCTGTGCGATGATAAGCAAGGTGCAAGAAGAGCCGAAGGATGCTCAGGTGGATGAAGGAGCTGTGCGATGATCAGCAAGGTGCAAGAAGAGCTGAACGATGCTCAGGTGGACGAAGGAGCTGCGCGATGATGAGCAAGGTGCAAGAAGAGCTGAAGGATGCTCAGGTGAATAAAGGAGCTGTGCGATGATAAGCAAGGTGCAAGAAGAGCTGAAGGATGCTCAGGTGAATGAAGGAGCTGTGCGATGATCAGCAAGGTGCAAGAAGAGCTGAAGGATGCTCAGGTGAATGAAGGAGCTGTGCGATGATAAGCAAGGTGCAAGAAGAGCTGAAAGATGCTCAGGTGGATGAAGGAGCTGTGCGATGATAAGCAAGGTGCAAGAAGAGCTGAAGGATGCTCAGGTGGATGAAGGAGCTATGCGATGATAAGCAAGGTGCAAGAAGAGCTGAAGGATGCTCAGGTGAATGAAGGAGCTGTGCGATGATAAGCAAGGTCCAAGAAGAGCTGAAGGATGCTCAGGTGGATTAAGGAGCTGTGCGATGATAAGCAAGGTGCAAGAAGAGCTGAAGGATGCTCAGGTGGATAAAGGAGCTCTGCGATGATAAGCAAGGTGCAAGAAGAGCTGAAGGATGCTCAGGTGAATGAAGGAGCTGTGCGATGATAAGCAAGGTGCAAGAAGAGCTGAAGGATGCTCAGGTGAATGAATGAGCAGTGCGATGATAAGAAAGGTGCAAGAAGAGCTGAAGGATGCTCAGGTGAATGAAGGAGCTGTGCGATGATAAGCAAGGTGCAAGAAGAGCTGAAGGATGCTCAGATGAATGAAGGAGCTGTGCAATGATAAGCAAGGTGCAAGAAGAGCTGAAGGATGCTCAGGTGAATGAAGGAGCTGTGCGATGATACGCAAGGTGCAAGAAGAGCTGAAGGATGCTCAGGTGAATGAAGGAGCTGTGCGATGATAAGCAAGGTGCAAGAAGAGCTGAAGGATGCTCAGGTGAATGAAGGAGCTGTGCGATGATAAGCAAGGTGCAAGAAGAGCTGAAGGATGCTCAGGTGAATAAAGGAGCTGTGCGATGATAAGCAAGGTGCAAGAAGAGCTGAAGCATGCTCAGGCCAATGAAGGAGCTGTGTGATGATAAGCAAGGTGCAAGAAGAGCTGAAGGATGCTCAGGTGAATGAAGGAGCTGTGCGATGATAAGCAAGGTGCAAGAAGAGCTGAAGGATGTTCAGGTGAATGAAGGAGCTGTGCGATGATAAGCAAGGTGCAAGAAGAGCTGATGGATGCTCAGGTGGATAAAGGAGCTGTGCGATGATAAGCAAGGTGCAAGAAGAGCTGAAGGATGCTCAGGTGGATAAAGGAGCTGTGCGATGATAAGTAAGGTGCAAGAAGAGCTTCAGGATACTCAGGTGGATGAAGGAGCTGTGCCATGATAAGCAAGGCACAAGAAGAGCTTCAGGATGCTCAGGTGGATGAAGGAGGTGCCTGATCATGAGCAAGGTGCAAAAAGAGCTGCAGAATTTTTAGGTGCATGAAGGAGCTGTGCAATGATCAGCAAGGCACAAGAAGAGCTGAAGGATGCTCAGGTGGATAAAGGAGCTGTGCGATGATAAGCAAGGTCCAAGAAGAGCTGAAGGATGCTCAGGTGGATTAAGGAGCTGTGCGATGATAAGCAAGGTGCAAGAAGAGCTGAAGGATGCTCAGGTGGATAAAGGAGCTGTGCGATGATAAGCAAGGTGCAAGAAGAGCTGAAGGATGCTCAGGTGGATAAAGGAGGTGCCCGATCATGAGCAAGGTGCAAGAAGAGCTGCAGAATTTTTAGGTGCATGAAGGAGCTGCAGGGTGATTAGCGAGGTGCCAGAAGAACTGTAGGGTGCTCAGGTGGATGAAGGAGCTGCAGGATGATAAGCAAGGTGCAAGAAGAGCTTCAGGATGCTCAGGTGAATGAAGGAGCTGTGCGATGATAAGCAAGGTGCAAGAAGAGCTGAAGGATGCTCAGGTGAATGAAGGAGCTGTGCAATGATAAGCAAGGTGCAAGAAGAGCTGAAGGATGCTCAGGTGAATGAAGGAGCTGTGCGATGATAAGCAAGGTGCAAGAAGAGCTGAAGGATGCTCAGGTGAATGAAGGAGCTGTGCGATGATAAGGAAGGTGCAAGAAGACCTGAAGGATGCTCAGATGAATAAAGGAGCTGTGCGATGATAAGCAAGGTGCAAGAAGAGCTGAAGCATGCTCAGGCCAATGAAGGAGGTGTGCGATGATAAGCAAGGTGCAAGAAGAGCTGAAGGATGCTCAGGTGAATGAAGGAGCTGTGCGATGATAAGCAAGGTGCAAGAAGAGCTGAAGGATGTTCAGGTGAATGAAGGAGCTGTGCGATGATAAACAAGGTGCAAGAAGAGCTGACGGATGCTCAGGTGGATAAAGGAGCTGTGCGATGATAAGCAAGGTGCAAGAAGAGCTGAAGGATGCTCAGGTGGATAAAGGAGCTGTGCGATGATAAGCAAGGTGCAAGAAGAGCTGAAGGATGCTCAGGTGAATGAAGGAGCTGTGCGATGATAAGCAAGGTGCAAGAAGAGCTGAAGGATGCTCAGGTGAATGAAGGAGCTGTGCGATGATGAGCAAGGTGCAAGAAGAGCTGAAGGATGCTCAGGTGAATAAAGGAGCTGTGCGATGATGAGCAAGGTGCAAGAAGAGCTGAAGGATGCTCAGGTGAATGAAGGAGCTGTGCGATGATAAGCAAGGTGCAAGAAGAGCTGAAGGATGCTCAGGTGAATGCAGGAGCTGTGCGATGATAAGCAAGGTGCAAGAAGAGCTGAAGGATGCTCAGTTGGATAAAGGAGCTCTGCGATGATAAGCAAGGTGCAAGAAGAGCTGAAGGATGCTCAGGTGGATGAAGGAGCTGTGCGATGATAAGCAAGGTGCAAGAAGAGCCGAAGGATGCTCAGGTGGACGAAGGAGCTGTGCGATGATAAGCAAGGTGCAAGAAGAGCCGAAGGATGCTCAGGTGAACGAAGGAGCTGTGCGATGATAAGCAAGGTGCAAGAAGAGCCGAAGGATGCTCAGGTGAAGGAAGGAGCTGTGCGATGGTAAGCAAGGTGCAAGAAGAGCCGAAGGATGCTCAGGTGGACGAAGGAGCTGTGCGATGATAAGCAAGGTGCAAGAAGAGCTGAAGGATGCTCAGGTGGATGAAGGAGCTGTGCGATGATAAGCAAGGTGCAAGGAGAGCCGAAGGATGCTCAGGTGGACGAAGGAGCTGTGCGATGATAAGCAAGGTGCAAGAAGAGCCGAAGGATGCTCAGGTGAACGAAGGAGCTGTGCGATGATAAGCAAGGTGCAAGAAGAGCCGAAGGATGCTCAGGTGAAGGAAGGAGCTGTGCGATGGTAAGCAAGGTGCAAGAAGAGCCGAAGGATGCTCAGGTGGACGAAGGAGCTGTGCGATGATAAGCAAGGTGCAAGAAGAGCCGAAGGATGCTCAGGTGGATGAAGGAGCTGTGCGATGATAAGCAAGGTGCAAGAAGAGCCGAAGGATGCTCAGGTGGACGAAGGAGCTGTGCGATGATAAGCAAGGTGCAAGAAGAGCCGAAGGATGCTCAGGTGGACGAAGGAGCTGTGCGATGATAAGCAAGGTGTAAGAAGAGCCGAAGGATGCTCAGGTGGACGAAGGAGCTGTGCGATGATAAGCAAGGTGCAAGAAGAGCCGAAGGATGCTCAGGTGGACGAAGGAGCTGTGCGATGATAAGCAAGGTGCAAGAAGAGCCGAAGGATGCTCAGGTGGACGAAGGAGCTGTGCGATGATAAGCAAGGTGCAAGAAGAGCCGAAGGATGCTCAGGTGGATAAAGGAGCTGTGCGATGATAAGCAAGGTGCAAGAAGAGCCGAAGGATGCTAAGGTGGCTAAAGGAGCTGTGCGATGATAAGCAAGGTGCAAGAAGAGCTGAAGGATGCTCAGGTGGATGAAGGAGCTGTGCGGTGATAAGCAAGGTGCAAGAAGAGCTGAAGGATGCTCAGGTGAATGAAGGAGCTGTGCGATGATAAGCAAGGTGCAAGAAGAGCTGAAGGATGCTCAGGTGAATGAAGGAGCTGTGCGATGATCAGCAAGGTGCAAGAAGAGCTGAAGGATGCTCAGGTGGATAAAGGAGCTGTGCGATGATAAGCAAGGTGCAAGAAGAGCTGAAGGATGCTCAGGTGGATGAAGGAGCTGTGCGATGATAAGCAAGGTGCAAGAAGAGCTAAAGGATGCTCAGTGTTGGACAGGCCTCACAGACGGCTTGCTCCCTCCCCGCTCGACAGGGCCCGAACTCCGGCCCACCTGGCATATCCCCACGACAAGCACCTGTACTCCGTCTCCCGACGGACCCTCTGCCCTCGGACCCCTACTCATCACGGGGTCCAGCCCCACCGGCTTCCCCGGCCGGGTCAAGCCGCCATCGGGGGCCCTGCACCACGCGGCCGCATGGCCTCCCCTCGACCCTAACCCCGGGCCTGGCCGGCCCCGACATCCCGGCACCACCATCCACCCAGGAGGTGAGCGGACCACTTGGCAAGTCAATGGGAGAACGAACTGTCAAGGGCTCTCCCCCGCCAGGTGCCGATCGCCCCCAGCTCCCCCAGGCACTGGCTCCACCCCCTGCTGGGTGTCTGGACACCTTCATCCCGGACCCTCCGACCTCCAAGTGCGAGGGTCCGGACATCAAAGGGCACCAGCCCTATAACTGAGGCAGCTCCGGAGCAGGAAGGGAGTTGTATCCTGGAGTCGAGAGACACCGAGTGAACTCAACCTTGACGGTCTACTGGTGCTGCCGTAGCCCGCTCTTGTGAACCATCGTCCTGCCTGCTGGCGCTGCCGCGGCCTTCTGCAACAGTCATCTTCCTGGGACCTGCTGGCGCTGCCGCGGCCCGTTGTAACGACCATCCTCACCGGGACCTGCTGGCGCTGCCGCGGACCGTATATCTCCCGGGGACCTGCTGGCGCTGCCGCGGCCCGTTGTAACGACCATCCTCACCGGGACCTGCTGGCGCTGCCGCGGACCGTATATCTTCCGGGGACCTGCTGGCGCTGCCGCGGCCCGTTGTATCGACCATCCACACCGGGACCTGCTGGCGCTGCCGCGGCCCGTACCACCTAACCACCAAGCTCGAGGATTGTGAGCTCATCATCATCTCATCAGAACTACCTGATTGGTAAATAGACTGCCCCGCTACCCCCTTCCCTACCTTGCGAGACTCTAATCGAGGGGACCCCTGAGTCCAGACCTCCTTGTACCATTCAACCGTACCTTAAATAAGTGCTTATAAAGAACGCTGAACCTTATCCGTGTGTGATATCTGTCTGTGGGGGGGGGGGAAGTTACTTGTCTGTACGATCGCTGGAGACGGCTCTCCCCGGAGACCTCTCCTCCTGACCCCGGCCGACCCTCCCGGTCCGTCTACCTTTTCTAACATTGGTGGCCAGCGGCGCGATCCGAATCAACGCGTAATCGTACAGAGAGTAGCTCACCCCACGACAAAACACGATGTCGACCAAAGATAGCAGCTCCACCGAGAAGTCCCAAATGGAGAAATTAGAAGAATACAACCACCGCGAACTGAGACAATTTTGCATAGAACTTGGCATTGCTACCACCGGCCTGAGTACCAAGGATGATCTAAAGCGCGCTCTTGAGTCATGGACAGAAACTGGGGTCGCAGGACCCTCCGACCAAAGCAGCGTCACACCAGACCAAAACAGCATCACACCAGAGGGGAACGCCACGGCTCCCGAGGAACGGGGAACGGGCCTCTCGCAGGAGGAGATACGAGAAAGAGACAGAGTCAGATTACACGAATTAGAGATGGCACGACTCAAGATGGATGGGGAACTCAAGTTAGCTGAACAGAAACTCAACCTCGAGCATATGCGGCTTCGAGAGGAACGAGAAGAAAAGCAGAGACAGAGAGAGCTGGAAGAGAAAAAAATAACGCTCGAGCACGAGCGCCGACTGGCGGAAATAGAACTGCGCAAACAGAATAAGGAACTGGGGGTGCCTGAGCGACCACACACCCCGGGGCCAATTGAGAAAAAAGTTCACATCCCCAAGGATGTGGTCCGCGAGTATGTCCGAGAAGACGACATACAACAGTGGTTTAAAGCCTATGAGATCGCAATGACCTCCCACCGGATCGACCGGAGTGATTGGGGAGCCGGACTTTGGGGGAGATTTATCAACGAGGGTCGCGATGCCCTACTACAGCTCCCCGATCACCAAATGTCGTCCTACGACCACATGAAGGCTGCCCTCCTCGCCCGCTACGGCCTCACGCCCGAGATGTACCGCCAGAGGTTCCGAGACTGCACCCGGATCCCAGGTACAACTTGGGTAGAATACGTGAACTATTTCAGCCGGGCCTTCGAGGGTTGGATCAAGGGAAGTCAGGTCACCACCTACGAACAACTCTTCAACCTTATGGTATGGGAGCACCTGTCAAACAACTGTTTCGTCGAGCTCAGGCAGCACCTACTCGACAGTAAGCTGACTGACCCCCGGCAGCTCGCCGCCGAAGCTGACCGATGGGAAAGCACCCGAGTGGGCCGGAGAGGGCCACACGAGCAGAATCGAAGCAACCAAAGCCAGCACCGTCCTCGGGGTGGAGGAGGAGGCCAGGGGCGAGGGAGAGACGCCTTGCCGGCAACCCCCGTGGCCAGCACCCCGCCTCCGGCCGGCCGGAGCAACCCCCCGTTGCGTCCTGGGTTCCGGGCCAACGTCACGTGCCACCGATGCCAGCGAGTCGGCCACTACGCCAATGACCCGAGCTGCCCGCAGAACCAAACACCCAAGCCCCGCCAGGTAGCTGCCGCTGCCCTCGGGGAAGAGCAATCATCGGAGGGACCCGAAGAGTATGAGCCGGCCCAGCAAGGGTGGGAACCGGCCGCCATGGTCCTGGCATGCTTAGGGGGAAGAGACATGGTTCCGCGGGCTCCCCTACCCGCCAACACCAGAAAATACGGTCAGTGGGTGACCATTAATGGACAGAGAGCCGAGGCCTTGCGTGACACCGGCGCCAGCGTGACGGCCGTCCGCTGTCACCTGGTAAAGCCCGAGCAGATCCTGCCGAACATTCTCTGCCCCGTCCGCTCGGCGGATAACTCTGAGAGCATGTGTAAGATGGCCTGCGTCCCGTTTGAATGGGGAGGGGTCTCCGGCCTACTGAAGGTGACGGTCCGGGACGATGCCCCCGTGGACTGCCTCCTGGGGAATGACCTCGAGAGTTCCCCGTGGGCCACCGTCGAGAAAAGAGAGCACTTGGGGATGCTGGGCCTCCCGGACTGGGCCTGCGTAACCACCCGATCCATGGCCGCCCGTGCCGCCCCCCGATCAGAAGAAACCGAATGGCCAGCACCTCCGCCCCCGGTTGCCCCCGTAGAGGACAACGGCGAGTCCGACCTCCCGGACCCGACTACCGAAGAAGACGCGCAACACCAGGACCTCCCGGATCTGGCTCAGTGGCGGCAAGAAGGGGGGCCCACCCAAGAACAGTTCCGCCAGGAACAAAAGACCTGTCCCTCCCTCGAGGGACTCCGCCAACAAGCCAGCACCCAAAACGCCGGGGACACCACCGGAACCCACTGGGTCTACTGGGATAACGACCTGCTCTACAGCGAGCAAAGAATCGCCGAGCTGGGGGCCGGTCGAGTTCTGGTGGTACTGCTCCGCTTCCGAGACTTTCTGCTCAACCTGGCCCACGACGTCCCCCTGGCTGGACACCTGGGCCAGGACAAAACGTACAGTCGCCTGGTGACCCACTTTTTCTGGCCGAAAATGAGGAATGACGTCCTGAACCACTGCCGATCTTGCCCCACGTGCCAAGCCAGCGGGAAGAGTGGTCGGAAGCTGAAAGCCCCTCTGCAACCCTTCCCTGTGGTCACCACCCCGTTCGAGAGGGTGGGGATAGACATTGTGGGACCTCTGGACCCCCGCACGGCGCAAGGACACAGGTTCATCTTGGTACTAGTGGACCATGCCACCCGCTACCCCGAGGCGGTGCCCCTACGGACAGTGACCGCTCCGGTGGTTGGCCGGGCCCTGATGGGGATCTTCTCCCGGGTAGGCTTCCCCCGAGAAGTCGTCAGCGACCGAGGTACGAATTTCATATCCAAATACATGAAGTCCCTCTGGCAACAATGCGGGGTCACCTACAGATTCACGACCCCCTATCACCCCCAAGGGAACGGACTAGTGGAGCGTTTTAACCGCACTCTCAAAGGGATGATTGGGGGATTGGAAGAGCCTCTCCGTCGCCAGTGGGATGTACTGCTCCCGTGCCTCCTCTTCGCCTACCGAGAAGTTCCCCAGAAGTCCCTCGGTTTTAGCCCCTTTGAACTCCTCTACGGGCACCCTGTGCGAGGGCCCCTCAGCCTAGTCAAGGAAGGTTGGGAGATGGCCCCCCTCACGACCCCTCCAGACGTCTTCAAATACATCCTGGCCTTACGAAACCAGACCCGGCGCTTCCGGGAGATGGCCAAGGCGAACCTCGAGGCCAGCCAGGAGGACATGAAGAGGTGGTATGATCACAATGCCTCCTCCGTTGAATTCGAGCCTGGGCAGCAAGTATGGGTGATGTCCCCCACCGAACCATGTGCCTTGCAGGATAAGTGGACGGGGCCCTTCAAAGTGGTCGAGCGCAAAAGCCCCGTCACTTACCTCATCGACATGGGGTCTTCCCGGAACCCCCTTCGGGTCCTCCACACCAACCGGCTCAAACCACACTTTGTGCGATCCGAACTAAGCCTCTTGATGGCTACAGACAGTGGCACGGAAGAAGACTCCGAGCCCCTCCTGGATCTCCTGAAGACTCAGGAGAAGGACGGCTCCGTGGACGGGGTCCGGCTCTCTGACGCCCTCACTTCGGAGCAACGCCAGGACTGCCGGGACCTCCTGCTGCAGTTCGCTGCCCTGTTCTCCCTCACCCCCGGGGTCACCCCCTGGTGTCTGCACGACATAGACACCGGGGACAGTCCCCCTGTCCGGCACCGGGCATACCGCGTACCAGATCGGGTACGGGCCTGCATACAGGAGGAAGTGGCCAAGATGCTCACGATCGGGGTCATCAAGCCCTCGGACAGTCCCTGGGCCAGTCCGGTCGTATTAGTTCCCAAGGCCGCTGCCCCCGGCTCCGTCCCTGAACTGAGATTCTGCGTCGACTACCGGGGCTTGAACGCTGTCACCCGGACCGACGCTCATCCCATCCCCCGAGCAGACGAGCTGATCGACCGGCTGGGTGCCGCCCGCTACCTTAGTATCTTCGACCTAACGGCGGGCTACTGGCAGATCGGCCTCACACCCAGGGCCCAGGAACGGTCAGCCTTCTCTACCCCCGATGGCCACTATCAATTTAAGGTCATGCCCTTTGGCATGAAGAATGCCCCCGCCACGTTCCAACGCCTTGTGAACCAGGTCTTGGCGGGACTTGAAGAATTCAGCGCTGCCTACCTGGACGATATCGCTGTATACAGCCGCCACTGGTCCGACCACCTCCGTCACCTCCAGGAGGTCCTACACGCCCTCCAGCGGGCCGGCCTCACCATTAAGGCCGGCAAGTGCCAGATTGGCCAAGGGTCTGTGACCTACCTTGGGCACCAAGTGGGGAGCGGGCTGGTGGCCCCACTACAACTTAAGATTGCTGCCATCCAGTCCTGGCAGCCCCCCGTTACCCAGACCGAAGTCCGAGCCTTCCTGGGGCTCACCGGCTACTACCGGCGGTTCGTGAAGGACTACGGCAGCATCGTGGGGCCCCTCACGGGTCTCACATCCAAGAACCAACCGAAGCAGGTCAACTGGACTCCTGATTGTCAAGCGGCCTTCGAGGAGCTGAAGGCCGCCCTGTGCACCGCCCCGGTGCTCCAGGCCCCCGATTACAGTCGGGAATTTGTGGTGCAGACCGACGCCTCCGACCACGGCATCGGAGCCGTCCTCTCTCAGTTGAACCCCGAAGGTCATGACCAGCCGGTGGCCTTCATCAGTCGACGTCTCCTGGCCCGAGAACAGCGTTGGAGCACCATCGAGAGGGAGGCATTTGCAGTAGTGTGGGCCCTCAAAAAGCTCCGACCCTATCTCTTCGGTACCCACTTCCGGGTACAAACCGACCATCGACCCCTGCAATGGCTGATGCAGATGCGGGGGGAAAACCCAAAACTCTTGCGCTGGTCCATTTCCCTGCAGGGAACGGACTTCACCGTGGAGCACCGACCAGGCCAAGACCACGCCAACGCGGATGGCCTGTCCCGCTTTTTCCGCCTCGACGAAGAGAGTCCCCAAGGAGATGGGTGACTCTCCCCGCCTTCAGCTGGGGGGACGCATGTTGGACAGGCCTCACAGACGGCTTGCTCCCTCCCCGCTCGACAGGGCCCGAACTCCGGCCCACCTGGCATATCCCCACGACAAGCACCTGTACTCCGTCTCCCGACGGACCCTCTGCCCTCGGACCCCTACTCATCACGGGGTCCAGCCCCACCGGCTTCCCCGGCCGGGTCAAGCCGCCATCGGGGGCCCTGCACCACGCGGCCGCATGGCCTCCCCTCGACCCTAACCCCGGGCCTGGCCGGCCCCGACATCCCGGCACCACCATCCACCCAGGAGGTGAGCGGATCACTTGGCAAGTCAATGGGAGAACGAACTGTCAAGGGCTCTCCCCCGCCAGGTGCCGATCGCCCCCAGCTCCCCCAGGCACTGGCTCCACCCCCTGCTGGGTGTCTGGACACCTTCATCCCGGACCCTCCGACCTCCAAGTGCGAGGGTCCGGACATCAAAGGGCACCAGCCCTATAACTGAGGCAGCTCCGGAGCAGGAAGGGAGTTGTATCCTGGAGTCGAGAGACACCGAGTGAACTCAACCTTGACGGTCTACTGGCGCTGCCGTAGCCCGCTCTTGTGAACCATCGTCCTGCCTGCTGGCGCTGCCGCGGCCTTCTGCAACAGTCATCTTCCTGGGACCTGCTGGCGCTGCCGCGGCCCGTTGTAACGACCATCCTCACCGGGACCTGCTGGCGCTGCCGCGGACCGTATATCTCCCGGGGACCTGCTGGCGCTGCCGCGGCCCGTTGTAACGACCATCCTCACCGGGACCTGCTGGCGCTGCCGCGGACCGTATATCTTCCGGGGACCTGCTGGCGCTGCCGCGGCCCGTTGTATCGACCATCCACACCGGGACCTGCTGGCGCTGCCGCGGCCCGTACCACCTAACCACCAAGCTCGAGGATTGTGAGCTCATCATCATCTCATCAGAACTACCTGATTGGTAAATAGACTGCCCCGCTACCCCCTTCCCTACCTTGCGAGACTCTAATCGAGGGGACCCCTGAGTCCAGACCTCCTTGTACCATTCAACCGTACCTTAAATAAGTGCTTATAAAGAACGCTGAACCTTATCCGTGTGTGATATCTGTCTGTGGGGGGGGGGGGAAGTTACTTGTCTGTACGATCGCTGGAGACGGATCTCCCCGGAGACCTCTCCTCCTGACCCCGGCCGACCCTCCCGGTCCGTCTACCTTTTCTAACACTCAGGTGAATAAATGAGCAGTGCGATGATAAGCAAGGTGCAAGAAGAGCTGAAGGATGCTCAGGTGAATGAAGGAGCTGTGCGATGATAAGCAAGGTGCAAGAAGAGCTGAAGAATGCTCAGGTGGATAAAGGAGCTGTGCGATGATAAGCAAGGTGCAAGAAGAGCTGAAGGATGCTCAGGTGAATGAAGGAGCTGTGCGATGATAAGCAAGGTGCAAGAAGAGCTGAAGGATGCTCAGGTGAATGAATGAGCAGTGCGATGATAAGAAAGGTGCAAGAAGAGCTGAAGGATGCTCAAGTGAATGAAGGAGCTGTGCGATGATAAGCAAGGTGCAAGAAGAGCTGAAGGATGCTCAGATGAATGAAGGAGCTGTGCAATAATAAGCAAGGTGCAAGAAGAGCTGAAGGATGCTCAGGTGAATGAAGGAGCTGTGCGATGATACGCAAGGTGCAAGAAGAGCTGAAGGATGCTCAGGTGAATGAAGGAGCTGTGCGATGATAAGCAAGGTGCAAGAAGAGCTGAAGGATGCTCAGGTGAATGAAGGAGCTGTGCGATGATAAGCAAGGTGCAAGAAGAGCTGAAGGATGCTCAGGTGAATGAAGGAGCTGTGCGATGATAAGCAAGGTGCAAGAAGAGCTGAAGGATGCTCAGATGAATAAAGGAGCTGTGCGATGATAAGCAAGGTGCAAGAAGAGCTGAAGGATGCTCAGGTGAATGAAGGAGCTGTGCGATGATAAGCAAGGTGCAAGAAGAGCTGAAGGATGTTCAGGTGAATGAAGGAGCTGTGCGATGATAAGCAAGGTGCAAGAAGAGCTGAAGGATGCTCAGGTGGATAAAGGAGCTGTGCGATGATAAGCAAGGTGCAAGAAGAGCTTCAGGATACTCAGGTGGATGAAGGAGCTGTGCGATGATAAGCAAGGCACAAGAAGAGCTTTAGGATGCTCAGGTGGATGAAGGAGGTGCCTGATCATGAGCAAGGTGCAAAAAGAGCAGCAGAATTTTTAATTGCATGAAGGAGCTGTGCAATGATCAGCAAGGCACAAGAAGAGCTGAAGGATGCTCAGGCGGATAAAGGAGCTGTGCGATGATAAGCAAGGTCCAAGAAGAGCTGAAGGATGCTCAGGTGGATTAAGGAGCTGTGCGATGATAAGCAAGGTGCAAGAAGAGCTGAAGGATGCTCAGGTGGATAAAGGAGCTGTGCGATGATAAGCAAGGTGCAAGAAGAGCTTCAGGATGCTCAGGTGAATGAAGGAGCTGTGCGATGATAAGCAAGGTGCAAGAAGAGCTGAAGGATGTTCAGGTGAATAAAGGAGCTGTGCGATGATAAGCAAGGTGCAAGAAGAGCTGAAGCATGCTCAGGCCAATGAAGGAGCTGTGTGATGATAAGCAAGGTGCAAGAAGAGCTGAAGGATGCTCAGGTGAATGAAGGAGCTGTGCGATGATAAGCAAGGTGCAAGAAGAGCTGAAGGATGTTCAGGTGAATGAAGGAGCTGTGCGATGATAAGCAAGGTGCAAGAAGAGCTGAAGGATGCTCAGGTGGATAAAGGAGCTGTGGCATGATAAGCAAGGTGCAAGAAGAGCTTCAGGATGCTCAGGTGAATGAAGGAGCTGTGCGATGATAAGCAAGGTGCAAGAAGAGCTGAAGGATGTTCAGGTGAATAAAGGAGCTGTGCGATGATAAGCAAGGTGCAAGAAGAGCTGAAGCATGCTCAGGCCAATGAAGGAGCTGTGTGATGATAAGCAAGGTGCAGGAAGAGCTGAAGGATGCTCAGGTGAATGAAGGAGCTGTGCGATGATAAGCAAGGTGCAAGAAGAGCTGAAGGATGTTCAGGTGAATGAAGGAGCTGTGCGATGATAAGCAAGGTGCAAGAAGAGCTGAAGGATGCTCAGGTGGATAAAGGAGCTGTGCGATGATAAGCAAGGTGCAAGAAGAGCTTCAGGATACTCAGGTGGATGAAGGAGCTGTGCGATGATAAGCAAGGCACAAGAAGAGCTTCAGGATGCTCAGGTGGATGAAGGAGGTGCCTGATCATGAGCAAGGTGCAAAAAGAGCTGCAGAATTTTTAGGTGCATGAAGGAGCTGTGCAATGATCAGCAAGGCACAAGAAGAGCTGAAGGATGCTCAGGTGGATAAAGGAGCTGTGCGATGATAAGCAAGGTCCAAGAAGAGCTGAAGGATGCTCAGGTGGATTAAGGAGCTGTGCGATGATAAGCAAGGTGCAAGAAGAGCTGAAGGATGCTCAGGTGGATAAAGGAGCTGTGCGATGATAAGCAAGGTGCAAGAAGAGCTTCAGGATGCTCAGGTGGATGAAGGAGGTGCCCGATCATGAGCAAGGTGCAAGAAGAGCTGCAGAATTTTTAGGTGCATGAAGGAGCTGCAGGGTGATTAGCGAGGTGCCAGAAGAACTGTAGGGTGCTCAGGTGGATGAAGGAGCTGCAGGATGATAAGCAAGGTGCAAGAAGAGCTTCAGGATACTCAGGTGGATGAAGGAGCTGTGCGATGATAAGCAAGGCACAAGAAGAGCTTCAGGATGCTCAGGTGGATGAAGGAGGTGCCCGATCATGAGCAAGGTGCAAGAAGAGCTGCAGAATTTTTAGGTGCATGAAGGAGCTGTGCAATGATCAGCAAGGCACAAGAAGAGCTGCAGGATGCTCAGGTGAATATAGGAGCTGTGCGATGATAAGCAAGGTGCAAGAAGAGCTGAAGGATGCACAGGTGAATAAAGGAGCTGTGCGATGATAAGCAAGGTGCAAGAAGAGCTGAAGGATGCTCAGGTGAATGAATGAGCAGTGCGATGATAAGAAAGGTGCAAGAAGAGCTGAAGGATACTCAGGTGAATGAAGGAGCTGTGCGATGATAAGCAAGGTGCAAGAAGAGCTGAAGGATGCTCAGATGAATGAAGGAGCTGTGCAATGATAAGCAAGGTGCAAGAAGAGCTGAAGGATGCTCAGGTGGACGAAGGAGCTGTGCGATGATGAGCAAGGTGCAAGAAGAGCTGAAGGATGCTCAGGTGAATAAAGGAGCTGTGCGATGATAAGCAAGGTGCAAGAAGAGCCGAAGGATGCTCAGGTGGCTAAAGGAGCTGTGCGATGATAAGCAAGGTGCAAGAAGAGCTGAAGGATGCTCAGGTGGATGAAGGAGCTGTGCGATGATAAGCAAGGTGCAAGAAGGGCTGAACGATGCTCAGGTGGACGAAGGAGCTGTGCGATGATGAGCAAGGTGCAAGAAGAGCTGAAGGATGCTCAGGTGAATAAAGGAGCTGTGCGATGATAAGCAAGGTGCAAGAAGAGCTGAAGGATGCTCAGGTGAATGAAGGAGCTGTGCGATGATCAGCAAGGTGCAAGAAGAGCTGAAGGATGCTCAGGTGAATGAAGGAGCTGTGCGATGATAAGCAAGGTGCAAGAAGAGCTGAAAGATGCTCAGGTGGATGAAGGAGCTGTGCGATGATAATCAAGGTGCAAGAAGAGCTGAAGGATGCTCAGGTGAATGAAGGAGCTGTGCCATGATAAGCAAGGTGCAAGAAGAGCTGAAGGATGCTCAGGTGAATGAAGGAGCTGTGCGATGATAAGCAAGGTTCAAGAAGAGCTGAAGGATGCTCAGGTGGATAAAGGAGCTGTGCGATGATAAGCAAGGTGCAAGAAGAGCTGAAGGATGCTCAGGTGAATTAATGAGCAGTGCGATGATAAGAAAGGTGCAAGAAGAGCTGAAGGATGCTCAGGTGAATGAAGGAGCTGTGCGATGATAAGCAAGGTGCAAGAAGAGCTGAAGGATGCTCAGATGAATGAAGGAGCTGTGCAATGATAAGCAAGGTGCAAGAAGAGCTGAAGGATGCTCAGGTGAATGAAGGAGCTGTGCGATGATACGCAAGGTGCAAGAAGAGCTGAAGGATGCTCAGGTGAATGAAGGAGCTGTGCGATGATAAGCAAGGTGCAAGAAGAGCTGAAGGATGCTCAGGTGAATGAAGGAGCTGTGCGATGATAAGCAAGGTGCAAGAAGAGCTGAAGGATGCTCCGGTGAATAAAAGAGCTGTGCGATGATAAGCAAGGTGCAAGAAGAGCTGAAGGATGCTCAGATGAATAAAGGAGCTGTGCGATGATAAGCAAGGTGCAAGAAGAGCTGAAGCATGCTCAGGCCAATGAAGGAGCTGTGTGATGATAAGCAAGGTGCAAGAAGAGCTGAAGGATGCTCAGGTGAATGAAGGAGCTGTGCGATGATAAGCAAGGTGCAAGAAGAGCTGAAGGATGTTCAGGTGAATGAAGGAGCTGTGCGATGATAAGCAAGGTGCAAGAAGAGCTGATGGATGCTCAGGTGGATAAAGGAGCTGTGCGATGATAAGCAAGGTGCAAGAAGAGTTGAAGAATGCTCAGGTGAATGAAGGAGCTGTGCGATGATAAGCAAGGTGCAAGAAGAGCTGAAGGATGCTCAGGTGAATGCAGGAGCTGTGCGATGATAAGCAAGGTGCAAGAAGAGCTGAAGGATGCTCAGTTGGATAAAGGAGCTCTGCGATGATAAGCAAGGTGCAAGAAGAGCTGAAGGATGCTCAGGTGGATGAAGGAGCTGTGCGATGATAAGCAAGGTGCAAGAAGAGCCGAAGGATGCTCAGGTGGACGAAGGAGCTGTGCGATGATAAGCAAGGTGCAAGAAGAGCCGAAGGATGCTCAGGTGAACGAAGGAGCTGTGCGATGATAAGCAAGGTGCAAGAAGAGCCGAAGGATGCTCAGGTGAAGGAAGGAGCTGTGCGATGGTAAGCAAGGTGCAAGAAGAGCCGAAGGATGCTCAGGTGGACGAAGGAGCTGTGCGATGATAAGCAAGGTGCAAGAAGAGCTGAAGGATGCTCAGGTGGATGAAGGAGCTGTGCGATGATAAGCAAGGTGCAAGAAGTGCCGAAGGATGCTCAGGTGGACGAAGGAGCTGTGCGATGATAAGCAAGGTGCAAGAAGAGCCGAAGGATGCTCAGGTGAACGAAGGAGCTGTGCGATGATAAGCAAGGTGCAAGAAGAGCCGAAGGATGCTCAGGTGAAGGAAGGAGCTGTGCGATGGTAAGCAAGGTGCAAGAAGAGCCGAAGGATGCTCAGGTGGACGAAGGAGCTGTGCGATGATAAGCAAGGTGCAAGAAGAGCCGAAGGATGCTCAGGTGGATGAAGGAGCTGTGCAATGATAAGCAAGGTGCAAGAAGAGCCGAAGGATGCTCAGGTGGACGAAGGAGCTGTGCGATGATAAGCAAGGTGCAAGAAGAGCCGAAGGATGCTCAGGTGGACGAAGGAGCTGTGCGATGATAAGCAAGGTGTAAGAAGAGCCGAAGGATGCTCAGGTGGACGAAGGAGCTGTGCGATGATAAGCAAGGTGCAAGAAGAGCCGAAGGATGCTCAGGTGGACGAAGGAGCTGTGCGATGATAAGCAAGGTGCAAGAAGAGCCGAAGGATGCTCAGGTGGACGAAGGAGCTGTGCGATGATAAGCAAGGTGCAAGAAGAGCCGAAGGATGCTCAGGTGGATAAAGGAGCTGTGCGATGATAAGCAAGGTGCAAGAAGAGCCGAAGGATGCTAAGGTGGCTAAAGGAGCTGTGCGATGATAAGCAAGGTGCAAGAAGAGCTGAAGGATGCTCAGGTGGATGAAGGAGCTGTGCGGTGATAAGCAAGGTGCAAGAAGAGCTGAAGGATGCTCAGGTGAATGAAGGAGCTGTGCGATGATGAGCAAGGTGCAAGAAGAGCTGAAGGATGCTCAGGTGAATAAAGGAGCTGTGCGATGATAATCAAGGTGCAAGAAGAGCTGAAGGATGCTCAGGTGAATGAAGGAGCTGTGCGATGATCAGCAAGGTGCAAGAAGAGCTGAAGGATGCTCAGGTGGATAAAGGAGCTGTGCGATGATAAGCAAGGTGCAAGAAGAGCTGAAGGATGCTCAGGTGGATGAAGGAGCTGTGCGATGATAAGCAAGGTGCAAGAAGAGCTGAAGGATGCTCAGGTGAATAAATGAGCAGTGCGATGATAAGAAAGGTGCAAGAAGAGCTGAAGGATGCTCAGGTGAATGAAGGAGCTGTGCGATGATAAGCAAGGTGCAAGAAGAGCTGAAGAATGCTCAGGTGGATAAAGGAGCAGTGCGATGATAAGCAAGGTGCAAGAAGAGCTGAAGGATGCTCAGGTGAATGAAGGAGCTGTGCGATGATAAGCAAGGTGCAAGAAGAGCTGAAGGATGCTCAGGTGAATGAATGAGCAGTGCGATGATAAGAAAGGTGCAAGAAGAGCTGAAGGATGCTCAAGTGAATGAAGGAGCTGTGCGATGATAAGCAAGGTGCAAGAAGAGCTGAAGGATGCTCAGATGAATGAAGGAGCTGTGCAATAATAAGCAAGGTGCAAGAAGAGCTGAAGGATGCTCAGGTGAATGAAGGAGCTGTGCGATGATACGCAAGGTGCAAGAAGAGCTGAAGGATGCTCAGGTGAATGAAGGAGCTGTGCGATGATAAGCAAGGTGCAAGAAGAGCTGAAGGATGCTCAGGTGAATGAAGGAGCTGTGCGATGATAAGCAAGGTGCAAGAAGAGCTGAAGGATGCTCAGGTGAATAAAGGAGCTGTGCGATGATAAGCAAGGTGCAAGAAGAGCTGAAGGATGCTCAGATGAATAAAGGAGCTGTGCGATGATAAGCAAGGTGCAAGAAGAGCTGAAGGATGCTCAGGTGAATGAAGGAGCTGTGCGATGATAAGCAAGGTGCAAGAAGAGCTGAAGGATGTTCAGGTGAATGAAGGAGCTGTGCGATGATAAGCAAGGTGCAAGAAGAGCTGAAGGATGCTCAGGTGGATAAAGGAGCTGTGCGATGATAAGCAAGGTGCAAGAAGAGCTTCAGGATACTCAGGTGGATGAAGGAGCTGTGCGATGATAAGCAAGGCACAAGAAGAGCTTTAGGATGCTCAGGTGGATGAAGGAGGTGCCTGATCATGAGCAAGGTGCAAAAAGAGCAGCAGAATTTTTAATTGCATGAAGGAGCTGTGCAATGATCAGCAAGGCACAAGAAGAGCTGAAGGATGCTCAGGCGGATAAAGGAGCTGTGCGATGATAAGCAAGGTCCAAGAAGAGCTGAAGGATGCTCAGGTGGATTAAGGAGCTGTGCGATGATAAGCAAGGTTCAAGAAGAGCTGAAGGATGCTCAGGTGGATAAAGGAGCTGTGCGATGATAAGCAAGGTGCAAGAAGAGCTTCAGGATGCTCAGGTGAATGAAGGAGCTGTGCGATGATAAGCAAGGTGCAAGAAGAGCTGAAGGATGTTCAGGTGAATAAAGGAGCTGTGCGATGATAAGCAAGGTGCAAGAAGAGCTGAAGCATGCTCAGGCCAATGAAGGAGCTGTGTGATGATAAGCAAGGTGCAAGAAGAGCTGAAGGATGCTCAGGTGAATGAAGGAGCTGTGCGATGATAAGCAAGGTGCAAGAAGAGCTGAAGGATGTTCAGGTGAATGAAGGAGCTGTGCGATGATAAGCAAGGTGCAAGAAGAGCTGAAGGATGCTCAGGTGGATAAAGGAGCTGTGGCATGATAAGCAAGGTGCAAGAAGAGCTTCAGGATGCTCAGGTGAATGAAGGAGCTGTGCGATGATAAGCAAGGTGCAAGAAGAGCTGAAGGATGTTCAGGTGAATAAAGGAGCTGTGCGATGATAAGCAAGGTGCAAGAAGAGCTGAAGCATGCTCAGGCCAATGAAGGAGCTGTGTGATGATAAGCAAGGTGCAGGAAGAGCTGAAGGATGCTCAGGTGAATGAAGGAGCTGTGCGATGATAAGCAAGGTGCAAGAAGAGCTGAAGGATGTTCAGGTGAATGAAGGAGCTGTGCGATGATAAGCAAGGTGCAAGAAGAGCTGAAGGATGCTCAGGTGGATAAAGGAGCTGTGCGATGATAAGCAAGGTGCAAGAAGAGCTGAAGGATGCTCAGGTGGATAAAGGAGCTGTGCGATGATAAGCAAGGTGCAAGAAGAGCTTCAGGATGCTCAGGTGGATGAAGGAGGTGCCCGATCATGAGCAAGGTGCAAGAAGAGCTGCAGAATTTTTAGGTGCATGAAGGAGCTGCAGGGTGATTAGCGAGGTGCCAGAAGAACTGTAGGGTGCTCAGGTGGATGAAGGAGCTGCAGGATGATAAGCAAGGTGCAAGAAGAGCTTCAGGATACTCAGGTGGATGAAGGAGCTGTGCGATGATAAGCAAGGCACAAGAAGAGCTTCAGGATGCTCAGGTGGATGAAGGAGGTGCCCGATCATGAGCAAGGTGCAAGAAGAGCTGCAGAATTTTAAGGTGCATGAAGGAGCTGTGCAATGATCAGCAAGGCACAAGAAGAGCTGCAGGATGCTCAGGTGAATATAGGAGCTGTGCGATGATAAGCAAGGTGCAAGAAGAGCTGAAGGATGCACAGGTGAATAAAGGAGCTGTGCGATGATAAGCAAGGTGCAAGAAGAGCTGAAGGATGCTCAGGTGAATGAATGAGCAGTGCGATGATAAGAAAGGTGCAAGAAGAGCTGAAGGATACTCAGGTGAATGAAGGAGCTGTGCGATGATAAGCAAGGTGCAAGAAGAGCTGAAGGATGCTCAGATGAATGAAGGAGCTGTGCAATGATAAGCAAGGTGCAAGAAGAGCTGAAGGATGCTCAGGTGGACGAAGGAGCTGTGCGATGATGAGCAAGGTGCAAGAAGAGCTGAAGGATGCTCAGGTGAATAAAGGAGCTGTGCGATGATAAGCAAGGTGCAAGAAGAGCCGAAGGATGCTCAGGTGGCTAAAGGAGCTGTGCGATGATAAGCAAGGTGCAAGAAGAGCTGAAGGATGCTCAGGTGGATGAAGGAGCTGTGCGATGATAAGCAAGGTGCAAGAAGGGCTGAACGATGCTCAGGTGGACGAAGGAGCTGTGCGATGATGAGCAAGGTGCAAGAAGAGCTGAAGGATGCTCAGGTGAATAAAGGAGCTGTGCGATGATAAGCAAGGTGCAAGAAGAGCTGAAGGATGCTCAGGTGAATGAAGGAGCTGTGCGATGATCAGCAAGGTGCAAGAAGAGCTGAAGGATGCTCAGGTGAATGAAGGAGCTGTGCGATGATAAGCAAGGTGCAAGAAGAGCTGAAAGATGCTCAGGTGGATGAAGGAGCTGTGCGATGATAAGCAAGGTGCAAGAAGAGCTGAAGGATGCTCAGGTGAATGAAGGAGCTGTGCGATGATAAGCAAGGTGCAAGAAGAGCTGAAGGATGCTCAGGTGAATGAAGGAGCTGTGCGATGATAAGCAAGGTTCAAGAAGAGCTGAAGGATGCTCAGGTGGATAAAGGAGCTGTGCGATGATAAGCAAGGTGCAAGAAGAGCTGAAGGATGCTCAGGTGAATTAATGAGCAGTGCGATGATAAGAAAGGTGCAAGAAGAGCTGAAGGATGCTCAGGTGAATGAAGGAGCTGTGCGATGATAAGCAAGGTGCAAGAAGAGCTGAAGGATGCTCAGATGAATGAAGGAGCTGTGCAATGATAAGCAAGGTGCAAGAAGAGCTGAAGGATGCTCAGGTGAATGAAGGAGCTGTGCGATGATACGCAAGGTGCAAGAAGAGCTGAAGGATGCTCAGGTGAATGAAGGAGCTGTGCGATGATAAGCAAGGTGCAAGAAGAGCTGAAGGATGCTCAGGTGAATGAAGGAGCTGTGCGATGATAAGCAAGGTGCAAGAAGAGCTGAAGGATGCTCCGGTGAATAAAAGAGCTGTGCGATGATAAGCAAGGTGCAAGAAGAGCTGAAGGATGCTCAGATGAATAAAGGAGCTGTGCGATGATAAGCAAGGTGCAAGAAGAGCTGAAGCATGCTCAGGCCAATGAAGGAGCTGTGTGATGATAAGCAAGGTGCAAGAAGAGCTGAAGGATGCTCAGGTGAATGAAGGAGCTGTGCGATGATAAGCAAGGTGCAAGAAGAGCTGAAGGATGTTCAGGTGAATGAAGGAGCTGTGCGATGATAAGCAAGGTGCAAGAAGAGCTGATGGATGCTCAGGTGGATAAAGGAGCTGTGCGATGATAAGCAAGGTGCAAGAAGAGCTGAAGAATGCTCAGGTGGATAAAGGAGCTGTGCGATGATAAGCAAGGTGCAAGAAGAGCTTCAGGATACTCAGGTGGATGAAGGAGCTGTGCGATGATAAGCAAGGCACAAGAAGAGCTTCAGGATGCTCAGGTGGATGAAGGAGGTGCCTGATCATGAGCAAGGTGCAAAAAGAGCTGCAGAATTTTTAGGTGCATGAAGGAGCTGTGCAATGATCAGCAAGGCACAAGAAGAGCTGAAGGATGCTCAGGTGGATAAAGGAGCTGTGCGATGATAAGCAAGGTCCAAGAAGAGCTGAAGGATGCTCAGGTGGATTAAGGAGCTGTGCGATGATAAGCAAGGTGCAAGAAGAGCTGAAGGATGCTCAGGTGGATAAAGGAGCTGTGCGATGATAAGCAAGGTGCAAGAAGAGCTTCAGGATGCTCAGGTGGATGAAGGAGGTGCCCGATCATGAGCAAGGTGCAAGAAGAGCTGCAGAATTTTTAGGTGCATGAAGGAGCTGCAGGGTGATTAGCGAGGTGCCAGAAGAACTGTAGGGTTCTCAGGTGGATGAAGGAGCTGCAGGATGATAAGCAAGGTGCAAGAAGAGCTTCAGGATGCTCAGGTGAATGAAGGAGCTGTGCGATGATAAGCAAGGTGCAAGAAGAGCTGAAGGATGCTCAGGTGAATGAAGGAGCTGTGCAATGATAAGCAAGGTGCAAGAAGAGCTGAAGGATGCTCAGGTGAATGAAGGAGCTGTGCGATGATAAGCAAGGTGCAAGAAGAGCTGAAGGATGTTCAGGTGAATGAAGGAGCTGTGCGATGATAAACAAGGTGCAAGAAGAGCTGACGGATACTCAGGTGGATAAAGGAGCTGTGCGATGATAAGCAAGGTGCAAGAAGAGCTGAAGGATGCTCAGGTGGATAAAGGAGCTGTGCGATGATAAGCAAGGTGCAAGAAGAGCTGAAGGATGCTCAGGTGAATGAAGGAGCTGTGCGATGATAAGCAAGGTGCAAGAAGAGCTGAAGGATGCTCAGGTGAATGAAGGAGCTGTGCGATGATGAGCAAGGTGCAAGAAGAGCTGAAGGATGCTCAGGTGAATAAAGGAGCTGTGCGATCATGAGCAAGGTGCAAGAAGAGCTGAAGGATGCTCAGGTGAATGAAGGAGCTGTGCGATGATAAGCAAGGTGCAAGAAGAGCTGAAGGATGCTCAGGTGAATGCAGGAGCTGTGCGATGATAAGCAAGGTGCAAGAAGAGCTGAAGGATGCTCAGTTGGATAAAGGAGCTGTGCGATGATAAGAAAGGTGCAAGAAGAGCTGAAGGATGCTCAGGTGGATGAAGGAGCTGTGCGATGATAAGCAAGGTGCAAGAAGAGCCGAAGGATGCTCAGGTGGACGAAGGAGCTGTGCGATGATAAGCAAGGTGCAAGAAGAGCCGAAGGATGCTCAGGTGAACGAAGGAGCTGTGCGATGATAAGCAAGGTGCAAGATGAGCCGAAGGATGCTCAGGTGAAGGAAGGAGCTGTGCGATTATAAGCAAGGTGCAAGAAGAGCCGAAGGATGCTCAGGTGGACGAAGGAGCTGTGCGATGATAAGCAAGGTGCAAGAAGAGCCGAAGGATGCTCAGGTGGATGAAGGAGCTGTGCAATGATAAGCAAGGTGCAAGAAGAGCCGAAGGATGCTCAGGTGGACGAAGGAGCTGTGCGATGATAAGCAAGGTGCAAGAAGAGCTGAAGGATGCTCAGGTGGAGAAAGGAGTTGTGCGATGATAAGCAAGGTGCAAGAAGAGCTGAAGGATGCTCAGGTGAATGAAGGAGCTGTGCGATGATAAGCAAGGTGCAAGAAGAGCTGAAGGATGCTCAGGTGAATGAATGAGCAGTGCGATGATAAGAAAGGTGCAAGAAGAGCTGAAGGATGCTCAGGTGAATGAAGGAGCTGTGCGATGATAAGCAAGGTGCAAGAAGAGCTGAAGGATGCTCAGGTGAATGAATGAGCAGTGCGATGATAAGAAAGGTGCAAGAAGAGCTGAAGGATGCTCAGGTGAATGAAGGAGCTGTGCGACGATAAGCAAGGTGCAAGAAGAGCTGAAGGATGCTCAGGTGGATAAAGGAGCTGTGCGATGATAAGCAAGGTGCAAGAAGAGCTGAAGGATGCTCAGGTGAATGAAGGAGCTGTGCGATGATAAGCAAGGTGCAAGAAGAGCTGAAGGATGCTTAGGTGAATGAATGAGCAGTGCGATGATAAGAAAGGTGCAAGAAGAGCTGAAGGATACTCAGGTGAATGAAGGAGCTGTGCGATGATAAGCAAGGTGCAAGAAGAGCTGAAGGATGCTCAGATGAATGAAGGAGCTGTGCAATGATAAGCAAGGTGCAAGAAGAGCTGAAGGATGCTCAGATGAATGACGGAGCTGTGCGATGATAAGCAAGGTGCAAGAAGAGCCGAAGGATGCTCAGGTGGACGAAGGAGCTGTGCGATGATAAGCAAGGTGCAAGAAGAGCCAAAGGATGCTCAGGTGGACGAAGGAGCTGTGCGATGATAAGCAAGGTGCAAGAAGAGCCGAAGGATGCTCAGGTGGACGAAGGAGCTGTGCGATGATAAGCAAGGTGCAAGAAGAGCCGAAGGATGGTCAGGTGGATAAAGGAGCTGTGCGATGATAAGCAAGGTGCAAGAAGAGCCGAAGGATGCTCAGGTGGCTAAAGGAGCTGTGCGATGATAAGCAAGGTGCAAGAAGAGCTGAAGGATGCTCAGGTGGATGAAGGAGCTGTGCGGTGATAAGCAAGGTGCAAGAAGAGCTGAAGGATGCTCAGGTGGACGAAGGAGCTGTGCGATGATGAGCAAGGTGCAAGAAGAGCTGAAGGATGCTCAGGTGAATAAAGGAGCTGTGCGATGATAAGCAAGGTGCAAGAAGAGCTGAAGGATGCTCAGGTGAATGAAGGAGCTGTGCGATGATCAGCAAGGTGCAAGAAGAGCTGAAGGATGCTCAGGTGAATGAAGGAGCTGTGCGATGATAAGCAAGGTGCAAGAAGAGCTGAAAGATGCTCAGGTGGATGAAGGAGCTGTGCGATGATAAGCAAGGTGCAAGAAGAGCTGAAGGATGCTCAGGTGAATGAAGGAGCTGTGCGATGATAAGCAAGGTGCAAGAAGAGCTGAAGGATGCTCAGGTGAATGAAGGAGCTGTGCGATGATAAGCAAGGTGCAAGAAGAGCTGAAGAATGCTCAGGTGGATAAAGGAGCTGTGCGATGATAAGCAAGGTGCAAGAAGTGCTGAAGGATGCTCAGGTGAATGAAGGAGCTGTGCGATGATAAGCAAGGTGCAAGAAGAGTTGAAGGATGCTCAGGTGAATGAATGAGCAGTGCGATGATAAGAAAGGTGCAAGAAGAGCTGAAGGATGCTCAGGTGAATGAATGAGCAGTGCGATGATAAGAAAGGTGCAAGAAGAGCTGAAGGATGCTCAGGTGAATGAAGGAGCTGTGCGATGATAAGCAAGGTGCAAGAAGAGCTGAAGGATGCTAAGATGAATGAAGGAGCTGTGCAATAATAAGCAAGGTGCAAGAAGAGCTGAAGGATGCTCAGGTGAATGAAGGAGCTGTGCGATGATACGCAAGGTGCAAGAAGAGCTGAAGGATGCTCAGGTGAATGAAGGAGCTGTGCGATGATAAGCAAGGTGCAAGAAGAGCTGAAGGATGCTCAGGTGAATGAAGGAGCTGTGCGATGATAAGCAAGGTGGAAGAAGAGCTGAAGGATGCTCAGGTGAATAAAGGAGCTGTGCGATGATAAGCAAGGTGCAAGAAGAGCTGAAGGATGCTCAGATGAATAAAGGAGCTGTGCGATGATAAGCAAGGTGCAAGAAGAGCTGAAGGATGCTCAGGTGAATGAAGGAGCTGTGCGATGATAAGCAAGGTGCAAGAAGAGCTGAAGGATGTTCAGGTGAATGAAGGAGCTGTGCGATGATAAGCAAGGTGCAAGAAGAGCTGAAGGATGCTCAGGTGGATAAAGGAGCTGTGCGATGATAAGCAAGGTGCAAGAAGAGCTTCAGGATACTCAGGTGGATGAAGGAGCTGTGCGATGATAAGCAAGGCACAAGAAGAGCTTCAGGATGCTCAGGTGGATGAAGGAGGTGCCTGATCATGAGCAAGGTGCAAAAAGAGCTGCAGACTTTTTAGGTGCATGAAGGAGCTGTGCAATGATCAGCAAGGCACAAGAAGAGCTGAAGGATGCTCAGGTGGATAAAGGAGCTGTGCGATGATAAGCAAGGTCCAAGAAGAGCTGAAGGATGCTCAGGTGGTTTAAGGAGCTGTGCGATGATAAGCAAGGTGCAAGAAGAGCTGAAGGATGCTCAGGTGGATAAAGGAGCTGTGCGATGATAAGCAAGGTGCAAGAAGAGCTTCAGGATGCTCAGGTGAATGAAGGAGCTGTGCGATGATAAGCAAGGTACAAGAAGAGCTGAAGGATGTTCAGGTGAATAAAGGAGCTGTGCGATGATAAGCAAGGTGCAAGAAGAGCTGAAGCATGCTCAGGCCAATGAAGGAGCTGCAGGATGATAAGCAAGGTGCAAGAAGAGCTGAAGGATGCTCAGGTGAATGAAGGAGCTGTGCGATGATAAGCAAGGTGCAAGAAGAGCTGAAGGATGTTCAGGTGAATGAAGGAGCTGTGCGATGATAAGCAAGGTGCAAGAAGAGCTGAAGGATGCTCAGGTGGATAAAGGAGCTGTGCGATGATAAGCAAGGTGCAAGAAGAGCTTCAGGATGCTCAGGTGAATGAAGGAGCTGTGCGATGATAAGCAAGGTGCAAGAAGAGCTGAAGGATGTTCAGGTGAATAAAGGAGCTGTGCGATGATAAGCAAGGTGCAAGAAGAGCTGAAGCATGCTCAGGCCAATGAAGGAGCTGTGTGATGATAAGCAAGGTGCAAGAAGAGCTGAAGGATGCTCAGGTGAATGAAGGAGCTGTGCGATGATAAGCAAGGTGCAAGAAGAGCTGAAGGATGTTCAGGTGAATGAAGGAGCTGTGCGATGATAAGCAAGGTGCAAGAAGAGCTGAAGGATGCTCAGGTGGATAAAGGAGCTGTGCGATGATAAGCAAGGTGCAAGAAGAGCTTCAGGATACTCAGGTGGATGAAGGAGCTGTGCGATGATAAGCAAGGCACAAGAAGAGCTTCAGGATGCTCAGGTGGATGAAGGAGGTGCCTGATCATGAGCAAGGTGCAAAAAGAGCTGCAGAATTTTTAGGTGCATGAAGGAGCTGTGCAATGATCAGCAAGGCACATGAAGAGCTGAAGGATGCTCAGGTGGATAAAGGAGCTGTGCGATGATAAGCAAGGTCCAAGAAGAGCTGAAGGATGCTCAGGTGGATTAAGGAGCTGTGCGATGATAAGCAAGGTGCAAGAAGAGCTGAAGGATGCTCAGGTGGATAAAGGAGCTGTGCGATGATAAGCAAGGTGCAAGAAGAGCTTCAGGATGCTCAGGTGGATGAAGGAGGTGCCCGATCATGAGCAAGGTGCAAGAAGAGCTGCAGAATTTTTAGGTGCATGAAGGAGCTGCAGGGTGATTAGCGAGGTGCCAGAAGAACTGTAGGGTGCTCAGGTGGATGAAGGAGCTGCAGGATGATAAGCAAGGTGCAAGAAGAGCTTCAGGATACTCAGGTGGATGAAGGAGCTGTGCGATGATAAGCAAGGCACAAGAAGAGCTTCAGGATGCTCAGGTGGATGAAGGAGGTGCCCGATCATGAGCAAGGTGCAAGAAGAGCTGCAGAATTTTTAGGTGCATGAAG